>NC_064537.1:3507271-4114731 GCF_023856365.1 Brienomyrus brachyistius
ATCTCTCTCTCAACAACCTCGTTGTTGTTGGAAAAGATATGAACCTGCTCCTACTGGCTGTCTACCTGAGCTTCCTGTGCTGCTGCCACAAGGAGGAGGATGAGGATCGCAAAAGGCCGAGGTCCTGCTGCATCACCTGGGCAGCCATCACTGCTGGCCTCATCAGCTGGTGAGGGCGGTGGGGACCGGCGGCCTGGCATGACGAAACACAGGCCAAACACCTACAGGCTTGGGGGTTCAATTCCTGCCCTGACTTTATATCCCTCCCAGGACAGGCTTCTAAGGCCGTAGCCCGGGGGGCCTGAGGCTCTTAGTCCTTCTGGCTAAGAGATTCTGAAAGCCCCCCCTGATGTAACTGAATGTAACATAATGCGGTGAAGCCTAATGGGAAGAGGCAGCTGGGAGCAGGTGGCGGATCTGGGGAGGCAGGGGGTTGCAGCTCATAGCCAAGGTCAGTCAAGAGGGGGTGGCAAGGACTCAGTCAAACTGGGATATACCACAAACATACCGCCAAAGTGAGTAAGTGGTATGTTCCCTGGATTGGGGGGGGGGATCTCCAGAGTGAGAGCCGGGCCGTTGACTTGGACCTCTCCAATAGATGAGGACGGCATGGGGACCACAAGAGCATCGTGGGGGCCAACCAGGCCAGGCCTCAGATTAGGGGTTAGGGCAGGTCTTCATGCAGCCTGCTTTGTGGGATGGTACACCCCCCCACAGCAGAATCAGAACCGTAAAGAAAGGTCTAGACTGCCCCAATACCTCCCCCCCCCCCCACCGGCACCAAGTCACTTCTTTCTATGACACGCTATTAAGCCCCACCCCACCCACACACCCTGGGAAGTGGGGGCGTTGAGAAATCCTGAGATAGCTGTGGATTTGCTGGGGGGGTCTAAGTGGAGAGACACTTAGATTGGATTTAAGGCCTAGAGAGAGAGAGAGAGAGAGAGAATGCATTAGCCTCAGACGTGCATTAGGCGAGCAGGTCAGGAGACGGGTGCTTGGGGGTGGGTGGCTGAGGGGGGTTAACCCCTTAATATCCATCGTCCGGTGTTGCTGATAGGAGGCCTCTGTCAAACCGGATCTCACATTCAGACTCATCGAATTCAAAAGACACCCAAACCTGCAATTAAGCGACTCAGCAGCCATCACTTAATTAAAACGACACCCTGTGCATCCTCACTCATTAAGCCTTTTAATCCAGGACGTCTGTGTGAGACTTTAGATTAGATTTTATGACAGGTTTTAGATTAGGTTTAGATTTAGATTAGATAGGCTTTATTGATCCCAGGGGGACACCCTTGAAATGTTGTGACGGTAAGAAGAACAGTAGCACTCCGAAAGCTGGGCACCCCTGATCACTCCTTGCACTGCAGTTACCATGTGGTTCCACGGAGGATGGGTGTTGGTTGCGGTTGTAGACTGATGTCCATAGTACCAGTGACGGGGGGGACATGCAATAGAGTCATTATCCTAATAGTTACAGTCCTTTCAACATTCCTGCCCCACAGCATGATGCCGGTTGAATGGGACTGGCGAGGACAGTCTTATGCCACATGATCTCGTCGTGCTCCCTCTGCTTCCAGGAGGGAGTTACACCTCGTCATGTGACTGCAGAACCAAAGGCCTAATGTCCCACTCAATAAATTGCACACGTACAGTAAAGGGCACAGGTGAACTAACAAAGTCAGTGCTTAAGTGAAATTCAGCTCCTTTTTATTGAAATGGTAGTTTCTAGCTGAAAATGTCCTTCCTGACATGGATTATCTGGTCACCCTACCTGTGCCTCAGGCAGGCTGTTCTCCTGCCTGGTGCCCTCCACGCCCCCCCCCATGACCCTATGCTAAATACGACTATGGATGGAGGTGTTTAAGTGGCCAGCTGGACATTAGGGCAGCACAGACTGAGCTGGAGCGCTAACCTTGGCGGAGTGTCTGCTGCAGAGCCCCGTTCCTGCAGAACCAGCGCCGTCTGAGACGAGTGCCGACCTTCCTTTGTCCTAGGAGGCGTGGATTGATTTTTGATATGATGTGAAGGTGCTAGTGGTTGGCGGCGGGGGGGGGGGGGGTCATTTTCTTTTTCATGTGCAGCATTAATCCCCACACTTTTCATGTGCTCACGGTCGGGAGTCATTCTCTGTCACTAATTTTGAGTAGGAACACGGTACAAAAAGGTGAGTTTTAAAATCTGAAACACGGTTAACTGATGGAATTCAAACACGAAGAAGACATACATGGAAAATGGTCAGTGAGCAGGAAGGGAGCTCCATTCCTTTGGCAGATAATTGGGATTATCACACATGTTCCCATAATGTAATAAATCCTGTTATTTTGATGTTTTTTCAGGTCTGTGTGTGTGTGTGTGTGTGTGTGTGTGTGTGTGTGTGTGTGCGCGCCCTGTGATGGACTGGCATTTCATGCAGGGTATTCCGTGCATGCTTTGCATTCTGGGATGGCCTCCTTGCTAACTGTTATCCTGTCCTGTACCTTGTAATTGGTGATGGGAAATGAATGAATAGATTTAATTAATTTCAGGTGGTATAGAACAATACAAGGAAGGGGAGCGATCTCACACATACGCACACACACACACACAGACACACACACGTCTAAGAGGAGAGCATCTCAGTGTTGACATTTTCAGTCCCCTGAGCTCAAAGAGAGTTTGAGTTTGGAGTTCTCTCCAGGGATTCCTCCTCTTTAATTTATTAACATATTGTTCCTGGATCATCGCTGAGATGGCTCCCTAAAATAAACCTGAACCATCTGCTCCCAAACTTAAACGCTTCCTTTGTGACATTTTGCATATTGGTTTTCTGTTTGCTCATTGATTAAATCCACTTCTGCCAATTAAATGGGGAGATGAGGCTGCGGTGTGTGACTCCGTGGGTTAGGAGGCTGGGCCTGCGATCGGAAGGTCAAAGTGATGTCATCACCGGGCCTCCAAGCGAGGCCCTTAACCCCCAGCTGTAGGTGCAGCTGTAGGAGTTCCTGTATAAACACAGAAGGGTGTGTTTGCCAAAAGCTCCTGTTAGTAACTTGCGTAGTTGGAATCATTCAGCTGCAGTATTCAGTGGCAGCTATGTTTTTGAGAACCTCAGTGCAGGATGGGGAACAGCAGCCAAAGAGCCATGCAAACAGGCCGCTCTGTGTGTAAATGGAGGGTGTTTACCCCTTCAGTGTCACGGCTAATCAGTCCTTCTGTGACTGCGGCTTTGTGCACCAGTGTTTACGGCTGTGGGAGCAGGAATGCCATCGCTCTATTATATTTTACAATTCCTCAAATAGTTTTACTAGAAGTTAAAGTAATAAAACTAAATAACAACTATCCTCTTTTGTTGTACTCTGCTGTCCTTTCAGTCCAGCCCTGCTATGTGTGTGTGGTGTGTGTGTGTGTGTGTGTGTGTGTGTGTGTGTGTGTGTGCGTGTCTGTGTGTGTGTCCAGCACCCATCCCCCCATGAACCAGTACTGGATTACCGGTTAAACGTAGGATGGATAGCATAGTAATCTGTTTTTATTTGACTTTTATAATGTAGAAGTGTTGGCAGACAAATCTTCCAAAGCTTTCTTGTGAAAGCACATCCCTGAAAGTGACTCAGGATGGGGGAGGGGGGCAGCCCCCACCCCTGGTGACCTTTTGATACACCCTCTCCCTGGCTTTAACTGGTCCAGTTAGTAGTTAATGGTCCGTGGTGTTTGTACATATGCACCACTTTGAGATATTATCCCCATAAATAGGAGTCATTGTAAAGTTAGAAACTGTGAAACAGAACTAATGAAGGAATGGCGTCAGAGAAAAGGCGCATACATGCAGCCAATCAGGTGCCTGTTTGAGGGAGCAACAGCCTGCACACATGGCCAATCAGGTGCCCCGTTTGAGGGAGCAAAGCCCTACACAAATGGCCAATCAGGTGCCTGTTTGAGGGAGCAAAGCCCTACACAAATGGCCAATCAGGTGCCTGTTTGAGGAGGCAGAGGAAGAAAAGGCCTGCACACATGGCCAATCAAGTGCTCCTGTGAAGGCCCAGCCTCATATCCACCCTGTAGATGCTCTTGGAGATGCTACCGCTCCTCTCCTTCATGGCAGCAGTGTAGTAATAATGCCACACTCCTTTTGAATGTACATTCATTCATTCATGCTAAAACGTAAGTGTGGTACTTATGAAGTTTGTTAGCATAGCAGCAGGCTAAAACACAGTGTGGTACTTATGGAGGATGTTAGCATAGCTGCAGGCCAAAACACAGCGTGGTACTTATGGAGGATGTTAGCATAGCTGCAGGCTAAAACACAGCGTGGTACTTATGGAGGATGTTGGCATAGCAGCAGGCTAAAGCACAGCGTGGTACTTATGGAGGATGTTAGCATAGCTGCAGGCCAAAACACAGCGTGGTACTTATGGAGGATGTTAGCATAGCAGCAGGCTAAAGCACAGCGTGGTACTTATGGAGGATGTTAGCATAGCTGCAGGCCAAAACACAGCGTGGTACTTATGGAGTATGTTAGCATAGCTGCAGGCCAAAACACAGCGTGGTACTTATGGAGGATGTTAGCATAGCTGCAGGCCAAAACACAGTGGTACTTATGGAGGATGTTAGCATAGCTGCAGGCTAAAACACAGTGTGGTACTTATGGAGTATGTTAGCATAGCTGCAGGCCAAAACACAGTGGTACTTATGGAGGATGTTAGCATAGCTGCAGGCCAAAACACAGTGGTACTTATGGAGGATGTTAGCATAGCAGCAGGCTAAAACACAGTGGTACTTATGGAGGATGTTAGCATAGCAGCAGGCCAAAACACAGTGGTACTTATGGAGGATGTTAGCATAGCTGCAGGCCAAAACACAGTGGTACTTATGGAGGATGTTAGCATAGCAGCAGGCTAAAACACAGCGTGGTACTTATGGAGTATGTTAGCATAGCTGCAGGCCAAAACACAGCATGGTACTTATGGAGGATGTTAGCATAGCAGCAGGCTAAAACACAGCGTGGTACTTATGGAGTATGTTAGCATAGCTGCAGGCCAAAACACAGCGTGGTACTTATGGAGGATGTTAGCATAGCTGCAGGCCAAAACACTGCGTGGTACTTATGGAGTGTGTTAGCATAGCTGCAGGCCAAAACACAGCGTGGTACTTATGGAGTATGTTAGCATAGCAGCAGGCTAAAACACAGTGGTACTTATGGAGTATGTTAGCTTAGCAGTAGGCTAAAACACAGCGTGGTACTTATGGAGTATGTTAGCATAGCTGCAGGCTAAAGCACAGCGTGGTACTTATGGAGGATGTTAGCATAGCAGCAGGCTAAAGCACAGCGTGGTACTTATGAAGGATGTTAGCATAGCAGCAGGCTAAAGCACAGCGTGGTACTTATGGAGGATGTTAGCATAGCTGCAGGCCACATGCACATAGCTGACTGGCTACATGCATGAAATTGTACCTTTACATGCACGCTAATCAAATTATTGTGTTAATCTGACTCAAATTGACTTTTAAAGTGCATGTAAACATGTTAATACGACTGAAATCGCACTAAATCAAATTCGGACTAAGACACTCAGATAATGCGATTGGGAGTCGATTTACTCCTGCATGTATGCATGCAATCGGACTGCAGCTGGCCTAGGTGCTCTGCGCATGCTGCACTGCTTCCCCTTCCTGGGCTTGGCCCCAGAAGACGCACGGAACGTAGCGGATGCTGCATTGTTAGTGCATTCCAGCACCATTCGGAAGTATCATCTGCCTTCGGATAACAAAATAGCCACACGGAATATGCTTTTCCACTGTACCAGGTAGCAAGAAGGTACCAAAAGTACGGTACTTCAAGGTGTTTTCCACTGACGTTAAAACTGGAACCAGCACTGAATGACCTCACAACGCGAGGCAGGGCATTTTGTACTGAATTTGAACAATGGCTGTAGTATATGATAGGGCTGGGTGATGTGATATATATATCACATATATTAATGCCACATATTAATGCCACATATTAATGCCAACATCACAAGTTTTGCACAAGCAATTCTTACATCTTTACAGAGACTTTAAGCTTCACTAAAACACTTTTACTCCCATGGGGAAAAAAATGTACCTTTTCAATCTTAATGATTATTCCTTTTCAAGATTATTTAGTATATATTTTTAAATCAATTTAAAGTTCACCTCCGCTGTTTTTTCTTGAGCACTGCATGCATTCCCCGAAACAATCATAATCATTTTCATCCTTGCTGTTTAAATCACTCCTACACTGGTTTGTGAGATTTTTTTTCACGGTCCACCATTCACCTCAATCAGCTCAACATTCAAAACAATTCAGTTTCACAATGACACGCTACATAACATGTACTACTTTCAAAATAATTTGCCTTTCACAATGGAGCTGTCCATTGTCTCCGCCGTGATTGTTATAATGACACACCCTCAACTCAGGAACTCGCTGCTTAAAGAAAATCTCAAGTTTCTTACTGGTAAAAATGACTTTGTAGTGTCTTTTGTGTGCTCTCATCTCGTATTTACGATTTTTCTGTCAAAACTTGAAAGCGGGGTAAAACACAGTATGGTACATATGTGGAATGTTGGTATAGCGGCAGGCTAAATCATATATTAGGCCTTGCTGAATTAGGCTGAATTCTCTTGGTCGGTGCTAGGATTTAATTAGCGACTGGGCTGATACCTGGCAGATGAAATTTAACGTAGATAAATGTAAGGTAATCCATGCAGGGAGCGGAAATATAAAGTACAGATATTTTATGGGTTCCATGGAAATAAAGGTAGCTGATTATGAGAAAGACCTCGGGTGTATGTTGATGCTTCCATGTCTCACTCTCACCAGTGTGGGGAAGCAATCTAAAAGGCCAGTAGGATGTTGGGTTACATCTCTAGAGTTGCTAAGCTGCATAACTATTTATTGTCAAACATTAATTTGAAATACACGTGCTTCTCTGTTTTAATATCACAGCAATCACAATTATCGTACTTTACTATATGCTAGTGCGACTATTCTTTGCCTCTCTGTGCTTTGCATTCTATCCCTTTTTACAGTGGAGATGCATCGTACAGATTAAATACCTTTGATTCTAGCTATGGTGCAACTTTATGTAATGTCTACAGGTTGAGATAAAAAATAACATGGCTAGAATATTGTGTGCAGGTTTGGTCACTATATCTTAAGAAGGACATTGCTGCCTTGGAAAGGGTGCAACGTAGGGTGATGAGAATGATTCTTGGTCTTAGAGGAATGTCTTATGAGGAGAGGTTAGCTGAGCTGAATCGGTTTAGCCTCAAACAAAAGAGACTAAGGGGGGACATGATCCAGGTATATAAGATTCTATCAGGTCTGGATGCTGTTCAGCCTAATGGCTATTTCAATATTAGTTTAAATACTAGAACTCGTGGCCATAAGTGGAAATTAGCGGGAGAACATTTTAAAATGAATTTGAGGAAGCACTTCTTTACACAGCATGTAGTTTGAGTACCTGCTAGTGTAGCGTAAGCTAAAACCCTGGGTTCCTTTAAATCAGAGCTAGATAAGATTTTAACAACTCTGAGCTATTAGTCAAGTTCTCCCAAACGAGCTTGTAAATTTCTCTCCTCTCGTTTGTAAATTTCACTCCTCTCGTTTGTAAATTTCTTATGTTCACCATCTTCTCCCTGGGGGGACCCCAGCCATTCCATCCAGGGGTCCTTTTACTGCCTTCAACTCACTCACTTTCTACTTAGGACATGACAGAAGCTTTACTAGCAGTCAGTGTCTCTCAATCCAGTCCTCGGGGTCTTTGCTCCCTCTCAACTCTCAGGGAATTTGGAGAGAGCAAAAACATGGAGCATCTGGGGGCCCCGCGGACTGGATTGAGAAACACTGCATTAGCTGGATCACGTGACCTGGTGGTGGTTCATAATAAATGCACTGAGTATGGGTTTAAAACGACGTGAATTGTTAGAGCCAGAGTTTCCTCGCGTTTCTTTCTCTGGTAACAGATCTTTTTAAGGGATCTCAGTTATTGATAAGTTGGTGACTGACTAGGTTATGTTCTTGCCGAACTGTTTCCTGCGCAGTGGGTCGCTGAATGCTGATTGGCTGGCCTCATCTCCAGTGTACCTGTACTTTCCCCAATATTTGTGCAGTAGTTTTGCTCCAAATCGAAACACTGTGTTTTTCTCTGTTTCTCTATCTCTCCCACTCAGTGGAATTTCCTTCTGAATGAAGGCTCATTCCCCCCCCCCCCCCCCCCCCCCCCCGCTGTCATCCCTGCATTTTGTACCAATTCGTCATGACAGCTCCAGAAAGCACTCTCTCTTTTTGTTACTTTTTAGATTATTTTTTTTTCTTTCCATTCAGTGTCTGATGTTTCCTTTTGTGTCAGGATTCCTTCGGAGCCTCCGACGGCTGAAAGGCATTTTTGTTGCCGATCTGAGTGGGGGCTCGACGCGCCGTCCATTCTCACCAGTGGCTGGGTCACATGGGCTTGCTGCTATCGGCCTCCTGATTGGCTGATACTGATGACTGACTAAATCTTTGCAAAATCCAGATGAAGTTTTGTTCCCTCCCTTAGCCTGGGGTTGGTGGCGGGTGGTGGGGGCGGCGGGGAGGAATTCTAATGCAGATTCCTTCCTTTTGTGGGCCCTGTCCAACCCCTAAACGCAAAACAGCTAACTGCTGGGGGGGCTATTTTACCCATCATGGGTTATGCATTCCTGAGCCCCCTCACCGAGATGGCTAATGGGGAGAGACGGATTCTTTGCACGTTTCATTTGGTCTCTGGAGGTGCAGTGGACTGCCTGTGAGGGGCGCTATAACTGCAGCCACATACATGCTGCACCAGCTCATCTCGCTGGCTGCCTTGCCACTTGACTCCCTCATAACATCACTTAACACTGAAGGACGACAGAGAGATCCGAGACCTTCAGCCATCATGCTCCCACAATCGGTCAACCGGGCATCTGCCGAGTCACACACACACACACACACACACACACACACACACGTGTGCAGACGATGCCCCGCTCTGCACACGTTTAGCAGGAGGTCCACACACCCAAAGTTCCCTGGGGGTGCTAAAGGGTGCAGCTAGCCCAGTGTGAAACCAGGTGTCCTGACACTGTGGGTACACATGGGGAGGGGGAACATGACAGGCTGTGGGGGGTATAGAACATTCCAGAACAGGGAGGGCAAATTCATTCTCATGATTGCCTAATTTTCCTGGAGGTAGTACACATGGCTGCCTTCTTTAATCCGTTACAGCACCACCCCCATCCCCCACCCCCCAACACACAGCCGTGGGTGGTCTTTCGGCAGCCTGGACATGTGCCCCCCTAATCACCACAGGGGCTCCGCATGGGGTCCCATCCCCTGATTAATTGGAATGGCTCGTTATACACCTAGCAATGCCCCCCCCATCCACACACTGCAAGCCCAGTGGAATTTGACTACTCTGCCCCAATGGGTACCAAAGTCAGACTGCCTGACTGAACTTTGATGGAGACGGACGAAGTGGGTTTGCTAGCCAGTCTGGGCCCTCCTGCTTTCACTCACATTGTACATTTGGGCACGGGGGGGGGGGGGGGGGTGCCAGGGTTTAACATCTTGGCCGGGAATAACATGGGATCATCAGAGGACGACCAGTGATCTTTCCATGCAGAGAACTTGGTAACCTCTCCTTCAAGCTCGCTTTAATCCACTTCCTGTTTCATCAGGAGATTCACCAGATCCTCTTTGACAGTCTATTGCTGGTTGTGATATTATGGGATGTTAATTAAAAAGCATTTCTTTTCCTTTTTTTCGTCGTAGCACCGCAGTTGGCGTGGGTTTCTATGGAAACAGCGAGACCAATGACGGCGTGTATCAGCTGACCTACTCGCTGTACAACGTGAACCACACGCTGAGCGGCGTGGATAACCTGGTAAGCGGCCGCTGCCTTTGTGGGGCTCAGGGTTCCCGCTGCTCCTCGTGTGGGAGACGGGGGTCAGCAATGCACATCCGCAGGACAGGTGACAAAAACTCACGCTCAGAACATCCTCAGTGCTGGGACGTCGCATTATTGGAATCTCCTACCCCAGGGAGGTGACATTCTGTTCTGATTTCAGGCTAAACGGGTCACGTCATTCTTGAGAAGAAGACAGTGTTTTTGGTGTAGTTTAATGGGTGTAGGGGATGTACATGACATCCCCTGCCTTACATGCGACCCTTGACCTCAGCTAGGCCTGAAGCATGTCATCTTATGAATGCGCAGTACCGTAACAACCATGTTCCCCTAGGCACTGCATTTCCCAGAATGCCTCAGAGCAGCTCTTACTATCATCAAACCTGGACCCCTGAGCACGTGCTTGGGAACAAAACAGGCTTTTCTCTGGAGTCACATGACAAGCCGGCCAGTGACTAATCGCTTTCCTGGTGCCAGTCTGAGGTGTCCTGCTTAGTTGGTTGGCATGGCAACTTAATTGGGGTCACAGTGGAAGTGGAGTCAAGCTCAGCTAAATACAAAACCGTTAAACAATTCAAAATGTAAAAAAAGACATTTTACATAAATTATTCAGTTTTATTGATTACACGTTTGTGGCCTTGGCTCACTCACATCATAGAGTCCAGCGTCTGCTTCTGTGTTTTTAATTCCCAGCTCCCAGAATGGCTGAGGACATCGAGCTGATGAAACTGCACTATCAAGTAGTTTTAGAATCTGACGGTAAATGGTTCTCGTACGGTCACAGCATGATTTACGGTCGCAGCATGACTTACGGTCGCAGTCTGATTTACGGTCGCAGTCTGATTTACGGTCGCAGCCTGACTTACGGTCACAGCTTGACTTACGGTTACAATCTGACTCACGGTTACAATCTGACTCACGGTCACAGTCTGACTTACGGTCACAGTCTGACTTACGGTCACAGCATGATTTACGGTCACAGCCTGACATACGGTCACAGTCTGTCTTACAGTCACAGTTTGATTTACTGTCACAGTCTGACTTACGGTCACAATCTGACGATCATATGGCCTGACTCCCAGTCACAGCCTGAGAGGACAGCTCTTGAATTTACATTTACATTTAACACATTCAGCAAACGATTTTGTCCAAAGCGACATACAAGTGAGGTGAATCACACATTACAAACATTCGGTTGTCAAGGAGTCAACTAGGCATAACAGTCAAGATATCAGGTTTTATTGTGAAATGTATAAGGCACAGTGCAATGAAAGTCTTGAATTCCTTCTCCACATTCTACAGACAATTCACTGGACAGTGCAGCATTACAATACAATAAATATTAAGAACAAAATACTAATTACTATGACTTATCTAACAATGTATAACATCTAACAACATTTAGTACAACATGTGATATGTGGCTTTGCAGAGTAGCAACATAAAGTCATGCAGTGGATAGAATACAGTGTTACAGAATCAGCAATAAATAATTAACAATAAGTGACAGGGCAAAGTGATGAGCCTGTGGCATATCTGTACAAAAAAGAGTCACTAACAGCGCTTAGTATTAATGCTGCACCTCAGTGTGTGTCAGAAGGTCTTAGAGAACTAGGGCAGATCAGTATAAAAGAGAGTCACTAACAGCGCTTAGTATTAATACTGCACCTCAGTGTGTGTCAGATAGTCTTAGAGCACTGGGGTAGATCAGTATAAAAGAGAGTTACTAACAGCGCTTAGTATTAATGCTGCACCTCAGTGTGTGTCAGACGGTCTTAGAGAACTAGGGCAGATCAGTATAAAAGAGAGTCACTAACAGCGCTTAGTATTAATACTGCACCTCAGTGTGTGTCAGATAGTCTTAGAGCACTGGGGTAGATCAGTACAAAAGAGAGTTACTAACAGCGCTTAGTATTAATACTGCACCTCAGTGTGTGTCAGATAGTCTTAGAGCACTGGGGTAGATCAGTACAAAAGAGAGTCACTAACAGCGCTTAGTATTAATGCTGCACCTCAGTGTGTGTCAGACGGTCTTAGAGAACTAGGGCAGATCAGTATAAAAGAGAGTCACTAACAGCGCTTAGTATTAATACTGCACCTCAGTGTGTGTCAGATAGTCTTAGAGCACTGGGGTAGATCAGTACAATAGAGAGTTACTAACAGCGCTTAGTATTAATGCTGCACCTCAGTGTGTGTCAGACGGTCTTAGAGAACTAGGGCAGATCAGTACAAAAGAGAGTCACTAACAGCGCTTAGTATTAATGCTGCACCTCGGTGAGAACTGTAGTGGACATTTGGACTTTTCTCAGCTGTCTGAGGAATAAATGCTGCTAGACTGAGCTTCCAATGAATGCCCAAGAACGAGTGTGAGTAGGATTGGAGCAGGGGCTACACAAGAACTTCTAACAAAGCAAGAACCTAATGAGACTATTTAATGTCAGTCAGTGCAACACAAGAGCATTCAATGAACATAAAGAGGCATCAGTTTAGTGGAGGAATTCATGGAACCGATGGGTCTTGAAGGTAGAGAGGAAGTCTGATGACACAACGTGCTTTATCAGCTCATTCCACCACCAGGGAACCACACAAGACAACATCTGGAGCAGGGGCAGGCAGCCCTGATCCCGGCGTGCCGGTGCCCAACAGGTTTTCCATCCTACCTGGTCTCTGATGAACCACCCCTGATCTCAGGCAGACAGTAACTCATCAGGTAGGATAGAAAACCTGCTGGATGCCGGCACTCTGGGATCAGGGTTGCCTCCCCCTGGTCTGGATGATGCTCCTTGTGTCGTGAAGTCCAAGTACTGCTGGAGATGGCCCTGTAAGTCAGCACCAAGGACCTGAACGTGATGCGAGCTCCAGTAGGAAGAGAGATGAGGAGTACGGTCACATGGCCTGACTCACGGTCACATGGCCTGACTCACGGTCACATAACCTGACTCAGTGTTGCAGTCTGACTCACAGTCGCAGTCTGACTTGCACTCCCTCCCTGTCCTTCACCCACTGCCAGGCCTGAGGGAGCAGTCGTAGGTGCTGCAGTGGAACCCATTGGACCATTAGGGGGAATTTCTCTTTAGAAACCAAATCCCAGCTGACAGCTGATTTGTTGCTTCCAGAGGAAGCCCCTCCCATACCAGACTCCATCTGCACTGCCCCCCATGTGTTTACAATAACTGCAAAGTACTCAGATCCAGCTGACTTGGTGTCATTTTCCATCCAGAGGAAATGAACATAATGTTTTATAAGTAGCAGTTAATTTTGTTAAGGTCCTGGCAAACCAGCTGGAACAAAAGTCATAAACAAGCATACAGTCTATTTAAAAGTTATGGGGTGGGGGGCACACCCGGCATTAATTGCAGAGCCTTGTGTGTGGGCAGTGGGGCGACTCGACAGTAAGGGGGTCATAAAAACACAAGATGCACGGTGGAGTGTGGAGGAGTTTGTGGACTGGAGTTCAGAATGATGTTTATAGACCCAGTGTGTTGTTGCGGGGGAGGTCAGGGTTCAGGCTCACCGTGGGCCGTCCTCAGGAGGGTGTCATATTCATAACATTCAAGAACTATTCATTTACGGATTCTTTTAAAAGAGGAGATGTGAGCACAAAGATTCTTTAAAGCAGTTCAGAGATGGAACAAATCATTTCTACACTAAGCACATAAGAAGAAGATATTTTCAAAAGGAAAACGTTTGACTGTGGCATGCTTCGCCACGAGTACATCTCTGGCAGTGCATGATGGGATTGACTGAGGGTGAGGGTGGCACCCTGGAGGGAGGCACGAGTGATCAGCCATAAGCCTCCAGGTTGACTTGGAGATCTGGGATCTGTCCCAGGACCACAGAAGATTCCTGTTCACTCCTTATTTGTGAACTGGCTTGTTAATGTGTTCCTATGTGGTAAAACACATTCCGGGGGGGGGGGGGTCTTTATACATTGTTGTGAATTTTGCAAGCCAGGACGGACAGCCTAAAACGTGTCAAAGATTTCTTGAAGTTATTTGTTTCAATTAGTAGTATTTTAAATATCAAGAAAAAAATTATATTTGTTGCACTGATATTTTTGTGCCTGCTGTACTTCCTAAAGGTTCGTTTCTGTTCATTTGTCTGTTAGTTTGAGGCCCTGGGGGGCCCCTCTCTCTTGTTATCTTGTCCCTGCTATTGGCCTCTTAAAGAACATGGTAAACACTGCAAAAATCACAGATGGCACATGTCAACAGAAAAAAAAATCATCTGCAGGCCTGCAAAGAACTATGAAGAATGTTCTTTCAGAGCTAAAAGGAGCATCTATTGAAGGACCAGGGGCCCAAATCGCAGTTACTGTAGCCTGTTCTCGTCTAGCAGCAGTCACATGCCCGGGGTGGGACTGGTGCAGGCAAAAGCCCAGCGGCTCCAGGCCACGTGCCCCCGTTAGTACCAGTGGTCACATGGCCCACCGCATGCACAGCTGACAGACACTGCTGTTACCATAGTAACAGGCACCAAATGGGGCACCTTCGCTTTGCTCTTTTCGGGTGAAATCTGACTGTCCCTTTCACTGGCGAGCGGACCGGGCCGAACCGGGCCTCTTTGCTTCCCGCTTCCCCCTGTCCTCCCTCCCTCAGCATTCCTTTTACGCTGAGCCAAGGCAAAGAGGTGTCCATGAATAGGTTTCCTCAGGATGAATGCCCCCCCCCCCACCACTCCTCCAAATGAGGACCAAACGCCTTCAGTTTGACGGCATCCATTAGCCCACTGCTGCTTTTCTAATCGAACCCCTTTGAGGACCCAGAATGCCGTTCTCTCTCCCTGCGCTCTCCTGCCATTGCTTTTTTTTCTCACGGGAAGGAGCAGATTCCAGGACATTCCGTCAAAGCGGAGCGTCTGGCCCCAACTGCTCTTCCGATTTCAGCCCCAACAGAAAGAGCTTTTCTTCCTGCCCCGAAAGGATGGTCATGCTGAAAATCAGCGCCTTTCATGCTCCCTGCCCCTCTGCCGGGGTTGCAAGATGCTCGCGTGACCTGCCTCTTGTTCCCCCGGAGCTTGCCACCATGGTAACGCATCCTAGTCCGCCCCACCTCCTCGTTCCTGTCCCTCACATGCAGGAACAGAGAAATGTATAAAATACCAAACCAAACCAAGAGTATCACAGAAGATGGAGCGGGGTGGGGGGGGGTTAAGCAGAAGCCCCCCCCACCGGGACCTCTGGAGCCTTCAGCACCTACTCTTGAAAGCGGATACCATCTGCCATGTCAAAGAGCATGATAAAATATCAGATACGTGAGGATCCCGTCCATCCTGCAAAGCGGACCTCGTTTGCCCCCAGAAACATGAGTGGGACCACCAGAACCTGCCCCCCCCCCCCACATTATTTGTCATATAACCACAAACGTCAGTTTAATGCCTTCTTAAGTTCACCTTATTCTAACGTCAGCTGGCCCCATAGCTCATTAAGGCTGTTTGTATATTTTGAACCGAAAAATATAACAATAACAAAAAACAACTAAAGTAATAAAATTAAAAAAGCATAAAAGTGGATTTATATACAGAAACCATTCATCAAGTGAGACTAAATTAAATTACAGAGTGAGAAGTACATTTCATTAGGCCATGGATTTGAAATTAGTGCTAAGAATTTCAGTAAGATAATAAGATAATAATGGTCTTATAATAATTTAATAACACATGTTCACTATCCAAGTCGTTTGCCTGAACTCATCAGCCTGCAGCAGCTGCTGCTCCTTACTTATCTGCTGCTCCTTACTTACTCATCTGCTGCTCGTTACTTATCCGCTGCTCGTTACTTACTCATCTGCTGCTCGTTACTTATCTGCTGCTCCTTACTCATCTGCTGCTCGTTACTTATCTGCTGCTCCTTACTTACTCATCTGCTGCTCCTTACTTATCTGCTGCTCCTTACTTATCCGCTGCTCGTTACTTATCCGCTGCTCGTTACTTATCCGCAGCTCGTATCGGAGCTGTGGCCTTGTCAGTATCTCATATCCAGCGTGTGATTTAGCTTTTGTTAACACTGATGCCTTCATCCCCCTAGTGCAGGAAACATGTCTGGTCAGTCTGATCACTGGCACATTCCATTCCATTCAAACTAGTGTGCGGCAACGCCAGTAGCAACCTGGCTACTCTGCTGAGCACAGGATTTGAACCCGTGACCTTCAGATCCAAGGCACAAAGGCCTGGTCCTCTGATCCCCACAGCACCACACCCAATACTTATGGCTCAACACTTACAGCTAAATAACTGTCCAGTGAGACGCGTTTTCCCATTTATGTATTAAAATCTCACATATCCTGACATGAGAAAGAAAGCCTAACCTCACATGACCCCTATTTGATATGATGCATGCTGTCCGGTGCATCTCCTGTCCTATCAGATAAATAATAAAAATGGACCTTACCCCACCCCCACAGGACTGATGGATTCTCTGAAATTGCATTCAAAGCTGAGCCAGACAAGTGAGGATATTGCATGAAAATAGTTCCTGCAAGCGAATCCTCAAAAGACAGATCTGAGAAACGGACCTCACATTGATTAACCCATAACTCATCCCATAATCCTACTGCCACTGGGATAGCTTATTATTTTGAAAATTAACTGATTGTTTTAACGCCAGAGAAGTACAGAGGAGCATTACAGGAAATAGGGTAGGTGTGCTGTGAAGGTAGGGTGTGGCAGGCCCCCTGTCCATCCCTTGTTCACCTATTGGCTCACTCCGCCCCCTACAGGTGGGGAACAGCATGGGCAACATTCAGAGCGGGTTAAATCAGCACCTGGAGCGACTGGACGAGATTTTCGCCACACGTGGTGACTATGTGCAGACGCTGCGCTTCATGCAGCAAATGGCCGACAACATCATCCGGCAACTGGTAGGCCTGCCAGACTGGGAAAACGGCAAGGTGGACCTGGCCGAGGCGGCCGATCATATCGCCCGCGCCGAGTACTACAGGTGAGGGGGAGCACGGGGACTGGGGGAAGTAGGCATCTCACAGGCAGGAGGCTGCACAAAACATCACACAAAAGTGGGAGGGGTGCCACAAATGGCAGGAGAGGTGGGCGGGACATCACACAAATCTGTGCTAGCAATCAGAAGGGTGCTGGTTTGAATCCCATGATTGCCAAGAGTGATCCTTCTCCATTGGGCCCTTGATCAAGGCCCTTAACCTGCAACTGCTTCATCCTGGTATGATGTTAACCTACATCCAGCCCTGCAAGCAGGTCCTCCGACTTTCAAGGAAAATTTGGGGGTTGCTGGCAGGTTTGGCTCTCAGGCCATCAGAAAAATCTTAACACTGTTCCATTCCATTCGGACTAGTGTGGTGCTGAGGTATGACACTGCTGCACTCGGATCTCATCCCTGAGGTGATGTGTCGTGTGGTGGGTGCAGCGACGTGCCACAGCAGCTCACACTCCTTACCTCTCCCTCTCTGCACTACCCCACATTAAAACTGTCCCGTCCCTCAATGTGAGCATAGATCGCAGTGTGATGATACTGATGCTGAGCGGACACAAAGCCCCCCCACCCACACACCCCTGGCTCTGCTCCTTCTGCGGCCTGGCAGCTGGAGTAGTCACCGAGATCGACACGTGAGGAGGATAGAAGAGGCGGCCCGTCTCGTAGTTTTCACGATGATGACAGCCGTCTAGTGCCATCCAGATCGAGACACTGGGCCAGAAAGGCTCCCAGTGACGTTTCAGCACCACCTTCCCCAGAAGGGGGCAGCAGCATCTCCTTTACAGTGTGCATAACTAAATATCTGGCTCTTACTGGCTCTAGGCACCCATGCTGTCATACTCCCTCCTGTCCTCTAGGTGGCTCACATACCTGATACTGCTGATCCTGGACCTGGTGATCTGCCTGGTGACCTGCCTGGGACTGGCCAAGCAGTCCCGCTTGCTGCTGACCACGTGAGTGTGCCCTCTCTCACCCCCTAGTGGTAGAGCAGGTGGTCTTTGATGCCGTTCCCGACGTGCGGATTCCTGCGTGGGCATGGTGCCAGCCTTCCTCCTGACAGGCCTTCTTTTCCCAAGCATGATCATTCAGCTCTTACTCACTCATTCATGGATAGTGTTGGCAGCGTAAAAGAACATTTCAGCAACAGATAAAAATCTAATTTAGGGATTTCTGTACACATGACGACGGGATGTTGTTTTGTAGTTTTTGTTATAGCTGTGCTTACAGGTGACTACATGTAACCCCTTATCCCTGCACTGTAAGTCACACAGAACAGCATCCTGGCTTCTGAGCAGGGCTTTGTCATCTGGCTGGACTTCCTGTCTGACGTTACATTTAGGGACGCGAGTATTACTGTTAGAAAAAGGTGAATATGGTATGTAACCAGAAAACAAACAGATACCTTGGAGGGAAAGGTAGTGAAGTAAGTGGCACATGGAGAAATGCTAATCTGGCTGGTGATGTGTCCAGCAAAGACGTCATGCACCGGTGGGGTACAATGCTGCAGTACACAAGTAGCTGAACCAGAACTATGTTTAGAAGATGCTCAAAAGTGAGAGACCATGACACACATGACATAGTTATGTAGAACGAAAAATGTATTTGCTAAAATAACTTCTATTTTAAAAGTAAAAAGCGAAATACATCAAACAGTAAAATTACTTGGATTGGAGGGGGTAAAACCAGTGTTCCCTTCTAGATGATAAAACGACCCCCCTCCCCCTCTTCGGGTGACATAAACAGGTACAAATCCAGGCCATGGTTTAGTTTCAACCAACCAGTTAGGTCACAGTCAGAGAGACTCAACTGACTGGTTGAAACAAAACCTTGGTCTGGATTTGTACTTTCTGAACCTCAATGTTTTACCTCAGGATATTTAAAAAAAGAAGTTCAAATTAAAATAAGGCAAAGAGTTAGCAGATCAATTAAGGTCAAATGTTATGATGGCACTTTACTTGAGACCCATGTTTTTAGCAAAAAAACATCCACAACCAACAAAAATGCATTCATAAAAAAAATTCAAATGGTTATAAATATTTATCAAAAGGAATAACACATTATAGGCCTGTTTACAGTAAAATCCTGTTATAACAGACTTCAAGGGACCTGGCAAAACAGTCCGTTTTATCCACAGTCTGTTATATCCAAAGTCCGTTATATCCAGAGTTGCTGTACGCCCAGAACACAACTACAGGACACCATTTACTCATGCCACACCCCAGCAGACACACTGGTATAGATTATTATATTGTACATGTAGTAATCCAACTTTACCTGACCAGATGCATGACTATTAATAATCCCGACTACGTATCTGCTCTGGATATCACCGGCACGCCGCACGCATTGTGGGCGGAGCCTGCATGTCCGTTATAGCGAACAAAATTACAGCTAAAAGCGGCCCTGGGGGGAAAATTTTTTGTCCGTTATAAGCGAAATTCCATTACATGCGAGTCCGGTATATCCGATTCTTTTTCTGCATGTCGTTAAAGGCGCACGGCAGGGACCAGCGGACCTCATCTGTTATAGACAATCTGAACCAATACAAAGTTGCAAATTAGCTTGGCGCTGGAGTGCGTGGGGGGTACAGTGCAGGGTAAAAGCTCTTGCCTTCAGGCACGTCACAGCGATTTTCAGGAGACAGATCTTTCTGTGTGTGTACAGGGAGTCCATCCATGAGTGCGGTGAAGTTATAACCCCCCACCCCAAACAGAATAAATCACCCCAAATAAAAGGGCCTGTTTAATTACTTTGCAAAACAGCAAAACCTGATGTGGAGCAGACCACCAAATTGGTATAATTCTTACTCTCCGTGGCCATGACCATCAGGGAGAAGTTGTCCTCACACAGGAACTTTTGATCATTGCGGGATCAGAAGAAATTCCTCTGAAAAGTTGTTGATACCTGTCTGTCTGAAAAGTTGTTGATACCTGTCTGTCTGAAAAGTTGTTGATACCTGTCTGTCTGAAAAGTTACAGAGTGTTTTCTGGGCTCTCGGACCTCAACATTACTGTGGTTGCTGTATCTTGCCAAACGGAGAATGGTTCAGACATTTGCAGGTAGCGATCAGTGCAGAAAGGCACAGAGAATCTTGGACCTGCACCCAGAGATCTGCTCAGCGCTCTGACTCCACCATCTGAAAGACATTCTTCAAAAGTCGGTTAAATGGTGGCAGTCCAGACACTATAAACTGAGGAAATCATCATGATCTTCTGAAGGGGGCAGGCAAACCACTACCTGTCTGGTCCTCAAGAGTTCTGGGATCATGTTCTGTGGATTTTTGAGTGAAAAGTAGAGGTTTTGCTCTTTCACACACAATCTACTTTTCACACACACACACACACACGAATGCATACTCTGTCTACTGTATGTTTGACTCAGCTGTCCATAGAAGACCATGAAGCTCAGGATAAATTAGTTCTGTTCCCTCAGTAAGAAGCTGATCCCAGCGGTCAGTCACTGCACTAGTGCATTACACTTTGTCACGGTGTGGCTCAAAAATTCCCACAATGCCGCAAATAGCTTCTGATTATAGGTCCCCCTGGTGAAAATGGTCCCTGTGTGTCGACTCTCGCAGCTCAGAAAATAGTCTCTTCAGAGATACCTGTGGTCCTAATAGTAGCTGGTGTCTGTAGGTTATCATGAAACTCGTGTCCTGTACTAGGTTCCTGTGGAGATTAAAGCAGCTGTGGTGGGTGCAGATTTTCATGCCTCTGAAAGCGCCCACTGTGCGATGGGCCGCACGTCCTCCAGCGTCTGTCATGCTGACGTAGCCCTTGTGGCTCTGTGGGTTAGGAAGGCTGCCGCTTCAAATCCGGTTGTCGGCAGAGTGATGTCACCACTGGGCCCCTGAGTGAGACCCTTAAACTCCAGTTGCTTCAGGGAGTGACTGACCGTGTTTTTGAAAAAAAAAATGTATGTTTTGGAAAAAGTGTCTTCTAAATGGATTAAATGTAAATGCGTCTGGTCCTGGTTTCTACTCATTTTGCTACTAATTTCAATGGCTGTTCATCCCCCATGGAGGTGTGACGTCTCTGACTGCCCCCCCCCCCCCCTTCTTTCTCCAGGATGATGGTGTTCGGCGTCCTGACCTTGATCCTCAGCTGGGCCTCGCTAGGAGCCGACCTCGCCACAGCCGTGGTGAGAAACATCGCCCTCTTCAGGGATGCTAAGTGATAGCACCTAATTCTTGCTGCTCTTCATTTTCTGTGTGTGTGTGTGTGTGTGTGTGCGTGTGTGTGTGCGTGTGTGTGTGTGTGTGTGTGGGAGGGAGGGGGACCAACGTGTCCACACTTTCTTACAATGCAAGACAAATTGCACCTAATTATTACTGCTGTTAATTGCTTGTGAGACAGCAGTCAGTGGGAAACATTCCCACTGTCTGCCCATCAGCCCCCTGGCGCTTAACACCCAGAACAGGAAGTGCACCGGACATGTGCATGAGAGACAAACAGAGGGGGAGTCTGGTAGCACAGTGGTTAAGAGCTCCATGCTGCAACCATGATGGTTGCTGGTTTGAATCCAGGACCTAATTCACCAAATGGTTTTGAGAGAGGGCAGGATGTATGAGTGTGGGGACTGAATTAAAGAAATCAGGTGCCCACCTTGCCCCCTACTCATTGCTTAGAAATACCCCCAACCCAACTGGCACTGGTCACTTTATTATAACTTATATTATTATTTATTTATGTATTGAATGTATCATATATACTGAACAAAAATATAAACGCAACACTCTTGTTTCTGCTCCCATTTTTCATGAGATGGACTTAAAGACCTACAATTCATTCCAGATACACAATATTACCATTTCTCTCAAACATTTCTCACAAATCAGTCTAAATATGTGATAGTGAGCACTTCTGCTTTGCTGAGATAATCCATCCCACCTCACAGGTGTGCCACATCAAGATGCTGATCTGACATCATGGGTAGTGCACAGGTGTACCTTATACTGCCCACAATAAAAGGCCACCCTGGAATGTGCAGTTTTGTCTCACAGCAAAATGCCACAGATGCCACAAGCATTGAGGGAGCGTGCAATTGGCATGCTGACAGCAGGAATGTCAACCAGATCTGGTATAAGGTACACCTGTGCACTACCCATGATGTCAGATCAGCATCTTGATGTGGCACACCTGTGAGGTGGGATGGATTATCTCAGCAAAGCAGAAGTGCTCACTATCACACATTTAGACTGATTTGTGAGAAATGTTTGAGAGAAATGGTAATATTGTGTATCTGGAATGAATTGTAGATCTTTAAGTCCATCTCATGAAAAATGGGAGCAAAAACAAAAGTGTTGCGTTTATATTTTTGTTCAGTGTATGTTCATCTCCTATATGCTGCTGTATTCATTGTACATATAGATTGCATTTTGTGTATAAAGCCTTGTACTACATATATAGCCCCTTTATATATTTATGTAGCCCCTTATGTATGTATATAACCCCTTGCGTAAAGTATATAGCCCCCTATGTATGTATAACCCCTTGTGTTATGTATATAGCCCCTTATGTATGTATAACCCCTTGTGTTATGTATATAGCCCCTTATGTATATGTATAGCCCCTTATGTATTTATATAAAGCCTTGTGTTACGTATATATAGCCCCTTATGTATGTACATAACCCCTTGTGTTATGTATATAGCCCCTTATGTATGTATATAACCCCTTGTGTTATGTATATAGCCCCTTATGTATGTATATAAAGCCTTGTGTTACGTATATATAGCCCCTTATGTATGTACATAACCCCTTTATGTATTTATGTAGCCCCTTAGGTAGCCCCTTATGTATGTGTATCACTCATTGTATTCAGCCCCTCTGTCTCACTCTGCCTTGTGTTCTGCACTGTAAGTCCTGTACAACCCCCGTCCCCCTCCCCGCTCCCCCCATTACGCTGTCTGTGTGCCGCACTGAGATACTGTGGGGGCAATATTTCTTGTGGCCTTTGAGCAGCTCACCGTACTCCGGGCTGTGAAAACAGACTGTCGTTTATTAGGCAACGTCCCAGAAGCTGTTAGTGATTTAGCACACACAGTCAGGGATGAATTAAGCCAAAGTAACCACTAATAATGTCAAAGAATTAATTCCTTTTCTAGTTAAGCCGCTAAGATTGCATAAAATGCCGTATTACAGCCCTGAAGGCGAAGGGCGATAAAGACGGATTAGCCGTTTTCCAACAGGCTTCTGTTTGGACAACCAAGCTGAGGACCACTGTTAGGTGAAGGTTTGAGATGTAGTCAGAGATAGTGATAGCACCCGGAGCCACAGGAGGCGAAAAGCAGCACTGAAAGGGCGGGTTTGTGTCCTGGGAGCGAGGGAGCCCAGAATGGCGGGTCCATCATGGAGGGTGGCTGCAGATATGCCTGAAAGTCACTCCCTGAGAAGATGAGAGGGAGCACCTCCCTGCTGACATGGGTGCCGCTGTGCCGGTGCTGGGAGCTTCCTGGGGCCATGTGGCTCCCTGCCTCGCAGCACGGGAAACTGACAGTGTGACTGAGACGGCCCAATTAGACACGGACAGGCAGGCTGCTGCTCAGTCCTCTAGGCTTCATGCTTATTATTTGAATGAATTTCATTGTCACTATGCTTTTTTTTTTGTTTTTTGGCCCCATTCCGTCATGGAGTGGGAGGCTGGGAATGTGTGGATAACAGGGTGACGTGGAGGCTGCGGCGCCTCCTATGGGCTCTCAGGGGGAAAGCAGGGCTTCTTTAGTCGGTGCCAATATGCAAATTTCACATGATAAGACATTGGCAGGGTCTCGGAGGAAAGGCTGCCGGGATTATTGGGCTGGATCAACATCACATAGCTCTTCTGTGTTTTCATGGTAATGATGACACTGGCTGGATGCCCCCCCCCCCCCCCCCCCGCACTCTCACACAGTGCACAGCTCATCTTGGAAGCTCTTTGTGATCATGCAGTTATCATTAACCTCCTGCTCTGTGTAAAGTGCAGTTTGAACAATACAGTTACTGGATGCCTAATGCTGTGATATTAATGGACCCCGCACCAGTGAGTCCCCCCTCCCCCGTCCCCTGTGAGTGCATGCCTGTGTATGTGCGCGCTGACAGGAAGCGGCTCCTCTTTCCTCTCCTCATCTATCCCCCAGCCAGATCTTTCATGGCCATCACGCCCAGCGTGTCACATGACTCTGCGAGTCTAATTCGAACCCGTGGGCTGCCATCAGACTGACAGCTGCTTTGTGTTCCTGAGGTGCCTGAAAGCAGACAGAGAAAATAAAACATGCCGGAATAATGAAGTCCTGCCACTGGGTCACATGCCGGCGGAATGAGCTGGAAATAACTTTAACTGATGATAACTTTAACGAGCGTCAGATGTGTGTGTGTGTGTGTGTGTGTGTGTGTGTGGGTATACTGATCCTTATGGGGACACAATGTCCCCATAACGTGATAAATATCCGTTTTTTTCCCTTATGGGGACCGGTTTCCTGGTGTGCATAAAGGAAAACTGTATTTTATAAAAATCAGTGACTGCTATGAATGGTTAAGGTTGTCATAGTTAGCGTTTGTATTTTTGCCATAGAAGTGAATGAGCGGGTCCCATAAGGATAGGTATACCCTACGTGTGTGTGTGTGTTTGTGTGTGTGTATATGTGTCTGCATGTGTGTGTGTCTGTGTGTGTGTCTGTGTGTGTATGTGTATGTGTGTCTACATGTGTGTGTGTCTGTGTGTGTGTGTGTGTCTGTGTGTGTATGTGTATGTGTGTCTACATGTGTGTGTGTGTGTGTGTGTGTGTGTGTGTGTCTGCCTTTTTCATCCTAAAGCACTGGTGTCATATCATGGTGGGAGATGATCAGAGTTCAAATTCCCTCACATCTTTCCACCTTATCATGCCTCTCACTTCCAGTCGTGTCTCCTTCTTATGTCATCGTATGTCCTCTTGTGTCATGTTGTGGCTGTTTTCATATCACATTATGTAACGTTATGATGCCACTGTCTCGTTATATCACAGCCTCCATATAACACCAAAGCCTTTCCCCAAGACATCACAGTGTCTCCTTGTTATGTCAAGACTTTTTCCCCATGACAAGACAGCCTTTCTTTATTGCATCACTAATTTTCATTGTGATGTCACTGCTGTTTCTTATGACATCAGAGCTACAGCTTTGGTTGCCGTATATCCACACTCCTGGGATCCTACAGTTATGATAATCTTAAACCTGAAAGGTCATAAGGTCTTTTTTCATGAATGTTACAACATAATACAATTTTCTTAAATCAATCTACTACTGCAGCTGAGGCATAATAAACCCTGAAGTTTGGAGGCCATTCTGAGGACTCAGATCCGTTTGCTGTTATCACTCAGCTCTTCGGATCACAGGTCACCACGCATAGATGTGCGTTTAGTATGCTGTTACTGTGCTGTGGTCAGAAGGGCTGCTTTTATCGAGGACGTAAAGAGCAGTCTGACGAGGGAATGGGTCGTAAAAATTCAGCATCTACTGCCAAGTGCAGGCAGCCCCAGCAGAGCCCTCAGCGGGATGGCGAGGTGGGGGGGCGGGACCATCGATAGAGGGATACGCTCATTTTTCCATGTGGCTCCGGCCATGCGATTTGTGAGGGACCCTGCAGGTGGCTCCCAGATGAGCTGAATCAATTCTATGTGTCAGAGAGTCGCGCCTGCGCGCATCGGGGGGGGCGCCCCAAGGCCACCTGGCCCCCATATTACGGAGAGGCAAGAAACAAGTGCTGGGATCCAGCCAGAGAATCACTGCCTGCACTCTCAGAGGACGGGGAATGGGTCACGTACCTGTCAGGGTCAGGGGTTTGAAGGCGGGGGGGGGGGGTAACAGGAGTGTAAAGGACGTACAGCAAGGTGTCCCTACAGAAATCAGCATTGTGTGAAATGCCGTTAAAACTCTAATTAAAGCTGACACAGACCTGCCGGCCGCCTACTGGCTACAAACACAGTCAGACCTCGAGTGGCACATGTGAGCCGGATGTAAGGGGAGCAGATGCATGTGGATGGGAGGAGCTCTGGCGCCCAGATCAAAGGTCAGCGACCTGTGGGTCAAGCAAGATAGAATCAGCACATATCTGAAGTGCTGCTTGAATAATTGATTTGCTAATGGGGGAAGCTATTGGAGACATGTCATGAATGATTTGTATGAGTGCTGGCTATGTATGAATAGTGGATTAGTGGATGTTTGGGTAGCAGTGGGGATTTAGAGTTGTCTATTAAAGGCATGTTATAAGCTTTCAGGGAGGTTGATTCAAAGCGAAGACATATGTTCTGTTATTAAGGGTCACGCAAAGGTCAGACCCGTTCAAATCCGGCTGTCAGAGGCAGAGATTAAGCGTTATGGAGGGCACCCTTAGTCACATTTCGTGTTTAAGGTGGATTTCTGCTCTACATGATGGGTGCTGGCTAAACTGAGGCAGGCGTTCCACCTTAACCAGCGTAACTTCCGGGCCATGCGTCCGGGTCACAGCTCGTCTGGGGGTGGCATTGGCAGCCAGGGGCGGATGCCTTTTTGTGGCAGAGGGACACAGCTGTCCAATGAGCCATTAACCCTCTGTAGTTGACGGTATCATCTGCGATGCTGCGTATCTTTCTTGTGTTTTTAAAGTTCATAACTCGCTGAAATCGTATTGGAGAAACATAAAAAAATACTGACTAAATCCGTAATCTGTCTTCTTTTTTTTGGCAGAAAAGTAAACCATGTCACCTTTCTTTGTTTTCCCTTCACTGGGGGGGATTGGGGGGTGTAGCACCGCCCTCACCTGAAGATCACTATTCGCATTATAAATACCCGCATTTCCACGTATTCAAACCGCATTCGCATGGTAATTAGATGAACAACGCAGCGGTGAAACGCGATCCAGGTACATCCCCATCAGCACCATAAAAGGGGGGGGGGGGTGTGGCCAGGTGTGAATGGCTCATTCATACACATGAGAGCTCCTACATATTCAATGGAAGGAGCCCCGAAATAGTGACATGAGTTCGGTTTTTCTTATTTATTTATCCAGCTGAATGTTGCAGCTACACCATTTAGTCATCTTCATGTAGCCAAGACTTTGGTGATCAGATATCTGGGATCAGAACAAACTGCCACCATTGCTTACTATGTACTTTTATAATGTTTCTGCAAGTGTTCCAAACTGCGTTTTGCAATGTCTATACTTTGATGTCAAATAACAAACTTCACATAAATCTGACATATTTACAAAGTACACTAAGATTAACATAAGTTTAATGCCAAAACAAATATATAAGAAATAATTTATTTGCCATGAATTAAGTTTATGATATTGAATGAAATGTGTGACCATGCCCCAGTCAGTGAAAATGTGTTCCGGATTTACAGGCCCAGTGAAGCATGCCGCCTGCCCACGGAGCCATTAGGCAGTGGGGTGGAGGGGTCTGAGGTTTACAGGCCCAGTGAAGCATGCCGCCTGCCCACGGAGCCATTAAGCAGTGGGGTGGAGGGGTCTGATGTTTACAGGTCCAGTGAAGCATGCCGCCTGCCCACAGAGCCATTAGGCAGTGGGGTGGAGGGGTCTGAGGTTTACAGGCCCAGTGAAGCATGCCGCCTGCCCACAGAGCCATTAGGCAGTGGGGTGGAGGGGTCTGAGGTTTACAGGCCCAGTGAAGCATGCCGCCTGCCCACGGAGCCATTAGGCAGTGGGGTGGAGGGGTCTGATGTTTACAGGTCCAGTGAAGCATGCCGCCTGCCCACAGAGCCATTAGGCAGTGGGGTGGAGGGGTCTGAGGTTTACAGGCCCAGTGAGGCATGCCGCCTGCCCACGGAGCCATTAGGCAGTGGGGTGGAGGGGTCTGAGGTTTACAGGCCCAGTGAAGCATGCCGCCTGCCCACGGAGCCATTAGGCAGTGGGGTGGAGGGGTCTGAGGTTTACAGGCCCAGTGAAGCATGCCGCCTGCCCACGGAGCCATTAGGCAGTGGGGTGGAGGGCTCTGAGGTTTACAGGCCCAGTGAAGCATGCCGCCTGCCCACAGAGCCATTAGGCAGTGGGGTGGAGGGGTCTGAGGTTTACAGGCCCAGTGAAGCATGCCGCCTGCCCACAGAGCCATTAGGCAGTGGGGTGGAGGGGTCTGAGGTTTACAGGCCCAGTGAAGCATGCCGCCTGCCCACAGAGCCATTAGGCAGTGGGGTGGAGGGGTCTGAGGTTTACAGGCCCAGTGAAGCATGCCGCCTGCCCACGGAGCCATTAGGCAGTGGGGTGGAGGGGTCTGAGGTTTACAGGCCCAGTGAAGCATGCCGCCTGCCCACAGAGCCATTAGGCAGTGGGGTGGAGGGGTCTGAGGTTTACAGGCCCAGTGAAGCATGCCGCCTGCCCACGGAGCCATTAAGCAGTGGGGTGGAGGGGTCTGAGGTTTACAGGCCCAGTGAAGCATGCCGCCTGCCCACGGAGCCATTAAGCAGTGGGGTGGAGGGGTCTGAGGTTTACAGGCCCAGTGAAGCATGCCGCCTGCCCACGGAGCCATTAAGCAGTGGGGTGGAGGGGTCTGAGGTTTACAGGCCCAGTGAGGCATGCCGCCTGCCCACGGAGACATTAGGCAGTGGGGTGGAGGGGTCTGAGGTTTACAGGCCCAGTGAAGCATGCCGCCTGCCCACGGAGCCATTAAGCAGTGGGGTGGAGGGGTCTGAGGTTTACAGGCCCAGTGAAGCATGCCGCCTGCCCACGGAGCCATTAGGCAGTGGGGTGGAGGGGTCTGAGGTTTACAGGCCCAGTGAAGCATGCCGCCTGCCCACGGAGCCATTAGGCAGTGGGGTGGAGGGGTCTGATGTTTACAGGCCCAGTGAAGCATGCTGCCTGCCCACGGAGCCATTAGGCAGTGGGGTGGAGGGCTCTGAGGTTTACAGGCCCAGTGAAGCATGCCGCCTGCCCACGGAGCCATTAGGCAGTGGGGTGGAGGGCTCTGAGGTTTACAGGCCCAGTGAAGCATGCCGCCTGCCCACGGAGCCATTAGGCAGTGGGGTGGAGGGCTCTGAGGTTTACAGGCCCAGTGAAGCATGCTGCCTGCCCACGGAGCCATTAGGCAGTGGGGTGGAGGGGTCTGAGGTTTACAGGCCCAGTGAAGCATGCCGCCTGCCCACAGAGCAGGGCTCGCCCTCCCTTCTTCCCCACTCCGCTTCGCGTCCCTTTGATTTCCTGTCTCTTTTTTTATTTCCCTCTAGTCCTATAAAATGTATAAAATAAACAATGCGACAGTCACTGCTGTGTCACAAGCCGCTATGTTTACCTGATATACTAACTGCAGCCCCCTAAAGCTTTTCCGGTTGGTGCTGGTTGCCTCGTACCGCAGTGGTCAGACCTGACGCTTGCCAAGAGAGACGTATCGTCCACAGTTTCCTTTTGGGGTTCTGATCCCACCAAGCCTATGATGATTTTTGGGATGCGATCCCCATACCTAGTGAGGGGAGATCTCCATGGGGAACACCAGGAGCCTCACACCTCCCTGCCTTGTGTGTGGCGTCTGCGTGCTCTCGCGGTGTCTGCAGAGCGTTTCTCTGGTAAATGCTTTCCTAAAATGGACTCATGTTGTATAAGCTGATGTGTCCTATCACTGTGCCATAAGGGTGACCTGTCCTCACCTGTCCTCACCTGTCCGACCCCCCCAGGGCATCAGTGACTTTTGCGTCTCACCTGACAAGTTCCTCATGAATCAGACCAAGGACTTCATCACCGCCGGTGAGTGAGAGGGTGTTGCCGGTTGGGGGCTATGCTGTGCTGTGGCTGTGTCTGTGTCTATGCTGTGTCTGTGTCTGTGCTGTGTATGTGTCTATGCTGTGCTGTGTCTGTGCTGTGGCTGTGTCTGTGTCTATGCTGTGTCTGTGTCTATGCTGTGCTGTGTATGTGTCTATGCTGTGTCTGTGCTGTGTATGTGTCTATGCTTTGTCTGTGCTGTGGCTGTGTCTGTGTCTATGCTGTGTCTGTGTCTATGCTGTGCTGTGTATGTGTCTATGCTGTGTCTGTGCTGTGTATGTGTCTATGCTTTGTCTGTGCTGTGTATGTGTCTATGCTGTGCTGTGTCTGTGTCTATGCTGTGTCTGTGCTGTGTATGTGTCTATGCTATGCTGTGTCTGTGTCTATGCTGTGTCTGTGCTGTGTATGTGTCTATGCTGTGCTGTGGCTGTGTCTGTGGCTATGCTGTGCTGTGTCTGTCTCTTTATCTGAGTCTGTGTCTGTCTGAGTCTGTGTCTTTGTGTGTATCCATGTGTCTGTGTCTCTGTGTCTGTGCTGTATCTGTGCTGTCTGTGTCTCTGTGTCTGTACTGTCTCTGTATTTGTGTCTGTCTGTGTCTTTGTGTGTGTCCATGTGTCTGTGTGTGTCTGTGTGTGTCTCTGTGTCTGTGCTGTCTATGTGTCTGTCTGTGTCTGTGTCTTTTTCCGTGTGTGTCTGTGTCTGTACGTGTCTCTGATATACAGTGTCTGTCTTGTCTTGCAGACATTACGCACTACTACCTGTACTGTAGCCAGACCCTGCCCAGCCCCTTCCAGCAGGTAACTGCATGTGGGGGAAAGATCAACCGGGGATCCGTGTCTGTGTTTGTGCACCGGAGCATTTCTGCACTGTGCTCCCATTAAATGGTCTGTAATTACTGATGATTAGAATTTGATTGTGATTCGCACACCCGAGGTTTTTAATACAGGGCTCTGAGAAGCCCAAATCCCTCTCACTACACACACCCACGTGTTCTTCCCCATTGGCTCCCTGTGATTGGCATCTCAGGCCCCGCCCCCTTCCAACAGGCCCTACCTCCTTCCCACAGGCCCCGCCCATCAGTCACTCTCGGCTCGGATTTCATTTTCTTCCCCCAATTGCTTCTTCAGTCCCTGTGGGCAAAATGAGAGAAGTTTTAATGAGTAAGATCAAAACAATCCGGAGTGTGGCAAAGGCAACTTCCTTATTCTGGAGGGGGTGGGGGGTACGTGGATCATAGCATTGGGAAGAACTCCGATCGGGGGATCAAAGGAGATCCGCTTTCGGATGGCTGGCTGCGTGCGTGTAAAAGTGCTCGCCTCTGGCACCTTCCTCCACAAAATGGTTCTTTTGAAAGTCAGACTATGTTTTTTATTTCTTGATTTGGATTTAAATTACGATAGCACCGTCCACTATCTCCATACCCCCATCCTCTCAGAGGGTTTTGGTGTCCTGGACTAACGGTACCGGCCTGCACATGAAGGCCAGGGCTGGCCGGACCCTGTAGAGTTCCGTCCTGGATGGAACCATGGGACCTGGCGCCATCTGCTGGCTGATAGCTGCAACTGCAAGAGTGAGTGATCAGTATCCTTGCTCGTTTCGCAGGCACTGACCATATTCCAGCGGTCGCTGACCACCATGCAGATCCAGGTGCAGGGCCTCCTGCAGTTCGCTGTGCCTCTCTTCCCCACAGCAGAGGTGAGTCCAGGAGCTGGCAGCGGGCAGCGTGGGGGTCTAGCTCAGCCCAAGCAATATGAAATGCTCCCTAACAGTCTGGATGAAAGCTGAAATCTTCTCCTTTTAGGTATGCTGAAAGCTTGCCAGTCCTTTATAGACTTAAATGCAAATTTTTCCCAGCATCCTCTGTCACTGCTATGTAGGGATGACGAACAGTCGACAGAAATAAACGTTGCCCAAAGGATAATGTTTGATTGCCACCCCCGCAGAACACGGTTCGTGCTCACAGGACATCTCTGTAACACAATGCCGGGAAACACTCCCTCACGACAACCCGTGTGTGTGTCTGCGCTTTCATCGGGGGTGTTAACTACAAGCTGCCTGTTAGCACTTGATCTCAGTTTGTGCGACTGAGCTGTTTGCTTATGGTGAAGCAAATCCAGTTGGTGAGCCGTGCTGGTTAAAATATGCCTCATTAATGCATTTCATTCTGGAAGGCTCTGTGGGCGGGCTACGAGCCCAAATAGCTGCAGCAGTGACATCTGTCAGGGTGTGAAATAATAATCAATAGCAGATCACTTTAGACATGTGATTGGCACGTAATTAGTGTCACTCACGAATGATGCTAATAGCGTTCTGATGCCGTTCTTGCCAGCTCAGCCAACCTTTGTGTTTAAGGCATATTCTGAATGTTTGCCACCAATCAGCACCTACAATATAAAAGAAACGTTCAACTCAAAAGTCTGATTCAATGTTTAGGGTGTATATAGGGTATTATTGAGGTCATACATGCCTGTACTAATTGATGGTACTGCATTAATTTGTCCCAGGATAAAGCTACAGTCATGCTTGCTTGTTTTTTCTCGGCCGTACCTACGCTTCCCAGATTAAACTCATCCAGCAGTCGGGTAAATGGATTTTTAAAAAGTGCTGTTAAAGTCAGTACTCTTCAGAAATGTACAAACTAATTTGACAGGAACTTCTCGCTCATTTTGTACGTCTTGAGTACTCTGTCAGGACGCTGATGTTCCAGTGTTGAATACACTGTCCGGACCCTGTCAGTAAGGTACAGAGTTCTCTGTCGCGGTACTGTTAGTAGGGTATTGAGTTCTTTGTTAGGGCACTGTCAATAGAGTGCTGAGTTCTCTGTCAAGACACTCGGTAGGAATACTCTGTTCCACAAATGTCAGTACAGTGTTGAGCACTTTGTCAAAACTGTCAGGAGGGTGTTGAGTACTCTTCAGGGCACTGTCAGTAAAGTGTCATGTACTCTTTTAAGGCAGTCAGTAGGGTGTGAAGTACTCCTCAGGCACTGACAGTATGGGGTTGAGTACTCTGTTAGGACCCTGTCAGTAGGGTTTTGAGTACTCAGATCTCACTCCTCCTCAACTCTTTCTTGCAGAGGGACCTGCTGAGCATCCAGTACCTGCTGAATTCCTCGGAGGCTAGTCTGCACCAGCTCACTGCCCTGCTGGACTGTCGGGGGTTGCACAAGGTAGGGGCAGCCTCTCACTAAGGAATGGCAACATGTGGGGGGGGGCGCAGCCTCTCACTGAGGGATGGTGTCATGTGGGGGGGGGGGCAGCCTCTCACTGAGGGACGGTGTCATGTGGGGGGGGGGGCAGCCTCTCACTGAGGGACAGCATCATGTGGGGGGGGGCAGCCTCTCACTGAGGGACGGCATCATGTGGGGGGGGCAGCCTCTCACTGAGGGACGGCATCATGTGGGGGGGGCAGCCTCTCACTGAGGGACGGCATCATGTGGGGGGGGGCAGCCTCTCACTGAGGGACGGTGTCATGTGGGGGGGGGGGGCAGCCTCTCACTGAGGGACAGCATCATGTGGGGGGGGGGGGCAGCCTCTCACTGAGGGACAGCATCATGTGGGGGGGGGGGGCAGCCTCTCACTGAGGGACAGCATCATGTGGGGGGGGGGGGGCAGCCTCTCACTGAGGGACGGTGTCATGTGGGGGGGGCAGCCTCTCACTGAGGGACGGTGTCATGTGGGGGGGGGGCAGCCTCTCACTGAGGGACAGCATCATGTGGGGGGGGGGGCAGCCTCTCACTGAGGGACAGCATCATGTGGGGGGGGGGCAGCCTCTCACTGAGGGACAGCATCATGTGGGGGGGGGGGGCAGCCTCTCACTGAGGGACAGCATCATGTGGGGGGGGGGGCAGCCTCTCACTGAGGGACGGTGTCATGTGGGGGGGGGGGGGGGCAGCCTCTCACTGAGGGACGGCATCATGTGGGGGGGGGGCAGCCTCTCACTGAGGGACGGCATCATGTGGGGGGGGCAGCCTCTCACTAAGGGATGGCATCATGTGGGGGGGGGGGCAGGCCCGTGACCCTGTTAATCTGGGAGTGATGTTAACAGGTGCATCTGCGTGTGTATGTGTGTGTCTGCATCTGTGCACGTGTGTGTGTCTGTGTGCATGTGCCTGCGTCTGCGTGTGTATGTGCCTGCGTCTGCGTGTGTATGTGTGTGTCTGCATCTGTGCACGTGTGTGTGTCTGTGTGCATGTGCCTGCGTCTGCGTGTGACCCTGCGGCCGGCAGGACTACCTAGAGGCTTTGCTGGGCGTGTGCTACGACGGCGTCGAGGGCCTGCTCTACCTGTGCCTCTTCTCCTTGCTGGCGGCCGGCGCATCCTGTGCCATGCTGTGCGTCGTGCCACGGGTCCTCAGACGTATCGCCGCCCGGTGAGTCTGCAACCCCGCCCCCTCACCCCTCCCTCCGCTCTCCCTCTGAGACTCGGTGCCCCGCCCCCTCACCCCTCCCCCCCCCGAGACTCGGTGGCCTGTCCCTCTGGCCCAGGGAGCGCGACTATGACGACATGGATGAGGAGGACCCGTTCAACCCGCAAGCACACCGAATGGCGGCCCGCAACCCCGGCCGCAGCAACCTGCACAGCTTCTGCAGCTACAGCAGCAGCCTGGGCAGCCAGAGCAGCCTGCAGCCGCCCACACAGGCAGCCAGCAACGCACCCGTATCCGAGTACATGTGAGCGCCGTACACACTCCGCCCCAGGACTCTCACACTCACTGCTTGTTATTGTGAATGTAAATTAATTGGAACACAAGGTGGCACTAGTGTCCCACTCTGCTCTCCTGTCTCCTCCCCCCAGGAACCAATCAGTGCTCTTCGGGGGGAACCCTCGTTACGAGAATGTGCCGCTGATTGGCCGAGGATCCCCGCCCCCCTCGGTGTGTTGGGTCCCGTGACGATACACCACACACGTGCATCATGCGTCGTAGTGGGAAAGTGTCAGGAAGGTTCTGCTGATCAGCCTGGGGATTCAGCACCAAGCCGCACCGGGACACTAGGATGGGATCCGGAAGGATCACTCCTCAAATTCCTATGCGTGTGTTTGTGGGTTTGACCCAACGCACAGTGGCATCATGACATTTCGCTATGGCCAGGGGGTCATATATTGCCGTTCGCAGCACTGACATCTAAGTGAGGCATTTGTCATAAATACCTAACATCTGAGAGGGAAAGACAAGCACAAGGCCATTGCTGACATGATTAGATGAGGCCTTAGGCTGCCCCCTGCTGGTCACTGCCACAGTTGCATGGTCTGTTACAAGGTACTATGCTCAGGTATTATGTGGCTTTTTTAGCGATTAATGGGGCCCCATCAGCCTTTATAACACACCCCTTTGTATTAATTACATTTTTAACCCCCTTTGGCTTTGAGACAATTTGGCTGCCTGGGAGATGCCAGCCCTGTGCTCTCCGGAAAGGCTGAGGATTCCCTTCAGTTCGGCCCCCTGCCTGTTGTGTTAAGCTCACCTCCTGCTGGACAATCCTGGCCATTTCCCAGAGACTCGCCATGCTTTGTGTGCTCCATAAGGCACCTACCAGCCACACTTAAACCCCATTGTCCCTTTTGATTCTGGCCTTCGGCTGGGGAGCGGATACCTTCCGGTCACTGTTCCTACTGCTCCTGCTCCAGCACCAGACGTACACTGCAGCTGTAGGAGACGTCACACTGTGTTGCTCCTACTCCAGCATCAGACGTACACTGCAGCTGTAGGAGACGTCACACTGTGTTGCTCCTGCTCCAGCATCAGACGTACACTGCAGCTGTAGGAGACGTCACACTGTGTTGCTCCAGCTCCAGCATCAGACGTACACTGCAGCTGTAGGAGACGTCACACTGTGTTGCTCCTGCTCCAGCATCAGACGTACACTGCAGCTGTAGGAGACGTCACACTGTGTTGCTCCTGCTCCAGCAGCAGACGTACACTGCAGCTGTAGGAGACGTCACACTGTGTTGCTCCAGCTCCAGCATCAGACGTACACTGCAGCTGTAGGAGACGTCACACTGTGTTGCTCCTGCTCTAGCAGCAGACGTACACTGCAGCTGTAGGAGACGTCACACTGTGTTGCTCCTGCTCCAGCAGCAGACGTACACTGCAGCTGTAGGAGACGTAACATTTGACAGTGTTCTTACCAGAAAACAGCCACTGACTGGCGTGTTTCTGTTAAAACCATTTCAGATACAATTTTTAAAAATGTATTTAAAATTTTTAACAGGAATTAAGAACTGGGTTTTGTATTAAGAAATCATGTCATATACATGCAGGGCATTTTGAAATCATTACTATAATTTTACTATCGGTGCTATTTTAAATTTAAATGCTGCAGATTGTATCTGTCTTTTAACTTTTTAAGGACCAACAAAAGCTTTTAACCGTGTGTGTTTACACAGGCTGGTCAGGGACCCGTTTGCCATAATCCTCCTCTCTTCCCCTTCTGGAGCGTTTACATATATACACAAAGCCTAGGAGTCTTCAGCTAATAGTTTCTTTTATTTTCTGTTTGTTCGTATGTTTGTGTCTTTCTCCTTTTCGTTTCCTCCTTACCTGAATCCCCTTTCTGGAGGTGTACTTTCAGCCTTTTAGCAACGCAGTAAGTTTTCTCCGGATCTCTGTGTCAAGCGAGACTGGTGCTTCATCCCCTAACCCTAACCCTCCCCAGCTCACTCGTCCTGTGATGGTCTGCTTTTGCCTCTCCACTCTTACCGGTGTTTTTGGGGGGTCACATGAGGACATTGCAGCCTTTCCTTGATGCGCCTCTCCATCCTCGTGCTCCAAACTCAGACACTGTCCCCTTTGGTCTCCCCCATCTGCTCCCCGTCTGCCCCCCCCAGGGCTGCCCCCGCTGTCACTTTGGGTTCCTCTTCTCCGTCTCTCACTGTCCAACTGTCCCCCTCACTTTCTCCACTTATGACTGTTGCCCTATCGTCTGTTTTTAGAAATCTCTAGACAAGTTAGATCCTCCCTTCACTGGGAGGTTGGCCATTCCATGATGCCCAGATTATTATTCTTACCTGTTTGTTTCCATGGTGATGGCGCCATACTAATCATGTGACTCTCTCCCCCCTTGTCTCCCACAGTACTCCCCCAGCATGAGGGCCAACTACTTGTCTATGACAGAAGACCAAGTCAGACACTTCGGAAATGACTTACGGGCATAGACCTACACCCACCTTGCATCCTCAGCCCCGCCCCCCGTCACTATCCCCCAATCACAACCTTCCAGGCTTTGAGATGGACTGCTGTCTCCCCCAGTGACCTTGGGAAGGAATTTTCTTGTGATTCTACCACAGAACATTCTAGAGCACAAAGTAAAACCTGCAACTGCTGATATGCCTTAATGTCAGCGTTCCACACGTAACACTTTACGGTCTACGGTCTTCCCGGAACCCAGCAATGGTCACAGTGATGTGTAAATTAATTAATCTCCTTACATCTTGCTTCAGACAGTGCAAGGATGGGGTGTGTCACCTTAAGGTCACCTTAATCTCCAGTGTGGGGCTCGAAGCTGACAGCTACCTGGTAGCCATGGTGTCCTCAAACACCGTGGACAAAGTACATTAGCAGCACAGTTTTTATTGTCCAAGCCAAAAAAAGCCCAGTGAACAGTTTTAACGCTTTCAGGAACCATTTTATTGGCCTTTCAAGCACATGCATGAATTCTCCGTGCTTTGACAGCATTAGGAAATCATTTTTCTCTAATCTTGAATAATATTCTTCTTGTTTGCAAACGTGTTTCTTTCCAAGCAGTAAAATGGAAAAAGATCCACGTGAATATAGGCACTGGTGCTAAATTTCTTTTTGCACAATAAAAGTTTTCGGCCCTTTCGGACAGATGTCAAAAACATCTTTTAAGTGATATTTAATATACATGAGAAAGCCAAAATAATTATTCCAGTTTTCCAACTCTGAGTTACAGGGAACGAATACTAAGCTTTGTTTTTCGGTCTGAGGTAGAATCTGAGATTCCTTAGCCCCTTTATTGGCTTAACATTTGAAGCAGTCCCAGTGAAATTTGGTTATGGGGTTTAATATGTGACATTTCTCCCATTAGGTAGTTGATTTGATTAGAATTTTTGTAAGTTTGTAATAAACAGCTCTTTGAAGTTTGTTATAAAAAGAAAAGTTTACCCAATATGGCTGAAGTTATTGTAATAACTGAGTATTAGAAGTTTGATTACAGAATCTATATGCTGTTATATATATATACGCCGTTCCAAGCCACACCAAAACACCCGCAGAGCCAATAGGAAAAAGCCCAGTCAAAGCCTATTCGGGGGGGGAGGGGGGCACTGGGCGCTCTGCAGACACTTAGTGTGCTTATGTCTTGGGCCAGTCCTAAATAGGAACAAAGGTAACCCCCCACCTGAAGGCTCTTTTGGGGAGGGGTCTTGTGTTTGTATTGTTTGCCAGATGCAGCACAATAATATGTCAGCTGCTGGTTGACTGGAGGACCAGACCAGGGTCTTAGACCTTCCAGCTCAGGACCTTAGTGTGGATGTGATCAGCACAATCACCTCCAAAAGAGCATCTCCCCACACTGGCAGCTTTGGGCAGACCTACCCCCCCCCCCCCCCTCACACACACACACACACACACACACACACACACACACACACACACACCTGTACAGTGCCGTTGTGTCTTACCCTGCAGTTCCGTACGTAAACACAGGCTGGGTGGACACACCCCCAATAAGGGATTCTGGGTACCTCCTCAGTCCATGCACAAAAATTCCCTGGTAACTCGTTCCCATTTTTCAGTTCAGGACACCTTAGCATGACCGTACTCCAAAGTCGAGGGCTGGATTTGTCTATCAGCTTTTCCGACGTTCATAACTTTAATTTAAAGTTTTAGCGACCTAACTCGATTTGTGCCATGCTAACTTGATGTGCGTGATGTGTAGTGCACAAGCGGTGTTGTGTGTTGGAAGCTATTCTGTCACCACTTTACACCAACGCCGTGTCTGGATATCAGTACGCCGGGCGCATAGAGCTCAGACCTTGTTTCCGAGTTTGATACAGGATGACTTGATGCGTGCTTTATGAAGGTGCGGTGTGCCTGTCTCTTCCTCGCCAAACACCGGGGCCGTCGATCCAGGGAAGGAACCGGAAAACAGCACTTGTGATGTTGCCTGAAGAGGACTGTGAAAGCGAGGAGCCGAGACCATTCTGGGAAACCACAAGTTGCTTCTTTTGGGAAAGATTGTGCTGAAAATTGTTTCATCCCCCGGTGGAAAAACTATGTTTACTAACACTGTCTTCCATTGTCTAAACCTGGCCAAGTTCTATGAAAATATGATCTGGAAAGAATCCTGATTTCCGAGTGTTCATTTACTGATTACATTGATCCGTTTATTTTTATTTGTTTTTCTCGTTGCATGTAACGGTGTTTGAATATAGCACTGCCTACAACCACTGATAATGGTGCTTTGTGTATAGCGCCCCTACTGGCTGGGCTTTAAAAAGGTGTTAAGATACATTTAAGTAGGAAATATGTGTGTGATTGTAGTCTGCATTTTGGCACAAATCATGTAATCCTTGATACTTCAGATAGAGGATGTAATGAATCAATAAATATTATTACCTTATTATAAGATTATACATGTTGTGTTTTATTATAATGAATTGGATGTTTTTCTCTAATTTTGATATATCTTTTGTTAAGCTGTATTCGATTTATATTTAATTTTAAACTTCTGGGGAATGCTACTGAAGATTTAATAAAAAAAAACTTTCTCTGAACGTGCCTGCTTTTTTACAAGCTGAAGCGCCAAACCAGTGCAATGCTAATTCGGCCCACAGCTACGGATGTCCCGGGCTTCCGTGAGCTTAGCAGAAATATCGCACGATTAAAGCCACCTTGAGGCGCAGTGGTTAAGGAACTTAATTAAAGAACCTACCAATACCAGTCCGCTCACACGGTCAGTTTTACTAAGTCGAGTTGTGAATTTATAGTGGAAAGACATAACATGATGGTGCTTAGTTATGCACACTGTACACAGGGCTGCCAACTTTGGGCACCTACGGGCAATGTGCATGTGTGAGTGAATGGTGTGCGAGTGTGCCCTGCGATGGGCTGCCCCCCCATCCTGAGTTGCTCCCTGCCTCGTGCCCATTGCTTCCGCGATAGGCTCTGGACCGCCCGCGACCCAGTAGTAGGATACGCGGTTTGGAAAATGGATGGATGGATGTTACTAAAGGCAAACTTCCTGGAGGGGTTGGCTGGTTTTTGCGAGCGCGTGGGTCTAATCGTACGTGAGCGTATTTGCTATCGCAGGTTCTCTGCCTGGCGTTTGGCGTTTCGCGGCGTTCATACATCAGTACTGGTCAGGCAATATATCGCCGTCTAAGACAAAATGCCAGTGTACTGAGGTGCATGAAATTCTACAGAAGAAAATAATATACAATTCATTACTATCAACATCTCTGGATTAAATAGCGAGCCTGACTATAAAGTCCGCAGCGCCCGACGGATTCAGCGTGCGCTGCGTAGCACGCGCCTTATGGCATCACGTACTGTGCGTTGTTGCTAGGATACAGTAAACCGCTGTCGGCGCTTGCGTGCACCTCAGGACTGGGTTTAGCGTGATACCTAATAAATCATAACTTGCGAAAGGTAAGAATTCAAGCTTTACGTGCTTTTCCGTTTGGACCCTAAACTTTCTGCTCGTCGTCCGACCTATACCGCCACTGGCGTTTACAATCCAGGTGTCGATGGTGCTTCGATTATAAGATAAGATATTATCGATTATAAGATGAAAGCACTTGTTTGTGTGTGGCAGATCATTGTTGCACTGCTGCCTTTATGTCATGTCATTCTCAATACTTGTATCTTTCTTGCTTTTGTCTTAAGCCCGGGGCGCGTGACGCTGCGGCCGTCGCCATGGAGATCGTGTACGTGTACGCTAGGAGGCGCTGCCACTTCGGCCGTCCCTGTAACTTCTCAGACCGGCCGGCCGAGCTGCATGTGGACGTGCTGCCGGACCCGGCGCTGGCGGCCGACTTCATTCGCAGGGACCCCTGCGACGTGGCCGCGCAGGGCGCGCAGGAGATGTCGGAGCACGAGGTCGGGCAGAACGAAGCGAAGAGGCACCAACTTCGCCCTGCATGTTTCACACAACGTCTTTATCCTTTTCTTCCTTTTCTTTTAGTCTGTCTTCTTCCATTAGCGTCATGGGTAAGAAGTTGGTCTGGTGGTGTAAAAGTATGAAATTTAAATCCGCGTAGGGGAAATTTCTGTTGTACTGTCAGACGAGGGCTTTTGAAAAACACTTAAAACGCTTTTCAAAGTACCTAAAGAATATTCACCCCCCCCCCATACACACACATACATATATTTAACATAAAAGTAATATGCCTCATGCCTATTGCTTCTGGGATAGGCTCCAGACCCCCCGAGACCCAGCAAGATAAGCGGGTAGGAAAACGGATGGATGGATAGATGATAAACAATGATCATGATAAATGTAATATCTACATGCTTTTTCAGGTGAACACGGAGCGCTTTGAGTCAGAAGCTCGCGGGATAAACCATGTGGAGGGGGGCTGGCCCAAGGACATCAACCCCCAGGAAATGGAGCAGACCATTCGCTTCCGGAAGAAGGTGGAGAAGGACGAGAACTATCTCAACACTGTTATGCAGCTGGGAACTGTGAGTACCAAGCAGAGAAGATGGAGCGGTCGGGGTTTTATGCAGAAAATATAGCAAATGGTTCATGAAACCTTACTTTGTCCTTCACTGCCCTGTACAGCCCAAAACACTTCAACGCCATTATGTATAAACATACAAGAGCTGGTTGCAGTTCACTGCCAAAAATGAAACACCGGACAATATTATAGAAACTTGAGCAGAAACACTTCACTCTACAAAATTAAAGAACACAATAGAATTTACAGAAAACAGTCAGGTCAGGTCATTTTGGGGAGCAAGCATGTAGCTGCCCCCACCACACAGCGAAACTCCTCAGGATCCCGACCGGCGATTCCCCAAGGTAGATACACGGTTCAGTCCCACCTACCGCAGCCAGGTGTTACGTGGGCGTCCCACCTGGTCCAGCCACTTGGGTCCTCAGCATGGACGATCCTGCGAGCCGGATCACCCTCAGGGAAACGCGCCACATGGCCATAGTGCCGTAACTGACGCTCCCTCAATGTGCAGATAATGTGCCTCATTCAGGACTCCTCTAGCAACTGCTCATTCGACACAAAGTTTTCTTTGCAAGAAAACAGTGCAAAGACGTTTTAAAACAAGTAATGAATTTCATGTGCAAATGACTGCAAAGTATATGGGAAACACCACTAAGAGCAATGTGCAGATATTACAGACGCAGAACAGACCAGCAACCTGAAGTAGCACAACAACAAGCACTGTTGTTGACTGTACTGCATGTACTGGTATATAGCAGACAGACAATGAAGAGGAATGTCCAGACACAAGAAGAGGGGAATTGTCCCTGGGTGGAAAGATTGCACCTAGATGATGTGATTATTGAGAGAACATGCGAGAAACGTGAGAAACCCAGAGACGTACATCTTCCACTGATTCTGCGAATCAGCTCCTTGCATGACCCTGAGTCATGACCTCCCCACCTCCCTCACACAGCTCATGGAGCATTGCATTAAGCAGAACAACGCCATCGACATCTACCAGGAATACTTTGAGGATGAAGAGGAGATGGTGGACTCCAGGGAGCGTCCCTCAGCCAAGACCATTAATGTCTTCAGGTGCAATTACTTTACTTTCCGTTTTAACCCAAGCATCTTCTATATGCTGTGATTTTACGCCAACACATAACAGCCTTCATACAATGGCATGGGCAGCACCTCTGGGATCTGATCCAACTAGGGGTTGAATACAAGCCCATCTCACTCAAACCCTATATCCACTGCACACCCTGTGGGTATTCCTCTACAGGGACCCCAACGAGGTGAAGCGCACAGCCACCAGCCTATCCTGGCACCCAGACGGCAGCCGCAAGCTGGCCATCGCCTACTCCTGCCTGGAGTTCCAGCGGGCTGCCAAGAACATGAGCTTTGACTCCTACATATGGGACATCGGTGAGGCTGAACCAGCAATATGTTCCCGCTTTGACTGACCCGGTGCCAGGAAAGGGATGTCTTTCGGTCTGGTCTGTCAGAATAATCCCTAGTGATGGGCAAAATGACGCTTCATGAATCATTTGTTGTATTTTTTGACCCCATTTGTTCTAGAAAAAAAGGATACAAAGCATGCCCAAACGCAAACCAAGAGCACCATCTAGTGGGCTCAGCAAATACAGCAAATGGTTCATGAAGCGCCATTTTCACCATCACTAATAATCACTGACTAATATTATTATTTACTAGCTGATATCGAGTAGTGAAGGATATGGTGTCATAATCTGGTTGGGGTTCAAGTTGCAGGGAAACCCTGCTGTTGTTCCTTTCAGCAGGATACTTATCCTGCTCGATCCAGGAAAAAAATTGTGGTGAAACTGTAGGCTACTTTGGATCAAAACAAATACATTTTACTTGCAGACACATTTTAAATTAAGGTTTCAACAGCAGAACCTCAGCTTTTTGGTCACAGGTTCACTATCTAACAACCATCGGGATCAGACCCTTATCTCTCTGTCCCAACCGCAGAGAATCCCAGCTGTCCTGAGATGACCCTGAAACCGGCGTCCCCGCTTGTCTGCCTGGAGTATAATCCCAAAGACTCCCACATCCTGCTTGGAGGCAGCTACAACGGGCAGATAGGTGGGACGCTTGTTCAGAAAGTACCGGAAATCAGCCATGGTGTTCTGCAAGCTCGCTTTAGCAGTGCCATGAATGGAACTGTCTGTGTTCATTTGGGGCTTATGGAGCCCATGGATCGGTGCACATTTTGTTGTCGCTGGTGACTGCAGAGATCTTCAACTACATGTTTGACAGTGTAACATAAAAGCAGATTCAGATTTTGTCTTCTACGCTTTATGTTGAGATTATGTTGAATGCATGAGATTATTGATTTGCTGATGACATTTATGCTGCCTTGTAGGGATAATTTATCCTTTAATCCTAACTGGGTTGTTTGGCTACTACACAGGCTACTGGGATACCCGTAAAGGGAGCCAGCCGGTGGAGACCTCAGCAATCGAGCATGGTCACAGGGACCCCGTGTATAAGGCCATCTGGCTGCAGTCGAAGACTGGCACTGACACCTTCTCCGCCTCCACCGACGGCCAGGTGAGGGTCATCATCGCTTATGCCTGGCCGCCGTCGTGTTGGGAGATGATGCTCCTGTGCTCACGGCCGGATTCAGGAGTGGTCTGCTTAATCTTTCAGCCCGGGGTTTGGGGTTCGAGCCAGCTGAAGGGTTTTTGTCCACCATCTCCGCACAGGTGCTGTGGTGGGACATCCGGAAGATGAGCGAGCCCACCGAGAGGCTGGTGCTGGATCTCAGCAGAAAGGGCAACTTGGACAACGCGCTGGGTGCCATCTCCCTGGAGTTTGAGACCACCATGGTGGGGCCCATCACCGTTACCACATGGTAACCACGGTATTCTCACAAATTTTTGGGATCTGACTCCTCTATGCTTCCAACACGCTTAGCCAACGAAGTTCATGGTAGGGACGGAGCAGGGACTGGTGGTGTCCTGCAACCGCAAAGCCAAGACCCCAGCAGAGAAGATTGTTTGCACCTACAGTGGCCACCACGGTCCCATCTATGCCCTGCAAAGAAACCCCTTCTTCCCCAAGAACTTCCTGACTGTGGCGGACTGGACAGCACGCATCTGGTCTGAGGACATCAAAGAATCGTCCATCATGTGGACTAAGTAAGGGCCCACATTATGTAGTCTAAGCAGGGGCCTGTATTGTGTCTAATTGATTAGAGCTAAGTAGGAGCCTGTATGATGTGGACTTATTAAGGGTTATTTAACAACCTACGTTATGCAGACTAAGTTAGGTCTGAGTAAGGACCTGCATTATGCAGACTAAGTTAGGCTTAAGTAAGGACCTGTATTATGTTGACAAGGTCAGGCCTAAGTTAGGACTTGTGTTATGTAGTCTGGGCATGTAGCTACTTAGTTTAATTATGGGTTTAACGCCCTCCCCCCAAATTAGTTTGAACCCCCAATCCCCCCCCCAAATCGGTCAGCAAGTGTTACTGAGGGGCAACAATGCTAGACAGCACATGTAATTTATTTCTGGCTGCGGGTCTACCGAAGCAAAGGCCTGCTTTATTAAGGAGGTGTATGGTATGATGCAGGCGCATTGTCAGCGGTTAGAGGCACATCAGACGCACTGACAGGGACAGTGTCACTGCCGTCCGCTGCAGGTACCACGCGTCCTATCTGATGGACGGCTGCTGGAGCCCGGTCAGGCCCTCTGTCTTCTTCACCGTGAAGATGGACGGCACCCTGGATGTGTGGGATTACCTCTTCAAGCAGAATGACCCCACACTCAGCCTGAAGGTCTGAGCCCACCCCCCTCGTGGCCCCCCCAGTGTTGTTATAGGGTCCTCTGAATCCCACCCCCATGGCCGTCTAGTAATGTAGCAGTGATTACAGTGTATGACTCTGATCCATGTGCGTGTGTGTGTGCGTGTCTGCCTGTGTGTGTGTATGTGTGTGTGTGTGTGCGTGTCCCTGTGTGTGTGTGTATGCCTGTGTGTGTGTGTGTGTGTGTGTATGCCTGTGTGTGTGTGCCTGCGTGTGTGTGTCTCTGTGTGCATATGTGTCTCACACTCTCGTGCAGGTGAGTGACGAGGGCCTCTTCAGCCTGCGGGTCCAGGACAATGGGGCCCTGCTGGCCTGTGGATCCCAGTTGGGCACGGCCACGCTGCTGGAGGTCTCTCCGGACCTGAGCACCATGCAGAGGAATGAGAAGGCCCTGGCCACCGCGGTGAGGTGCCCCTCGGGCTGCCTGGGTGGCTGGGGGGGGTCACGCTGGATCAAGATGGGGTTTGGGGCGGCATGAGTAAGGGGAGAGCATTCCAGTTGTCCAGGAAAATGTGTGGTCAGAATGAGGAACTCCTTACAGGGAACATCCCCGCTCCATGCTGGCATGTGGCTCAGCGGGTTAGGATGTTGTTTCTGTAATCAGAAGGTTGCTGGTTCAAATCCCAGGGTCGGCAAAAGGGTATTCACTATTGGGCTTGTGAGTGAGGCCCTTAGCCCCCAACTTCTCCAGGGATGGGCTGACCCTGCTTTTGATAAACATGTCTGCCATATAATTATGTATTCAGGGAAGTTAACTTTGGTCTAATTACATGATATACATTATAAATATACACTATATTGACAAAGGTATTAGGACGCCTGCCTTTACACACATGTGAACTTTAATGACATCCCTCCCATTCTTAATACACAGGCTTTAATATGGAGTTGGCCCACCCTTTGCAACTATAACAGCTTAAGCTCTCCTGGGAAGGCTGTCCACAAGCTAAGGAGTGTGTTTGTGGGAATGTTTGACCATTCATCCAGGAGAGCCTTTGTGAGGTCAGGCACTGATGTGGGACGAGAAGGCCTGGCTCGCAGTCTCCGCTCTAATTCATCCCAAAGGTGTTCTGTCGGGTTGAGGTCAGGGCTCTCTGCAGGCCAATCAAGTTCCTCCACACCAGACTCACTCATCCATGTCCTTATGGACCTTGCTTTGTGCACCGGCGCTCAGTCGTGTTGGAACAGGAAGGGGCCATCCCCAAATTGTTCTCATAAAGTATTAAGTTGTCCAAAATGGCTGCAGCATTAAAAGCCAAGCCCAACCCCTGAAAAACAACCCCACACCATAATCCCCCCTCCACCAAACTTCACACTTGCAGTCTGGCAAGTAACGTTCTCCTGGCAACCGCCAAACACAGACTCATCCATCGGTTTACCAGACAGAGAAGCGTGATTCGTCACTCCACAGAACACGTCTACACTCCTCTACAGTCCAGTGGCAGTGTGCTTTACACCACTGCATCCGGCACTTTGCATTGCACTTGGTGATGTAAGGCTTGGATGCAGCTGCTCGGCCATGGAAACCCATTCCATGAAGTTCTCTACGCACTGTTCTTCAGCTAATCTGAAGGCCGCACGAAGTTTGGAGGTCTGTAGCTATTGACTCTGCAGACAGTTGGCGATTCTGCACACTGTGCCTCAGCATGCGTTGTCCCCGCTCTGTTATTTTACATGGCCTGTTGCTGTTATTCCCAATTTCTTCCACTTTGTTGTAATACCACTAAGAGTTGAGTGTGGAACATTTGGTAGTGAGAAATTTTCACAAATAGACTTATTGCACAGGTGGCATCCAATCACGGTACCACCCTTGAATTCACTGAGCTCCTGAGAGCGACCCATTCTTTCACAAATATTTGTAGAAGCAGACTCTATGCCTATGTGCTTGGTTTTATACACCTTTGGCTATGGAAGTGATTGGAACACCTGAATTCAGTGATTTGGAGGGGTGTCCCAATATTTTTGGCAATGTAATGTATGTAATTTACTTTGATTAATTTAAAACTGAAGGATAATAAATACTCGAAAATTTCAACCCTGATACAGTTTGAAATGTTACTAAAGGCAAAGGTGTATGTTACGTCACTCTTGGGTACAGTACAGCAGCTGAGCTTAAGCACTGACACCTGCAGATGTTCGAGCGCGAGACCAAGCGGGAGAAGATCCTGGAGGCTCGGCAGAGGGAGATGCGGGTAAAGGAGCGGAGCCGCTCGGAGCAGAGCAAGGAGGACGAAGGCCGGGATGCCGACGCCGGGGAAGAGAGCACCGAGCAGCTGCTGGCCCGCGCAGAGAGGGAGTTCTTCGAGATTGTGGGGGCGGAGCTGAAGAAGAGGGAACTGGAGGCGGGGCAGGAGCAGGTCGGAGAGGGAGAGGTCAGTCAGAAGCATGGCCGCCGAATATAACCTGCGTTTCCGGGAGGGGCACGTAGCTTACGTAATAACTGAGCTGTGCGCTCAGGCCCACTACCACCTGGACTGTCCCACGGCATCCTGTCTAATTTGCGGTGTCTTCCTCTCCAGGAGAAGGATGTCTGTGACGAGAAGCACCTCTGAGGATGTGCAGCATGAGACTGCCACACCATCAAGTCATCAGGGAGCAGTACAAGTGTTTATTTAATGTAAAGAGGCGACACATGAATCATACACCAGGGTGAGCTGAACAGGGACGCGGGAACTGTGTCTGAAACCAAAGGGCATTTCTCTCCTCTGTGACCTCGCCTCTGATTCGCGCTCTCACCTCCATCGAGGGCAACAGGGATTATGGGTAGAAAAGAAGGAGAAAAATGACTATGAAAGCAGCACATAGCAGGCATGTAGCCACACAGTTACATTACAGGTCTGTTCTTCCCCTGAAATTTGTTTAACTCAAATTACAAGTCTGAACCCTCCTTGAAATTTGCTTTCGGTGAAATCTACCGAGCCCCTCAGTTAGCGAAATATACTGACAGGGCCGTCCCCCCCCAGTTGGTAAGATCGACTAATGGGGGCCCCAAGATATTTTTCTGGCTATTAACCTGGTTCACCACAGAGTTTAATACAGGACTGAAACTCGATTACGGTACTAATGTTTTAAAAATTTAAATCAGCTGGGACGCACCGAAAATTTCCCCTAACGATTAGCCACAACAGGATTAGCCGTAACCATATATAACTCCCGGAGCCGTCACGGGCCAAAGACGCCCAAGGCCTGCGAGACATCGATACGCCGCCTGTTCACGGCGTGCAGTCAGCGCCCTGTGACGTGATTCTTTCTCCCCATGATGGAGAGCTGCCCAGTGCTGCGCAGAGGTCACTGACGTATACAGGGCACTGTAACTTACGCTCTCGGAGGCGAGTACCCGCTAATGAGCTACGTTATATGCGTGTGTGCGCTACAAAGCTGTCTTATACGCAACAATGAAATGTCTATTAGTAGACCTGTTGTCATGAGATTGTTTGCCTATTCATTGCAAAATGACTTGCAGTTGTAAAAGTTTCCCTGAACTGTCTAAACTGTGTGTTTATTTATAGACATGTGACATGGGTTGTCTTTGAATTATGCATCTCCCTTATTGTCTTACATCTTATCTTAATTGAAATGATTGCATCCCCCACAATGCATTGCGAGGTCAGGCAGACAAAGGCCTCTTTACAGCACAGTTTACACAGTATAGGGATAAAGGCTTCACTGATAACACACACCTGCTACTAACTGATCCTCCTGGTGAGCAGAAGCACTTACACAGTTTGGATCGTTCCACAGCTGTGGGGGTGGGGGTTACACAGAGAGTCATGTGACTGGCCCCATAACAGGTTGGATAAGTTTGTTGGGCCAGGTGAAGGCAACACATAAAAGATACAGAAGGTATCTCTTACAACTTTTTATTTGTTCATTCTTGAACACAGCAAAGCCTCATAATCTTCAGGGTACATGCAAAAAACAGCATTAACACCTTCAACATGGACCATACCAAATGGCATGCTATAGGAGGAAGGTTTTTAAACTTCTACCTAACCACTCCCGAATCTGAGGTGCTTTTACGAATGCAGAAAACAATAAATCTATGGAGCTTTTCAGTCATGCCAGTCATGCTGCCTCGTGGTGTACCTGGTGGCACAGTAATAAGGACAGTTGTGGCTGCGGACGTGCCGCGCGCACAGCGTGCATTGCGCGTCACGCTGCTGCATTACCGGCTCGACAGGTCGGATTCTGGGACACTGACAATGGCCCCCGTGCAAAGTATCCGCACCGATTGTTTCTTTTCAGACAACAAACTTCCTTTCCTACCAACAATTACTCCACTTTTTGTTGAGCGATATGAATTTAAAGTAGACTTTCTAAATATGAACGAAAGAAGCAAATATATTTGCACGTACAGATGCACATCTTGACGAATAAGCTTTTCACCTGCATGGCAGGCAGCATAAGCGCCACGCGGAGCTCCGCATGCGCCCCTTGGGGACCCCGCCGGATGCAGTGCCTCTGCCTGCCAGCAGGTGGCGTAGCGGTCCCCCGAAGCTCCCGCGTCCGTCTCCCCTCCTACACCAAGCGTGTCATTGTGTACGCCTGGCTGCAGATCTCCAAGGGGAGCCGGGGGGAGCAGCCGAGAGGCGCTCGGGAGGGGACTGAGAGCTCGCCGTCATATACCGCAGCTTCACCTAGGTCGGGCGGCGCACGGGACGCGGGGAGAAGCCCGACACAACATGCGGCTCCGTGGGCTTTGAAAACATCCTGAGCGTCACTGGGTTCTACGGGACCATCTAAGCGGACCCTGCGGTGCTTTAGGCTCGATCGGGAGCCGCACTGCCGCTGTATCTTACGGGCAGCCAAGCGCCAGCGCAGGTGAACCCGCCGGACGGTGCGCCGGTCCTCTGCGGGGGCATTGATGGGCGAGGAGGACCGCGACCCCCCAACGAGAGCAGCGCGAGCCAGCGGGAGTCATGAAGGACGCCGGGGAGTCAAAGGAGCAGCAGCTAACGGTAGTGCAATTTCGGTCTTTTTTAAAATACAGACATTAAATGTTGAGCTGCCATAAAAAACCAATATGGGAGAATAGCAGGGAAACGGTATTTTGTTTCGGAACCTCTTATGAATTGTAATATAACGAGGATATGAACAGTAAAAACACTACTAATATGCATTACTAATACATGCATATATTTCAATCAGAAACCCCATTAAATACCATCTTCAGGTATTCAGTGTGCTTCAGCGCTGCACTGGGGCATTTTGCGGAGCAGTAACTTACCCCCCCCATTAATACAGGCTGACAAACTGCGTGCAGAGTGAGGAAAGTCCGTCCCGCTTTGGTTAGGGCGCAGTCACCTGCCGGCCCCGAATTATATATAATGTGCAGTGGTGTAATATATTAAAATCAAGGCTTGGACGATGTTTTAAACAGTAGCCGCCCTCTGCTGTTATTAGAAGGTCCGAAGCGCCGTTTGATAAGAGCCTGAATATCGTGTTCAGACTCTGCGGCGCCCCCTGGGTACTGTGCGGGGTGCTGCATGTCTGACTGCTGCTCTTCCCCCCCCCATGACAAGGTTGCCCTGCGAATCCGACCCCTTAGCGAAGTGGAGATGGAGGAGTCCACCACCATCGTGGCCCATCGGGTGGACGACCAGGTGAGCGATTCCCATACCCTGTCCTCTGCTGGGGGGGATCTCATGGGCCAGGGGTACCATATTTTCCAGGGTGGCGGTCACTCAGTTCCTGTGTCACACATGTAGCCACATATTAAAATGCTGGATTTGAACCCTCCCCCCCCCCCGAAATGTGTTTGTTACCAGTCACGCAAGTAGCCAGGTGCTGAGAGGGGTCAGTAGGGTTGCCAGATTTCCTGTAAAATTTCTTTCTGGCTTTGGGCCTGTCCTGGGCAATCGCATTAACGTGTTATTGGCTTCTGTAGATCCAGGATTTTTGGGAGGGCCTCTGATAGGCTTATGTAAGGCTGTCCCGGGGCGGAGGGTGCTGAAGTTCATCACACAGGTGGCTCACTTAGATCCCAGAGTAACAGACCGTGAGGCGACCGCGTGTGATGATGCTGAGGATGATGATGCTGAGGCTGATGATGCTGGAGGTAATCCACTTTACAGCCAGCAGGGGGACCAGAGAGGTCCGTGGAAGGACTGGTCCCCACGTCGTGGCATGTTTAACTGGAAGGGAGGTTTTACTGCACGTTGCGTGGACTGTAAACCGGAGGCCCAGCGCGTTCCTGACAAACACCGGCAGCTGGCTGGTTATTTTTTAACCGGTTACCAGGCGAATGGTCCTGGCTGCCAATGAGCAAATTTGCAGCTATATTCACGATGTCAACAAACGGGCCCTTAGAAACTGTCATGGCAACCATCACAGGACGTTTCATAAGCCACTCAGGGGGAAGAGGCACAGGGACAAACATCGAGGATGGATAAGGAATGGAGTTTGATGTCCTTTAACAAAAGAACGCTGGGCCTGGATTGTTTTAAAAAGGCTAGAGGATAGAGACGTCGCCGCCTTAAATACAGCAGCTTCCGCCTTAAGAGCAGAAAGTGGAACACAGCTGTAATGTGGGAGAAGGGGGCCGATTCCCTGCCCGAAATCCCGCTCACACTGGCTGCCTTTGCCACCCTCATGGATTCACTCATGCACCAAGACACACGCCGTGGGCACAAGTGTGCAAAGAGGCATTTAACCCCCCCTGCATGGCAGTGCCGCTCTGACAAATTCGCTTGCGAAACTCTTTCCATATGGTGAACATCTTGGTTATCTGCTTTATGCGGGCTGAAATCCCCAGGAAGGCAATGAGCTTAGAAGGTTCCAGAAGGCCTACAGCCACCGCCACCTGCTCCGGTCATCCCACCACAGCGGGCTGCTAAATCATCAACAGCTCCCCCAGTCTTTCAGCGTACCGTTGGCCCTTATTTGGGTGAAGGAGTCCCCCCAGCTGGCATCATAATTACTAACCTAATTACCGAGATCTGACCTGTCAACACCAGCGGCTTCCCTATTGGTTATCTTCATGCTAGTGTACAGCACTGTATTCACGCTCGGAGGTCACGAGTATCAGCAGAAAGTGTCAGGAAACTGTCCGAAAGCATGAGCTACACTCTTTACCCAACTGTCATTTTTACCATGTTTCATCAACCAGGATGAAATTACCCAGAAACATATTGCAGCAGTAATTATTCCTGCTGGTGTTTCTGTCAGATTTTTGCTCGTCCAGTAGCAGCAGCAGCCTTGACTGAACCAGATCAGTATCATGACATTTTATTTATTAAGAAGACACTTTGGCCAAAGTGACATGCACATTTCCTGAGAAAGCAGGATCAGACAGTTCCTGTATGGATTAAGGGCCTTGTTTAAGTGAAATCGCTCTGTGGATTGTGGGATTTAAACTGACGACCTACTGGTCAAGGGCACTGTGATACTGGTGCTGGGTGGCGCCCACCTGAGGAGGCGGGGCATAAACGAGCACACCGCTCTCAGGAGGCATGTGGCTCCAGATCCACATGGCCTCGATCCCGCCACGTTCCGGGCAAGTTCTTTACCGTCAGCGGACCTGTGCTGGAGCCGTAACTCCCACGGTAGCTCATTCAATTACAGAGGGACTAATTGGGTGCGTGAGGTAAGAGTTTCCCCACTGCCTCCATGAGAGTCGATTTGCCTCTAATTTTAGCTGCGCTCCCAAACCCATCTGGAATCGCAACTAGCCTCTGATTCTCAGGTGAAATCCATCAGTAATCAGGGACTCGGAAAACAGAAGTTTGCGGATGGTGTTGGGTAGAGGAGAGCTTGAAGCCAGGGGGTGTGTCTCGCATCCTGAGGTCAGAAGCCGGGGGTCCGCTGGGGTTGTCGTGTTTCCTGTTAACTTTAGATGAGCTCCAGTTACATCTGAGTCTTGGGGGGGGGTTGGTCATTAAATCGCACTGTCCCACTGGGGAAAAAGCTGGGGTGAGCTGTTGTAAATACAAGTTATTAGTGTTTTCTAACGACTGTGGCCCAGGTTGTGTTTGGTCGCATGGTAGCCACGGTGACAGGGCTGTGGACGGACAGGCAGGCCGCTTATCCGGGACATGACGCTAGGCCTCTTCGGCACGGGAGCGGAGCAGCGCTCCGGCAGCCCCGCCCATAGGATGTGGCGCCCGCTGCGTTAAAGGCCGTTAAGCTGCTCGCCAGCTGATGGCACATGCTTGGTAGCCAGGCCCTGTCTCCATGGTGACGCCCGGGGCAGGGCTGGCCTCTTGTTTGGCTCCGGTGCACTGTAAGGACTATGGGGCGGACGTCAAACCTGCTGGGGGGCGAAAGGAAGGGGAGGGAGGGTAGCTCAGGGGAGGTCATAGCAGCACTGCGACACTGCCGAGACACGGGCGCACGGTTTTCATTCAAAATAAAAATGGGGAGGAGTGAAAAACAGAAGGAATGGGGGGGCTCTGCTGAGGAGTGACGTGGGGCGACGGCACAAAGGTTTCATTCATTCATTGCCCCCCACTGCACCTAGGACTTCACCTGATAAGATTGTGCCTTGGGTTTGCAAAGCCTCTCACCCAGTTTGGACAGCAGTTGCTGAACCCGGACCGACCTGTCATGGCGTGAGGGGGGGGTTACAGTGCGTAGTGCAGCGCTGTGTTGGCCCCCCTTTTCTCTGCACGCCAATAAAGGAGGGCCATATGTCTTTGCTGGGTCTTTGTTCCTATAGAGCTAGAAGGCCACTCTGTGTCTCTGCTTTGGCGGGGGGGGGGTTGTTTTAAAGGTGCAGTGTCCGCATCACGTGGTTGTTGTGGTAAGAGAGGGGGTCCATGTGCGGATAGCCATGGCTAACCTGTTCTGGGGGTGGGAGCACCAGGCCTGTGATACCTAACCCACCACTGAGCTTCCCAGCACTGCGTGGGGGGGAGTAGATGAAGCTGTAGGGGAGGGTCGACACTCTGGGAACACTGGGTATACTGGGTGTACGGGGAACGTTGTGTTCTTGTAGTGACCCAAGCTTGGCAGGCGTGTTTAAGTCGTGTGTGCTGAGAATGCTGAATATGTTTGCTTTCATTGGAGTGGCTTTCTGTGTGTGTGTGTGTGTGTGTGTGTGTGTCCTCGCACACATGCCTGTAGTCTCTGCAGTCAGCCTGTGTAATGTACCACACACTGTGACTCTGACTTGCGTAACTCCCCTCCTTGGTACTCCTTACACAGCAGGAAGCATGGAACTTTCTGGCACCCCCCAGCATGCACCATTTCTCCCTTTCTCCCTGGCCAGGTTCTTTGTCAGCATTTTTTTAAAGCCTGGTCCTGCGAAACTCAATTAGCCAACTGAAGCATAACAATGTGTTTGTGGTTCTCCGTCCTGTTTTACACCCCACGGCCCGGGGCCACAGGGGACCTTGGGGGCCTGTGGGGGGAGAATTAAGGTATGAGTCATAACTGCCCTGCACCCCAGCAGGGATGGAGAGGACTGCCGTAACAAACGGATCCCAATGGAGTACAACCGCCACCTCAACACTTCATATTCATGAGTTGTTTTAACATTACTGCGGCGGTTACGTACCCAGAGTTGCACCCTATAAACACCTTTAGGGGTAAGACAAACGCTACACTTTAGCCTGTGGCTCTGTCACACTTATGATATGCTTTTCCTGGTAGGTGCTGAAAGATAAATGAAGCCAAAAGGTATACCGAGTAACTGCAAATAGCCGTACAATGATGAGTCACATCTTAGACACTCCGCAGTCAACTGTCTGGTCTTCCAGTCCTCTGCAATTCAAGGGGTGTGATACGTCATGGAGTAGCACTCATGACTGGTGCCCTGGAGGGGTGTGGAGTGGGGGAGGGGGGTCGGAGAAACCACTTCAGGGCCTGTCTCTCTCCGTTATTGTCACTTGCCATCTTGAGAGCTCCCGAGTGTGTCATTGTCACCTGACTGGTGGGTCTTGTCATGTCATTAACGCCCAATCAGGCTGTTTTGATGCAGGGGCGGGGGCCACACTCCTAATGGATTAATCAGGCTGGCACTAGCCCCTTGGGTCCCCTCTGCTGGTTATACTGGGGGGCAGTTAGGGACCAGGCCATACAGGCCCCCCATGCTACACTTTCACCTAAATCCCTCACGTATCTGTAAATGGCTGTTAGAGCTTTACCATGTGTCGCACATACCAGCCTGATGATCTGGAGAGGAGGACTCATCCTTCATCCTGCCACCTGCTACTTATGAAATATTTATCATTATATTATATTGTTACTTTTTACCCTGCCGTAGCTTGTTGGCTTTTCCTTTTCGCCACTTACTTTGACGTACGGCATGAACACAGAGTTCTTCGGTCGAAAGGGACCCGATTCTGCTCTAGACCTGAGATGCCAAGGATCCGTCTGTATCAATAAGCTGCAGTATTAAGATACTAGCTGTGTAAATATCCGTTAAAAACCCTCGACGCCGTTGCTGTAAATTCATCCTCTTTAGAGCTGCGTCCAGCCCTGCCAGTTAGCGTTTACGTTTATTTATTTAACAGCAGCTTTTGTCAAAAGTGACTTATGTGTGAGTAGAGCTTTGGGTCACGGCGTCGAGTGGTCCCAGAGCAGTCAGGGTGAAGATGATAAGCCCCCCCCAGAAACCACAAACTCTTGGTTTTGTTTTGGATCGATGAGGAATCTGTCTGGGGGGGACGGAGCTCCTGCCATAAATTTAGCAGGCCGTGAAACACTCGTCGCCATAGCGGCTGGATGGCGCTGACCCCCCTTAGCACCACGCCACGTGCCGGAGGGGTGGGGGCTGGCAGAAGGGTTACATTAGGGCACCGTATCTGAAACTAGGCACCGCGGATCAGGTATGCAGCCCGTCCGCTGAACCCATGAAAGGGGAAACGTCGTCGACGGTTCAGGTCTTGGGTTTGCCATCTCCCAAGATGGCCGCAGCTTGGGGATGGAAAGACTGACTCCATGATGTCACTGCCGAAAGGGTGATATCATCCCCGACGGTAACGTTCGGTACCCTCCTGTTGTTAAGTGTGAATCGCTGGTGCCGCAAATAGGGAGGAGCCAGGTAGTTGTGTTGCAACGAATGGCCAAACGGAGGCAGGACTACTACACTATAGCAACAGAAAGGGGCGGGGCCTCTGCATTCATTGCATCAAAGGATATATGTAAATATCTAATGTAATGTATCAAAGGATGGGGACAGAAAGGGCGGGGTAATCAATTAATTGGCTAATGTATCAAAGGATGGGAACTGAAAGGGGCGGTGCTATGCATTTATTAGTCAATGTGTGCAGGGAGGGGCAGAAAAGTGGGCGGGGCCATAATATTGCAAACTGCGATGAACTGAAATTTATATTTAGGGCTGCAACAACTACTCAATAATGCTGATAATGATCAATAATGCTGATAAAGATCAATAATAAAAATAGTGTCATTGATTGGTTGCATTTTTATGGTTTGCTTTGTAATTCGTGTATATTGACTCCACCTAGCAATGTTAACGCTGGTGTGTGTTAAGCCCAGTTCATGCATGGCTCTGCGTGGTGTTATGGTCCCAGAGCGCTCACGTCCGAGGGAGCAAATGTCTGCGGTTGGCACATGCATACAGAAATCCCACCAGATAAGAAGAGGGCAGATGTTTTGCAACAAACACAAATGTAGTGAAATGGGTAAACGTTTATGAACAGTTTTAAAGTTGTTACTAGGATCAAGACGTATTACAGTAACATGGTGCACCATGGCGGTTTGAAATTTTGCCGACAGGATGAGCCAGCGCCCCCCCCAGTCGGTGATTTTAAATATCAAGATTCAAAAATATTGGAATAGCATTGCTTTTGAAAATACCATAAAAATGTATTGTGGTGTAAAGGGCAATCATTAGCAAGATTATGGCAACGGATCTTTGCTTCTAAGCCTCTTTGTCACTTAAAAGAGAGATTCTCTGCATTTTTTATTACAGTTGTGAAAAAAATCTGTTCAATTCAATTATATTTGTATAGCATATTTTCCATTGTGTCCAAGTGCTTTACATTATCTCTGCCTAAAGGCCCCAGTCTGTAAGCCTAAGCAACTGGAGGAGGCGGGACTAAGACATCTAATTAGCTGGTCCCGCCTCCTACAATTACTTGGACTCACCTGCTGTAGAATCTGATTGGTTATCTCTTTGAAACAATAATTTTTCCTTCTGCCCTTAGAACACCTTCGTGTAAGAGAAACTCCCATGAGCTGGTGTGGTATGGAGTGCAGGTCTAATAAACTATTGCAGCTCAACTAGGCAGGAGAGATGTGGGGGACACAGGCACGAGGAATCACTGAGCACCAGCAATGCAACAGCACATGGGACACGTGAAGCCATATGACCGCACTGGGTGGGGGGGCAGGCACGAGGAATCACTGAGCACCAGCACTGCAACAGCACATGGGACACGTGAAGCCATATGACCGCACTGGGTGGGGGGGCAGGCACGAGGAATCACTGAGCACCAGCACTGCAACAGCACATGGGACACGTGAAGCCATATGACCGCACTGGGTGGGGGGGCAGGCACGAGGAATCACTGAGCACCAGCACTGCAACAGCACATGGGACACGTGAAGCCATATGACCGCACTGGGTGGGGGGGCAGGCACGAGGAATCACTGAGCACCAGCACTGCAACAGCACATGGGACACGTGAAGCCATATGACCGCACTGGGTGGGGGGGCAGGCACGAGGAATCACTGAGCACCAGCACTGCAACAGCACATGGGACACGTGAAGCCATATGACCGCACTGGGTGGGGGCGCAGGCAGGAGGAATCACTGAGCACCAGCAGTGCAACAGCACATGGGACGCGTGAAGCCAGAGTGACAGCACTGGGTGGGGGGGCAGGCAGGAGGAATCCCTGAGCACCAGCACTGCAAGAACACATGGGACACGTGAAGCCAGAGTGACAGCACTGGGTGGGGGGGCAGGCATGAGGAATCCCTGAGCACCAGCAGTGCAACAGGACATGGGACACATGAAGCCAGAGTGACAGCACTGGGTGGGGGGGCAGGCAGGAGGAATCCCTGAGCACCAGCACTGCAAGAACACATGGGACACGTGAAGCCAGAGTGACAGCACTGGGTGGGGGGGCAGGCAGGAGGAATCCCTGAGCACCAGCAGTGCAACAGGACATGGGACACGTGAAGCCAGAGTGATCACACTGGGTGGGGGGGCAGGCAGGAGGAATCCCTGAGCACCAGCACTGCAACAGCACATGGGACACGTGAAGCCAGAGTGACAGCACTGGGTGGGGGGGCAGGCAGGAGGAATCCCTGAGCACCAGCACTGCAACAGCACATGGGACTCGTGAAGCCAGAGTGACCGCACTGGGTGGGGGGGCAGGCAGGAGGAATCGCTGAGCACCAGCACTGCAACAGGACATGGGACACGTGAAGCCAGAGTGACCGCACTGGGTGGGGGGGCAGGCAGGAGGAATTCCTGAGCACCAGCACTGCAACAGCACATGGGACGCGTGAAGCCAGAGTGACCGCACTGGGTGGGGGGGCAGGCAGGAGGAATCCCTGAGCACCAGCACTGCAACAGCACATGGGACTCGTGAAGCCAGAGTGACCACACTGGGTGGGGGGGCAGGCAGGAGGAATCCCTGAGCACCAGCACTGCAACAGGACATGGGACACGTGAAGCCAGAGTGACCGCACTGGGTGGGGGGGCAGGCAGGAGGAATCCCTGAGCACCAGCACTGCAACAGGACATGGGACACGTGAAGCCAGAGTGACCGCACTGGGTGGGGGGGCAGGCAGGAGGAATTCCTGAGCACCAGCACTGCAACAGCACATGGGACACGTGAAGCCAGAGTGACCGCACTGGGTGGGGGGGCAGGCAGGAGGAATCCCTGAGCACCAGCACTGCAACTGCACATGGGACTCGTGAAGCCAGAGTGACAGCACTGTATGTGTGTGTGCGTGTATGCGAGTGGGTGTGTCTGCGTACACTCTGGAGCATTTGGTAAGCGTGTCATGCTGCTCAGTTACAGCCCCCTCTCTCCTATCATTAAGGGCGCAGACCCCCCCTCCCCCCCACTTGCCATCATTAGCAAAACAGCAACAGGTGGCCAGGAGTCTGTCATTGGGACTCTGCCGCCTAGGCAACTGCAGCGTCGCCGGGGGGATGTAGATGTAAAGGCGGGGGAGTGGGGGTGGGGGGGGGGCATACACATAGAGCAACCATTGCACCTCCCTTCCTGGCCCGGTTCAGAGAGTCCCGCTGCTGTTTAGTGCCTGGACTGATCCTGCAGGGTCCTGGAAGCAGAACCCAGGGCCCAGGGTCCCTGTCGGCTTCCAGCAGCCGAGTCCATCTTCTCTATGCGTGACTTTTCAGCTGCTTTCAACACGACAAGCCTTGGCGCAGCAGTGTGTGTGACCGCAAAGCTGCCCAGGAAGGCTCGGCTGTTGGACCATTGAGTGCCCTGATGGTCTGAACCTCCTCAGTAATTTTCACGGTCCTGACTCAGCTAAGGAGCAGAATAAAAATCACCTTGAAAGATGAAGCTTGGAGGGGATTCCGTTTTTTAGCTACTATGAAGTTCCCCTCTTATGGGTAAGGTCCCCTGCTAGGGGCGTGGCAAATGCTGGCTGTGGTGGGTGTAGAGAGGGGGGTGCTGTGCGACCCCCAGCCCCTTGCTGCCTAGAGGGAGGCTGCCTTTTCCACACACTGCCAAATCCCAGCTCATATACAACTGAGCGACTTCTCTGAGAACAGCAGCGTTTTCTTTGTGGTCAAAGGCTGGTTCTTATAAAGAAGGTTATCACAGGACATCTACATCCCCAGGACAGATTTACGTTTCATGTATTGATCTGACACTTTTAGCCAAAGCAGCTTGCAATCAACGGAAGAGTTACAGGTTTTTTTTATAAACATGTGCTCCGTGGGATTTGAACCCACACCCTTCACATTGCTAGCACTCTGCAAGAGCTGCCCTGTTTGTCTTGCCCTCGAAAGGCATGTATGTCATATTGTTATTGACATTATTATAGGATGCCATCTGATCCAGGGTGTCTCCCGCATTTTATCCCATGCTTCCTGGGTCACAGTGACCCCTGCTGGATGGGATGGATGTGGTTATGTTGCCACAATACCCCATGACTGTGAGGATGGACTGCATCTTTATTCGCGCCCCTGCGCTTTTCCAGCACGCGAGCAAAGAATGTTTACTTAATGTTATATAGCAAAAGTGCTTATATGTACATGTAGAAATCCGGAACATACACAAGGTTTGTATATCTCTGAACAGAAAAACAGAAAACTGGATGAAAATATTTATCCAGGATCATGTGAGCTTGGAGTCTGTTTCTGGAAGCTCAGGACATGTATCACTGGGAAGAGATGAAAAATGATAAACTGTGAAATTTGAACTACACATTTACTACTTATCCAGAAATCTAGGTTAAAGGAGGGGTGACTTTTAGGACTGTGCTGAGTCTGAATTACTCTGAAAATGGCAGAATATTAAGAAATATTGTTCAGGCATATGGATGAAGGTGTCCGCCTGTGTCATCGTCACCGAATTTCCATCTGACGGCCCTGTGCCTGTCGCCGCCAGTATCACACCTCCACGGTTCCTAGCAACAGCACAGTGCCTGGAACACTGCTCATGACTCAGCACTTGGGGGGGGGGTTCTTGGTGCCAGGACACTGTCCACACCTGTGCTGTGCCTCCGGCAGGAATGTGGGGGTGCTCAGAGTCGCCAAGGATTGCGGGCGGCCCAGGCGCTTCGAGTCCATTTTTGGCCATTGCGGAGATCCCACTTTTCCTAAAAACCGCTGTCGTGCAAGTCCCATCGGCCGGTGCAGAAGCTGAGGTCGGGGGGGGGGGAAGGTGATCATTCTTGGGGAGGCTTTGAAAGAAGTTTCTGGAAAACATCACAGCCTGAGTTGGTGCGCCTTTCTTACAGTAAATGTTCGCATTTCCAGTGATCTATTTTTTTTTCCTGAAGAGCACAGAGGACAACAAGTCCGTTTTCAGCCGTGCCCCCCACCTGGGTGAATGTAACACGCCCCCCCCCCCCCCCCCCGTTCAAAATGGCAGCAGATAATCAGGCACAGCACAAGGCTCTCGCATGCACAGGGTCATATAAGATAGAGGTTTAATATCTCAGTGAGGGTCACACTTTCTGCAGAGTTGTGTGCGACGTGTCCACGCCCCCTAGCTGTTCGACGCGGTCGTTACGGCCTTCCACACTCCCCCAGCCTCTGTGCAAACAAACCTCCATCTCCTTCTCTAGTTTGTGGCCCAGTGTCCCTGAAAGCTGTCCTTAGGCTGCCCTTCCCTGTTTCCCTGACGGTTTTGTGTACTTGATCGTTCCTCCCCATCACTGGAGCAGCACTCTCTGCTGCGTAGTTTGGCTTCGTCTGGGACGAGAGCAGAAAGCACACAGTTTTCTTCCTCCCCGGACAGCCCTGGCCTGAGCTCTGATTGGCTGTTGGCACAGAGTCACATGATGACGGTATGGATGCTTTAAAGGGCAAGTGTATGGAAATGTAGAAGCTGCTTCTCCTTCGGGGACACAGACCGGACCATGGGCCCGGTCAGATCCCAGGCAGTTTATGCGTAGATCAATGTGTTGACTTTTTTTTTTTTTTAATATTTCATATATGGTGTGGGGGGGGGCGTGTGGCTCAGCAAGTTAGGACTCGTTTAGGACCAGTTTAAACCTCAGGATCAGCAGAGTGATGTCATCGCTGGTCCTGAAAGCAATGCCCTTACCCCCCTGAGCGAGGCCCTTACCCCCCTAAGCGAGGCCCTTACCCTCCTGAGCGAGGCCCTTACCCTCCTGAGCGAGGCCCTTACCCCCCTGAGCGAGGCCCTTACCCCCCTGAGCGAGGCCCTTACCCCCCTGAGCGAGGCCCTTACCCTCCTGAGCGAGGCCCTTACCCCCCTGAGCGAGGCCCTTACCCCCCTGAGCGAGGCCCTTACCCTCCTGAGCGAGGCCCTTACCCCCTGAGCGAGGCCCTTACCCCCCTGAGCGAGGCCCTTACCCCCCTGAGCGAGGCCCTTACCCCCCTGAGCGAGGCCCTTACCCCCCCTGAGCGAGGCCCTTACCCCCCTGAGCGAGACCCTTACCTCCAGTTGCTCCAGGATCGGGCTAAATCAGGTAAAAACAGTATGATCTCTGCTGTTGTTTTATGGAGGACTGGATTATGTAATAAGACTTTTCCGTCACGAAAACTAAACCCCCACTCACCCCTTCAAACACCCCGACCCCCCAGATTCAGCATATTAAAAATGATCCTGACAGCTTTTGGTTGTGGAGCCTCGCGTGCATGCTAGCTGGGGGGTTTGGAAAGCCCCCCCCACTCATGAAAGTTTAATGTGCGATCGCAGACGGCGCAGCTGGCAAGCGTAGCGGCGACGTTCCGCTAACCTCGTAACCCGTGCCAAACGCCGCCAGCTGCCATCGCCGAAGGGAAGTTCGCTTTCAGCACCTGCCGTCTCCGGCTGCCGTGTGACGAGTTACCTGAACCCTCTGGGGCCGGTGGATTAATGAGGAGCCCCCCCCCCCCCCCCCCCCCCGTACCACGAGTGGCACCTTTGCTGCTCGGGAATCACAATCCTGACCCAGTTTGCTCACCATGACGATCCCAGTGACTATGGCTCTATCTGAGAAGGACATATTTTCCATTTTCTCACGACTGTCCGTGCCTCTGTTTTTGTGGGCGGAGGTGAAGCCTGTGTTTTTACTTACAGAAAGGGTGTTTTGGGGGGTGGGCCTGCTGTTTGTCATGACCCCCTGACCCCCACCCTGACCCCCTGAGCACAGTGCTGCCCTGTGGTTTGGCAGTCTGACGGGCTGCCCTTCTGGGCGTGTGGGTCGGCCGCCGCGGTCACCTTTCTTTGGTATGTCCTGCCGTCGGGTCAGGCTGTGAAAGTCTGTTTGTTATGCCAGCAAGTCACTCCTACAGAAGAACCTGATGGTGATGCTGAGCACCCAGAACTGTCTGAGGATATTGGGTATGGGGGGGGGACACTTATTTAATGAAAAGTGAGGGCTCAGCTGGCTGAAGCAGTACCTCTGCTGCTGTGTCTGTAGGTCGTGGTCTGTGTGTGTGTGTGTCTGGGTGTGTCTGTCTACGTGTGTCTGCGTTTGCTTGTCTGGGTGTGCTTGTCTGGGTGTGTCTGTGTGTGTGTCTGCGTGTGCTTGTCTGCGTGAGTCTGTCTGCGTTTGCTTGTCTGGGTGTGTGTGTCTGCGTGTGCTTGTCTGCGTGTGCTTGTCTGGGTGTGTCTGTCTGCGTGTGTCTGTCTGCGTTTGCTTGTCTGGGTGTGTGTGTCTGCGTGAGTCTGTTTGCGTGTGCTTGTCTGGGTGTGTCTGTGTGTGTGTTTGTCTGCGTGTGTCTGTCTGCGTGTGTCTGTCTGCGTTTGCTTGTCTGCGTGTGTCTGTCTGCGTTGGCTTGTCTGGGTGTGTCTGTGTGTGTGTTTGTCTGCGTGTGTCTGTCTGCGTGTACTTGTCTGGGTGTGTCTGTCTGCGTTTGCTTGTCTGCGTGTGTCTGTCTGCGTTTGCTTGTCTGGGTGTGTCTGTGTGTGTGCTTGTCTGCGTGAGTCTGTCTGCGTGTGCTTGTCTGGGTCCGTCTGTCTGCGTGTGCTTGTCTGCGTGAGTCTGTCTGCGTGTGTGTGTTTGTCTGCGTGAGTCTGTCTGCGTGTGTGTGTGTTTGTCTGCATGTGCTTGTCTGCGTGAGTCTGTCTGAGTGTGCTTGTCTGCGTGAGTCTGTCTGCATGTGTGTTTGTCTGGGTGTGTGTTTGGGTGTGTCTGTGTGTGTGTGCTTGTCTTGGTGCGTCTGTCTGCGTGTGCTTGTCTTGGTGCGTCTGTCAGCGTGTGCTTGTCTGCATGAGTCTGTCTGCGTGTGCTTGTCTTGGTGCGTCTGTCTGCGTGTGCTTGTCTGCGTGAGTCTGTCTACGTGTGCTTGTCTGCGTGAGTCTGTCTGCGTGTGCTTGTCTTGGTGCGTCTGTCTGCGTGCGCTTGTCTGCGTGCGTCTGTCTGCGTGTGCTTGTTTGAGTGTGTCTGTCTGCGGTTGCAGCTGACAGGATTTCCTGTCTGGATGCCAGCGTCATGCTTGGAGGAACCCACAGAAACTTGACTGGGACTCCTGACCTTTGGCGTGACCTTTGACTGGGACTCCTGACCTTTGGTGTGACCCCGGACATATGCGAAACCCCAGAGGTGGCCCCCTCACTTCTGTAGCTGTGCCCCCTTCCCCCACATTCACAGGTCATTGAAGCAGTCACCTGCTCTTCTTTCCTTCCGCGTCGTCTCATCCTCCATCTGGAACCAACACTACTGACACCTGTAGCCGCGGTGACCAGCTGCCGTGCGGTGCTGTGTTTCAATTGGATGTTCGCCCGTATAGCTTTGTACCTCCAGGATTTGAACGCATTTCCTGGTGCCGTTCCTGCTCCTTATCCCCTACGTTTCTCACTGCAGAGCTCAAACGCCCTCAGCTCCGGGATCTTCTGGGGTTCGGCTGTTGTCATGCAGAATGCCATTTCTGCTCTTGTCCTTCCGCCCATAAGCAGGCTGTAAAGTTTATATTATTTTAAAGAGGAGCGAGTCAGTCACTAAATCTCCAGGCATTGACTGTTCGGTTGCCAAGTAATGAGTCCCTGGGGGGATGTGAAGTTTGGCCTAGATAAACATACTCCTGTGATAAGGCTGCCACTAACGACTATTTTTCTATTGATTATTCTATTGACTATTTTACCGATGGGTTGTTTAATCTAAACTATTACTTTTCCTCATCAAATAGACTGTATGTTATTGCGGTGTTTTTGGACGCAGACTTTTCAGCTCTAAACGTAGGGACTTGGAAATCCTGCTTTGATCGCTCACTCTAATATTCCGTGTGATGACGTCATCATTTTTTCAGCGGTGGCTACGGGATGGGTGCGAATATGCGGTTTTCGCGGCTAGCTCTGCATTCAACTTATGAGATATCCGCCGTTTTGAATAATTTATTTATACTTGATTTTCTTATTTTTTACCGGATCAAAATCGGTTCAGTATTCGCGGAGCAACAACAATTTGAAAATAAGGTAACTTTCACGCACTAAATAAAAATCGAAAGAATCGTGGGGCATCGATTATTTGTGCACAGGCATATTTATTGCACCCTAAATGTGAAAATTGCCAACTATGATGACGATTGATGCATGCCCACACTATACAATCGTGTGCCCACTTCTGGATGATTGAAGATTGAAGGGATTTTATGTGCTGTACGGAGGATGGATCAATGTCACGTGACCACCGATCTGGCTCCTGATTGGTTGGACATCATGCCAGTTAATGTAGATACCCCTAAGTAAATTTTCATTTCAACATTCAAAAACAAGAATCACTAAAATTGGTTAGATATTGGCAAAGTTATGGTTGTTTAAGTGCACCATACCCTATTTACAATTTCTTACATTTATTGAATGAGGCGCAGGCTGCCCTCCGCCTATGCAGAGCGAAGTTGTTCTAAGTATTCACAGTTTTTTCTGCAGTTCTAATTGTAATTACATTAGAACAAAAATCCGATTTCAGGCATATTAAATCTTAAATATCTCTGGTTCTGTTAAAGATATATTGACAAATGAGGTATAATTTTTTATGGTTTTTAATCTCCTTCCATTAAAATAGGTGTGAAGTTAATCAAGACACCTTGGTGAAAAATTTCCAAGTCCCTACTAAACGGACATTATTTCCGCCCACAATTCCATACGGAAATTAGTAGTATGCCTAAAATATTAATGAGCTGCGTATTGTGACGCCCAAAACGTAGTAATCTGTATAAATTCATCGTATCCTTATGTTCGGTTATTAAGTTCGGTTAGCGGAGCACGCCGCCTGCAACTGTTCTGGAAAATCATGGAAGCAAAAAACTGAAGTCAAGTAAGGGGAAGCTCAGCAACCACGTCGACCAAAAGAGGAGATGTTGTGGATAAGCAAGTAAAAAGATGTTGGTGGTGTGGCGCTAATTTTACTGATCAAAGTCCAACACTTTTTTTTAAAAAAAAATAGTTTTATTTTTTATTTCAGTTTGTGAATTATTTTCTTTTATTTAGTGTTCGTTTTCGTTTCCGTTTACGATAATAACACTGGTCCCAACAAGCCTAATGCACATAAACACCGGCACCATCAGTCCGCTCAGAATAAACCCAGATTTTAGCCTAAAATTTTTTCTAGGTAGCAAACATTTTTCTAGGTAGCAGACAGCTTTGGCTTTAATAATGAGTGTATTTAGCAGCTACAGGGACAAGAGATATTAAAAAGCTCCCTGTATTAATGATAATTTAATAAACATGAATAAACAGAACTTACGGTGGTTTTGCTTGTTCTGATAATACTGGAGGTTTCATAAAAGAACTTAAAGAAGGACATTGATTTTGAATTATAACAGGAGAAATGCTTGCAAATGTCAGTGATTTTTCCTGTGTCGTCTTGTGATAACTTTCAGTTAATATGGTATCTAGGCGGCGGCAGCGGACGCTGATCTGCGATCAGCTGCTTTGACTCACATCGTTACACATGGAAGCTTTGGGGGGTACAGTGGACGGGGCCCTGTGGGGGAGGGCGAGAGTCAGGCTCACATGAGGCGGAGGCAGTGTCCCTTATGTGATTCATTAACCCATCTATGGGCAGTGGCGCCCCCTCTTGTTACAGTAATTCCTTTAATTGTTTCATTTGTTTAAAGGTGACATTTGCCATGCGTTCCAGGCTGCCTGTCTGTGTAAGACATTGAGTTAAACATGGAGAACAGCACACAATTAAAGTTATATGGGGATAAGCACTGTGAGCGTTTAGGGGCTCGCTGGCCTTTGTTAGCTCCGTTTTCAGCGGTGGGCTCTGTACGCACCGGACGACCTTCTTGTTTCACGTTTTATCTGCATGTGCTGTCCAGATGGTGGTTCTGATGGACCCGATGGAGGACCCCGATGATGTTCTCCGTGCCAACCGGTCCCGGGAGAAGACGTACATGTTCGACGTGGCATTTGACTACGCTGCCACGCAGGTGAGCAGTCCATAGGGGCCAGGCCACTCCCTCTTGTGCATAAGCCCCACCCAAAACCACATCGACCCCGCCCACCTTGCCAAACATGCTGTGATAGACTCTGGTTTCTGCATAAACAGGATGGTCTGCTTGTGATATCTGTGTAGTGTCAAGCCCGTGACTGATGGTTTTGATAGTTTCTGGTGCCATTCTGTGCTTATGCATTTTTTTTTTGTGGCATCACGATTTTTTCATTGCAATTTATGTGTAATTATATTTCATTTAATGTATTAATGCGTAACATTGTTTGACCCAGGAGGTTAGGGTTAGGGTTTGTTTGTGTTTGAATTACATGGCAGGTGATTAGATGCGTTTTTAATATTGACACTGGAGACCGTGCATTAAAACTGCAGTGATTTTGCAGTTGTCAGCATTCCTGTTATTTTTCTCCTTAGCTGTGGAAAACGCCCCCAGTCCCTAAATTTCTGTCTGAGAATATATGCAGGCAGATTCACCAGCGATTTTAGTTTGCTGGTAGGACCTTAAACACCATGCCCTCTGGTGGCCCAGCTAGGTAATGAATCCCTTCCTCTGGTTCACAGGAGCAGGTGTATCGGGCCACCACAAAGGGCCTGATCGAAGGGCTCATCTCGGGGTACAACGCTACCGTGTTTGCCTACGGACCTACAGGTACCGCCCGCCCCTTTTCCCCCCTCCCCAAACCTTATAATTAACTGTGGTAGATGTGAGTGTCAGTATGAACAGTGTGTCTGTCAGCCGTGTCAATGTCCAGGGCGTCACAGCCCCGCCTCCATCTCCATGACAACGTTTGGGTCCTTCTGGTAAGGTGCGTCTATAGGAGTCGCTGCTCACCAACGCCATCATGACAAGATCCTAACTTAATTTTCTACACTTCTTCAATTCAGCAGAATATTTGGCTGTAATATCGACCATGATTACTTAGTCACTGTTGCTGTTTTAACTGGACTTCATCTGCTGACATCTGGTCCTGCAACCTTACATCGACTTTTTATTACCGCTGCAGACGTCCAAAGCGTGTTTGTCATTTGGGTTTTATGATTCTTTTTTCGCTGTTTGCGATTGTAATGATTAAGAGACGCATCCTATTTTAAGAGGATAATGTTAACTGTTTGCTGAGGGAACAGAGGGCGGGATTGGATCATTTAAGCTCCTCCATATGGAGAGGGCGGGGCCAGGAAATCTGGGATAAGACTGTATGTTTCTAAACCCACCCTAATCTGCTTTAAGGCCTAGATTCTAGGCGCCTTCAGACTGATCGCTGAGCTAGAAATCCCGTCGGGTCTCACCCACCGTTACTGTACCTAAACAGAACCAGACTGCGGCTTCACAGTGACCAATGAATGGAGTTTCATGCAGTCAGAACCGCTCCAGGCCTGTTTCGGCCCGTTTGTCCGTCATGACTGACAATTTTAGCAGTTTTGGCTGGTGGGGGATGGGGGGGGGCATCCTGACTTTATACACTCAATTCAGAAACCTGGTTGTCATTAAATATGCGAACAAATACCCGTGCCGGCCCTGTTAAAGCAAACCAGCGACCTTAAATCACTCGTCCTCATCTTCGTCAGATTCACTTTCTCTCCCCCTGCCTCAGAGCAGAATAGAATAGTGACACTGTAACCACCCCCATGGAGAAATTCTCTTTTCCCTCCCCCATCTTGCTCTCCATGAGGCCCACAGACACGCACAGGCGAGAGCGAGCTTGGGGTCACAGCACAGGGTCAGCCCCCTCCCCAGCTGCATACTAACCCATATCTCTGCATATTAACCCGTATATTGACCTGAGATGGGTGTGTGTGTGTGTTCAGGGTGTGGAAAGACCTACACCATGCTGGGAACAGACGCGGAACCCGGCATATACGTTCGCACCCTCAATGACCTCTTCCACGCCATCGAGGAGACCAGCGACGACATGGAGTACCCGCGTTTCCATGTCGTATCTTGAGGTGAGCCGTGCATTTCATATATGCCAAGGCAGAAGGTGAACACTAGGGGGCGTCATGTCTTAGAATCTCCATGTCATGCACTGAAGAAAGCAGTAGGGGGTGCTGTTTTAGGCCTGGCCTTGAGGAAGCTTTAGTATCGGGGGGGTTTGGGTTGTCCTCTTCAGGCTGTAGCCCTTCATCTTCGCTTCGTAATGTGACAACTGTAGCGCATGTGACAGGGGCTCCTTAAAGCCCCCCCCGCCTGCTGTTTACACTGGCAGCAAATTTTATGTGTTTGGGCAAACAGAGTTAGCACTCAACCACAATGGCTGCCCCCCCCCCCCCCCCAAGCCCTGTCACCAGGAATGAAGTGTTGATCTTACATATAAGTTACGGGGGCTGGGGGTTGATGGCCTTTTACCACAGTTACTCGAAGCCCCCATTCGAGCGTCTGACTTCGGCAGCACAGAATCTAATGCTGTCTATTGTGACAGTTTTAAAGGCATTTTGTGCACTAAGATGAATCATACAGGTGATAAATTCACCCGTCCATCCATTTCCCGTCTGCATATCTTGGTTATGGTACAAGGGAGATAATTCATATTTTAGGATTAATGGCCAATTCGAGGTGTAAGCAGGGAGTAGGAGAGAGTGTGGATGAGGAGGAGAGGGACAGGGGGAGAGAGAGAAAGAGAGGACAGATAGAGGGAGATGAGAGAGAGAGGGAGACAGGGACAGATAGAGAGAGAGATGGAGAGAGAGATGGAGAAAGAGACAGACAGAGAGAGAGACAGACGGGGAGAGAGAGAGAGAAAGACAGAGAGAGAGATGGAGAGAGACAGACAGGGAGAGAGAGACAGACAGGGAGAGAGAGATGGAGAGAGAGACAGACAGGGAGAGAGAGACAGACAGAGAGAGAGAGAGAGATGGAGAGAGACAGACAGGGAGACAGACGGAGAGAGAGACTGTGAAAGAGACAGAAACAGCCAGAGAGAGGGAGTGAGCTGTGATTGACAGAGTTATTTTACATTTGTTTAATACGGCCAGAGAGGAAATAAAGAAAACTATGTACACACCGTTAAAGGCGTAACGGAGCCCGGGGGGGCGGAGCAGGGCTGGGTCGCCGTCCGGCCGAATCTCAAGCATTCCCGGGGTCACCCCATCCTCAGGCAGCCTGGCGACAGCGTTGCCGGGGAGGTCATGGGTTTGCATCCCTACCGGGGTGCGCCTCGTGGCCGTAAACGCAGGCGTGTCGTCAAAGAGGAGGAATCCGGGGTCAGGGGCGTTCCCAGCAGGCTGTGCGGCTCTGCCCCACCCCCGCCTCCGCAGGTCTGTTCGGCGATTTTCTGGCCCACATGAAGTCAGCTGGCGTTTTTATTGCCCTGCCCTTAAATCTGCTCTTTCAGGTCAGCCTTAAACACACATGCAGACACACACGCAAACACACACGCAGACAGTCCTCTCCACTCTGCCCCTGTCCCACCGACAATCTCCTCTCCTCTGGCCTCCCAGCACGTCCTCCACAAGCTGGTGAGAAGATCTTATTTCTTCCACAGCATCCGAACAGTTTGTTCAAAGTGCAGACAATTCAGAACCACCTTGCTGCTTGTCTTTCTTGGATCTACAGCACCGCAGCGGTACAAAAGCTCTGTCCCAGCCTCTCTGCTGTTCCGGAGATCATGAAGAACGTGGCTGACATGGTGATACAAGTGGTTATGAGAGCAGATATTGCTCTCCAAGGGCCGTGGATATCCTAAATCAGGGGTTTAGGAGCAGAAATTTCTCAATCAATTGAATACCTTCTTCTTAGCCCTAGATCTCAGTTTTCACTCGTTGGTCTACCTTCAGATCTATAACGAAATGATCCGGGACCTTCTAAACCCTTCCTCGGGTATCCTTGAGCTACGTGAAGACTCGAAAGGCGAGATACAGGTTGCAGGCATCACCGAGGTGTCCACTATCAATGCTCAGGAGGTACGGGACTCTTCTCCACAGCTGCCCTACTTAAGGGCGCCATCTATCCCATGTGAGGAGTCCCTACATGTGCCAAGGCGTCACGGTGAATAAGGCGCAGTGTCGGTGCCCTTCTCTCCCCCTCTGTCCGTCTGCCAGATCATGGAGTTGCTGATGAAGGGGAACAAGCAGCGGACACAGGAGCCCACAGCGGCCAATCAGACGTCGTCACGCTCCCACGCTGTGCTGCAGGTGGCCGTGCGGCAGCAGAGCCGCTGCCGGGATGTACTGCAGGAAGTCCGCTTTGGGCGTCTCTTCATGATCGACCTGGCTGGCTCCGAGCGGGCCTCACAGGTGTGCCACGTGTGTCAATATGTGTCTGCTTGTCTGTCTGTCAGTCTGTCTGCCTGCCTGCCTGTCTGCCTGCGTGTCTGTTTGTCTGCCTGCCTGTCTGTCTGCTTGCCTGCCTGTCTGTGTGTCTGTCCATCTGCCTGTCGGTCTGTCTTCCTGCCTGCCTGTCTGTCTGCCTGCCTGCTTGCCTGTTTGCCTGTCTGTCTACCTGCCTGCCTATCTTCCTGGGTGTATGCCTGCCTGCTTGTCTATCTGCCTGCCTGCCTATCTGTCTGCTTGCCTGCCTGTCTGTGTGTCTGTCCATCTACCTGTCGGTCTGTCTTCCTGCCTGCCTGTCTGTCTGCCTACCTGCTTGCCTGTTTGCCTGTCTGTCTACCTGCCTGGGTGTATGCCTGCCTGCTTGTTTATCTGCTTGCCTGTTTGCCTGCCTGCTTATCTGTCTGCCTGTCTGTCTGCTTGCCTGCCTGTCTGTGTGTCTGTCCGTCTGCCTGTCGGTCTGTCTGGCACCCAGTGGCATGTGTTAGGCTCTTTCCCAGTCCCAGTGGATGTTGGAATCAGCAAATATTCAACTGGACTGAGCCTCATTACACTGCACGTAAGAAATTCCTGTTTACAGACGCTAGCAACCATATACAGTGCCACTAAAGGGGTCCCTCTGACCCCTGAGAGGGTGTAAAATTTACTCACAAGGAGCCGACAGTCTGAGGAGAGTTTATCAAGAGGCTCAGGGGACAGAGTAACAGAGTTAAAGGAAAATACCAAGCAGAGAGACACAGTGGACTGGCAGGCAGATTCTGTAGGGTTTACCTGTATTTACAGGGTCTTGATACATCATGCCTGTCGCACGACACAGAATCCCTCAGACGATCACTCTGCTAGTGATCAGAATGTCGTCGGTTCAGATCCCAGGGTTGGCAGAGAGATTTCACACTAATTGTTTCGGATAAAAGCATCTACCTAACAAATAACCCTAACACATTTAGGTGCAGGACTGGTGACCAGTATGCCATAATTGTAATCAGCCCTGGAGAAGATGATGGCTTTAAATTATAGCTGTTGTGAAAACTGTGCTGTAGAAGTACTTTGTGGTCCACTTGTGTTTGGAAGCTGCTATTCCCGGGAAATCTGATCTGGAGTCAGTTTAGTAGGCATATGGTACGTGGATACAGACCCAGATCCATCCTCAGATGGGGTCTCCATGTCAGCCAGTCTCTGGACTGTGTGAGGAGAAATGGCACTTATTAAGGGAAACCCATGCGGACATGGGGAGAGTGTGTGGGCTGGGATCTCAGAGGGTCGTGGGTCAGCAGGGCTGCCTGCTCACCTGCCCGCTGACGTGGCTGATGTAGGCATGCACAGATCTGCAGGGTCCTTTGCTGATTATTCGGCACAAGAGGCTCCATCAAGAGCTGGGCTCGCTCTCCTCAACGCGGTGCAAGATCCCGTCCAGAAGGGACATTAACCCCCCCCCGAGGGCAGCCTGTTTACTGCAGGATTTATCGTAATGCACAGTAAGGCATTTGTAATGAGCCTTATGCTTATGTACGCAGGACTGTGTCTCAGTTTAAGGTGACATGCATCATGGGAAATGTGTATCATTTATTTGCAGGGAAAGTACTTGTCTTATTATGGGAATCGTTTAAAAAATAATCAGATGGCTTAGGGTGTATCTCCACATTTGCTCCTTTCCTGTCACTCACTTGAGGGATATAGAAGTTTGTCTGTATTTCAGTAGAGTGTTAAACTCTGTTTACATATGTTTCCTTCCTTACAGGGATGACTAATGACCCTCTGCTACTGATAGCAAGCTGTGGGGGAGCGGGGTTACAAGAGCGCCATCTGCTGGCCCTTGGGTGGTATTGTGGCACCTGTTGGCTCACTCTTGAACTTGGGGGGTCGACATGCCTTTGTTTAGGGTTTTTAGCACAAAGTAGATAGATGAGGACCCCCAGTGAAAGGGCAGAGGGGTCTCACTCTCGTATCACCTCCCGCAGACGCGTAACCGAGGACAAAGGTTGAAAGAAGGTGCTCACATCAACCGCTCCCTCTTGGCACTGGGCAACTGCATCAACGCCCTCAGCGAGAGGCACGGCAACAAGTACGTCAACTACAGGGACAGCAAGCTGACACGGTTGCTGAAGGTACAGCCTACGGCACATCCCATAATTACACGCCCTGGCGTCGTCGTCACGGATGGAGTTGCCATTTGTACTGGGTCGTGAACCCATCCTCTTTGTTCGCCTGGCAGGACTCCCTAGGCGGGAATAGCCGCACGGTCATGATCGCCCACATCAGCCCCGCCTCCATGGCCTTTGAGGAGTCACGGAACACGCTGGCGTACGCCGACCGCGCCAAAAGCATCCGCACGCGGGTGAGCGCCCGCTGCAGCCCGGTCACCTCTGCTCCCCCCTTGCTAGGCCTGGCAGTGGTACATTCCAGTGAGGCTGCGTATTTGCTAAGTCGCACATCTGTCATGTGATGCGGGAAAGCAAGGCTCCTGTAAGGCCTTCTTAAACTTTTAAACATAATTTTCATACTTGTATCTGTAATTATTTTTTGCCAGGGTTTCTGGGTGGCACTTTCGCCTCACGCCCCAGGGTTGCAGGTTCGAAGGCCACCTCTGTTCTGTGTGTGCATTCGCTTTTCCTCCTGGTTCTCTGGTTTTCTTCTGCGGTGGAGCGACATACCGCTGGGCGACTTGGCACCTTTTAATTGCCATGCGACAGACTGGCATCCCACCCAGGGAAGTGCCCAGTGCTGCCTGGGCTAGACTCCAGGATCATCAGCAGCTCATCCTTTCTCCTGTTGGGGCTGCCAGGTGAAGAGGAACCTCCTGAACGTGTCTTACCACATCGCGCAGTACACCAGCATCATCTCGGACCTGCGCAGCGAGATCCAGCGCCTCAGGACCAAGATCGCCGAGCAGGGCGGCCGTCAGCTCAATTCTGACCGCACCGACATCCGCAGCGTGCAAGGTGGCCGGCTGACTCCAGATCAAATTTAAAAATGAGCTCCTAACAGTTAAGGATTTAGATTAGGCGAAGGAGCGCTGACCCTAAATCAGTTAAGGGCACAGGATTTCCAGAACCTTCCAAGAAACTTTGGTATGTTTTGTCTTGCCAAGAGAATGTTTATGTAAGTGGGCCGCTGTGAAAGACCAAACGTCTGAACAAAATATCAAATATAGAAGCATTTTCAACCGACATGCTTAATTAACTCCATGTATCGTTCGAAGTGTTCAGTGTGCCCAGGGTGTAGCCGGTTGCTACAGATGTTCTGTCAGAGTGAGACCCTGTCCTCACCCCCCCTCTTGCCCCCCGTAGCGGAGGTCCAGGCCCACTCCTCACAGGCGGAGATGAACCAGCTCCGGGAACAGCTTCTGGAAGCTTTCCGGCAGCAGATGGAGATCCGCAGAAGCCTGATGGAGCTGGAGAGCAACAACATGGAGATCCAGATGGACACATCCAAGCACCTCCTCACCATTGCCGAGTGAGTGGCCCTGGGGCTGATAACCCCCACTGTCACGGCCCCCCATCACTACTCACAGCCCCCCATCACTACTCACAGCCCCCCATCACTACTCACAGCCCCCCATCACTACTCACAGCCCCCCATCACTACTCACAGCCCCCCATCACTACTCACCGCCCCCCATCGCCACTCATGGACCCCTGTCGCTACTCGTGGCTTCAGCCACTTTGACCATGCCTTTCAGCTGCGATCCACTGACCCGGGTCGGTGTGGGAATTGGATGGGTTATGAACCTGTGCCTGCGATCGGAAGGTCACTAATTCAAGCATTGGGACCTTAATCAGGGGCCTTGACCTCTAATTGCTTCGAGGACTTACTGACCCCACTGTGTAATGTGCGCGTTGCTATGCATAAAATCATCGGTAAAATAGCTAAAAATGTAGCTGAAGCATTAAGAGCGTCACAGCGGCACGTTAAAGGTTTCCCATCTTGCAACATCGGTGCGAAAGGCCTTTTCTGGGAATCCATTGTCGACACAACCCCTGCTGGGCACTGCATTGCTGCACGTTGCACACAAAAATATACATAAAATTTATTGGACTGTTGTCATGCAAAACGTTTTGCATTTATAATGTATAGCAAAAGCTTTTGTATAAAGCAGCATACAAGTACAGGTCAGATAGAACATTACAAGTCCAGGGCAGTCGATCAGGCATCAGTACGGCTTGGCTGAGCTTCCAGTGAATGTGCAGGTACGGGTGTAAGCAGGATTGGAGCGGGAGCTACACGACATCTTCCAGCAAAGCGGAGACCTAGGAGGACTTTGACTGTGATTCACTGCTACCTCACGCTTATAAGCATCTATCCAACCATTACCTAGGGGCTGCTAATTCAGTACAGGGTCTTGGTGAGGCCTGGAAGCACAGAGAGCCAGACTGAGTATGTTTACTTACTGATGTGACAAGCAAACTCCCCCCCCTGCCTGCTTCAGCTGGGAGCAGGAGCGAAACCGCAGGGCCCGGAAGAGACGGGGGGAGCGGCGCAAGGAGACCCCGGCCAAGGACGACAGCGGGAAGGAGACAGATTCAGCGGAGTCGCCCTCTGACAGCGGGGAGAGTCAGGAGGTGCTGCTAGCTAGGCAGAAGCTGGTGACCCTAATGGCCGAGCAGAAGAAGATCCGCAAGGAGAAGGTCGGCTCCTGGGGGGGTTAGGGGTGGGGGGTGGGGAGGCGTAAATACCTCATGGAAGGTCTAGGGTAGGCCTGGGCAGTTATTTTCTGTGGGGGAGTCAAATGCAAGCTACACTGTGTCAGAGGGGGGCATTTTTAATTATTATTTCTTAATGGTGTTCTATGAAAGGTACAATAATAGACCTATTATATTTAACTTTTTTTGAACATACATGCAGAAATCTACAGAACTGTGAGTGAATATTAGTATTTGTTATTAATTCAAAGAAGAATTTGTGAGTAAAAATATGTTCATCTTTATGGACTTGAATATAAAACTTTAATTTGAAAATCACTCCATTCCTCAATGGTGAGAAGAAATGGCAGTGAGGTAAAAACTCAACAGAAACCATGCAGTGTTGCAGCTGGTCACTTGAAGTCCTCCCTCGCTGCAGGTGGCGCTGGAGCGCCGCTTCCGGGAGCTGCGGGAGCGCTCGCGCCGGCTGGAGGAGCTGCTGCCGCGGCAGGTGAGCTCCGAGGAGCAGCGGGAGGTGCTGGGGCTGCTCTGCAAGGTGCACGAGCTGGAGATCGAGTGCGTGGAGATGCAGTCTCACGCGCTGCTGAAAGACAACGTCATCCGGCAGAAGGAGGCTGTGGTACGCCGCTTCGAACGCCACCGGCAACTGTGCGATGACATCATTCAGCAGCAGCGCCAGTTCATCGACGGTATGTCCCCCCCAAGAACCCCCCAGGGATGTCACTTCCGGCTGTAGGTGTGACTGAGCCAGAGGTGGGCTTGTTATATCTGGGGCCCCGCTCCCTTTACTGTAGTGACTGTCAGTGGCCAACAGGGGGCCCCCAAACCTGAGAGGCCCCACGCAAATGCGTACTGGTAAACACTGCCTCTAGACTAAGCAAATGCTGCCCCATGTTTGGTTTGCAGACCACAGCCTGCTGGTGCCACCCCACCTCCAAGAGCTCTATGACATCTACATGAGGGAGCTGGACGAGCGAAACCTGGACCGGGCCATGGCTCTGGACAAGGTGTCCCTCCACACGCTGAAGGTGGGTCTGTGTCCCACCCATAGGGACCCACACGGACACAGACATCACTATCTGCAGACAGGCAGGTCTACAGGCGGTGATGGCCGTCCTGGCTGACACCTTCTATCCTTTCGGCATCTTGGCTCACTCATGTCAAGTGGTTTTATTGTCTTACCATCCATATACAGCGGCACGAAATAACCTTCCCCCAGGAGCGCAGTGTGACACGCAGACATTAGTGACTGGGGGAGGGTTTTCACAGGACTTACAGTGCAGAACACAGAGTGAAACAGGGGGGCTGGACACAAGGGGCTACATGCAAAACACAAGGGGTTATATACATACATATGGGGCTATGTACATAACACAAGGCTTTATATACATACATAAGCGGCTATATACATAACACAAGGGGTTATATGCATACATAAGCGGCTATATACATAACACAAGGGGTTATATGCATACATAAGCGGCTATATACATAACACAAAGGGTTATATACATACATAAGGGGCTATATGCATAACACAAGGGGTTATATATATATATATATATATATATATATATATATATACACACACACACACACATAAGGGGCTATATACATATCACGAGGGGTTATGTACATACATAAGGGGCTATATACATAACACAAGGGGCTATATACATACATAGGCTATATACATACATAAGGGGTTATGTACATACATAAGGGACTATATACATAACACGAGGGGTTATGTACATACATAAGGGGCTATATACATAACACAAGGGGTTATATACATACATAGGCTATATACATACATAAGGGGCTATATACATACATAAGGGGCTATATACATACATAAGGGGCTATATACATAACACAAGGGGTTATATACATACATAGGCTATATACATACATAAGGGGCTATATACATAACACAAGGGGTTATATACATACATAGGCTATATACATACATAAGGGGCTATATACATCACACAAGGCTTTATATACACAGTGAAATGTGTATGTGAACAATAAATGCCGTTGCACAAAGGGGTGGATATAGTGGACCTGAATAAAATAACCAGTACCAGTGAGGCACGGGGGGGGGGATATTGAGTGTCCTGGCAGTGGGTAACAGAGCCATCCCTCCTGACTAATTTATTGAGTTGGCTTGCCTTCCCTTTCATGATGTTCATCCTCCAGCAGCACAGACCTGCCATCTCTAGTACAGAATATTGATGCTGCCCATGTAGTTCTGCTCTCTAAGTGGATCTATGCCATTTCATTAGCGTCAGAACCACCGCACATAAAAGCACACGAGCGTTTGCGCTCGCAAACAGAAAACCCATCCTCTTGACTGGTCTATCACAGTCGATGAGAGATCAATCAGTTTCACGCTCTATCGTGATGTCGGAGCAAGAAGTCTTACCCTAACTTTACGTCTTTCAGAGATCCTATTTTAATATTGCACGTTCCAGGTGATGATGAAACCCTAAAGTGATTTGCTCAGGCATCATGACAGAGTGTGAAACTGGTTGTTCTCTCTTCGACTGGTCAGTAATCATCTTCTTCTTCCAAAACAGACTGGCAGTTATAGGATTCAAAGTGACCGATCAACGAACTGGAGAAATCAGCCTCCAAAATATGAAAACTCAACCCGTCGAGCGATCGAGTGCTGTGAAGACGCGAGCGCGTGAAGATGGGTTTTCTGCTCGTGAGGGCATACGCACGTGTGGTGTTATGTGCGCGAGTTTTGAGGCTAATTAAACGCAAACACGCCAGCTACTTGCATGGCCCCGTGACCTCACGGGGCTTGTAGCCCCCCAAGCCTAATCCCTCCCCCCCTTCCGGTACCCTGTTCCTTCAGGAGGGATCCCTGCCCAAGATCACTCTACCTGTCCTGGGGCCCGACCTCCTACAGGACCGGGACTTGCATCAGGAGAGCGTCTGTACGTTGGGCTCCGAGAGTGGGCGTGGCCACCCGGGGGGGGGGAGGCGCACTCTCCCACCCATCTTTCCAGAGCCTGAAGGGTAAGGAAGCCACCCCCCTTAAAATAACATAACTCCCCCCCCCCAGCGATGACCTTAATTATCAGGGCCAGGCTCCACCTCAGGATTGCGGCTGCTTCGACCTCGACCTCCCCAGGTCATTAATTGCTATGACAGCCCCCCTACCCCTCTTCCCCCACAGTGACAACAACAGGGTGTTCAGGAGCAGTGCTCAGTCCCGGCAGATGAAGCACTCTGTGTTGCTGAGCCACCCTCCCCTCTGCTTGAACGAGGTGAGTCGCTGGGCCCCCGCCCTAGCAGTCATTGGACCCCCGCCCCACACTGGCACCTGGCTCGCGTGTGGGGTTGCACAGGAAGGGGAGTAAATAAGCTGTAAATTGCTTCCTATGCTCATTCCAGGGCCCGTTGGGGCCTTGCAGACACAGCCGCCAAAAGCCAAGCCAACCCTTTTCCCTGCCTGCAGAACATCCCTCAATTATTCATCCCTTCCCGTCTCAGGTCTCCCCCAGGGGGGTGAGGGGTTTCCCATTAAAACGAGCATGAAAACACTGATCTTCACGGGCTTCTCTCGCGGTGAAGGATTGCGTTCGTCCTAAAGATCCCTTATTGACTTCAAACCTGCGTGTGGTCACCATTGTTGCGCCCCCTGCCATCCACAAGCCATGTTTTATGGCTGAAACTCCGCCGCTCTACTGGTGGGTGGGTCACCGTTACCGTGGAAGCAGGCACTTTCGAGGCCACATCCATTCAGTATTTCCAGTATTTTTAGGAATGGGCATTAAACTGCGATCTCGGGGACTTGTGATACACATCTCAGTTAGCACTTGCAAGTGGTCTAGAGCAGTGTTTTCCAGTCTGGGTTCTCGGGAACCCAAGTTTTTGCTCCCTCCCAAATCCCTACCCACACAGTCCAGGTTTTTGCTCCCTCCCAACTCCCTACCCACAGACAGTCCAGGTTTTTGCTCCCTCCCTACTCCCTACCCAGACACAGTCTAGGTTTTTGCTCCCTCCCAAATTCCTACCCACAGACAGTCCAGGTTTTTGCTCCCTCCCAACTCCCTACCCATAGACAGTCCAGGTTTTTGCTCCCTCCCAACTCCCTACCCACAGCTGTCCAGGTTTTTGCTCCCTCCCAACTCCCTACCCACAGACAGTCCAGGTTTTTGCTCCCTTCCAAATTCCTACCCACAGACAGTCCAGGTTTTTGCTCCCTCCCAACTCCCTACCCACAGACAGTCCAGGTTTTTGCTCCCTCCCAACTCCCTACCCACAGACAGTCCAGGTTTTTGCTCCCTACCCACAGACACTCCAGGTTTTTTCTCCCTCCCAACTCCCTACCTTCAGACAGTCCAGGTTTTTGCTCCCTCCCAGCTCTTGGTAGGACTGTATTGGGAAACAATGGTTTAGAGACATCCTGAAGGCATCTAAAGCCCAGGACACACGGCTGCGTGTATGTTGATTTGATTCGGCGGCCATGTGGATGAGTTTCAGTCACCATACTGCCTGCGTGAGACACGTGGTTAACACCTCATAGCAGCAGCAGCTCGGCTAGAGAAGCGGAGCATTTTTCACAGTAAGAGGTTCTCAGCAAAAATAGACAGTTTAAAGGCCTGCTGACAATCATACTGACGTCATACCAGCAAAAATACATAACTGACATAACTGATCTTTTACTATAGTTTCAATATCTAGGCTACATATCATAGACACGCAAAATATAAAAGAGAAGGTGGAGGGTACCTGCGTACTGTATAGTCAGAGCAGAAACCCCAGTGTAGGCTATGAACCCCAGTGTAGGCTATGAACCCCAGTGTAGGCTATGAACCCCAGTGTAGGCTATGAACCCCAGTGTAGGCTATGAACCCCCGTGTAGGCTATGAACCCCAGTGTAGGCTATGAACCCCAGTGTAGGCTATGAACCCCAGTGTAGGCTATGAACCCCAGTGTAGGCTATGAACCCCCGTGTAGGCTATGAACCCCAGTGTAGGCTATGAACCCCAGTGTAGGCTATGAACCCCAGTGTAGGCTATGAACCCCCGTGTAGGCTATGAACCCCAGTGTAGGCTATGAACCCCAGTGTAGGCTATGAACCCCAGTGTAGGCTATGAACCCCCGTGTAGGCTGTAATTATGTTGCTATGTGCAGTAGTTTTCAGGTGTGCGCTCTCTCTCTCTCTCTCTCTCTCTCTCTCTCTCTCTCTCTCTCTCTCTCTCTCTCGCTCGCTCGTTAAAACTATCCCCACCCCGCTCACTCCCCACAGCCTCCAAGAATCACAGACACAGGGCCCTAACTCTAACCCCTCTGTCTTTCTATCTTCTTTTTCTCCCTCCCTCACTCTCTTGTTCCTCCATCTCCAGCTTTCTGTCTTTCTCATTCTCTTTGCCTCCCACTCTTTCATTCTCTATCTCTTCCACCCCCTCTCTCTATCACCCTCTGACTGTTTCTGTCTCTTTTGTTCACTCTGTCACTTTCCCTCTCACTCCCTCCGTCCCTCCTTTCTCTCTATTTCTGTCTTATGTTCCTCTCTTTTTCTCTCTCCCTCCCTCTCTTTCCTGTTGCTGTGTATCTCTGTCCTCCTGTCTTTCATTCATTAATTCTCTCTGTGTGTATGTGTGTGTTTCTCTCCTTTCCTCTGTTTTCTTCTGTCTTACTGACTATTTTGCGCCCCCCCCCCCCCATCCCTACTGGTCCCTCCCCAGGACCTCAGCCCTCGCTTCGGGCCCTTGAGTCACAGTGCCAGCAGTCAGCCAGACTCATCCCCTGAGAGCAGCGAGAATGGAACCGACGCCACACTCTCACACAGAGGTGAGGCTCACAGGCACCTCTGGGGGGCGCCATCTCAAGCGAGCGGGTATACCTATCCTTATGGGGACACAACGTCCTTGAGTGAGGTACAATGTCCCCATAACGTGATAAATATCCATTTTTTTTCCCCTTATGGGGACCGGTTTCCTGGTCCCCATAAGGGAAAACTCTATTTTGTAAAAATCAGTGACTGCTATGAAAAAACTAAAAATGCACAAACTCTTGTATTTTGCTTGGTTACTTATGGTTATGGTTAGGGCTGGGTGGGGGTTAAGGTTGTCATAGTTAGCGTCAGCATTTTCCCATAGAAGTGAATGAGCGGGCTCCATAAGGACAGGTATACCCTCCTAAGCGTGTGTGTGTGTGTGTGTGTGTGTGTGTATGTGTGTGTGTGCGTGTGTGTGCGTGCAGAGTGTCAGCAGATCCTGAAGGGTGTGAAGGACGTGGCCATGAAAGCTGCCCGCCGGCGCTCTAAGGCCCTGGAGATAGACACTCTGCAGCTCCCAGCACCGCCCTCCCCACTGGAACCCAAGAAGCACAAGAGCAGCCTGTCCTTGAGTGAGGCGCCCCCTAGAGGCACGCAGCGGCGTTGCGGCCGCCAGCCCAGCCCCGAGCTACGGCACGCCACTTCGGACGACAACCTGTCCAGCAGCACTGGGGAGGGACCTGGGCAGCGGGGTACCTGGACCCGGCGCTGCCGCCGCCTGCCCGCGCCCAAAAACCCCGCCGCCCGGGAGAAGGACTTTGAGTCCCGCCGTCGCAAGAGGAGGTCACGCTCCTTCGAGGTCACAGGGCAGGCGGTGAGTGAGCGGCTCAGTCTGAACCTTATGTAAGGGTACAGCCGACATTAAGCTTGTTGGGCTCGAACCTGCATCCCTTACAGTACATATCTGAATCAAACCATGTCATGCAAAACAAATGAGGACAATCGAAAAATTGCATATTATATTTTATATATAAATAAAATAATGTGCTTAGTGCAAACAATGTGCGGTGCGACTGCAGGTCCGTTAATTGGCTGGGAGGGGATAATACGCTCGGTATAATGTGCTTATCTAGTGTCTTCCTGCAGCTGGTTCCTTATGATTTGGCACCTGGTAAATCATGGTAAAATAGGACTCTGTACTCAGACACCCTCATGCAGATTCTGGGAGGCCCGGCTGCTTTTCAGTAACGCATTCTGTGCTGCCGTGTGACTCATCGACTGGACTTTCGCCAGCCTCATCTGCAGACACTTCCTATTTTAATCTCGCCCCCTTCCCCCGTCTCCCCCCTCGCCGGCCACAGCTCCCACAGCCCAAGGCATCTAGCCAGCGTCTGCGGCCCCTGGACAGCACCTCGGACCCCCATCTCCACAGCCTGCAGCCCCCCGCCCCCCCGTTTCGGCCCCAAGTCCGGGGGGTCCACCCCCTAACCAAAATCCAGCCAGCCCACCACAGTCACATGGCAGGTGAGCCTCCCAGCTGGGTGCGTGCCACATGTCGCTTAGAGTATCGGTATCGGCTGAGGTTCGTTAGAAATCGAGACATGGGCACTGGTCCGATATGCCAGTTTTGCACAATATTGCCAGCCGATATTCAAAGTTTATCAGTATTCATAGTTAGCAACACTACAAATAAAGACACAACTAGTGAAAAAAAGGCTGATTATGTCATTGGTCAATCAGCCAATTTGCGTAGTGGCGGACGAGGGATTTCATTGGTTCATTCGACCCCTAGAAACTCGCTACAGTCTCCCAGGGCACCTCTACTTGGCTGACGTCTCACTGCCTGCCTTACATGATGTGACTGTGTACACACATTCACAGGATCTTCAGTATCACCACTGACATCGGATTCACTGCAGATTTATGGAGATCAGAGTTTAGCCAGTTACTGGTATCGGTAATATTTTGACAGAAATGTACCGGATATCGGTATCGGCCAAGATTTCTACTCGTGGTTCATCCTGTTAAGTAAAGTATTACTGGTCCATCTGTCTTCCTCTTATCCAGTTATCAATTGGCAGATTAACTCCTCTTTCCATAAATATGTGAATAAACGACCATCGCTCTCTTCACTCCGTCTGATATAGATACGAACGGTGCCAAGTCTGTGCAGGGTAGTGATCGATTTTCCTTTTCTTTTCAGGCCTGACAACAGCCACCTCTGACATTTCTACATCCAACTTTCCCATCAGCCACCTGGGCAATGTCAAGCGGGGGTCTCACCTCAGGCAGCCTCAGCCTGTGCTCTATGTCACCACCACCGGCACGGGGGGGCATCGCACTCGCAAGCACTGACCTGACCCCCCCAATATGCTGCCTTGACTCCACACCTCGGTTCTTCAGACCTGACTTTACTTCCGTAGCCCCCCCCCCCCCCCCCCGGATCAAGTGTCCATCAGTACCAGGACCCTCCAGCCCGTCTACACTGTTACCTCATGAATACTATCCACACCTCACTTTCACAATTTAAAAATGACCCCCACTGCCTGTAGCCCCCCCCCCAACCATGAATTCTTGAGCACTTATCTGAACACGCTTCAGGCACAGAACCCACCGCCTCGGCCCAGCGTTACACCATCCGATGCCCTCAGCACTTATTCCACAGTTGGCCCTCAACGGGTCACCACCGGGTATTGGAGGTGATCTTCTTTACGTGACCATAGACAGAATCTCTGAGTGTCCCTCCCCCGACCCGATTTAAACATGACTGCCATTTGGCAGAACCTGGGCAGTGCTAGCAGATAATCCGACTCCCTTAACCCCATTCAAACAAAGGTCCAAACTGGGACTTGCTAAGACTTTAACTATGAGAGTGGTTCAGACCTACCATTCATATCTGGTGGGATAAGAGCTAGTTATGTAGACAAACAAAAGCAGAACGAACGCATCATCAGAGGCCTGGTTCACTGATAAACCGCCTCAGTCATACGCTTATAGTTACCTGAATTGATTTAGCGGTGACAAGGGTTTGAATGGAATATTTAACCCATGATTTTATGACAATGTATGTCAATATTACTGTATCCCTTCCACAGAGATCTATTTTGAAGGACTTGGTGACCCTTAAATGTCATACCTGTAGGACAGGTACCTGTTGACTTGCCCTCTCGGATGGAATTGGGTGTACCCCCTTACTCTGCATCATGCTACCTTCTCACCACCGTTGCATTCTTTCATCTCCCATTCTGACACTGTCATCTTTAAACTGCTTTTATAATCTGAGCTTCGCTGGTTCTTTTTTCTACACTTTGTTTTGTACATGTTTTGTAACCAAATAAATCTGAAAATCAGACTGTGTGAGGCTACGATTCTTGCTTCAGTCACAAGATGCTTTTTATTATGAATGTTGGGCCAAGGTGTGGCATTACTTCCAGGGAAGCCAGTTACTCAGTGTTATCCTGGGAAGTATTACAGCATGTGCATTGTCATTTGGCCCACAGCTCTTGGAGATGGTATAAAACAAATAAGTTAAGTATGGGGCTCCATTTGAGGATCAGTGATTAGGACTGTTGGGGTGTTTAAATCCAGCCTTCAGTAGTCTGATTATGTGTGACCTGCAATGGGTAATATAATATTATCAGAGGTGGCAGTTTCAGGTCCAGAAAGTAAAAATCCAGACCGTGATTTACTTTCAGCCAACCAGATGAGTACTCTGTCACTGTGACTCTTTATGCTCAACTGGGTGGTTGAAAGTAAATCATGGTCTGGATTTTTACTTTCTGGAGCTGAAACTGCCACCTCGGAATATTATGCAACCTGGATTACTGATGGCAGAGTGGTGGCTCGGATGCTCGGGATCTGTGCCACCAATCGGAAGGTTGCCATTTCAAGTCCCATTAATGCCAGGAATGATATACTCCATTGAGTCCTTAAGTAAGGCCCTCAACGTGCAACTGCTTTGGCCTGGGTATGACGTTAATATACATCCAGCCCTACAAGCAGGTTGTTTAGCTTTTGAGGGTTGGTGGCCAGATTAGCATTCTAGCCACCAGAAAAAAAACTTCACACCATTCCAGTCAAACCAGTGTGGAGCTGATCGTTATCATCTGCACCACAGCTCCCACAGGTGACCTAGACCAGGATAATTGATTGGTTACAGGATGGATACTGTCACTCATACACTCATATATATTAATTATAACGCAATGCCACCATCTGCTACTTATTACATATCATCCATACATACAGGCATCCATATTACTGCGCTACGGAATTGTGGCAAAAGGCATTCGTGCGTATTCACCGCGTTGGAAAAACAGCCGGACTCCCGTCAGCTTTCATACGGACTGTCAAGTTTGATGAGTGACGCCCGACCCGCGGATAGGTTCAAACCTCCCTCATTCCGAGCCTGACCAATCATGTTCTCAGTATTTGCTTGGCGGCTGGCGATTGGTCGGAGCTACCGGCGAACGGGGGCGGGGCTTGGTGGTGGAGCGGAAGTGCGACGTACGGAGTGGGCTGCGTGACGGGTTTGTTTGCTGTGTTTATATGAAGAAGAGGAGGAAGACATTGACGGCCAGGGCGGTTAGAAGGCGCCAGTCTCTGTAATTCGGACATTTTTATGGGCAAAATGACAATATTCTGATTAATTCAGCCTTCAAACCAAAAAGACGTCTTCTGAGGACTGAGTAAAGTGAGGTGCTTGGCTTGTATGGCTGGTCAGCATGCAGAAGAGTCCGGCGGTGATATTTAACATAAATCTATTTTACAAGCACCAAAGCAGGGGCAATTTATGTATATTTATTTTTCAAATTTGGTCGGCGTTTTAATATCGTGATCGGGATCTGGGTTGGTTTCTCACATTTTAAAGTGCGCTAGCTAGCTTTCTAGTCTTGCTGTGACCGTAATTAATTAATTAACGGTCACAACCGGATTTTAATTTGATTTTTGTATTTTTTTTTTTTTACTTTTTGTTTTTTGCTGCGTGGGACATAAAATACGAAACCCGTAAGTTGATAACCCGTTGTTATATTTAGTGTCACTGTTTCTGCACAGCTCCTAGTTCAGTGCGTCTATTTTAAGTATACTGTGGCGGTAGTTTAATGCAAATGTAACTTATTTATTTGTAGCCGACTAATGACCAAACAAAAAAATCGAAGAAAGTATTAAGTTAATGCGATGACATTGCTTATGCGTACCCATATTTGGCAGCTTTATGTCACATACGCGTAATGAAATTGTAAAATTTTTAATGGCTCTGTGTCACATTTTTAAGTGCGATATGTCGTTTTAAGTAAGTAATATTATGCAGTAAAAAACCGGCATCACTAGGCAAATGTCGAAGGGATGCCTTTCCTTAAACGCACATAGAGCTAAAGGATTGCTCTTTATCTCTAAATCAGTCGCTCCTAGTCTTTTAATATTATAATATGACTTTGTAATTGGATATTATTGGTATTGTCAGTTGGAAACGTGTCGGTTATTAATTTAATCCCAATGTGACTCATGTATGAGTGCGTTAGAACTCATTTATTGCGAAGAAATCGATTTAGTATTGCTACAAGTCTGAATGCATTTTTTTATCTAAATGCTAATGAAATTAATTGTTTTAAGAACTGAAGAACCTTATTACTTGTTTAGTAATTGAAATGGTTCCCCCCCCTCCCCTCCTCCCCCCAGCATGCTGGCAGAATGCTGCCGGTAATCCGGAGAGATGCCGGCCTGTGGCATCAGACAAGGAGCCTGCTGTACAAGAACCTGCTGATCAAATGGAGGACCAAGCAGCAGAGCCTGCAGGTGCAGAAGGGAAACCGCCGTCTGAAAAAGCCCACAGTCATTCGCTGCCAGTCTGAATGTGTTGATCTGCCTCCTGTGTCTGTGTGTGAATCACTTCGTTTATATCGGGAGGTTTTGTGTGTTGCGTAGTTTGTGTTTGAGAAAAGAATATATCAGACATTGTCACTAATGCTGTGAAAACCGGCGTTGTGGGGGGTGGTGGGGGGGGGTGAGGCTGTGGCTCTTTTGCTCCCTCCCAGCTCCCAGTACATAGACTATCTGCATGTCCCTGAGGACTGGGTTGGGAGACTGGTTTAGACTGTACTTACCTGCAGACAGTGCATGACATTACCACAAGCATGTCTGGAATCTGTGGCAGCCTTGTCATGTGTTAGTTTGTTGATGATAATGGGGGGGGATTCTGTAATAGACTGTCATCCCGTCTGGGGTGTCTTCCTGGGACAGGCTCCAGGCTCACGGTCACCCTGGTTAAGCAGTCATGGATGGATGGATGGATGGATGGTATTGAGAGTATAACAGCCAGTCATAGGCTGGGCTCTTGTAAATGTCGAAGAATTTTAGTTATGCTGTAAGTGCTGTCAGAGGGTTGGACCTTGCTCAAAACCACACCTGCATACTTCCGGGGAATTCCCGTCTCATGCCGATTGTTGGGGACGTCCTCGGAGCCGCGCCTTTCCCGCTAACCCGCCGTGAAGGAAGAGGCTGGGAATGGCCGCTCCTTTTCTGGGAGCGTGTAACACAGCAGAGTGCGCTACGCGTGTGTTTGTTTTGTCCGTTAAGTGGGGCTGTGCTTTTTTATTTTACCTTTTGTTGTTCTGTTGCATTTTTAATCATTCTGCGCGTGTATCCATTCCTCTGGGGGGGGGGGGGGGGTGTTCGAGTGCCATTGGAGTGCAGGGCACGCGGTCGTCTCATGAATGCCTCGTGATAATCCTGTCACGGTGACTGTGGTCAGTCTCCCGGCATTTGCGGCTTGCCTGTATTCTGCGGGTCAGAACGGGCAGGCCTTCGCCGCACTGACCTAATCCGCTTTAAATAGTCATTTGGCCGTCTCCCCTTCGTTACATTTTACGTATTTATCCAAAAGGGAGGAACGCACAGCTCAAATAACTACACGGTGCTAAACTTGGTACTTAAGTTTACTTTTAGCTTTACGCATTTATACAGCTGGATAATTTACCAGAACAAATAGTCGCTGTGACTGTGATCAGAAGGTTGCTGGTTCAGATCCCTCCCTCTGCAGGGTGATATCACCATTGGGCCCCTGAGTAAGGCCCTTAGCCCCAGTTGCTCCAGGGAGCGTCTGGCCCTGCTTTAACGCTGCTTAGGATAAAAGCATGTTTCATTCTCTTCTGACATCAGAACCGACAGTGGGCAGGGTGGGACGTCCTGTCTGTAGCTGCTAGCTGTGCCCCTGCTGCTGGTCGGCATTGCACTGATGAACCTTTGACTTCTAATACGAAGGTAATGTGACCCGATGGTGCTTTCGTAACGAGGTAGACAGTGCTCACTCGTAATAACAAGGTGAAAGAAGATCAGGTGTCTTTGTGAGGTTCTCGAGTCCCCTTCATTTTCTCGCTCAGCACCTTGTTGTTGAACAACCCCTACATCATACAGGATCCTGCTCCTCAAAGAGTGGAATTATGGGTACGCCTGACTGCACCTTTGAAGACGGCGTAGTGTTATGGTCCTGGGACGAGGATGCAGATCCTGCTGAAAGCGGGCAGTACATCCCATAGGAAGGGGTGGGGCTGGAGATCGATGGTTTGTAGGGCTGGCAGGGCTGATGGACTATATGGGGCTTGGTGCCCAGCAAGTAGGGGTGTCGTGGAGTGGAGGCCAACGCCGTCACTGTCAGACATCTGCAAAGTCATCCGTCACTGTCGGCGGGGGGAGGAGAGGGGCTCGAGCCAAGGGAGGCCGCAGCCAAGAGCAGCATGTGGAGTTCTGTTGATCCGCTTCTCCATGGGGCTCCTGCAGTGCGGGTCATGCAGGTGTGACGTCTCAGCCCAGGTCTCGGGCTCCTGCAGTGCGGGTCATGCAGGTGTGACGTCTCGGGGCTCCTGCAGTGCGGGTCAGGCAGGTGTGACGTCTCGGGGCTCCTGCAGTGCGGGTCAGGCAGGTGTGACGTCTCGGGGCTCCTGCAGTGCGGGTCAGGCAGGTGTGACGTCTCGGGGCTCCTGCAGTGCGGGTCAGGCAGGTGTGACGTCTCGGGGCTCCTGCAGTGCGGGTCAGGCAGGTGTGACGTCTCGGGGCTCCTGCAGTGCGGGTCAGGCAGGTGTGACGTCTCGGGGCTCCTGCAGTGCGGGTCAGGCAGGTGTGACGTCTCGGGGCTCCTGCAGTGCGGGTCAGGCAGGTGTGACGTCTCGGGGCTCCTGCAGTGCGGGTCAGGCAGGTGTGACGTCTCGGGGCTCCTGCAGTGCGGGTCATGCAGGTGTGACGTCTCGGGGCTCCTGCAGTGCGGGTCATGCAGGTGTGACGTCTCGGGGCTCCTGCAGTGCGGGTCATGCAGGTGTGACGTCTCGGCCCAGGTCTCGGGGCTCCCTTTGCTCCTCTTCACCGATGAGGACATTACACAGGAGAACTGCTTCCTTATAGCGGAGGCAGTGGGGGGAGGTGGGTCTGTGCTGGATGAGCCCTGAAAGGCCTGACAGGCCTTGGACGATGAGGAAGCTGGTCAGCACCGTGCTCCATGCTGCAAGGCCAGTGAATAGTTAATCTAATTTGCGCCAGTATGACACAGAAAGTGCGATTTCAATCTTTCTTTTCTGCGTAGCGTGAAAAATCTTAACAAAGTGCTGGCCATTGTTTTGTTTTTCTTTTCCTTTTCTTCACCCCACATGTGGGCGCATCTTCTCCGATCTTCAGACTCTTATTTTTGTTGCATTTTCTTGGCCTTGTCATCCCACAATGTCCCCCGCCCTCCCTCAGGAGCTGATCCTGCCCCTGCTGTTATTGGGGCTCCTGATCTTCATCAGCATCCTGAACCCGCACATCTACTACGAGGACATCAGCACCATGGAGCTGGACAGACACTTTTACCCCACGTTCAAGTGCCTGGGATACACCCCTGTCAGCAACGTCACCAGCCAGATCATGGTGGACGTGGCCCACGAGCTGCGTGAGTTCCCTCCTCATGCCGCAGGTCCTGCCTTAGTTGTTCTGAGCCCAGACGATAAGGGACGTCTGAGGAACATCATCTATGCAGGCTTGCATGAGCACCATCAGACGCGCGGCTTGGTTTCATTGTGTCTGGAGAATAGGGTTAGTAATCAGGGAAATGAGAACCAGAGCAGTAAGCGTGAAACTCCACATATTACGATGAGTCAGGCAGACAATGGGCCCGGAACATTCTTCAGTCCCAGTGAGTCATTGATGTCCCTCGCACTTGCGTTTTACTGTGACTTTCCACCCCTGCAGAAATCGACCACCTGGAGATGTTCTCCACCGAAGAGGACCTGGAGAACGCCAGCCTGCATGAGACGTCGAACCTGGTGGGCGTGGTCTTCCTGGATAACATGTCATACCGGCTGCGTTTCCATCACAGCCAGCTGCCTCTCCCCAGCGACTTCACCGAGTCCATCGGTGAGTACCGAACCCCCCCCCAGGCTGACCAAGCTCAGATCTCCCTGGGCATGGCTACCATGTTAGTGCGCCATCATAAGGCCGTTCATTATGAGTGGATTCCCTTTATATAGCTCCAAAATTTGGTGGGGAAAGCACTTTGTACAGTGTGGGGGGTAGAGCCTTTGTACAGTGTGGGGGGGTAGAGCGTTGTATATTTTCCGTTGTTCAGGATTTTTTATGGGGGACCGTTTCATTTTTATAATTTTCTTGTGAAAAATGCAGACAGTGTTGTGATTAAACGCTTGAGTGTCCCTCCCCAGCCAGCTGCTTCTCCTACACTGCACACTGCCGGGCGGCAAATTACTGGTTCACCGGCTTCGTCCGCCTCCAGGCTCTCATCGACGCGGCCATCATACAGGTCAGAGGTCACTTTCCTCCCCGTTGTCCACATTTACCCATAATCCTCTTACACAATGAGTGTGGAAGGCTTCAGTGCTTTGTCAGCTAGCAGAGGAAGGCTTTTCTCTGTGTGGTTTTTTCCCCCACTTAGACTTAATGAACAGCCACGTCTCTCGTTAGTTAAAGGAGACGCCCTCGCTTAAGAGCCTGGTGGTGTGACCGCGCTTGTCTGTCTGTCCGGCTGCGGTCACAGATGCAGACGAAGAGGTCGGTTTGGAGGGAGATGTCCGACCTGCGGGTGGTGATGATGGGCCAGCCCGGCTCGGTGGAGGTGCAGACCTTTCCGCACGCGCTGATCTCCATCTACCTGGTGCTGGCCTTCACGCCCTTCGTCTCCTTCCTCATCGTCAACGTGGCGGCCGAGAAGGAGCGCCGTCTCAAGGACACCATGACCATGATGGGCCTGTACGACTCTGCGTTCTGGTGAGTCCGGGTCACACTCATTAATGCTGTGTTTTCATTACATGTTAATTGAATTTGTTAGTTTATTTAAATGGAATTAGCAGGAACCTGGTTGTGGTTGACAGTCTAATGATGCCGGAGTGTGTGTGTGTGTGTCCACACAGGCTGTCCTGGGGACTCTTGTACACAGCCCTGGTCACCGCCATGTCCGTCCTGATGTCCATCATCGCCACCTATACCGCTCTCTTCCCCAACAGCAACTTCCTGGTTATCTTCCTCCTCATCTTCCTCTATGGGATATCCTCTGTGAGTGTGGTCCTGCAATCTTTGGAGATTGACTGCCATGTTACGCCGCTTTTAGTCGTTAGTGGGGAGCGTTTACCATGGACAGCCGCTGATGCTGTGGTGATTAAACTAGAGTAAGTCTCTGATATTTATGCTGTGTGTGGATTTTTTGCCTGTATCTCCGCTTCAGACCAATCTTTTCAGTCCAGATGAATCTCCAATTTCGAATGGATGGTGTTAAAATAGAGCATTTGGTCTGAGTACTTTCTGGTTGGAGCTATTTTGGAGACTGGATTTTTCCCTCTGTAGAATTATTAGGCAAATTATTCTTGCTACTGAAATGGCTGATAAAGGATCTCAGACAGAACACAAAAAAGAAAATGGTAAAGTTCCAGTCAGAGGGATTCAGAACGTGTCTGTGATCACTGTACAGTCAAGCATTTTTTGTGATCATCAGTCGACGATGGATGAAGCGAGCTGAGAGCGATGCAAATTAACTGCCAAAGATAAATGTCAAATTAAAGGGTTGACGTCCAAAAACTCGTTGGATCCAAGTGCCACCATTTTTTCCAAACCCGATCGGTATCTGTAGAAGTGCTAAGTGCGGTTTCTGCGTGGAAGTGCTACGGTCACAGGAGATGAAACATGACCTCCATACAACACGACACGCAGGCTGCCGTGTCAGGGATGGGAACACTCATCTCTCAGGGTTTCACGAAGGTTTTGTGGATGTATGAGATGAGCGAGTGGATGGGGCAGGTGGACAGGACAGCAGATGGGCACCTTCAAGGAGTGGGGGGTGTAAGCTGCAGTTATCAGTGACCCGTCCGACCTTTCCAGCTCCTATGTGGTGTAAAAATGAACTACAGGATCTTCTGCCGATTTCTTTAATATGGCGTCTTCAAGCTTGCATACATGAAGAAGTCAGCTGCTTTCTAAAAGGTTATGATATTCATGCAGCACGATGCCTCTTCCCATGCATCAAAGGATTCCACAGATTGGCTAAGAACGGCTTGGAAGGTGATCGAATCATGACCTGCTCCCATTGAGAGCTACTGGGCCTCGTTCTATAGGGTGACATTTCCCAGTGTGGCAAGCAGCCGCATCTGCGAGGGTCCTGGCTGCCTCAGCTGATGTGGGACGTCATCCAATCAAAAGCTTGACTGGTCCAATGGACGACAGGCTCACGGAGGTCATTGGTTAGAAAGGTGGCTGTGCAGCACGGTCAGCTTGGTAGAGTGGGCTGACTGCATAGAACGGCCAGTAGTGTGTTATTCCTTATATGGACTGAATAAGTTTATTTTATTTGATGGTAAAGAGAAAAATTGACAGTTTGCCAAAAAATTTTGCACACTAAGTGTTTTTGTTTTATTTTTTCTTTGTGACAAATAATTGTAATATTTTCTCTCCAAAATTTACTTGGAGGAAAAAACTTCAGAATTCTCTTTCATAACTGCCTGAGTTTCACCGGTAATAGTTCTTGCCTGATAATTCTGCATGCAGTTTAATTGCACAGTATTAGCACTAAGTGACTATATACTTAAATTTAATGCTGAAGTACAAAATTGACCAATCAAGATAGTGAATAGTGATTCTAGTGTCGATCTGATTGGCAAATGTTTTTCCCTCCGAATCGTCTTACCGTCATAGACAGCCACAGCCCAGCCGTCGATTTGCACTCTGAGCCATCAGGGGGGCTGTACTTTTATCCTGGACATTCGTGTCGTCACATGTTGTTTTATGGCTCAGATAATTTGCAGGTATTGGTTGCTCAGATGGAGCCGGAAATGGAGAAACTTCTGGACTGCGGGGGGGGGGGGGGGGGTTCAGACATAGGTTACACTGTCACACGAGTGACGTGGGGGCCGCTTCCCGTTCTCGTGAAATGTGAATCGTGGCCCAGAAGCATGTTGGTGTGGAGATAACCCCTCTTCCCCCCCCCCCCCCCCTCAGATCTTCTTCTCCTTCATGCTGACCCCCCTGTTCAAGAAGCCCAAGCTGGCCAGCACTGTGGGCTCCATGCTGACCGTGCTCTTTGGCTGCCTGTCGCTCTTCACCGTGCTGATGGAGGATTTCCCTCAGGAGGCCGTCTGGCTGCTCTGCTTCCTCTCCCCTACCGCCTTCTCCATTGGCGTCGCCCAGGTAACGCCCGACCACTGCTCACTGCACCGTCACTGGGCTCGGCTGATGTGGCTCTCGCTGCAGGTCTTCTTGGTCACCTAACTCTGCCGCCGGCAGGTGGTGGATCTGGAGGCGCGGGGGGATGGTGCAGTGTTCTCCACGCTGGCCAACGGGCCGCACCCCCTCTACGTGCCCCTGGTCATGCTGCTGCTGGACTGCATGCTCTACCTGCTGCTCGCCGTCTACCTGGACCAGGTGCTGCCAGGTGTGTTCGGACCGGCCTGCTTCCTTCCCGTGAATCGTTTTTGAATATGTGCACGGGGGGCTGCCTGGTGACACTAAATCACACCCCTCCCCGCCCCCCCGCAGGCGAGTTCGGAATGCGCCGGACCTTCTTCTTTTTCCTGAAGCCGTCCTATTGGTCGAGGCACAGGAAGCGGCACGTGGAGCTGACCTCCATGTTCGAGGGGGAGGTCAATGGCGGTCCTGTGCTCAGCGAATCCGTGGAGCCGGTTTCCCCCGAGTTCAGGGGCAAAGAAGTGATCAGGTGTGATACTGGTGGTCTAACCCTCTTCGCTTCTAACGATTCCAGCTTAGGTTGAGAGAAAGGTGTAATACCGGGTCTGACCTCTGACCTCTAGGTGTGAATTTTTAAAGCCTGTTCATATCGAGCTCTTTAGTGAGGAAATGCTGCGATAGAGATGCCAATCACACTATAAGATTACAAAACCACTTCTGCTCAATTAGAACACATGTCGAGAGGGAAGAGTCCTTTAACACGTACAAGCATAAACACATTTAATAATGCAGTGGTTCTTGTCATGTTACCTGTGTGTATCTCTTACTGTATATTTGTCTTGTATTGGAGAGTGTTGCTCAGTTAGCTGGTCAGAGCAGCAACGTGACAGTTAGCAATCTGAGGCGCTGTTAGCCTGTTAGCGGCGACGTCTGTGCATTCATCACCCGCCCGTCTGCCTGCTTGGTCCGTGCCCACATGCTCTCCTGAAGTGCTGCCATGTAGGGTGACACTGCTGGGTTACTTTGGAGGAATGTGCTTCTGGTCAGAAGGTTGCTGGTTCAAATCCCGAGATTGAGAGACTCATTTTGCTGTTGGGCCCCTGAGCAGGGCCCTTGGCCTCCAATCGATCCCAGGACTGGCTGACCCTGGTCTTTCAGATGTGTGTCTGCTACAGAAATGCTGATATAATGATGCCAAAGAACAAACTTCTTTGTTCCCTCCCCCCCAGGATAAACAACATCCGAAAGATTTATAAAGAGAAGGACAGCACAGTGGAGGCCCTGCGAGGTACGCTTCCCCCCCGCCCACCCCCTGCCCATGACACTCTGCCCTCAGGTCACGGGCCAGGCTGCTTTTGCTTGTTGGCAGGAGGGGGGTGAATTCCCATTCGTGTCCCACCTCCCACGTTTGTCACTTTAAATCTCCGGATGTGTAAATGCTTTCGGGGTTATAGTGCTGAGATGCAGTAAATGACCTGTAGTGGCAGCAGTCTTGCATCAGGCCTCCAGGGTCGTGGGTTCGACTGCCCTCCCCCGTGTGAGTGTGTGCTCTGTGATAAACAGCCTGTGTCCCTCTCTCTTACCCAGAGAGGCATTACCCAGAAAGACCTTTGAGATGCCCTTGAGTTGTTTATCTAAAAGTCTGACTGCCCCCCCTCCCCCCGCATCTCAAGGCTTCACTTTTGACATCTACGAGGGTCAGATCACAGCTCTGCTGGGTCACAGCGGCGCGGGGAAGTCCACCCTCATGAATATCCTCTGTGGGATCTGCCCGCCCACTGAAGGTGAGGGGTCACGCTGCACACGAGCATGCCCCAGGGATTGCTGGGACGATAGGGTGCACCTGTGTTCGGGTAATGGGGGGGGGGTGTGCACCCAGGTGCTGAGGAGCTCCCGTCATCTGCCACAGGCTCGGTCACCATCTACGGCTCGGCAGTGTCGGACATGACGGACGGCGTGGCCATGCGCAGACTGGTGGGCGTCTGCCCGCAGTTCAACATCATGTTCGACGTGCTCACCGTGGAGGAGCACCTGCGCATCTTTGCTGCCATCAAAGGCATCCCGCCCAGCGACGTTGCCCGTGAGGTGAGGGGGGCCTCCTTGTGGGCAGGAGAACCTCACGTAAATTCACAACGGTCCGTTTCACCTGAGAAGATTGTCTTTGCACAGCTGGCGGAGTCGTGAGGCTTGTTTTTTAAGGTGTTAAAGGTGCAACTGCAAGATCCCTCCTGGTAGCTGGACGTTGGTGGCCCCTGTCCCTGATGGCTTTGCTCCCTGATAGTCCTGAGTGTTGGTGATTCGCTGCTCTTCCATCGGGGGGGGTGTTCTCATGTCTCCGTGTCCCCGTGCCACCTGGGAAGCACATGGAGCGGTCAGGGACCAATCAGAGCACAGCGCCTAACACGCGTGTCACCTTCAGGTGAACAAGGTGCTGAAGGCCTTAGACTTGGAGAAGATCATGGATGCCCAGGCAAAGAACCTCAGCGGGGGGCAGAAGAGAAAGCTGTCGCTGGGCATCGCCATCCTCGGGGACCCCAAGGTACCACGTCCGAGGAGGAGCAGCAGCTGGTACTGGGGGAGACGCCATGGGACGGACGTTAGGGGTTAAGGTCTACCTTCTCCTCCTCAGATCCTCCTCTTGGACGAACCGACGGCCAACATGGACCCCTGCTCTCGCCACCAGGTGTGGTCCTTGCTGAAGAGTCTGCGGGCCGGGAGGGTCATCGTGCTCAGCACACACTACATGGACGAGGCGGACATCCTGGCAGGTGAAACATCCCCACCAGAGCATGCAAGCCAAACGCAGGGAGTCTCTGGGCTTAAATCCTGATCTCGCTCTCGCTTGTTTGAGTTTTGAGCGTAGGAATAGGCAGCCGTGGTTGATGGTCCAGCCTGAATGTCTGTCTCCTTGTTGCTTTCTCTCTCCATGCCCACCCCCCCCCGACCCTGGCCCTCCAGACCGCAAGGCCATCATCTCCCAGGGCCAGCTGAAGTGCGTCGGATCCTCCCTGTACCTCAAAACCAAGTGTGGGGTCGGCTACCACCTCAGGTCTTTGTTTTGGGCAAAGAATAATTAACATTTAAATTCCGAGCCGGTTTCCAGTCCACAAGAAGTGTAGGTCAACTGTTTAATTTCTATACTTTAATTTAATTACTATAAAGCTTCCCCTGGTTTTGTTGAAATTTGTTGCCCTGGTGACCGGCTCCGTGCTGCCGCTTGCCGTTTGACCTCTGACCCTGCCCCGCCCTGGCTCCCTCCAGGATGTCAGTGAGCGAAGGCTTCCGGGCCGATGCTATCACACCATTGGTCAGGCAGCACGTGCCCAAGGCCCAGCTGGCCCGGCAGCAGGAGGCGGAGCTTACCTACACGCTGCCCTTTGAGAGCGTCAACACCTTTCCAGGTGCAGCGTCGCTCCCGTCGCCCGCCTGTGGGATGACAAGCCCTGCTTTTCAGTGCCACGCTGCCACCTTCTGGCTGCCCCCGGTCTCACACGTCGCCCTCCCTTGCCGTCTGCAGACCTCTTCTCTGACTTGGACTGCCGGCCTGACCTGGGCATCGCCAACTATGGCGTTTCCATGACTACTTTGGAGGACGTCTTCCTGCGGCTAGAAGCGGAAGCAGAAGCGGACGTCGATAGAGCAGGTCGGGGGGGGGGGGGAACTAACTCTGTGAGACACTGCACTCTGTGAGACACTGCACTCTGTGAGACACTGCACTCTGTGAGACACTGCTACTTGGTATGAGTGATGCCCTTTATTGTTTAAATGACATCGTTGCCTTGGAATACTCCAGATGAAGCAACCATTTCTGGCGGCTATTTTCCCCTGTATGTCCAGTAGGGGGCAGGCAGGGTCATCATGTGTGATTTCTTGCCTGCAAACACAGCTGCGTGTGTAAATTTTCATCCTATAACGTCCCCCCCCCCCCCCCCCCCCCCCCCCCCCAGACTACAGCGTGTTTAACCAGGAGCCCGGAGAGGGCGAAGGTGACGCCGCCTCCCTGGACGACATAGACCAGAGACTGCTCACCTTCTCGGAGAACCAGCAGGAGGCGCTGCGGGGCCGGGCCCTCTGGTACCAGCAGTTCCGCACCGTGGCCAGACTGCACCTGCTCAACCTGCAGCGTGAGAAGAAGTCTGTCATCTACATGTGAGCACTGGCGGGGGGGCGGATGTGGGTATGGTGCGGGGGTCCGTGTGATGTGCGCTGGGGGGGGGTCGGATGTGGGTATGATGCAGGGGTCCGTGTGATGTGCGCTGGGGGGGGCGGATGTGGGTATGGTGCGGGGGTCCGTGTGATGTGCGCTGGGGGGGGCGGATGTGGGTATGGTGCGGGGGTCCGTGTGATGTGCGCTGGGGGGGGGCGGATGTGGGTATGGTGCGGGGGTCCGTGTGATGTGCGCTGGGGGGGGGGCGGATGTGGGTATGGTGTGGGGGTCCGTGTGATGTGCGCTGGGGGGGGGGCGGATGTGGGTATGGTGCGGGGGTCCGTGTGATGTGCGCTGGGGGGGTTTGTGTTGTAATACTCGCCTTCTGTGGCCCCGAACAGCCTGGCCCTGTTCGCCATCTTCCTGGCCTCGGTCCTGGCACTGTCCCTTATCACAGGGAACATCCAGATCCACCCCCCCCGACCGGCAGTTCCTGCCCATCTACCTGCTTCGCCGCCACCAAGCCGCCCGGAGGTACGCCACCCCCCTGCTGGTGCAGAACTCCTCAGGTGAGTCGCTGATCTCTCTGGGGTGTGTGTCGCTCCCGCCCCCTGACACGCGCAGAGCTGCCTGGGCGTCTGCGTGCCCCGGGGTATAATGAGCAGGCTGTGGCTGTGCCGGCCGTGGCTGTGCCCGCTCTGACCACACATCTTTGCCTTCCCACCAGACTCCGACATCTCCGGGTTCATTCACAACCTGGAGTCCCAGGACATTAAGGTGGAGCTGATGAGGAATGTGGATTATGTGGCTGCTGCCCCGCACAGCGCCGCCATCAATGTGACGGGATCAAGCAAGGTTAGTGCGGGGGGCGGGATGTTGACCGGTACCAGCTGATTGGCTGTTTTATCTCTTCTGACACTTTAATTGGTCGTAGAAGTGAAGTTCCCTGAGCTGCGTGTCAAGTTAGCATGCGGCTTTTGGAAGGTTCGACGCATGGCTGTGTATCTGATTTATTTGTTCCTGCCTTGTACCAGAGGCCAAGGTCACATGACAGTGGAATGCTGAGAACAAAGTGAATTCTGGGAAATGCAGGCCCCCTGTGGCTGTGACCAGTGCTCTGGGGGATCACCGATAATGTTTTGCCCGCAGGCGTACGAGTACTATCTGGCGTTCAACAGCACCACGGTGCACTCCCTGCCCATGCTGGTGAACATCCTCAGTAATGCCCTCCTAAGGGGCTTCAACGGAAGCGGTCAGATCAGCACCTGGACCAAACCCTTTGAGTTTGTAAGTGCGAGTTCGTAGGTGGGGCTGTTTCAAATGTGTCCTGCGGAGAGGGTGTACCTGGTGGGGGAGGGGGGGGAATCATCTGCAGTCTGCGTGCCACCTATGAAATGACCCCCGCCCTGTGCTCTGTGTGCCCCCCCCCCCCCCCCCACAGCAAATGCCGGACTCCATTTCGTACACGCTGGTCTACATCGAGGCCATGCTGCTGGGAATGCTCGCAGCCGGGATGCCTGCCTACTTCGCCATGGACCACACGCGCGACCGCGAGGTGAGCACCCCCCTGCGCGGGTCCAGACCACAAGCTGAGACCACCTTGTACTGCTATGTAGTGGGATGTAGGAACAGGAAGGGACCGGGGATGACTGTGTGTCATTACCCCGCTGTAATCCTGCCCTCCCGCCCCCCAGATAAAGTGCCGCTCCACGCTGAGGGTCTCGGGTCTGTCCCCCTCGGCGTACTGGTGCGGCCAGGCCGCCGTGGACGTGCCCTTCTACTACCTCATCCTGGTTTGCATGACCAGCACCCTGTTTGCCTTCCACTCCAGCGACTTGATCTATTCCAAAGCGCTCGTCTCGGTGGTCAGTATCAGGGGGCGGAGTTTGGGTGCCGGGGGTGGGGTTTGTGTGCTGGAGGCGGGGCCTGTTGGGTAGCCTTTACACCATGGAGGAAGACGTTTGGCTGCATTCTCCCCCAGACGCTGTGCCTGATTGGCTACTGCCTGGCCATGGTGCTCTTCACCTACGTGGTGTCATTCATGTTCACCCGGGTCCAGAGTAACCGCGACTTCTTCTCCGTACTCTGCATGATGGTGAGTCTGCATTTTTTTGTCTTCGGAAAGTTAAAAATGGTGTAACTTTCCTTTAACCCCGGTACTTGCTGTTGTATGCACCTGCGTTTCCCTTGGGATCTATAAAGTCTGTCTTATCTTATCTTGCTATTTATAAACAGGGGAAAGACAGATTTCAGCCTGTGTTAACTCACTATTGCAGGCATTAAATTTAACTGTCAATGGCAGTCGGTCAGCGCATGTACGGCTGCGCGCGGTGCTGGTGTGAGGGGGGGGTGTACGTGACGTGTGTGTGTGTGTGTGTGTGTGTCAGGTGTGCGTGGTCTCGGCCTTCGTGGTGCAGCTGTCGTCATTCAGCGAGGGCATGGCCGTCATGCGGCTACTGCACAACGCCGTGTGCCTGCTGAACCCACTCTACCCTCTCATGGGCTGCCTGAACTACATCACCAGGGTGAGGCGCTGTTGCCCGCGGCCGCTGGCCTCCCCGCCGAGCTCGCCGGCCCGGTCCTGCCCTGCCGCCCTAACCTCGCCTTCGTGTTCTTATTTCTCTGCTGCTGCTGCTCCTCCCCAGACCACCTTCGCCAACGTCAGCTACGATTACAACGGCTTCCTCATCAACAATCTGCTCGTCACGGTCATGGCGGTGAGTCTCATGGGATCGGCGGCTGGAAGGCCTGTGTGCTTCTAACCCGCGAGGATGGTCAGGAAGTGGTTGCATGTGTGGAATCTGCACGATTGGGGACGTTCCAGGTGCACGCAGTGGGTGTGTCTAGGATACAGGCGGGTCCGAGAGAGATTGTTTGATTGGCTCGTGTGCAAAGTGGGCGGACTGCTTGAGTGACTTTGATTGGCATGTTCTTGGGTGTCCACCAGGTGTAAGTCACTCCCTGTCCTTGCATTCCCCCACCACTAGCTGCCTTTCCTGGGTCGCGTTACATATTTAAAAGCCTGGTCATAAGCCAGTGGTGGTGTGTGGTTTTGTGGGTTCAGACCGGAAGGTCGGCGGCTCAGATTCTGTGGTCAGTGATGTCACCCTTAACCCCGACTGCTTGTGGGACTGGTTGCAGCTGCTTTCCCAGTTACATGTGGCCTTGTGTAATTCATCGGATAAATGAAATGATGCCGTTCTTTGTAAACATTATCCCCCACGATTCGTCGCATGATCCTGGTCCCGTGTGTCCGCAGCCCTACCTGCAGAGCATTTTGCTGATCCTGCTGCTCCGCTGGCTGGAGATCCGATACGGCGGCAGGACCATGAAGAACGATCAGCTGTGCAGGTCTGCTCCTGGGGGGTCTGGCTGAACGGGGGTGTGGGACTGCATCGGGGGAGGAGTCTGGGCTGGGGTTATGACAAATGCTAGTCATTAGCATTCTACTTTAGACATTGCTACATAAAGGAGCCAGTGTCTCTCTTGGCCCCCCTGCAGGATCTCTGGCACGTCCAGGGGGAAAATGCAGAGGAACCCAGAGGAGTTTGAGACGGAGGATGAGGATGTCAGGGTGGAAAAGGCGCGAGTGAAGGAAGCCCTTACCTGCCAGCTCTGTGAGGAGGTGGGTGTGTCGAGCCCGGCCTTGCACCCCCCCTGACGCTTCCCACATCACTCTGTCCCAGAAAAGGAAAATGACACCCTGTCTGGATGTCGATCTACAAGCCAGCTGGTCTGGGGGCTCCCTGAAAGGGGTCATGTTATGGCCGAGCATTAACGTAAAAGCAGAATGATGTGTTTTACACCACAGTTAAATGGTGATTGGCGAGCTGTAGCACTGTCTGATTTGCATTGTTGTAACTAATTGTCTAATTAATCCAGTAACACACCAATATAATACAACATGGGGGATGGGGGATACTCGCTTTGGAGTAGCAGTCTGTCCATTGGATGTGTTTAATCAGTGTGTTATGCGTTTACACAGATTACTTGGCCATAGCAGTTTGTAAAATGAAAATTAGCCAAAGGAAATGAAATGTCTTTGTGTCTGCGCAGGTGTGTGTCCGTGTGTGCCAGTGTCTGTGCATACGTGCATCTGTCTGCGTCTGCGCAGCTCTGTGTGCCGGTGTCTGTGCATACGTGCAGCTGTGTGCGTGTGTGCCGGTGTCTGTGCATACGCGCAGCTGTGTGCGTCTGCGCAGCTGTGTCCGTGTGTGCCGGTGTCTGTGCATACGCGCATCTGTGTGCGTCTGCGCAGGTGTGTGTCCGTGTGTGCCGGTGTCTGTTCATACGCGCATCTGTCTGCGCAGGTGTGTGCCAGTGTCTGTGCATACACGCATCTGTCTGCGTCTGCGCAGCTGTGTGTCCGTGTGTGCCGGTGTCTGTGCATACGTGCAGCTGTGTGCGTCTGCGCAGCTGTGTGTCCGTGTGTGCCGGTGTCTGTGCATACGCGCAGCTGTGTGCGTCTCTGCATTCACACACGTCTGTGTGAACGTCTGCATGCCTCTGTGTTTGCACACGTGTGGCTGTGTGTCTGTCTGTCTGTGTATGTATGTCTGTGCGTGCGCAGTTGCTCACTCATGCTCTCTGATCCTCACAGAAGCCCGTGGTTGTGGTCAGCAGCCTGAGGAAGGAGTATCACACCCGCTGGGATGAGTTCGTGCTCAGCAAGCGACGGAAGGTGGCCATCAAAAATGTTTCCTTCTGCGTCCGCAAAGGTCTGTGTCCGACGGGCGCCCCCTGCAGGAAGCAGGCGGCAGAGCAGTGCTAAAGGGGGGCTGTTGTCTGTGCAGGCGAGGTCCTTGGGCTGCTGGGACCCAACGGGGCTGGGAAGAGCAGCATGATGCACATGCTGGCTGGGGACTTGGAGCCCCTGGCTGGACAGGTGAGTCCTACAGGACAGAAATCGGAAATAAAAAATCTTTGGGTTTTGATTCCACCTTCTCCTTTTGGTGCTGCAGGTGCTGATGGGAGATTACAGCACAGAGTACCAGCCCGTGGAGAATCCGCTAGAGCACGTGGGCTACTGCCCCCAGGTGAACCCGCTGTGGCCCCGGATCACCCTCCAGGAGCACCTGGAGATCTACGCCGCCGTGAAGGGGCTCCGGGCAGACGACATGCCGGGGGTCATCAAGCGGTAAGCGCTTGACCGTGGGCTTACCGACACCCCCATTCCTTTTGGGTGTCCTGACGGGGCCGCTCTCTTGCTCTCCTGCAGGATGGTGAACGCTCTGGAGCTGAAGGAGCACCTTCACAAGCAGGCCAAGCACCTTACTGCTGGCCTCAAACGGAAGGTGCGTGACACGCTGTCTCAGAGCGGTACGCTTTGCTGCACCAGTGTTTCACTACGCGTGCATGCAAGAGCAGTTTCGTTCCCGTGCGGCCCGTCGGGTCACGGGTCCTGAGCTCTGTGTGCCCCTTCCCACAGCTCTGTTTCGCTCTGAGCATGCTGGGAAACCCGCAGATCGTTCTCCTGGACGAGCCGTCCACTGGCATGGATCCCAAGTCTAAACAGCGTATGTGGTAAGCAGGAGCTGGTTGGACCGGAACCGGGCTGATTTCCTGGTTACGCACCTGAATAATAGATGATTTGAGCTCACTCGTTCTTCACGTAGTTTCCATGCTTGTCCACAGGAGGGCGATTCGTGCTGCTTTCATGAATAGCCAGCGGGGGGCGATCTTGACCACACACTACATGGAAGAAGCAGAGGCCGTGTGCGACCGGGTCGCTATCATGGTGTCTGGGCAGCTGAGGTGAGGGAGGAGCCTCCAAGAGCGTCCAGGTCGCGATGAGAAATACCCTCTTTGGGCACTAGAGGGCGCACAAGGGCTCCAACTCTTAAAATCTGTAATATTTTTGGTTTGACTTCAGTGTATTGTCATTCCCAAAATAAGTTTCCAGTAAATTTGTGACAGATTCAGAACGGCATCATGGATCAGTGTTAGCGATCAATGGTTAGAGGTGTATGAAGTCGTATACAAAATGTGTAAGAGCGCCATCTGGGGGCAGAGGAGGGTCTGTTGGCAGGGTAACAGGAGAAAGTGAAACCTTGGGGTCCTGGACAAGATGGATGCCGTCCCTATGCGCTTAGTCTGGTAGAGGGGCTTCACATGCAGTGTCCTGTCGCAGTCTGTCTATGCCTGGAGTGCTTTTCAGGTTAGGAGTGTGGATCTACCTTTTAATCTCGGGCTGTGACCGCCTTTCTGCCAGGTGCATTGGGTCCATCCAGCACCTGAAAAGCAAGTACGGGCGTGGCTACAGCCTGGAGGTGAAACTGCGGGAGGAGATGATGGGGCTCCAGCAGGTGGCGCTGCTGCACAAGGAGATCCGGGCGATCTTCCCACATGCCGCGCGCCAGGAGAGGTGGGTGCCTCGTGGGGCAGCATTTAGTCATCCGCGCAGTTGGGGGAGCTCCGGGGGTGGGGGGGCGTCAGTGACGAACCCTGAATTTCTCGCCTCTGTTTTCACCAGCTTCACAACCCTGATGGTCTATAAGATCCCTATGGAGGATGTGACATCTCTAGCCAACTCCTTTGCTCAGCTGGAGAGAGGTGAGTCAGCAGCTGAGTGGGGGGGGGGACCGGCATATACCCCGCACCGCCTTCTACATGGTTCTCACTCTTAACCCCCGCCTCTCTCCCCCCCCACCTCTGTTTTTGCAGCCAAGAAAACTTTCAATTTCGAGGAGTACAACTTCTCCCAGTCCACCTTAGAGCAGGTATGACCAAGGCGTCCTGCCTCGCTTCGAATGAGGTCCGACACCCATGATCCTCCATGCCTAACCCTTCCCCCACCCCCAGGTCTTCATGGAGTTCACGAAGGAGCAGGAGGACGAGGAGGATGAACACGGATCTCAGAGCACCACCTTCCAGTGGCAGCGGCTGCAGCAGGACAGCACTTTGTCCATCAGTCACCCCGACAGCGTCGTGAACCAGCTGTGATCCGTCCGCCCCCCCATCCGCCTCCCCCGATGCTCCAAACCTGACCGCTGCCTCCCACCCTGAACTGCATTTAAACCCTCCAGATGGCTGGCTGGCCATACAGGCACTGCGTACGGGTTAGGTGGGGGCAGCATGGCGCCCTCTAGTGCCAAGGGAGTGTATACATGCTGGTGTTTCTGAAGCCCCCACCACCAGTTGAAGCACGGGGATCCTCCTTTTAAATCCCTTTTAACCGTGTAGCCCACCAGCATCTAACTTAGCCTTTAGCCGACGAGGTGACGTCCTGTCGAGAGACACACCTAGAGGCGATTGATGGCGTGCATCATAGTCCACCTTCTTCACTGGGAGCAGAGGACCAGTCATCTGTCTGCACTTTCACTCCATGTCTCTTTGCCTCCATCACTCACCATCAGGTGGTGCTACAGCGCATGAAACCACACGTAGACCCTGTTTCATAATAAGGACACTCCGACTATGCTGGAGCTCAATCGGACCACAGTGAAGACCACCACTAGTGTTTGCTCGTGTCTCGGACAAGTGAGCCGTGATTCCTTATAAAGAACAACCAGGACGTCTGACTTCTGCTCTTCATCCTGTTCAGAAGTGCTCCTCCGAATTCTGGTTTGAGTTGTTGAGAGCCCTTTGCCTTCAAGCGATTTTGGCCTGTTTTCTTTAAGCCTTTTTTGTCTTTCCAGGTGAACTCTGTAGGGGGGAGTAGGGTGCACTTTTTCTTCTGGGGGGGGTTCAGCTTGTACTGTGGAGGGTGGGCTTGGCCGCTGCCCCCATCGTCCAAGCTCCCACAGACCTTTGGGGCAGTCCCTGTGCCGCATGCTTGCACGCGCCGAGTCTGCATACCAGTGATGGGTTTTGACCCTGACGGCAGCGGCATGACACGATCCGCCTTGGGTGGGGAGCGGCGCATGGATGCAGCCTGAAAGCCTGTGACCCTGCCCCCCCACCGAGGAAGCACGCTGGGCGAATGCTAAAGGCTAACAGCGCTGAGGCTCCTGCGCATGTAGCATTCCGCAGCCGCAGCTAGAGACGCTGACGTGGGCTCGGTGGGGCTTTGCATCGTCACCACATCCTTTGGCTCCTAGCCTCCGGGCTGAGCCATCCTCTTCTGCGGGTGTTCATTTTCTAAGGCTTGGTTTGCTTCGAATGTAGTAGCCAGAGAGGTTAATGACCTTTGTGGGGTGTGTTTTTAATGTACCGCTGCCCCGTCTCGCACCGCAGCCCCTTGCACGATGGTCACATGACCAGATCTCGGGCCGCCGTGGTGTTTTGAGCGTGTGTGACTGCGTGTTGTGGTGTTGATGTGTCGACCGAGTACAATATTGACATGCGGTATTCAAAGGGTGTCTTGGAATGGGGAGGGGGGGGGAGGGTACAGCTTGGTATAAGGGATGATTAACACATTCCCCTTCCTTGGGGGGTTGGGGGGGGGGGGTGAACTGGCAGGCCACTGCGGCCAAACAGAAAATAATCAGCCTTTTTATTTATTATTTGTTTTAAATCTGGCAGCAGTGAGTGTCATCGACAGTCACCTAGCATGTGGATGTACAGCATTTGCCAGACTTGACACCCTATTCCTAATGGAGGGGGCATTGAAGCCAATCACGAGGGCCGTGTGATGTGATTGGTTGACCTGGTTGACATGGGAAACATTTGTCCTGTAATACTGCATTTTACACTCATTAATTCTTTTATTACTACATTTTTTTTTATTGGGAGCTGGTGACTTGTACCAGATTTTAACTGATGATTTTACATTTGAGGTGGTTTGTAGCGACATTTTAATGATGCGTCAGTGGAATGACTTGTGCAGTACTTCAGGTCAAGTTACTTGGAGAGTCGCTAATGCAGTTTTATTTTTGTGGGTCTGTGGAATGACCATTAATGGTCTTCCTGTCTGATGCCACCTTTTGAGAGATGAACCAATCGTCTCGGTGCAGGAAATGGCAAATCGAGAAACGCAAACGCGGAATATCTCTAATGCACATTGTTTTTATTTCAGATTTTTTTATAGGGGGCTGTGAGGAATGAGGGTTTTTTAGAAGTTTGCATGAGGAATATTACACTCAACACGACAGTTTTATGGTTTGACACCTCCGATATAGTGAGTTGGGTATATTTGGAAAATATATACAGTTTTAGTATCAAACATCTAAAGACGCCTGAACGTAACAGTACAGTGGAAAGTCTTTGAAACCCCACTGTGTTCATCACATGAATTGTCAAGGTTTCATTTTTTAAAATCGCACTGCTTGTCTTCTAAGGGCTGAATTTAAACGGTAGCTCGATGGGAATGGATTTCCATGACGTCACCCCAGTCAGAAGCTTTTTAGTGATGTTCAGTAGCTAGCTGATTTAATCCATCTGGATTTTTCACTGCATGTGGATATGTTTTGCAGTTCTGTGAGTGTTGGTGAATCCATTGGAATTGTCTAGTTTTGATCATCTACAGAATAATTGTACATTGCCCTATTTTTATTGATCGAAAGCTTTCAACAGCCATGGTTAGGGGAGGGGTTGTGAAGCTGTTACTTATTAATTGGTGGAACCCCCCCCCCCCCCTTTAATAAGTGACCTCAATGAAATGCTTACTGGGACCTTTGCAGCAGCTGGGAAGTAAATTAGCTTGTTACCCTCCATAGCAGTGCTTGTTTCTAGGCAGTCTTGCTTGGACAGCCCACATCCCGTCACACTACAGCATTTCAGTGACATTGAGGGTCCTGCTGTTGATATTTTCCCCCCGTCTTTTGGCTCAGTCATATTGCTTATTTTGAGCTTTGGATCCATGACTGACTTCGGGACATTTGATTTCAGATGCCCTAAGGCAGTAGAGCAGTCTTTCTCTGTTTATATAATCACTTATGAGCTAGGAGGTGAATTTTTAATTTTTTTTTGTTCTCCAAACTCAGTGCTCTGTAAATTTATCAGAATGCTCAACTTGTGTTTCACTTGTCCACAGAAAATGACTCCAGAACCAGCCAGCTGGTCTTCAGCAGAACTGAGATGGGCAGCCATTTTCTGTGGTTTCCTTTGCTGTGATCACCGTTGATAACCACTCCAGTTTTAGGGCTTTTTTATCATGTGAGAGAGAGCTATAGATCCGTACTGTCATCCAGGGGCTCTGCGGAACTTCATTGAGGATTTATCGCCCTTTATCCAAGACCTAACCTTAGAATATCAGTTGTGCATCAATCTTTCTGTGAAGCTTCTACCTGACCATGAACCGCTGTAGTGATGCATCCCATTCCAGTCTTGTGAAGTTTAACCTTTATTCTTCTGGCTCCCCTGCCATCCCTTCTAGTGCCACACACACTAAAGAGCAGATACCTGCAGTTGTGTTTTTATTTTATAAATCCAAGCAGATCAACCCACAGCTGAGCTCCAGTTATCCTGAAGGCATGCATACGTTTTCCCAGGTGCTGTCCTCACTTGAGTAAAACATTTATTCAATGTAGATGTGAGAGTGTTGTGTGTGCTGATTGCTGTAGAAGCCCATGACTTGGATGAAGATGACGTTACATTCACGAAAAGACCCAGAGAATTCCAATGGGTTTGCTTCCTTTTCTCTGACACTCTGTAAGCATGTTTGCCTTTCAGTGGAGCTAATGACTACTTATTTGTATATTATGTACCAGTCGATGCATTACAAGTGCTTGTAATTGGTAAAAAGCCAGCAAATTAAGGGTTTATTGGAAAGATTTTTTTAAATCTGTAACTGGTTCAAGCCTGATTTTCACCTGGGTGGTGGATGCGGCTTGGTCTGGACTTGGTTGGTGTTATTTTCGCAAAATATGGATATAATTAAATATGCAATGCATCTTATATAAATGCATAACTAAAATGTAACCAACATGGAATTCTTGCTGTAATAGTTATGTGAAGTTGATTTGAGGAAAGCCAAACTCAATGCTATGTATGCTCGGTGTGCTTCATACATACGGTATGTTTTATAATACAGTGACCACCTACCCCACCCCCCGCCTGTCGCGGAAGATGTTACACATCCATCAGCGATAGGTGAAAATCCATGATATAGAAAGACCATATAAATAAACATTTTTAAAGTAGTTTAATCCTTAAAGTGCCCCTCCCAAATACTTTAAACACATGTGAACTTATTAAAGCAACACATATATGTGGATGTTGGGCTAAGGGTACGAGTAACATAATATGTAATGTATACGTATGTGATTCCATTTTAACGCTGGCTTTAATCTGAGAAAATGCCACCCTCTTAATTCCTGTTTGACTAAAGGAGATGGTGCGGTGGCTCTTACATCAAGAAGGACGAAGAGAATATATAGGGCCGTCGATTCATTCAAGCTATAATGGCGAGCGACGTCCGCGTTACGCTTCCCTTCCCGAAGCACATCCATGAGTTTTACCTTCTCCTGAATGGTCAAGGTCTTCCTCTAGCGCTTAGGCTCTCTACTACCACAAGACTTAGAAGATGCAGGATTCTTGGGAGCCATCGTAGGGCTTAGAACAAAAGGAAAACAATCCGACCACAAGCAAGGTACGCGATACGCAGAGAACTGTGACTTGGGGGAAAAATCGTGATAAAGCAGGGGCTCTCTCTATTTGTGTTGTCACGGCACTATAGCCTATGATAATATCAGTGTGTTGTGTTGCTGTGTGTCCTGCCATCAAGTGACATGCACTCACACACGCCTCACCATCTGAGACTCGTTGTACTCACTTACACAGTGCCCAGTACATGAAGCTGTAGATATCTGCCCAAATCACATCAGCTGGTCCAGACTGTAGACGGCGCGTTACGGGGAGGTACACCCTCGTCTGGTCCAGACTGTAGACGGAGCGTTACGGGGAGGTACACCCTCGTCTGGTCCAGACTGTAGACGGCGCGTTACGGGGAGGTACACCCTCGTCTGGTCCAGACTGTAGACGGAGCGTTACGGGGAGGTACACCCTCTTCTGGTCCAGACTGTAGACGGAGCGTTACGGGGAGATACACCCTCTTCTGGTCCAGACTGTAGACGGAGCGTTACGGGGAGGTATACCCTCGTCTGGTCCAGACTGTAGACGGCGCGTTACGGGGAGGTACACCCTCGTCTGGTCCAGACTAGACGGAGCGTTACGGGGAGGTATACCCTCGTCTGGTCCAGACTGTAGACGGAGCGTTACGGGGAGGTACACCCTCGTCTGGTCCAGACTGTAGACGGAGCGTTACGGGGAGGTACACCCTCTTCTGGTCCAGACTGTAGACGGAGCGTTACGGGGAGGTACACCCTCGTCTGGTCCAGACTGTAGACGGAGCGTTACGGGGAGGTACACCCTCTTCTGGTCCAGACTGTAGACGGAGCGTTACGGGGAGATACACCCTCTTCTGGTCCAGACTGTAGACGGAGCGTTACGGGGAGGTACACCCTCGTCTGGTCCAGACTGTAGACGGAGCGTTACGGGGAGGTACACCCTCTTCTGGTCCAGACTGTAGACGGCGCGTTACGGGGAGGTACACCCTCGTCTGGTCCAGACTAGACGGAGCGTTACGGGGAGGTATACCCTCGTCTGGTCCAGACTGTAGACGGAGCGTTACGGGGAGGTACACCCTCGTCTGGTCCAGACTGTAGACGGAGCGTTACGGGGAGGTACACCCTCTTCTGGTCCAGACTGTAGACGGAGCGTTACGGGGAGGTACACCCTCGTCTGGTCCAGACTGTAGACGGAGCGTTACGGGGAGGTACACCCTCTTCTGGTCCAGACTGTAGACGGAGCGTTACGGGGAGGTACACCCTCGTCTGGTCCAGACTGTAGACGGAGCGTTACGGGGAGGTACACCCTCGTCTGGTCCAGACTGTAGACGGAGCGTTACGGGGAGGTACACCCTCGTCTGGTCCAGACTGTAGACGGAGCGTTACGGGGAGGTACACCCTCTTCTGGTCCAGACTGTAGACGGCGCGTTACGGGGAGGTACACCCTCTTCTGGTCCAGACTGTAGACGGAGCGTTACGGGGAGGTACACCCTCTTCTGGTCCAGACTGTAGACGGAGCGTTACGGGGAGGTACACCCTCTTCTGGTCCAGACTGTAGACGGAGCGTTACGGGGAGGTACACCCTCTTCTGGTCCAGACTGTAGACGGAGCGTTACGGGGAGGTACACCCTCGTCTGGTCCAGACTGTAGACGGAGCGTTACGGGGAGGTACACCCTCTTCTGGTCCAGACTGTAGACGGCGCGTTACGGGGAGGTACACCCTCGTCTGGTCCAGACTAGACGGAGCGTTACGGGGAGGTACACCCTCGTCTGGTCCAGACTGTAGACGGAGCGTTACGGGGAGGTACACCCTCGTCTGGTCCAGACTGTAGACGGAGCGTTACGGGGAGGTACACCCTCTTCTGGTCCAGACTGTAGACGGAGCGTTACGGGGAGGTACACCCTCGTCTGGTCCAGACTGTAGACGGAGCATTACGGGGAGGTACACCCTCTTCTGGTCCAGACTGTAGACGGAGCGTTACGGGGAGGTACACCCTCTTCTGGTCCAGACTGTAGACGGAGCGTTACGGGGAGGTACACCCTCTTCTGGTCCAGACTGTAGACGGAGCGTTACGGGGAGGTACACCCTCGTCTGGTCCAGACTGTAGACGGAGCGTTACGGGGAGGTACACCCTCTTCTGGTCCAGACTGTAGACGGCGCGTTACGGGGAGGTACACCCTCTTCTGGTCCAGACTGTAGACGGAGCGTTACGGGGAGGTACACCCTCTTCTGGTCCAGACTGTAGACGGAGCGTTACGGGGAGGTACACCCTCTTCTGGTCCAGACTGTAGACGGAGCGTTACGGGGAGGTACACCCTTGTCTGCAAATACCAAAATATTCCCGTAAGATTCCCACTTAATAATCAATCTCTGTAGTTCACCAAAAAAAAAATTGTTTTGAGACAAATTGGACTGTTATTGGGGGAAACTGGTTTGGCTGACCTTGATCAATTTCATGTATGAGATTTTGTAATTTTATTTTTTTCCGGTCATGGTATCTCCTAGATAACGTGTACACTGATATATTTTTCGGATTACTTTTAAGTTGTGTACTATATTTTGTTTACCTGCTCACAGTTTGTTCTGGTGACCTCTGACGTTTTAAAACCTTTGTGTGATACAGTAATACCTTTGAAGTAAATATTTGATTAATAAATGCAACTACAGTTGGCTCATCTTTGCCTCTCAGGATTTTTAGTTTTTGTTGCATAAAATAGCCTAATCTCTTTTCACTTCAAGGTGTAATGAATTACTCTGTTTCTATGTGGTGTTGCCATGATTAATATTTATGAGATATACCACTTTCCCAGGAAGTGGTTCTTGAATTTTAATATTCTCACTGTATGTAGATTCTCGTTCTTTATAGACTTAACGCAGAAAAATGTAAATGAGACCAGCTGATGCAACTAGGTAAGATGGTTAACTATTTTATCCCCTGAGAGGTTTGAACTGCACCAATCTGTCGCCAAAAGCATGAGTTATGGATTCTTCCTCCCTAGTCCCTGTCCTTCCTGTCCAAACCACTATAAGAGCAGAGGAAGAGCAGAAGCAGCCTGACTTCACCGTGCCCTGTGAGCCAGTCTTACCGATTTATTTCATTTTATGTTTCTACAACTTCGATGACATTTTTGGATGTTTCGATAACTTCTCAGTAGTGTTGCCAAATATATAACTATAGTTTTTTGCTTTAATTGTAATAGTTGTGAATTAATAGAGTATTACAGATTAATCTCACTGTCCCTCGACTGCTGCACCTAGCAGCATAACATTGGACGTCCGTCGTTACCGTATCTCCGAAAATCTTACCCTGAAGTTAAATCGAACGAAATTTTTAATTATACTTGCTTGGATTATTTTCAGGTAAGTTGCACGATGCTGTTTAATCTGTGTAATCAAAGCATGCAAATTAATAACTCGGTGGTTTACTAATTGTAAGTATATTATATTTTCGTGAACTACTTTACGTTATATATCGCAATCCCCCTTGCACCGCAGACACGCACACGTGCGGATTGTCACTTCGCGGCCGCCGTAGCCCTCTGCGTCCAGGGGCGTGGTCTATTTCGATTGTTTTTATCGTGCGCTGCTGCTGTCAGTGGCCGACGCGCTCCGTCTTTATTTCGCCTCGCTGTGTCGTTATGGAAGTCAGAGAGCGTTGCTGTGCGACACCATAGGGCCCGGATCTCGCTCCCAGGGCGGCGGGGATGCGGCTTCACGATGGGAAACGTTTTCGGCCGAAAGAGACGCACTCGAGTGACAGAGCAGGACAAGGCGGTGTTGGTGAGCTTCTGACTGGCAGATGCAGCACCTCGTACTGGATTCACTGTCTGCTCTGGCCCACCATCAGGATGCCCATTGCAGATTTAAACACGCTAATCCATTCTTAGTTAGATGTCCCCACAATCCTGTTGTTTCGCATTGGGCGATGTTACAATATTTTCGTTCAGCGTTGCCTGCATATTGGGGAGGGCCTTGTCTGTGTTTCCATGCAGAGGCATTAAATATGCATCTTGTACTGATGTTTCACGCAGGCGAGTCGGTCCGTTTAAATCGTGCGTAGTGTCTTTGACAGTTCCGGCGAACCGTCCGTGTGTAACGAGCCTGGCTCTCCTCGCTTTCTGTCCCTGTTGGCATCCAGCAACTGAAGCAACAGAGAGATAAGCTGAAGCAGTACCAGAAAAAGATCACCCTACAGCTGGAGAAGGAGCGGCTTCTGGCCCGGCAGCTGCTCAAGGATGGGAAGAAGGAGTAAGACGCCGTGTCTCTTTGTTCGTGTCATTATGTTCCAGCGTTGGACTGCAACATGAAGACAGACCAGCTCCCAGCTGAGAAAATAGCGTTACAGTAAAATCAGTGTACATTTATATTAATGTGTAGTGTTATACATACATGATATTCAGGTTTATATTGTTGCTGTTTGTTTTTGACTTTCCCAAGCAGTTTCCCAAGAGTTTGTGGCAGGAGTCCCAGTCCGCAGTAGTCACAGAATATAATGGATTTCAGTGTCTCAGTTGTATCATTGTAGATTTGCTGGAGTTTGTGTCAAACGTGGTTTTAGTTTACTGTGTGAGATGAAGTGTGCCAAGGAGTTGGTCTTCAGATCTAGAAGAAGGGAGTTAGCCTGGCTTTTGATGTGTGCTGGCATTTTGCTGTGACACAGGAAGGCCCTACTTCTGCTCAAGAAAAAGCGATACCAGGACCAGCTTCTGGAGAAGACCGAGAACCAGATAGGCAACCTGGAGAGGATGGTGAGGAGGCCCCGCAGTCCTGACCACTGTACACCCTTTGTGGGGATGTACTGACTCTCACAAAGCCATCACACTCAGTATAATCTGTCTATTTTCCACTTAGTGACAGTTAAGGCACTTTTTTTCACTTTTTTTTTGAAAGTGATAGTTTCTTTCTTTGATCAAACTTAACACAAGTGTGTTGCTGTCATAGGTCCAAGATATTGAGTTTGCCCAGATTGAGATGAAGGTCATCGAGGGGTTGAAGATTGGTAACGACTGTCTGAAGAAGATGCATGAGGTATTGCAGCTGAAGCTGGTCATCCGCTGCACTGCTGGTGCTCGCAAACGGAACAGGAGCCGCCATCTCTGCGGCCGCGGGGCGACAATCTGTAGCTCTGGCTTTCTTGCTAGAAATGCTCCTTGTATCGTATGAGATGAACAGATTAACTGCAATAACCGCTGACTGTATAGCAGAAAGCGGAGACCTGTCATGGGTGCAGCCATCTTTGCTCATGTTGCAGTCGGCTGTTTTGCTGCTCACCTTCCTTCACGTAGGAATGGCTAATTGGTGGCAGTAGATTAACCCAGTGTGTGATAATCCGCCCCCCAGCTGACGCAGTGGGAGGGGAGGATGGCATTAATATTCATACAGAGGGTTAAAGTGCCAGCTGTAGCATGTATCTTTTGTTGCAGGTCCTTGCAAGGATCTGTTTGTGTCGTCGTGCCTCCCATCCCCCCCCTAAGTTTCTGATTAGTAAGATTAATGGATCACCGCTCAAATCTCCTGGGACGCCTCTGCTAAGTCTCTATATTCTAGGAAGGCCATCCCACTCTCTGGAGCCCACCAATGGGAGCCCTGCCTTTCACAGTGACTGCTGTGATTGGCTGCCTCTCTGACCCACCTTCTCTTACCTTCCAGGTGATGTCAATAGAGGAAGTGGAGCGAATCATGGACGAGACGCAGGATGCCATTGAGTACCAGAGGGTGGGCTTTCTTTCTCCGTTGTCGTTATCATGAGTGCGGCCTCCTCCCTCACCCACCTTCATCTTTAAAAGGCGCTCATATTCTGTGTCTGTTTTAGCAAATCGATGACATGCTGGCGGGCTCCCTGACCCAGGAGGACGAGGACGCGGTGCTGGCTGAGCTGGACGCCATTACGCAGGTGGGTCACGCCCCGTCTCTCCTTCCTCTCGTTGCCTCCTTACAGCGACAGTATCCGCAGATTGTTGGGCAGTTTCCTCGAGTTTAATGCTGGCACTCCTGGGATACTGACATTCCTTTGACGGTGCTCAGCTGCATAATGTAAGTGTCAAACTTACTGTGACTGTTGCTCCTCTCTTGGGCTCCGCAGGGCGAAGATGTGTCCCTCCCTGAGGTTCCTAAGGAGGAACTGCCTGAGGTACCTAAGGAGGAACTGCCTGAGGTTCCTGCAGAAGAACTGGGTACGACCACCTTTCCCTGTACCCCCAGCCTGTGGAGGCTGTGAAGGTTGCCGAATTTCACATTCTGCCCCCCGCGGCGTCACGTTGCTAGACTGTATTGTACATCTGCAGTGCATCGACCTATAGTGTACTGAGTTCCGGGCTGAGGTGACCGGCTATTGCCTAAGTAACAGTACTTCAGTTTAAGGTAACTTACAGGAAATTATCACTGAAAGTGATATAATAGCAGCAGGCAGTGTAAAAGCAGAATGTGTACCGTCAGTTACGAGAATTAAATTCCATGTGACACGAGGTTAGACTCCGTGCATGGGGGCGGGGCCCAAAGCACAGGCCACCTAAGATGGCGTGTCTGTCCGTGCATGTGCCCGCCCAGTCCGTCACGCACTGGGGGGGCGGTGCCAGTCCCCCTGAGCTGCATTTTCTTTGGCACCCTGTGGGAGAAATCCCCAGACAAGCATGGGGGGGGGTCTCACACATGGAACCAGGAGTTGGGATAGTTTTCTTCTGTAAGGTCAGTGCTACCCACTGAGATGCCGTGCTGCCTGGGGAGGAGATGCTGACTAAGCTGGCCCTTTGGAGAACCTGCACAGCTGTTTCTGGTGCTCAGAAGATGCTGTTGCACTGACTGTGTGTGTGTGTGTGTGTGTGTGTGTGTGTGTGTGTGTGTGTGTGTGTGTGAGAGAGTGAGAGAGAACTATTTTTATTTATTTATTTTTGCTTTCCAGAGAGGAAGCGGGTGAAGACCAAGTCAGAGATGCTGGTGACCTAACGGGACCTGCAGCCCTGCCGTCCCCTGCTTCCAGACTCCCCGTTGGAACTCGGGCGGGTGGCTCCTGTGGTGTAACACCCCCACCCCCCCCCACCCCCCCCAGCTCAGGGGCCAGTTAGGGAGGCATGACTTTACTGAGAATGCCCTCAGTGCTGTTATGCCCTCTGCCAGTCCCCTTCCCCATTCAGTCGTACCCCTGTTCTGCGTCAGACTGTGTGCCCCCCCAGCGCATTCCCGGCTTGACCAGCTACCTGCTCCCGATCATTTGACGTGCACCATTGCCTCGTCTGCCTGTTCTGCAGAGCGCTGGGTCCCTTTCCCAGCCATGTGGGGGTTGATCGTGTCCTCGGCAGCTTACCTCTGCCCCTGAATATCACCTCATCGCTGCCTGGATTCCCCCAGTGAAGATGATGCAGCCACATCTGCCAGGAAGTGGGTTAGTGGCCTGCTGTGCCCTGGGCTTTGGGTTAGCATCCTTTGGGTTGGTTACGGTGGTGCAGGAAGCAAACCGCTCGGTCTGTCTTATGTTTGTTTAAGCCAGCATGTTCTCAAAATTAACAGGATATTAAGTGGTATTAGTGGACCCCTGTAACTGATGCAGAATTCACTTTGTTTAACCCAAAATGGCACCCCCCCCCCTCCCCCAGCTTTTTCTGTTTGTTACGGACTTGAGTATATCATTGAGGAATGTGTTTGAGGCTACATTCTAACTGTTCCACTTCACTGGAATTTAATTATACTGTGGACCTCCTGATAACATTGCGCTTTTAGAATGTGTGCCCCCCACCCCCACTTTTCAGTTCCTCCTGCACAATAAACGTTTTTAATTCTTTCAGATGAGCCTTGTGTTCTGGTAGATAACCGGCTATTTTCCCCCCACTTACCACTCCGGCTATGCGTATTCTACATGTATGGCCGCCGAAGCCTAGGGTCGGGCCGGCGCGGACGGATCATCCATGGTTCATACCTTCCATTCGTGCAGAACCCCCGTTTGTAAATCTAATTATGCCACGACGCTAATTCCCCCCGGTGTAATAATCGCCACCTAGATGACAAGAGCCGTGATTAAAGCAGATCGGAGCCGCTCCTAGTCCCTCAGTCGGTGCGGCTCTTGAACCGCCCTGGGGGGCCGGGCTGCCAATACAGAGCCCAGAATGACAGAAAGACCGTGGGCTGATGAATCACGGAATGAGACTGTAGCCGAAAAAAAGTATGAAACGAGTGGGCGGGGGTACAACGTGTTTCCCTGGGAGATCTTTCGGAAAGCGGCCTATATTAAGGCACGCCGGATGGTTACGGCGCTGGCCTCCCCAGCCGTCCGACGGGCCGCCGCCGTTTACCGGGTACGGCCCGAATCCCGGTGCTGGTGGCGCATGCGCAGCACGCCGCTCTCGGTACCGCTGACAGCGATGTCCGAACATGATGAATATCGTACCATCCTCTCTTAGACCCGCTGCTTCTCACCACGTTCCGGATTGATAGTAATTATAGGTAGTGGGGTTACTGTTGGATCCCGGTTGGTGATACTGATGTTGTACTAAACTGTTTTTAAGTTTGATCGCAGTGTCGTAAAAACGCTGTTTTTTCCCAGGACAATCGTTTTAGATGGAATAAAATATAGTGATTTTTTTTTTAATCATTACTAAGACTTAGCAGAGAGTTTGACATTTCATTGGTGATGCGTTCACACATTGACGGGGGCGATGAAGTTACGGCGGGGTAACTTATTGCTGCAGTGTGATAAACTCCAGTGCAGACGGAGCCAGCATGTAGTCATACTCATTTGTTTTTCATGTATTATAGATGCAGTGCATATTTCGCAGTGTTTTGGACGTTAGCGAAGTTCTGAGAAGGGGCATTTTCGTTTTTATATTTACCCAAGTGTGGCATCCTTGGATTGGAGGTGGTTTTTAAAATTCTATGTGCCATGTAAGGAATATAGGAAAATGTGATATTTCTTTTGGAAGCGCCGGGGGATCCTTAATTTTAGGTGGGCAGCCCTTACTACGAAGCGGGGGTACCTTAAATCCGACAAGTTACCCCGATAAGCCAGTAACCCCGCTTCGTAGTACAGGCGTAGTCCCAGCTCATTTCTAAAAATAACATCACACCAGCCAGCACGAATTGGAGGGTGCTTTTAGGAACGGGGATCAGATTGTCCCTCAGTGTCCAGCAGGAGGCGCTAGCAACGTTATGTTCGCCTTTTTCACTTTGCTGGAGGGGAAGGCTGTAAATTCAGCCCTAAAGTGAATTCGTGCATGAAGAGGAGTCTCCAAATCACTGCAGGGGATTAGTGTCTGACTGCGCCGCTATGTAATGCTGCGTCTAAAGCAGAAAAGCACCTCGTCCATAATGCAGGAATCCCTCAAATTGTAACGTAGCGTGTCATTCCCATAGGCCTATATGTCCCCGAAAAAGTTAAATTGAGAAGCATAATGTACTTTTACCTTGTGTTATAACTGCGTCCTGTTCTGGTCAATAAGCACATCTGCAAGTAAGTACTGCGGACGTATTTGTACTAATCCACACTACCTGATGACATTTCATGGTTGTAATTGAAATTTCCAATAGGAATCAGTTTAAGCAAGTAACGTAGGCCTAGCCTGTGTAATAAACGCCGAAAATACGTTTTAATATAAGTGCTTTTAGAAGCTAGATCTTGCGTATCTCACAGTTTCACCAACATGCCTAGTTTAATGTTTAATGCTGCAAATCGGGTCGAGGACTTTAACCTGGACATTTTTCGACTGTCGGTAGGACGGTGATTAATTTTTTCTCAGCTGTTGCATTCCAGCAGACCCCGGCCTCTCTGCAGTCTAAAAAGCATAAACACTTGTATTTTACTAATAGCTGCCCACGCATTTAAAAGCATCCAATTGTTTCCTTCAAGCACGTGGGCCTGTGCCTATTCCACAATGGAGCCCTTGTTATATAACCAAAAACCGTATTTCGTTTATCTTGATTGATTGTCCTCTTCCAGCGTGACGTCTATAGCTTATATTTTTAAACAAGGCACCGGGACTGCGCCGAGGGGGGAGCTGTAAGGGCTAGAGATCCGCTTCGGACTGAGTGACAGCCGGCGTTTGGGACCGCTGGTCCCGATGCTGATTCCGATGCACTGCCGCAGAGCGCCCCAGTACGTCAGTGATGGTGCGGCGTGCTTACGGCTTAAATCTCGTAGGTATTCATACAAAGACCCGACATCGCCTGGAGATCCGGACACGCCGTCAGGAATAGCAGCAGGTTAACAATGCGTGTCTGCCGCAGTGCTCTTATTGCAGTGATGGTTTGCTTAGCGGACACTTTATGTAGACACAGCTGTATAGTCTATTTCACGCTATAGTCTATTTCACGCTATAGCCTGCGTTTTATTTACTCGTTCCGATGCAGGTGCTTCCCCAGAGGTACCAACCTTTACTAGTCTTTGATCCGGGCAACTTTTTGGTTAATAGTCTGGACCATTAACTCTTAAACCGCCGCACCGTACAGCAGAGTGCGGGAGAACCATGTGTACTGTGGGTGCTGTGTGTTTTTCTGTTACTTTCGGGGGATATTTTGGTGTTTCAATGGGTCTTGGGAAGTACATACTAGAAGGAAAAGAAGCAGCGAGAAGAGCGTTTTCCTGAAGACGTCGTGACTCGACGAAGAAGAGGCGCAGGATCCCCCGCCCACACCGCACCGTGTACCGGCACCGTCCGCCGAGCGAAATCAGCCCACCCCCGGCCACCCTCCCGCAAATAACCACACATGCACAATTCGCCATCACGTCCGCTGCCCATCTTCCCCATTTATAACCGTCTCACCAATACACTTTCGATATCCATACTGACGTACAGACCGGTCACGGTGAAACTGCGATGGATTAATCGCATTGTAAAAGGACACCCTCCCCCCAACGACATCGGGGTAAACTGAATCTCCGCATCACTGATTAAACTATTCCCATTAATATATCACCATGCCTTGTGTTCAACAGCCCACGGGGGCAGCGTGAAACGTGCCTAACTAGCCGATTAATATTCACACGAGAGACAGCCGGGGCATCTGCTTTAATATGCTGATTCTTTATAAATACGCTTGAGTGAGCTGGAAGAAAATAAGATCAAGGGCTGCTCTTATACTGTTATATGACAACACTGCGGTAGAAGACAATGGGGGTGTATTTCTTTATTTTTATTTTTGAATGACAGCTGGAAGAGCCGGATGTGTAGCGTGAATGCAGACGCACGGGCCTTTTAACAGGGTCCTTTGTTCTTGGCGTTGGTATCAGTCCGGGATGCTGCGTAAAAATGCGCTGTAAATACAGGCCACATGAATGAATGACTGGCGGCCGGGCGGCTCCAGGGCGCCGGGCAGGGAGGCGTAGCCGTGGGAGGAGTTGGCGTGGTCAGAGGCGGGGACCGATTCATTGTAAAATGCTGCCGGTATGACTAGTCCCCTCTCTCCCGGTTCGGTGAGAGAGTGCGTGGGTCCGAGTGGGCGCTGGGGGCGAGCTCCGTATAAAAGCTGCGAGAACGCCGAGTCTCGTCCGTGTTTTTGGGCTTCTCCCCGAGGTCTGACATCGCCGCATTAGTGCGTTTCATTGCCGTACTCTCTGCTCGGATAGCGCTTCATCTCGAAAGGGGAAAACATCTAGTCTATGGTCCTGGCTGGAGATTTCAGTATGTCTCGTACGGACGAGGTGCACCGTATAACGGAAAATGTCTACAAGGTAGGAGACTCGACAGTTTATGATCGCAGTACTTTTTGTGATTTGTTTCATGTGTTTTTATTCTTCTTCTTCTTATTATTATTATTATTTATTATTGTGATCGGATAAGCCTGCTTAGAACCGCGGACCAGATGTGAGTCAGACCTGGACATATATGTTTCTGAAATATTCACCAGGTGTAATTTCTCATACTCGGATGAAATAGCCTAAATTCCGCCGTGCCAAAATATTAGGGTTAATTAACCTGTCATTGCTACTAATAACTTTTTTGTTATATTACTCTTTATCACACATTATTTCGTAGAGTATTTTACCTATATAACCCTATATTGCAGTGTTTTCCCATTTTCATTAAGTTCAGTACGACAGAATCTGCTTGTCTCGCCTCACACGTTGACCCCGGTGAAGCACTTTGCGTTTTCGGAGTTTATTGTGTTACAAATAACTTGGAAATAACATTGCAGCGCTGCACCCCCGCGGTGCCGTGAGTAACCCGCACGCGGCACTCGCGGAGCGCACCGAGTCTCAGAAAAAAAACCCGCAAAGGAACTGATTTCTAAAGGTTTGGGTTCATGATACCTTCCTGCTTATGAACTGAAAAACACTCCTTTGCGCCATCACTTTATTTGGTTTAAGCATAAAAAGCCGAGCTGGGTGTGTTTGGGAGAAGGGAATCCGGAGTCCGCGCGAAAACTAACATATAAGGAAACATCAAATAGCTGTTAGGAGAAGCCTGATTAGTAATAGGGGAAAATACTATAGTGCGGGATATAAGATCCCACCCCCGAGCAGCGAGGCGCTTCACCGGTGTTTCTCAAATATAATTAATTGGGAATTGCGCTCTTTCAGAGGGGGCTGAATATAGACTTCGGTTTCCTCCCGGGGTCTTTTCACCGGTTTAGATTAGCCTAGTAAATCGAGGCAAAGTCGTTTATTTTGGATCATGCGATTAACTATGTTGAACGCGGGAAGGCGACGTGGGTCTATCGAGGTCACCGCATGCAGCACATGCCTGCGTGCCGATGCGTTGCACCTCCGCACCCCTGCTCATAAGCCTCGAAATGATGGGTAAGCTTTGGATGGGGCGGGGGGGTTACATGTACCGAGCAGAGGCACGGCGGGGGTGGTGTCCTAGTGGATGACGAGGAGGAAAACTGGGGAGAATAGGAGGAAATGGTGGGTGGCTCAGGGGGTAAAGCAGATGGCTGTCACCCGGGATAAATCCTTATGTTCGTCTTGGGGCCGCCGGAGTGACTCATTCGGCGGGAGTGACCCCTTCCCGGCCGGCGGGTGACACTAAAGAGGCGCAGATTTGCAGTGGCGTAGAAGAGAGTTTGAAACCGAGGAGGGTCACAACTTGATAATTTAAATACATTTGGGGATGAATGAAGCCAAATTAAATAACTGGGGGGGGGGGGGGGGGGGGCACACATCCCCCTGGGTTCCTATGCCCCTGGCGGTTTGGGGGTTAGCGGCACGGCGCTGGATGTCGGACTGTCGGGGTGTTCTAATGAAATAAGATTATCGACAAAATGGGACGGTGTGCGGTTTCCCCTCTGCCTGCATGCCGCGGATTTCGAGGTCGGATTATAAGAACCACCTGTTCTTCACAGCCAAATGCCCGCCCCCTAGGGAAAGCATTATGCAGTAAAGGAACTGGAATAAAACCTATGTAGGGTGTGAAACCCCACTAAAGGTGGAGTTGATGGGAGGGGGTGGGCTTCTGGCATAACTGGACAGGTCTGCCTGTTATCCCTTTGTTGCACTTTCTGTTACGGGGATGATGACATACATTTCCTTCCCATCCTGTGACACAGGGTTCTGCCCATTGACCCCAGTATCATTTCTACCCACATTTCCAAGGTCTTGTATCTCATCCCTGGTGAACATCTGGTCTTAAAGACTGATTAGGTGATTCCTCACTAAAATATCCAATATTAAGTCATTAAGACAGAGGGTTTCAATGCTGCGTTCCATTTGAACTGGGAAGTCAGAAATTTTGATTGGAACGTCCCCTGAGGTCAAAGTTCTGACTCGAAAAGTTGGAGAACCTCTGCAATCCCAACCTCCGAATTCAAGAAGGCTGCACCCTTCATCCGCAGACGTGAAAGCTGAAGTTATATGCTGCTTAATAGCACTTATGTCTTATATGTGTCTTAATAAATCCATTGTACACACAGTTTTGTCCAACCTTTATCTGTTGATATGTTGCTATGGTGATTTTATATGCGCAAAATACCCCATAATGTGTTGTTATTGACTGGTATTGCTTAAAATAGCTAACAATGAATCTGGCTTATTTCAGAACGCAGGGTTTCCTGCTTAGCTGGATAATTTGTCAGATTTAAGGTAGTCTGGGCTAAATATAAGTGAACAAAGATAAAGGCCATTTGAACTGGCAAGCCTTAAATCTGACAAGTTATCCGGCTAAGCAAGAATTCCTGCTTTCTGAAACAGGCCCCTGATATTGCTAAATGGCTTCCCGACTTGTACTGGAACGAAATTAATTTAAGTGTGATGTCATTCCCAGCACCGACTTGTGACCTCCGAGGTAAATGGAACATGTCACAAACTGCTGGGCGCGAAGGAATTGTGGGGGCGGGGGGTGCAGGTGAAGGAAAAAAAAACAACTGGGGGGGGGGGGGGGGGCTTGAGTTGCAGACAGATATATTTAGAAATTACAATCTTCCGAAATATCAAAAATTAGTTGAGCACATTTTATGCCTTAAATTATATACACATTACATGATGCAAGCAAATTAAAATAGTTAAAATCTACCAAATGGGCAGGCAGCACACATTAAATACACTGAATTGGCATGACTAGTGATATAATGAAAGTTTACGCTGGGAAAGTTGCTCATTTACTGCTGACATACTTGGAGGAACCTTGAAGAAATTTCAAGCCGTCGAGTAGAAACAGAAAATATAATGATGCGTATCTGGAATACCATTCTGTTGGGGGGAAGGACTAATATATGAACCCTTGGAGGAGGGACCCTGTCAAACAAGGTTTGAATACCACTGCATTAAGAGGTGTGGCAGCCATTGAAATCCCACAATGTCCTGAGGGCTTATGAATGGTTGTTTCTGTATCTGCAGTCATGTGACACTGGACCCGTGGAACGGGACCGTCATCCTGTCAGCGACCGCAGTGTTTTAGCGGTACAGCTCAAGGTGCCGATGAGCAGGGAATGCTCTAAAGACCCCGAGCATTTTTCATCAGGCATGTTCTAGACAGCCTCGGTTCAGCACCTTATCTGGATGTCACCGAGATGTGATGGTTTAGCAGAGCAAGGCGTATACAAGTAACTGCAGTGTGAGAGCAGGGACCCGAGTGGCAGGGTTTTACCTAATCATTACCGAGGGGACATTCTGGGACATGGTGTTCTGGCAGACGGGGGGCGGAGTTACGCTGTACTCAGAAGGACACGCCTGGCAGTCTGGGTGTTCCCTCCGAGGGAGGGGGCTTGATGGCTCCTATTTTCTGGGTGGCCGAGGTGCAGGCTGTCTGTGTGTGTGGATTACGTTTATTTTATATTGTGGGGACCAAATGTCCTGTGAATGCAATCAAAAAATAAAAAATGCCAATATTGTGTCATACTTTGTTTGGTTACTTATGATTAAAAGTTAGGACTTGGTAGGAGTTAGGGTTGTCATGTTGTGATTAGAGTTTTCCCCATAAAATTGAATGGAGAGTCCCCACAAATATATAATTACAAACCTGTCTGTGTGTATGTGTGTGTGCATGTGTGTGTGCGTGGTCATATGTGATTGATGTGCTAGTTCTCGGGTCTCCAACGGTCCCAGACAGCAGACGGTTGCAGTGCAGCCAGCAAATCCATGTGGGGGAATCGGTGGGGGGGCTCACAGCTGTTGGGTAATCAGCTCAAGCTGGATGGTGTGTGTGTGTGTGTGTGCGTGTGTGTGTGTGTGTGTTTTCAAGATCTGTATTTTCTGCCTGCACATGGCATGCAGCACAGACAGCCTTAAAGGAGGGGGGGGGGGGTAACAGAGCATAAATATAATCCTGTCACAGTAGAGGTGTCCCAAAGGGTGTGTGTTCAACTGGCCGGTCGTGTCAAGCAGTCTATATGGACTCCCTAGGGTGGGGCTGGCCTCCACTGGTCACATGAGGCAATTTCAATGAGTTTCCTTCAATCGTCACTAGAGCAGAATGGGGGCTTTTTTTGTGTGTCACGCACACGATGGTATGCAGTCAAAGTGCATTGTTTGAAAAAAACAGAAGGCACATCTCTTTCTGATTGGTCATTCCCACCTCCGGGCAACCAGTCAGATGTACAGGGTGGAACACAGAGATCACACTATCGGCTACATTGCATGTAACATGTGCTTTGACCTTGGCATAACCACCTGATCATCTCGGATATGGGAGCATTTTAGGGTTGACTTTGGGCTTTCCCCTGCCCTGTGGCTTGTACTGATTAGGAGCTGTTCACCTTGCTGACCTTTGAACCTATCTAAAGTGTCCCAGAACTTTTTCAGAATGTCCAAGGGCACCCCCTGGGAGCAGCGACAGCGGGTCTGCTGTAGTTCTCCCCTAAACATTCAGTGTTAGATAAACATATTGCTTATTTCCTATTGGATAACCAGATGACAAGTTTTTTTGCACCTTTGACCTTTCAATATATTATTGGGTTAATTACAAGTTATTTCAAATAGAACTGCCCCTGAATAATTACTATATTAATAACAATGATTTTTCATTGTTCACGTCCAGCAGAACCTTCCTGAGTTGCGATGACCTGGGCAAGGCTCGCCGATAACCCGCGTAGAGCTGATTCCTTTGTTTTTCATTGTTGTTTGCTTTGTCAACCGTGGGAGTGTGACCTCAGTGAGGGGAAATTCCTAACAAAACCACAGAAAGTCACACTTTTTCATCCAGGTCGTTATGCTGGATCACCCTTAATTACGTAGCTGCTGGGAGAGGGGCCGTTGTGAGGTTTAATTGCTGTGGCCGCAATTACAAAAATAACTTAAACAGGTATATGTCTGTCTGTATCTAAAATATTCTGAGAAACGGCTGCCCATGCAGTTGACACGCCCGCATATCAGTGTGTCGCCACTAGAGCGACTCACTGTGTTCACACTTGTGTGCATCTCCCTTAGACCTTATGCGGGGCAGAACCGGACAAGTAGGAAGCTCTTGCGTCCAAATGGCATTTGAAATGACGGTGTGTATGTGCGGGGGGGGGGGTTAGTGCCATTACTCACCAGTGCTTTCCGGAATTTCTGTTCCTGTCATATTACACTACCACCGGGAACATGTTCTGCCTGTCACGTCCCCGTTCTCTCCTTTCTCCTTGTTCCTGCCCCCCCCAAGCATCCCCCAGCACAACAAACCTTGCGGCTGGTCATGCCCACTCTGGTTGCCCGACCCATGTGCTCGAGCAAAGGGGCGCAGGCTTGACCTGGGAGGGCTAATCCAAGGCACCTTCTGCCATGTCACTGATGTCCTTCCATGTGGAAAAAGCCGATTCTAACCGTTATTCCTTTTGCACGATTTCAGTTTGTTTAGGTCTCTGCTATCAAAACAGATGGTGGCTTAGCGCTGTGCTTGGGATTGTGTGTGTATGTGTGTGTGCGCACTGCAGGGGAAAAAACAGCTGGCCAATATCAGGAGAACTTCCAGCTGGGGTGGAAGTGGATTAAGAAGAGAGGATTGAACCTAAAGGTTGTGCTGTGTGTGTGTGTGTGAGTGTGTGTGTGTGTGAGTGTGTGAGTGTGTAAGAGGAAAAGCTGGACCTGAGCTCTGAGAAGGCAGAACAAAGCGCTCGCATCTTGCGTTACGTTTCGGCTTGTGTTTGGTCGGCACACGGGAGGTTGTGGTTCCTATGCTTCTGTCTGTCCTCTTTAATGTTTCATTAAAGCAGCTATTCTGGAAAGGAAGCCTCGTCACCCTATGGTCCATCCCTAGACCAATTAAGTAACCGGGAAAGATGGATTTCGGAGGCACTGGCCTGCTACCTCTGCCTAAGAGAGCGTGAAATTGATTCCAAAAACCAGGGGTAAATGTGTGACGCTAAATGCGTAACCCCCCTGCAGATGGGGGTGGGCGCCGCTCTGCTCAATGTCCGGCAGTCTCATCTGCGCTTTGCTGCCCATGATAAGCAGGACAAAACACTCTGTGTTAACACACAAGAATGTGTCAGGATTACACACTGGCTGCATTGGCTAGGGCCCCCCGACTGTGTGATGGTGAAAAGGCGGGAAAGGTCAGTCAGACAATGGGGAGCTGCACATCAGAGTGGCTTTATGTATTTCTCATGAATGACAAGTTTATTATATTAAACTAAAAATGTTGCTGTGAGGAAATAAGAATGCAAAGGATCTCTTGTGCCCGTAACCCCTGTCACATCTGGAGATTTCACCTTCATAATCCCAGCTGGCTCCTCACAGCCCAGAACTATTAATATTCTGAGGTCCAGTTATACTGAACTCCTGTGACTGCCCTCCGGTGGCCAGGTTGCAGAATACAGCCTTGTATGTTAAAGTTGTCTCTGGCAACAGCAAACACTTCTCTGCCGTGGTGGGGGGTGGGGGTTGTTGGTCTCAGTGACGGAGGTGGGGCCAAGGTTTAAATAACACGAATAACAAACGTGAACTTGATCAATTATCATGATAAAAATAATGATCATAATGAAGGACGATCCTGACCTCGATATGCTGCTGATGAGAGTGATGATGTAATTTATCATAACGGACGGCACAAGCCGAGCTGAGCCGGGCCGAGCCAAGCCAAACCTGATCAGCAGAGCGAAAGCTTGGGGCTAATTTGGACCCCCTCCAAGATGGCGCTTCCAGTCTGGCCGTCTCTCTACTCTGTGCTGGCAGAGTGGGCATAGTGTGGCCCAGATGGTGAGGGAGTGGGTGCAGCTGTCCGGGGGGGTGGGGGGGAGAGAGAGACAGAGAGAGAGAGAGAGCGAGAGAGAGAGAGAGATGGTCAGGAGAATATGTACCCAAACCTGTTTTCTGGCGGTCTCTCCCTGGATCAACCTCTTGTCCTTGCAAGGTGACGGCAACGTTAGAATCAGCTGTAGGAGGACCCTCGAGCCTCAGAAGGTGACCATCCTCTGTTATTGCACCATGAACGCACACACCGAAGATGAGATAAGACAAGACAGAATCCCTGTTCAGGACCATTTCTGTGACCATTATCACAGAAGGGACAAATACAGAAAAGGATAATTTAGGAAGGATTAAATACCCATCCATCCATCCATCTTCCAAACCGCATAGGCTCCTGGGAACAAGCCAGGATGAGGGGCCAGCCCATCGCAGGGCACACTCACACACCATTCACACACACATGCACAACAACAAAAGATAAATTAGACAATACATATGTAAAGAAAAATGAAATTGCTGTGCTTTGTGGGGGTGGGAGAGGTGTACACAGCGAGGAGAGATTACAGCCTCAGTGTGATTGAGTGATACACCTGCGGCTCTTCTGATTTTTTGTCATTATATTAATCATGCTGCCTTAAATCACAGCAGAGGAGCTGTCCTTGAGATCCTGTCAGAGCACACTGACAACTGCGACCACACACACACGTCCATGAGGTTATGAGCGCACGAGTACTTGATGGGCTGTAATTGCATTCAAGTTACGCTGTATTTATTTAGCAGATGCTGTATCCAAAGCAACATACGAAGGGTTAAAGGTCAGCACTGAAATCACTCTGCTGACCTCAAGATTTGAACTGGTGACCTTCTGATCACAGGCATAGAACCCTAACCCACAAAGCCACACACCCCCCTCATTTTTGTCACATGGAGAGTAGTACTGGGCCAGGAGCAATGTCTTCTACGCTGCAGCTCGGCGTTGACCTTGACATAGACCTTGAGCTTACACAAAGGACCATCATGGCCCATTGGCTCTTTGAACAGTGACGGCTGTAGGTTTGTGTAGCGCTCTGTTACAGCACCGTGTTCTGGCACTGTGCTGGGTGTCTTCGGAGGAACTCCCCCGTTCGTCGCTAACGCTAGAGCGAGCATGACACGACTGCAAATGAGCAGTATGGATTTCGCTGGTGGGGGGGGGGCGGGGGGGGCGGAAGCTGATACCCAAATATGGGTGCGGAAGTCCTGGCTCTGGCAGTTCTGCTTGCCGGTCCTGTCTGAGTACAGATGAGCTCTCATCTGAAAGAAAAATTCCCCCACCCTCCCCGCCCACTGCGTAATTCCTATTCGCTGAAGCTGTCTCCCTTGAGAACGAGGGTGGGGGGAGGGTGGAGAGGTGAATCCCAGAGAATCCCGTGGCCAAGTGGGTCTCTGTGTGTCCGTGTGGGTGTGTACATACGCACATGATTAGTGCTTATTTTAGGAAGCTGGAGACTGGAGCCGGCGTGATAGAGCTGTGACCTGCCTGCTGGCGAGGAGTGGGTGCTGTCCAAACTGGGGTGACCGTCAGCACCTGCAGGACAGTTCTTAGGGACAGCCTTGATAACACCCCCCCACCATCACCACCAGGGAGCTGTTATGAGCAATAGCCCTTAGTAACAGTAACACCCCCCAGGGAGTTATGAGTGATAGTCCTTTAGAACAGTAACACCCCCTATGGAGATGTTATGACTTGTAGCCCTTTATTAACAGCCCCACTGCAGTGATGTCTCCAGTGATAGCCCCACTGCAGTGATGTCTCCAGTGATAGCCCCATTGCAGTGATGTCTCCAGTGATAGCCCCACTGCAGTGATGTCTCCAGTGATAGCCCCATTGCAGTGATGTCTCCAGTGATAGCCCCACTGCAGTGATGTCTCCAGTGATAGCCCCATTGCAGAGATTTATCTGTCTCCAATGATGGCTCCACATAACAGTAGCCCCACTGTTATGGTGTGTGTGAAAACCAGGTCAAACGCTGCCCTTGATTGCTAACACAAGGTCACAGGTTACAGGAAAGGTGAGGCAGCTGCCCACCCCCCAGGTCTGGGTGGGTAGGACAGGGGTGTGGTTGGCCAGTGGTGGGGGGGGAGTTGGGATCTTCAGTCGATCTCCCCCTGACATTCATACCAATAAAAGTGTTGAAATAGAAGACAGATCTCCGTCAGCCAGCAGTCGGCTAACGGCTTGAGCGTGATATTGATGTTGTGCACTCCGATGTGCTGCAGGAGTAATCAGGCGTGGGAAGTAGTGATTAATTTGAAGCCCGATTGTTCTGACAAAACAAGGAAAGCACTGAATGCGGGTGCTGTGGTTCTCATACACCCCCCCCCCCACTCGCCCACCAGAGCTGTATGTGCACAGGCTCAGTAACGTCCATGCCCACCCACCTACCTACACTCAGGTGAGCCCTGCGGGGGTTGTGGTGGGAGGACTCTGGGAACCAACACAGAGCTGGCTGCAGATTGAATGCAATCAGTGAAATCATCCGTACTTCTCTTTCGGTCCTGATTCAAGCCACAGTGTCTTCTGGGGACTTTTTAAAGGTCACATTCTGAAAGTAGGCAGGTATAAAAAATTCCCCTACTTAAGTCAGGGTTTTTTTGTCCTGTCCCCTTTCCTGTGGTTACCCTCAGCGTGTGTCACTACATGAACGAGTGTGTCTGCGGAGGCATCTGCGGTATTTTCAGTGTCATTCCTCCCTGTTCCCCAGAGCAACATCCACGTTGACAGCCGTGCCACCTCAGCACATTGTCTCACCTGAACAAACCTGGCTTTGCTCAGCGTTTTCATCCTGCTGTACGGTTCAGCCTCATTCTGGCATGCTAAGCCTAAATGCTCCAGGTAAATGCCCCCCCCCATCCATTGGCTACCCTCTGTTGGAACCACACCCCTTAGCAAGGTTGCAGTGTTCTTCCCCAGGTAACTTTGGTGCAGTCTGCATCGGATGACACATCCCACAGTGCACCTTCTGCTTTTTGGGAGAGGAGCTCCTGGTTCCTGGAAAGGAGGCGGCTCTGGAGACTGCACCATGGAGTTCTGTGTGCAGTGAGGATCGCCACGGGGAACATCTAGATAGGGTCTGTTCCACAACAGTGGAAGGAGGGCATGGTGTTGCCCAGTTATATTCTTTAGGAATGACCTAAGCAGACCCAACCTTGATCTGCCCAAACAGTCTATCCGTAACAGGAGATGAACACCTGAAATTTGTGCTCCGCCCAAACATTCCATATGTAATGAGAGATGAACATCTGGATTCATGCTGCACACAAACAGTCTACCTGTAATGAGAGATGAACATCTGGATTCATGCTGCACAGTCTACCTGTAATGAGAGATGAACATCTGGATTCATGTTGCACCCAGTCTACCTGTAATGAGAGATGAACATCTGGATTCATGCTGCACCCAAACAGTCTACCTGTAATGAGAGATGAACATCTGGATTCGTGTTGCACCCAGTCTACCTGTAATGAGAGATGAACATCTGGATTCATGCTGCACAGTCTACCTGCAATGAGAGATGAACATCTGGATTCATGCTGCACCCAAACAGTCTACCTGTAGAGAGACGAACATCTGGATTCATGCTGCACAGTCTATCTGTAATGAGAGATGAACATCTGGATTCATGCTGCACACAGTCTACCTGTAATGAGAGATGAACATCTGGATTCATGCTGCACCCAGTCTACCTGTAATGAGAGATGAACATCTGGATTCATGCTGCACCCAGTCTACCTGTAATGAGAGATGAACATCTGGATTCATGCTGCACCCAGTCTACCTGTAATGAGAGATGAACATCTGGATTCATGCTCCACTCAAACAGTCTATCTGGATCCATGTTTTCAAAGACTAGCATATAGACTCGAACAGTGTAATATCAGCAGAAAGAGTTTTGGGGGACGAGCACTCGTTTTGTGAAAACAAAGTGGTAAAATTGACTGCCAGCAAATTGGAGGTTTTCAACACATTCAGTTCTTCTTGCTACTGAGTAGAGAAAGGGAGGGCAAAAGACTAATTTTATGGCTTCAGGCTATTCAAAAGGAGGGCCCTGAAGGAAACCTACGGAACCTCAATATTTAAGTCTGCAGCAACCACTTTGTCACTAATAATAGTCTACATTATATAATTACCATTTTTAATTGTGAATAACTGTATGCAATAGGCTATACAATAAAGAAACTGCTAAACCGGATCCATACATTAAGAGCAGCTACCTATAACCCTCTAGACAAAAAAGGTATAGATGACAGAAATTGACAATATCTGGAGACTCGATGATGTAGTTATAAATGTCAGGATTCGGCACCTCTGGCCATCAAGTGGGATCATTAATCCATTACGATTTTCAGTTTAAAGGACACTGACCACCAATACCGCGAAGTTTATCAAAATACCGACGTCTGTCATCAGCTGCCAAAGTACACCGGTAACTCTCCTGACCTCCCATTTTAGCTAGACTTCTACCGTTTTTTTTTTTTTAATTCCAATGTATTTTCTTGTACAACACCTGTGAATACCATTAGCGGCCATTCAAACTGAAGTTTGTTCTCCCACAAAAAAGATGTAGTAATCACAAATGTAGTAACCACACTGGGGCCTGAAAGTTCCCAGATTGCTCTGGTCTCTACAGTTTCTTCTGTGCGTGGGAACTGCTGTCCACCTGTGATGCCTGTGATGTCTTAGGGAAAGTGGGACATAGCTGTAGGGTACACCAACAGGATAGGTGGCCTTACACCAGCCTCTATGTTTTCTTCATCCAGAAAGGGCATGTGGAATGCAGGAGTAGAACTGGGGCTCCAAGTCCCGAGGACACTACTTTTGTAACTTTGAGCATGTTATTGTTTAATTTAGGCTTCTGGTGAAACATTAGAAAAATATTGTAATAACGTATTTTTAAATCCCAGGATCTGTTTCAGTGGGAAAATGATAATCAGGTGTTATAACAGCCTATATTTAAAACCACCACCATCGTTCTGACCTGCAGAGAATGTCACCTGGCAGGAGGTGTTCCCCTGATAGCTGTGCGCCTCTGTGCTGCCGCCCTCGCCGTGAGACCGCAATGTGTGGTACTAAGATAACGGATTGGAAGCTGACTGTTAATTAGAGAGAATATGATGAATTGGCTGAGGGTTAGTGAAAGAAAATGAAAAGCAACCTATTGGCAATGCCACTGATGGGAAAATGGTGTGGAATCGGTGACCTGGCAGCTGTGAGTATATCCAGGACAAACTCTCTTGCTCCCTATCTTGCTTGCGATGAGCCAGTGACACACGCACACTGCAGCAATCCCGGCCAGTTGAACAAGTCCAAGTTCAAAACACATTGGATGTAGTGAATCTCACGTAGAGCACAGAAGAAAAAAAGAAATTGAGGCTACTTCAGTGTCGTCCAACCGATGTGCTGCTTTCCCAGATTTTCCCTGCGGCATCATAGTGATTAGCTGAGAAGCAGGGATTAAGGAACATGCTGTTGTACCCTTGAACCAGATGCATATTCTGAACAGCTCTGTTAACTTCCCCAGTTACAGAATATGTTGAATGTCACTGTGTCTGTCAGGGTCTGCGAACTGTAACGTCAATGTCAAGTCGGTGTCGACACCTGGTGACCAAACAGACAGCTTCCTGTCTCCTGCCCGTGTCTTCGTGCTGCTAAATGGCATATACATGCTTCACCATTAACGCAGTGAAAGAGATTTGTGTGGGCTCTTCTCATGAATGACACTGAATGCAGCAAAGGCAGAGTAACTACAGAAAGGAGCTGATGTGCACTGAGGGCTGGGGATGTCCTATGTCTTCATGGACAGGGGGAGACCTGTTGGTGTGTTGTCACAGTAGGAATGAGGCATCCAACCCACTCTAAAAGTTTAGAAGAAGCTTTTGTCCAAAGCGATGTTCAAGTGAGACAAATAGCACATTACCCATATACAGCTGTCAAGGAGTCAACTAGGCATAAGTGCATGTAGGCTGAGCTTCTGATGAATGCCCAGGTATAGAGTAAGCAGTATCGCAGCAGAAGCTACACAACATCTATTGAGGAGCCAATCAAACAATAATGTAATTTGCCGATTTGCGGGGGGGGAGCCTAATGTGTGTCCTAACCCTTCATCATCAGTTCTCCTCCCAAATGAATGCGCAAAATGAGGACTGTCCTGTTCAGCATAATTGAACACCACACAATGGCCCCCACAGCAACCCCAGAAAAGGCCCTGTCAGCTCTTTACTGAGTGTGTGCAAACGGAACGCCGCTGTTAATTATTTATTCAGTTCTACCCCCTTCCGTTTCCCCCCCGACTGGTTGTTGTCAGGATGATTACTGCCATTGTCAACAGAAGCCCCTGAGCTGATTGCTTTGCTGATGAGCACCAAGAGAGAGCACAGACAGAATATATAGAGTATTAAGAAAGAGCACGCTGACAGAGTATCACGAGAGAGCACAGACAGAATATATAGAGTATTAAGAAAGAGCACACTGGCAGAGTATCACGAGAGAGCACGCTGACAGAGTATCACGAGAGAGCACAGACAGAATATATAGAGTATTAAGAAAGAGCACACTGGCAGAGTATCACGAGAGAGCACGCTGACAGAGTATCACGAGAGAGCACAGACAGAATATATAGAGTATTAAGAAAGAGCACACTGGGAGGATCACGAGAGAGCACACTGGCAGAGTATCACGAGAGAGCACGCTGACAGAGTATCACGAGAGAGCACAGACAGAATATATAGAGTATTAAGAAAGAGCACACTGGCAGAGTATCACGAGAGAGCACACTGGCAGAGTATCACGAGAGAGCACGCAGACAGAGTATCACGAGAGAGCACGCAGACAGAGTATCACGAGAGAGCACGCTGACAGAGTATCACGAGAGAGCACAGACAGAATATATAGAGTATTAAGAAAGAGCACGCAGACAGAGTATCACGAGAGAGCACGCAGACAGAGTATCACGAGAGAGCACGCAGACAGAGTATCACGAGAGAGCACAGACAGAATATATAGAGTATTAAGAAAGAGCACACTGGCTGAGTATCACGAGAGAGCACGCTGACAGAGTATCACGAGAGAGCACGCAGACAGAGTATCACGAGAGAGCACGCTGACAGAGTATCACGAGAGAGCACAGACAGAATATATAGAGTATTAAGAAAGAGCACACTGACAGAGTATACAGAGTATCAGGAAAAACTACACTGACAGTATCCAGGGCATCTGGAGAAAGCACATTGACAGAATATACAGAGTATTAAGAAAGAGTCTACTGACAGAGTATCAGGAAAAACTACACTGACAGTATGCAGGGCATCTGGAGAAAGCACATTGACAGAATATACAGAGTATTAAGAAAGAGTCTACTGACAGAGTATCAGGAAAAACTACACTGACAGTATGCAGGGCACCTGGAGAAAGCACATTGACAGAATATACAGAGTATTAAGAAAGAGTATACTGACAGAGTATCAGGAAAAACTACACTGACAGTATGCAGGGCATCTGGAGAAAGCACATCGATAGAATATACAGAGTATTAAGAAAGAGTCTACTGACAGAGTATCAGGAAAAACTACACTGACAGTATGCAGGGCACCTGGAGAAAGCACATTGACAGAATATACAGAGTATTAAGAAAGAGTATACTGACAGAGCATACAGAGTATCAGGAAAAACTACACTGACAGTATGCAGGGCACCTGGAGAAAGCACATTAACTGAATATACAGAGTATTAAGAAAGAGTATACTGACAGAGTATACAGAGTATCAGAAGAGAACACACTGACAAACTATAGTAGAACTACAGTACTTTAAAATAAAATATCAGGGGCTAAGTCAAGTTTACCCGGTGCTTGACTTTTGAAAGAAGACTGGCATCGGGGGGGCAAAAGGGGGTCCTATGTCATCAGAACCACTTCAAAGCATGATAAATTGTGTGCAGAGATGCCTTTCTGCACTTATTTTTGCACTTGTGGACTTCCTGTTAATGACTCTGCCCGTTTTCCTCTGATCTCTCTCATTATCAGGTGTTTTTTGGCAACATAACTGCCACTGACTGGATGTTTCTTGATCATCACACCATTCTTTGTAAACTCCAGACACTGTAGCGTGTGAAAATCCCCGGAAGGTGGCTGTTTCTGACATACCGGAACCACCACGTCTGGCACCAGCAATCACACCACATTCAAAATGACTTAGTTCACACGTCTTAGCTGTTCAAATGCTTAGTTGAGCAGTAAGTGAAGCTCTTGACCCTGCCTGTGTGCTGTATGTATTCAGTTTCCGCCACATGATTCACTGCTTGGAGAAGCAGGCTGTTTCCGGTAACGAGTTGGTCGAAGCATTAGAGGTGGGTATGTACCGAGTATCAGGCAGATTCAGGGGGCACAGCACAGGGGTCTTTATGTAAAATTCTACATAAAACTGGGCAGGGAGCCCAAGGTGACATTTTATCAAGGGACCAGAATTTTTAGGTACACATTTGTGAGCTGGTATACCTAAGTGTATGTAGCAAATAGGCAAAAAGAGTACATTAAGAGTATAGGGAGAGAGTATAAGAAGAGAAAAGAATAAGACCAGGGTGGATAGAGAGAAGCCATATGCCCGTGTGTGTGACCTCAAGGCAGCGCATTCTCCTAGATTAGATTGTGACCAGAAGGTTGTAGGTTCAAGTGCTGTGAGGGTTATCACTGTCACCCGCTTGCAGGAAACACAAAGGTCTCAAATGAGGGCATTTATAATTATCTGATCTAGGTCAGTGACTTCCAGTGTGGCATACAAGCAATTTCTTATGCCTTTAAAGCCTCTGTCACACCTTTTAATACTTTTTCACTCTGAACTCTACTACTCTACCTTTACAAAGTTGCTACACACTTTCCATTTTAAAATACCATACTTTTACAGACTGTATGGGAGGGTGGTGGTGGTGAAGGTGACAGTAGTCAGGGTGAGGGGAGACAGGGGTTCTGTTGTCGCTGGCGGTTTGCTAAGTCAGCACCCCCTCCCCCTCAGATGATGCCTTTTACAGTACCTGTTCCTCTTGCTCTCGCTAGGGTCTGCCTTTGTGTGGCCAACAACTCGTCCATGTTCGAAATGTTGAAGAACTTTATGCATCATGCGTTCCGTTCACATCTGGGATCCTAAGCCAATCAATCACAATATTTGGGACTGGCAAGCCAAGCAAGTGAAAACCTGCACTTCCCCATTGTGAGAGATGTAAATTGCAAGGAAGCCTACATCAGTATTTCTTACTGGGGATTAACCAAGCACACACCTCAAAGACACACCTACACTCCTCTATGCACATCTGTGATTTTATCACAGTACAAGCAAATATAGATTGTTTTTAGAATATATAGTACAGCAATTTGTTGCAGTGGTCTGGAAACACCAAAATGTTTCCATACTTTCTTTCATCTTTCCATAATTATCCAGACTTGCACAACACTAGAATCACTTTCCTTACCTTTCCATGCTGTGAAGAGACCCTGCTTTAAAGTGGTGTTTTACTTAATCAAGGAACAATCTTTTTGGCAAATTATTTCTCTTGCCTTTTCTCCAGCATTTCACCCTGGCTATTTTTCTTCTCCCTCCTGCAACCCCCTGTAGCCAAAATGGCCCAAAATGTCCCGCTTTCATTAGTGGTCACAGGTTTCTTAAAGAGACAGCAGAAAAGGCTATCCACTGTGTTGGCTAATCAGCGTTTAGGAAATCTACCTGGTTTCTTTGTTTCACTGCATGGTTTAGACCAGTGAAACACACTTGTCACCTTTAGAGATTAAACAGCTGGGCAGGACCAGGCATCAGCAGGCAGTGAGCAGGCCCCTCAATGTCCTTCATCTAAGGGCAGTGCAAGGTTGGAAGGGACTAGACCTCTTTCCAGAAAGACCTTGGTTGATGGGAGAGGCATTGAATGTCCACCACACCTGTGAAAATTTGAAGGGTGGATACTTGTTAAATACAGAGTCACTCTGCATAAAAACGGCTACTTAGTAAATGAACAGGAATGATCTTCACAATGGTTTATCCTAACGAAAGCTGTAAATTGTGTAGTGCAGGTGGGATGATGTCCTATACCCTGCTGGTGCTGCCGCCTCTTGCTGTGGGCGAATTACCAAGGCACCTGCAGGCAGCGTTAATTAGAGAAAGCTCACTGGAAGAAAGCGCGGGGGAGTGCAGATTATTATTCAACATGAGCTTGAAAGGGTCTGTAGGTGTTTGGTAGAGATGTCTGCTATCTAGTTACATCCTCGTAAAATATCTGCAGGTTTTTGGTATCTAGTTAAGCTTTAACGGTGTTTGGTAGAGATGCTGAATTAGGTACGAAACATCTTAAAAGGTCTGTAAGTTTCGTAGAGATGCTTGGTACGGTCAATTTTACCATAGAAAAATAAAATATGAAGCACAGGAACAGACTTGTTTTTAAAATGTTCACTTATATTTTATATTTTACTTAATATAACTGCTCTGATTTGATTTTATAGAAAACTGTACCGTTTTGTATCCTATATTGAATTTCAATTCAATTTTATTTGAATAGCGTATTTTCACAACATTACATTGTCTCAAAGCGCTTTACATTATCCCTGCTCAAAGCCCCCAGTGAGCAAGCCAGAGGCGACAGTGGCAAGGAAAAATTCCCTAGAAGGAAGAAACCTTGGGAGGAACCAGACTCAAAGGGGGAGCCCATCCTCCACACTATCACAAATTTTGTACAGTTGTACAATTTTTGCACAATATCCAAATATACTTTATAAGCAGGTGCCAGACCCATTTTGCCTGATGCGATATGCGGCGTACATGGGGGGACACAGTTTAACTTACCAAGAGTAATGCTAGTAATACTGCTATAACAATGTTAAATTCAGTTATTGATAATAATGTTAATAATGTTATTCAGATTCCCTCTCAGTCGCCCACAACTGTACGCTAGTTAGTCAGAAAACTGAGTCTCTGCCCACCTCCACGTTAACAGTCAGGTATGCCTGTTTCATTTACTATACAGTATTAAATTACTTTTAATACCAGCATGGAAGGAATTAATCTCAGTTCAGCTTTTTATTTATTTATTTATTTATTTATTTATTTATTTAACGATGTATACAATATTTACATATTTATGTTTTTTTGTTGCTAATTTCCCATCTGACAGGCCAGGAGCAAGTGGGGGGGCTTGAGGTCATTTCGGGGTGGGCTAAGCCCTTCCATGCCCCCCAACTCCCCTTAACACTGGGCCGGTGTGTAAGTGTCGGACCCCAAACAATAGCAAAAAACATGAACTAGCCATATTGTACTATTTCAAGAAAGGGTTAAAAACACTTAAGAAAGGTCATCATTTGACATTTTCCAAAATGACAAGGGAATGACAGAGCAATGTGCATATTTCTACAGCTAAGGCGCCTCCAGCTGGCTTTAGAGGATGTTTATGGTGTACAAACAGTATGCATACGACGGTGTAACTTCGGTGTTAAGTGTGGTGTCCCTTCATTTCATTTAACAACTGCAATTATGTTACGGACGCTAGAGAATGTGAATGCTTTCACATTTTTACACTATAAAATAAAGCAGCAAAACTTGCGGGTAGGGCAATTTTACCAGATTTGACCCTGATGCGTGGCCGAAACGGACAATACGGTGAAATATGAAGTAAACGCCAAAGCAGAATCAAAACAACATATTCACACATCCCCTGCGATTCACATGTTTTCAAACAACAACGAGAAGAATGCGAAGAAAAGATTGATACCGTGGCAACAAAGAAATGGTGACACGTTAACAGTAACACTTCGAATTTCTTAGTAGAGGCGCGCGCGCTCTCGTTCGCTCGCGCTCACTAACGTTCAAAGCTGAAGTCGCTTAATAACAGAGAAAATGTACAAAACGGTAAGACATGATATAAAACAATTAGGAAAAACTTTTTTTTTCAGTAGAACTGGAGTCTCGTCATGACTATTGTCGTTGATGAAAACTATGACAAACATTTTCGTAAACATAAAATAAGATACGAAAATAAAAGACTAGATGAAATCTGTAATCAGTGCTTCCGAAACTGAAATAAAAATATTTTCATTTATAGTTTCAAATACTATTTAGGCCTTGCCAAAGTAATGATTTGTTTATCTTTGTTTACAATGAATAATACATGTTTTGTCCATATTCTGGACATTGGAACTGGTATTCGGCAATGGAAGATGACGTAAAACGGGCACACGTGTATATGCGTACAGTGAAGTACGCACATTGAGATTCACCCCATCATTCATTGCGCCCCAAGTTCGTTCTTGAAAAGCAAGTTTGCAAGACCGTTCTTGCCAAGACCACAAGTACTATCTTCTAGCATCCTTGGTAATGAGAAACATCCCTTTACTCTTGTGTTCATTCACATGTCTTGTGTAACAAGTACAATGTTTTCTTCAAAATCAAGAGTTTGTAGAAAATGTGTAGTCTCCCATAAAAGTCTGTCCGTTTGGTGTCACCATCCATAACACTGATAAAATACAATGTATTTATAACAACTAATTAATATATGAATGTTGAGGATTTATCTATATTCAGTCCAACTGGTTTCATGAAAAGACATGCAAATTAATTCATTGAAACTAAGATTGTCCTTTAAATCTATTTATTTATTTATTTATTTTTGAATATGAGTAAATGTTGCATCCACAATGGTGGAATTGCCCTGGTATCTAGTTCACCTTCTTAAAAGGTCGGTAGATGTTTGGTAAAATATGTTTGCTATATAGTTCACCTTGTTAAAGGGTCGGAAGGTGTTTGGTAGGAGATTTTCGCGCTAGTTCACCTTTCTAAAGGGTGTCCTCATATTTGGTAGAAGATGTTTGGTATCTAGTTCACCTTCTTAAATGTCCTGCAGATGTTTGGTAGAAGATCTTTGGGGTCTGGTTCTGGTTCTTCGAGTGTCTGCAGGTGTTTCGTAGGACATGTTCTGTATCTAGCTCAGCTTCTTAAAGGGCCTGTAGGTGTTCGATAGAATATGTTCAGTAACTAGTTCACCTTCTTAAAGGGTCTGCTGGTGCTGGGAGGAGGACAGGTGGTATCTAGCTCAACGTTCCTCATGCTCCTCGTGCTGTATCTGGAGCAGGACGTCATTTTGGTTGCCTCAGCGGATTTCAGTGCTGCTTTTGTGCTGACCTAAATAGTCCTCAGTGGTCTCCATTGCACAGTGTCGATTTATTTTTACATACCATACACTCCATCTCTTTTTCTCACACACACACACACCATCTCTATCTGTTATACACATACTTGAAAATTGCCACAGACATTCTCTGTTCCTCAATTTCTCACACAGATACACACACTCCCTGCAGTTTTATGCATATATGCACTATAGCTATTTATTACCCACAAACACACACACACACACACACTCACATATCCCATGATTCTCTCTTTCATGCACACACACTCTCAGCCTCTCTCACATACACTCGGTCCCCCTCCTCCAGGCTTTCCTAGCCAACCGAGCACAGTGCCTCCGAGTCCCATCTCCCAGCAGCCCAATCACCACACCCCCCGCATCGCTATTCCCTCCCGCCGCACCCGGCCCTACAAAAGCACTTAAAGCTCACACTGCACCTCATTTTCCATCAATGGCGGGAGAGCAAGGGCCGCTTCTGAGCTCCGAGGAGCCTTTTGGAGAGGTGAAGTGTGTGTGTCTATCTATATGTTCTTGTTTAATATCTGTGGTTTTGGTTTTCTGTTTCAGCCCTTGCAGTTTTTAGTGTGTGTGTGTGTGTTTGTTTGCATGTCTCTTTTTTGGCTGGAGGGTGGGGTGGGTTGGGGGTGGAGTCAGGAGAAGATTGGCAGAAGAGGTGTGGCTTTGTGCCTCCCTTTCCATACCTGACCTGAGTCTCTCTTGTCTTCAAAAGGCGGGATTTCCCGCTTCAGATTTGAACAAATCCTCATGGATTTTACACTTGTGCTGGCAACCCCACCCACTGCCACTGACCTGCGCATCCTGCCTTCTCTCTTGCAGTCCATCATGGAGCAGTTCAACCCGTGCCTGCGGAACTTTGTCGCCATGGGAAAGACGTATGAGAAGGCGCTCTCGAGTAAGTACAGGCCGGCTATAGGTGCATTCTCTGGGACCTGAGAAAGCGAAATAATCATCTGAAATTATTGCCTGTCCTATCAAAGAGGCAGCCAGCTTCCTCATGCGGTGCTTCGTTCTGATGTAATTACAGGGTGTGACTTTTATATGTCTAATAATAACATGTCAGTAGATGTTATTCTATAATGTATATAATGATATGAATACTGCAGTTGTATATGTGTTATGTTATTACCGTCGTTTAAGAAAAGACTGAGCCTGTATTCCTGGCTGTCTTTTGAACCTTTGGAGCTTTTCGGGCTTGTTGAGTATTGTATGGGGATACTGGCTTCCTCTGGCAGGGTTTGAAACCCTGCCGAGAAAAAAATGTAACTTCTCCCCCCCCCCCAACTTCATCCATATTCCTCCAATCATCCCCCAGACATCCCATTATACCATCTGCATGTCGGACTGTTGCCCGGTCGCAGCCTTGCGCCGATTTTCATGTTGGGAGAGGGGACCATGAAGAGGATCTGGGAATGTACCAAATCAGGGCTTGATTGGTAGGGGAATGTAAGAGATGGGCGGGACAGTATGAAAGAGGGTGGAGTCCCCATTGGGGTGAATATGGAGAGTTGCTACATTCTTACTGAAATCACATCCTGAATTTCATGCGGTGTTCCAAGTGAGTCAAGAAACTCACGAAAATCGGAATCCAAAAAGTAATGTTTGTAATATACTGTTCTCATCCTCTCGCGTGAGTCCATGTCCTCCTTTCGCGGCCCATCAGTCATGTGACAAGCAGCCAGTCAATAAGGGAGTGGCGGGAGAATGGCTGGACACGGATTCTGTGGCTACCTTGCACTAATGGTGATTATTTTCAGTACAGCAGGAGTTCGATAAAATGGGGGTTTCTGGGAGGTGCATAGTTATCCTGCCTAGGAGATTGAGGTCTTCTGTAAACCCATGGTAATGAGGTAGAGTGTCGGTGTGGAGATTCCAAGTGTGGGCTAATTAATATTTCAGCACCTACTTTCTGTGTCCGACTGCATGCTAGGAAGAAAGCGGGACAGAGTTGGTCCCCTGAGGAAATCAAGCAGTTACTGTGTAGTCACAGTCTATTTTTAGCCTAAACCATCTTAAGAAGTGAGAGCAAGGCTGTCTGTAATTCAGTTATACAGTAAAGGTGTATAATACTGTTTGAACCGTCCGTGGAAGAAACCGACGTTAAAAGACTCTGAAGTGCCAGTTGCTAAAAATCCCATCCTCTGCTAACTGGGGGGGGGGGGGGGGGAGACTCAAGCTTAAGGTTTTGTCTGCACTGCCTCTTATGATCTAACACTGGTAGATCTGTTAGATGTAAAATCCTCTTTTTACTGCTGTGCAGATGAGGAGCCTGTGGGTTGTTGTATGGGCTCATATGGCTTCAGTGAATCTCTAGTATTCAGCTGTACAGAGTGGTGGCATGGAATGGAAGGGCTCAGACCAAGTGGGACAAAAAGGGGGTCAGAGAGAAGCGGTTAACGTCACTGTGCGCAAATGTATCTGCTAAAGAATGAGGGCAGGTAGCTGCATGCTACCCCTGTTTTTCTCATACTTCTGCTAAATCGGTCATTAGTTGAGTACGCTAGCAGATGTGATCTTCACCAAAGACCTCGAGAGTCACCGCTGTCATCGACCCCTGTACCACAAGGGGGTCACATTGCCAAGTGGCGTTGATGGTTCATGCTGCTGTGCTCACCTGTGTCGCTTTGCGCATCCATGCCTGGTCCCCGGCTTCAAGCAGGTGAAGCCCAATTTCTAGGCAAAGAATGTTCAAGTGGCATGTCCTAATGTAGCCTCAAACATACATTAATTTAACAGACACTTTTATCCAAAGCGGCAAACATCTGAGAAAGAAGGGTCAGCCAGTTTCTGGAGAAAATAGTGTTTAAGAGCCTTGCTCAAGAGCCCAACACTGAACTTCTGCCAACCATGAGATTTGAACCCGCATTTTCTGATCAGCAGCACAACCAATGAGCTAGACACCAGTTAAATCTGCCTCAAGCCTGAAAAGAGAAACAGTGTCCACCCACAGGATGTGAAACCTAGCAATGTGCTTCCCTTGAAAGATCCTTACACTTTTTGCTCAACACCAGGGGGTATTTTGATATGTTTCTACAGAAGCTGTTGAAGTTAAAGACTCTGCGCTCACAGGTAAAACCCAAACCTGCATCCACCAGCTGCTCACAAACAGCAGTTCCCATGTATGGTTCTCATCATCGTATTGCAGTGAGAACATTTTTGGTAAGGTGCAGTAGGGGAGTGGTCTGAATTCTGGGCTGCAGAACTGGGCTCTACCTTCAGGAGCTAGGATGGAAGATCTGTGGTTCTGTGGAGCTGGCTATTTTGGTCTGTTTCAGCAGAGTTTATGTGAAAGGGTACTTGTGTAAACTATCAACAACCTTTCATTAGCACACTGCTAAAGGAAACCCACACTTGTATTGGAAAGGCTTCAAAGACTTTTCATCAGATCTCCATAACGATTGCCAAGGATTGTGTAAAGGTGTTCTCAGGACTTTACAGCCAGGTGAGGATTTGATCCAATTCAGTGTATGAACAGCTGTACTTAGTGCAGGCCCCACCCACCACCACCTCTACCCAATCGCCTTGTAGCATTCTCTTGCTACAAGCAACTAATGCTTGTCTGTGGGTGACTAGTTGTGTGGAAGCGTGGATTCAGATTAGTCACTAACTTGCTACCTGCTTTAGCTGTTCCCAACAGGGAGACAAAGCAGGTGTTGGTTCTCTACACCTCCATTAGTAATGCCAGTTTCGTTATGTGTCTTGCTCTGAATGCAACCAGCAAACCAACCAGCTTTAGGCAAATTCATTTTCCAAAGTGATGTAGTCATAACAGTTGAAATCAAGCACTAATCCAGGGAGTGTCTGTAACTGCTTTCGTTTGGTAGGTCGACTTACTGCCTCGTTCATTCACTTTGGTGGATGTGATTTATGGGGCATTAGGTGATTTGATGTAGGTCAGTTAAATCTCGATTAGTGTGAGTGAAGCTGTGGCATGGCAGTTGGGATTCATGCTTATTATTAATATTATTATTATTATTATTATTATTATTATTATTATTATTATTATACGTATTTAAGTTGTGGGTGGCCCTGGGGGGCCATTCAGAATCTGGTGTTTATTCAGTAGTTCCTGTCCGATTTAGCCAAACACAGCTACCCATTTTGAGGACAGCCATTTCTATAAGAAGATCTGGAGAGCGTGCAGGCCCCCCAGGACATCCGCACTCTTGTTGTCAGTGGCACTCTGTAGCCCAATTAAGCACCACTTCGGAGCCCTCCACACGCTCTCATGGACGGCGCCTCCCTTCTGACAGCAAATGCTTCCGTGTTTCCAGGTGTCACATTTGCAGCCAAGGGCTACTTCGACGCTCTGGTGAGGATGGGCGAGCTGGCCAGCGAGAGTCACGGCTCTAAGGATCTTGGTGAGTTGCAGGTCCGGTTGCAGTGCCACTCTTCTCCCTCCCCAGCCACTCCCCCCTTGCAACCCCCTGCGCCCCAACACCGCCCCCCTTTTAATGGGTTATGGATAGAGGCCTGGGTGGGGGAAGGGGATAGTGGCAGCTTCCTGTACCCAAATCCCACATGCTCACGCGTACATGTTAGCTTCCTACCTGGTCATGTATGTGAGTAAAAAACCCAGCAGGTTCAGGAAGCACATGTAAAGGGTACCGCTCTGACATCCCAGAAGGCAGGAAGGGCCCCATAGCTCTCTAAAATGCTTCCAGGGTCCATTTGTAGCATCCATTTGTACACCTATCGTAGCAGTTCTCTAGCAATGTGTTCATTCTCATTCCCATACTAAGCCGTTTGACAGGTTCATTAGATACTGCTTAGCAGCTTTTAGTACTTGCTTATTAGAGTGGGTGCATTCTCTCTTCTGTGTATTCTAATCTGGAAGGATCCATTGACTGGAATTTTTGATAACTCTTTTAGTGTCTTTAGAACCTCCTGGAACTAGGGAGGTTCTCTAGGCCTTTTTTGGAACAGATATGCATGCTTGAAGGGCATGTCTGAAGTTTTCAGTTTTTTTTCTCTCATGGTGGTGGGGCTGGGTGGGCGTTAGGAGGATTGTTGCTACATTGGGCCAAAGTCTGACGTTACCAGTGGAGTTCTTTCCCCAGCAGAGAGCAATGTCTCTATGACCCAGAAACAGAGCTGAATTGAAATTGGCCTCTGAATCAGACTTGTGAAGTTTTCTTGGAGAGTGTGGAAGAGATAAAAGAGGTTGTGGTGCTTTGTATTCAGGAAAGGAGCTCCTGCTCCCCATTTTCCTTGATGCCTGTCTCTCGGTCACCATCATAAATGGGGTCTCAATTGACGTAGTCCATCATCATACCCCCATGGCTATGGTCTGAATGGAGATACTGGTCAGTCTACATGGAGCTCTGTCCAGGCCATGGTGAGCTTCAGGGCAGCTGGTCTCTGGCCTTGTGCCTGTGGTGGGCTCTCAAAAAACCAAGGAAAACAAGACCAAACCTGGCATCGCCACATCATGGCAGCTTGTCTCAAGGGTCCCCTCTCAGTCGGTCATCCGTCTGTCAATGTGTGTGTGTATCTGTGTGTCTATGTATTTGTGTGTATGTGTGTGTGTGTGTGTCTTGTTTTCCCACAATTGATGCCAGGGGTGTTAGCCATCCATACGCAAGCTTCTTGCATGAATTAAAAACGTTAAATGAATAATTATATTTACTTAGCAGACGCTTTCATATAAAGCGACGTACGTTTCAGAGAGCTGGGTCAGACAGGCCCTGGAGCAGATGGGGGTTGAGGGCCCTGCTCAAGGGCCCAGCGGTAATATCCCTCTGCCAGCTCTGGTCACCAAACCTGCTGAGCCACATATATACGCAAATTAAATGAGGTATAAGTTCCTGTGTGTCATAGCTTTCACTTTCTTACACAGTCCTCACAGGCACAGTGTGTTTTTACACTGACTGTGGGTAAACTCCTGGCTTGCTGTCAGCCCCTGGTGATATCCGTGTGTGTCTGCTATCTGTGCCGTGTTGAGCAGCCCACATCACCCCTCCCCAGCCGCCTGCATTCCCTCCCCCCTCCCCCCCCGTGTCGCAGTCCTTCGTTTTCCAGGTGACCGAGCAGCCTGGAGATCCTTGCTTTCGCTAGCTTGACTTCCTGCAGCCCAAACCCTGGAATGACTCATTTTATTCGCTTTGGCCGACAGGCAACCAGCTGGAACCTCTGCTGTTGTTCATTTTTTTATTTATGCATATGCTATTTGAATCTGTCCCCATCTTGCCTCCATTTTGCTTGGAGATGTTTTTGTTAAGGAACTGAAAACGTTTTAGTGTCCAAAAGGCTGCACTCCACGCCTTCTGAGTGTTTGTTTTTTTTTTGTGTATCCCTGTGCGTCTGTGTCTGTTTGATTTCCTGGTTCCTAGTTCCAGGTCTTGCAAAGGACTGGAAGAATCATGTTTGCATTTACCAGCTCTTCTTTTCAGCTGACGTGGGGACAGATTAAGAAGCAGCCTGTGTCAGGTTCCGATCCTACAACATGTTGGACTCCAGTCTTACATGTCAGGTTCAGACCCAAAGGGAGTAATGTTCCAATTCTGCAGCCTGTCAGGTTTAACACCACGACGCGCGATGTTCTAATTCTGTGACGTATCAAATTCCAGTTCTACTATGATTAAGTTTCTAGTCCTACAACTTGTAAGGTTCTAATCCTATAATGTATCAGGTTCCAGTCCTCCTGCTCATAAGGATCTGCTACAACAACAACATCCTTTTCCATCCCTTGAGACTTAGGAGCCTGGAGGAATGGTGGTCAACCAAACCAAGGGCAAAGGCTGCAGTGGCAGTCTTTTTTGGCACGAGCCGCCCAGTGATTGGTGGAACCCAGGGGGTTAGTCAGCAATGTTGTAAAATCTGGTTGGCTTTGGAATGGGGTCTGACCATACTGGTCAGGTGGCAGCAAAAAGACCAGAGGGCTGAGCAGAATGTTCCAAAAAAAAGTCCTTAATGAATGATTTTGCTGACAAGCTCCTGGTTTAAATGCCCCATAAGCTGACTCCCTCTGTCGTTCTGTGGCACAGAGTCAAATTAGTACACAATGTAATCATTTAAGCCCAGGAATACAGTCAAACCAAACAAAAATTATTTGCACAAACGTGCAGGAAGTGTTTGCGACTTGGACGGTTGGAGTCCCGTGATACGTGCAGGGGACATGTTCTTTCCTGATTTTCTGGTCCAGGCTAAGGCTGTTTTCATTCTAATGACATGTTCATAGTGCATGCACACTTCCTGTAGACCAATATCATGCAGAATAAATACAAGACAACAAGATGTGATATGCAGCAGCCAATAATAAATTGCAATAAATGCAGAACTGGGGAATAATGTGTCAGTCAAACTGTAGCAGGATTTGGTGCAGAATCCAGCCTCCCCAGGATGCTTTTATAGATTTGGTGTTCAGTTGAATTCTGGGATCCTGCAGGTGGTCTCTGAATCTAGTGGTCCCAAGTGTCAATACACACACACGCACACAAACACACACACACGCAAGTTTGCAATTATATCTTTGTGGGGACTCTCCATTCATCTCTATGAGGAAAACTCTAATCCCACCAATGACAACCTTAACCCCTACCCAGCCCTAACCTTAACCATTAGTAACCAAACAAAATACAAGAGTTTTGGCACTTTTACTTTTTTCAGTGCATTCACAGATCTTTGTGGGGACTTGAAAAATGGTCCCACAACGTCAAAATAACAGGCTTTTATTACATTGTGGGGAACATGTGGTTCCTACAGTGTAATAAAAACATAATCCACACACACTGCAGCTTCAGTGTTGGGTAACTGAGCAGGCTTAGACCACGACTGATGTGCATTCTTGTGGTTAATTTAGCATGTAATTTTTGCAGTCAACAGATTCAGAAATGTCCTATTACCAGATGTAAATGAGTTTTCAGGAAAATTAATTCCCTGCCTCATGATTAAACTCATCTTTAGCATATTGGGAATATTGCGGTTTCTATGATCTGATTTTACACAGACGAGGAATCCCACAGGATCATTCACCTTGGAGATGGACTCCCCCTGTTGTCCTAGACCTCCTGTCTATATGGGTATCCCCTGTGGTACACCCAGGCTTCCTGTGATAGACTCCAGATTCATCACCACCTTGCTCTGGATAATAGTTACAGAAGATGAGTGGATGAAAGATGATGAGATTGTTTTTCTGACCTTAAAAATGATTCATGATTATTGATTATTCAGTAACAGGTTTTACACAGCACAGAGAAAGGGATGAACAGCAGAGGGTCCACAGTCAGCTTTCATTTCTCTACTGTGTTAAAGAATCAACACAGCAGAGATCTGACACTGTACTACATCATGTACCCATATATTACGGTTACATGGCACTTTGCCTGCTACCTGTAGCGCCACTCTCGTGTACCAAAACCTATTTTAGGGATCATTTTCAGTCTTCACCCCTTTTATAAAATTTTTAAAGATAAATAAAACATTTTAAGGACCTGTAATAACACAGTTTTCTTCTGACTCAGAGAAACTGCAGTATTTCTAGTTCTTAGGAGTTGGGGGGGGGGGGGTGGGGGGTGGGCTTTTGAATGAAAGCTACAATAATAGACTTGTTAGTTTTCCATTTTTTTCAAAATAGTACATGCATACTGCACAAGCCTTTTCAAATTTGACCTCTATATTTATTATTGATATGGAGATTTGTGAGTAAAATCGGTTTATCGTCAAATCTGTTTAGATTTGAACATCAAACTTTTCCCTTTCATAATATTTTAGTAAAAATAGCCCCACATTCTGTTGCCAAAGGTGTGCTGTATATAATCTGTCACACGGCCGGCATGGGGGCAGACAGGCTCCGTCACCGGAGTTCCTCCCGTGTTCCTCCAGTGGACAGAGACATCCGCGGTGCGTGACGTCTTCCGGAGCAATGGGCACCTGCCGTTCTTCACTCTCTCTCTGTCTGACTCGAAACGAGTGTGTGACGCAGGCACACTGCCTACGTGCGGAAGCACTCCGCGGACGCGGACGTGGGAAGGGCGTCGTGGAGACAGCGCCAGGAGCCGCTCAGGCTGCTCGCAAGACTGCATGCCTTCTCCACACATCACATCCCACTGTAAAGTCACACGTGAACGCAATGTAGCACTCTCGGTAAGAACAAGCAAGTCACACCGCGCATGGAACAGGACAGCGTCTAGTGACTGAAGTGAAATTGTTCTGAAGAATTCAGCGCTGACTCTGCGTACCCACCCTGTCTCCACGAGACCCCTCTGCTGTCGTTTGGACGTGGGCGGCCCAGAGATTTGCGTGGGGGGTGGTTGAAAATAGATCAATGGATGCCTTCGTGGGAGGGATTCCGGCGAGAGAAAGATAGCGAGAGAGCTCGCCGGGGGAGGAAAGTCCATGGCAGCGGAGTACAACGAGCACCAGCAGAAATAGTATTTTCAGGCGTCCACGTGCAACCTCTTCCGTCAACTCACACTCGAAACGTGTTGCAGGGTCCCTCTCTGACGCAGTCAGCCAAACAGTGGTGGGAGGCTACGGAAGGGGCATAGGGAGACAGGGCTGTGTGTGCGCGCGCATGTGTGTGTGTGTGCATGCATGCGTGTGTGTTTGTGTATGTATGTTATATTACATTGTGGCGGTCAAATGTCCTCTGCAATGTAACAAAAACCTGTTATTTTGATGTTGTGGTGATCATTTTTCAGGTCCCCACAAAGATCGGTGAATGCAATCAAAAACGAAACTCTCCAAAAGTCTCATATTCTGTTTGGTTACTTATGGTTAAGGTTATGGCTGGGTGGGGGTTAAGATCGTCATGTTGGGATTAGAGTTTCCCCCAAAGAAATGAATAGATGGTCCCCACAAAGATATAATTACAAACCTGTGTATGTGTGTCTGTTTTGTGGTGTGAGTTTCATCTGTATGGGTCTACTTACAAGTCTTGTTAACTTTACAGAGGACAAACAGAAACATGTACATCAGCGGTTGCCAACTTCCGTCTTAGAAAAGGTGTAGGATCTGTGCGACATTTGTTGTTTGATCATTAAGCAGAGAACACCGAGATGTCCCATGAGAACAGACCATTTGTGTGCCCATGCGTGTTTCTCTGTGTAGCTATGCTGCTTTCAGTAACCAGCATGGATCTACTCCTTGGCCCCAGTGTCACAGCACAAAGGCATCAGCAGGAGGGGTGAGATTGCCAGTGAACTGCACTGAAGACACTTCCTGGGCTGTGAAATGTTAAGGTGACTGTGTACTTCACACGAGGTCTGGGCAAAACTAAATCAAACATATGCGACAACAATGTTGCATGCTAAAAACAAATCTTTTCAATTTAGAAAACCCACATTAAGAGCACAAATAAGCTTATTGCGGCGCGTGTGTGAGTCATTTTAATAAAGGAGATGACAGCTCTTTTAAAATGGAAGTTGCTCTCTTTATTAACGGCCACTATTGGGTTACCGCTAGCAGTGGCACCAACAGGGAAGCCAACAGTTTTAACGACGCTCTCAATTACATGCTAATGAAACGTGCATTTCACGGTGAACATTAAAAGGTTATAACACTTATTATTAACAGAAGTACATGAATACATGTTAATTTATAATATCTAAAGTGTGGTGCAGTGCAAAGCAAGCCATAATTGCGTAATTAGTTCTGCTGGCCAGTACAGCGGCGTCACGTTTGTCAGCCAATCGTGGATTAGTGGGTGGGATCAGAGCACACAAAAAAGTTCACCTCGGGGACTCCGCATGGGCAGTGCGCCAAAACAGTGATCACCATGGCGATTATACATCATGCGGCGTATTGCCAAAACAGCGTAATTTACTTTGATTTCAGACAGGTTTAGTGATTGTCCCAGTCTAATCTCCCTAAACTCATTTTGGTCTTCCTCACATTTTTTTTCAGCGTGCGTGCATTTGTCTTTGTCTGAATCATGGTTTCACTGTGCTGTCCTCACGTAGGATTGGGAATTAACTTCACTGCGTAACAACGCTTCTTTTTGGAAAGCTGAACATCTGAGAAAGGTCACACTGAGCCTCATGGGGGAAACAATTTGAGACCAAAAAAAAAAGCCTTTTCAAATTAACTTTCCAATTGCTGCTCTAATTAGCTGCTCCTTCTTCCATGTTTGGCGTGATACTTCTCTCTCTTCCTCCCTCAGGGCGATACGTTTTACCATCGACTCTCCTCATTAAAACGTAAAAAGTTAAATGGTGAAATTGGGGGGTTCTGGAAGCAATTAGCCTTAATATAATGAATTTTGGGTAAGGACAGCTGTCCTCAGTAATGTTTATGTGTGTCCAGGTTACACATCGTTGGCTGCATCCTGCCCTCCAATGAATGCATCCACTGGGGTACTATCCTGTAAGAAAGACAGACAGAAAAGCCAAAACATGAAATAGTGCCACCTTTAAGCTTTTGTTGATCATTTTCCCCCTGAATTTCTCCTCTGACAATGACTAGGCCACTTTTCAGTGGGTGGGGGGCAAATACAACCTTTCCCTCTCTATAATTTGCTTTTAAAAATAACATAAAAAAGGGCAGGAAAAACATATGGTGTGTAGTTCTCTTCTTGCAGTGATGGCTTATTCATAGTGCAGAGATGTGAAGTTAATTGCAGAAGAAGACTGGATGTTCTCCACGGCTGATTGGACTGAGTGTCTGTGTGTGTGAGGGCACGTGGGTGCGTGTGTGAAGGTGTGTGCGTTATCCCACTGAAACGCTGCTCTCTCACCCCCAACACCTGGCCCTGTTCTAAAGAGAACACAAATTTTCTAGCCCTCTCTCCTGTCTCCTGACACCTGTCCCATCTACCTGGCCACAGTGCATGCTGGGAAATGGATGTGAAGTATAATGTGTGGGCGAGTCTGGCCTCTCTTCATCTTTCAGGGAATCCTCTCTGGTATGTGTCATCTGGCTTCCCGAATCTTACGCACCCTCCAACACATAAATTATCCCCCACACCCCATCCAAGCTTAGCCGTTTCTTTGGTGACCCATAATCCTGAGACATCTTAAGAACTTCTTAGCGAAATCCCGCATGACCAGTTTAGGGCTGCCCACAGGAAGCCTGGAGGAGGTGAAGGTCACCTGTCACGAAGGCAGCCTCTTTCACTGCGCTGTATTTACAGCAGTTTGAGGCATGGCGTCATCCTCTGACCCTTCTGTAAACAAGTCATTGGGTTCTTTCTGGTCCCTCTGTGGTTTCTGCACAGACTGAAGGGCGCTGAGGTCATGCTCCTAAGCTCTCGCCCATGTTTGCTTTGGCTTTTTGTGTCACATGACATTGTCGCTGATATCGCAGTGGGCGTACCCTGCCTTCTAATCCCATCCAAAAGCTCTCATTCTGCTTCTAATACCACTCTGCCGGGAAGCCCCCCGCCGAAGAAACACAAAATAACACCCCCCCCCTCATGAAAACCATGTGCTGTAGTTAAGGCTCTTAACAGCATAGGCTAGATCTCATTAACAGGTAATTAGCCTGTCTCATCAGTCATCTCAAAAAGGAGTCTATTGCTCTCTCCCTCTCTCTCCCTCTCCCTCCCCCCCCCTCGCCCCCGTATGTCTTTCAGTCAGTTTTACCAGGAGGGTAGTAGAGACGACCAATGCATTCAGGATAGTGAACCTGAAATTCAAAATAGTAGCTAGGTGTTGGAGGTCAGAAGATGAAGGTCTTCTGAAGATGTCAGCACACAAAAAAAAACATCCACAGCACACAACCATTCATTCCCCCCTTCAAGCTCAAGCTCAGTCTAGTCCCATGTGCCGGCTGCCAGTAGATGTAAGGGACTGCTGCATAGTTGGTTTGCTCTGTGCCCCCGTCCCAGTAGGAGGCAACGTCTCGCACACATTTCCTTTTCCCATTATCAGCTCCAACAGCCGGGGGATGTTAAAAATTTGCTTCGAGCTCCATGTGGCTGCCGCCTCCCCCCCATCTCGGAGAACACACATATGGACTTGTAAGTCATTTCAAACCGGAGCGTCTGCCACGTAAATGAAGGAGAAAGTGGAATTAGACTATTTGGAGCAGCAGGAGTATCCCACAATGTCTTTCGTTGGCCTCAAGCAGATGTTGGTGAAGAGGCACTCGTTTTGTCATTTTAAGTGGTTCATGGTGACCAAGCAATGTTGTCAGGGGATCTCAAAGGTTCAAACGGGTCTCATCTGATCGACACTTGTGGTGACTCATCGGACAGTGTTGGATAGTTGTTTCTGCTCTGCCTTGCCTTGGGTTTGTCATACTGGATCGGCGTCTTGTTCAAACATCAGTTAGCCTAAGAAAGACACAACATGCTAACCAGCACCTTAGATTTAGCGCTATAAGCCACATCATTCCGAAACGGTCACCCTGTGCCAAATAGTCTGACAAAAAACAGAATATAGGGGCTGTCCTGTATCCTCTACCAAACTGGTTCCCCACACGATTTCTTTGGCTGACCTTGATTATATTACAATAGCAATGATAGCGACATGGAAACCTGCCTATTTACTAATGTAAACTTGTCTGCATTCATTTGCCTGCTATCGCCCACACAGGACAAAGAAAGGCCAAGGTTAGGGAAGGTGTGACAGGCTGGAATAGCCAGCCGTGTGAAAGAAGGAGGGAGGAAGAATGAAAATCGCACAGAGCAAGTTAACAGCAGCCCAGTGAAACCAACCCCCCAGATTCCCTTCATAGCTTGTCGTTGTTGAGAGTATCAGTCATCTGAGGAACCTGGGCACAGACACGCAGAGTTAGCTAGAACCAGGCTTCTGGGGGCTTACATTGGGCTGCCATTTTAGATAAGGGATCCAAAACACTCTATAAGCAGGGACCTTGTGGGAACCTTGCTGATCCAGTGGATTGCCATTGACAGGGAGGGGCTCCAGGAACGCAGTATTGTTATGATGGAAAACCTATTAGTAGGAGACATATAAATCAGCCAGACTGTTAATGAATACCACTGTACATATCATAGGATCCCTGGAGCCTCATTAAAACAAATTTTCTTGTCTTAACTTTATCTGGGACACAATCTGAGGGGACAATAAGCTTGTCCATTTGATGGATTGGCATGTAGAGGGCAGGCAGTGCTGGGCTTTAGGATCTAAGCTGTCAGAATCAGTTCTGGGTCCTGGTTATGGGTGAGCATTGGAGGACACCGTCTGAGAGAAAGGGAGGCTGAGAGTGAGGGAGTGGAGGGCGATCATCTCCACTCCCTGGGCCTGCCTACTCTAAGGTTAAGGTCAAGCCACTCACACACAGCATGGTTGACCATGGGGTCACTATTTCCATGGACACTTTCTGTGCCTTGTGGATCAGGGCTAAGTGAATATTACATCATTTTCTGTGTAGCTGAGTCATTTATTTGTTCTTTTATCAGTTTTTTTCAGTGGGTGGCTGGTCGCTGTGAGGTGACCTGTAGCCGTGAATTCATGCAGCGGGCGGTGAGGATTCGGGGGGGTTACTGCTGCTTATGTTCAGTCTCCCGCATGCATGTAATTTAAAATGCCTCACACCATCATGGGCGACATAGGTGTGGGCGGGTGGGCAGGACCGCTAAAGGCGAGGTGGCCAGAACCTGCAGGGCAGCCACGCTCAATGCCTTTGTCCCCTATCCCGGCGTGACCTTGTGACCTTGGGAGGAAAGCGAGCTGCCCTATCATTTTACTGTTTGCTGGGGTGGGTGGGAAATGTGGAGGCGGAAGCCGGAACGGGGCGGGCTCTGGGCTGGTGGGTGTGTACGTCTCTGTGTCTGTTGTTATGTGTATTTACATGTGCATATTGTTGGGGGGGTGTCTGCACCAGCACCAGAGGAAATACAGTGCAGAAGGTCTCAGGCGTCACCATTGGGGGGCAGCTGGGGGGGTCAACATAATTGTAATGTCTATAAAACAGTTCAGGCAGCCCCCCCAGCCCCGCAAGGTGACCCCACAATGAGTTTACCAAACTATCCACTGGTGTTTAGTGAAACTAAGCTGCAGGTTTCCTTGGTGCTGGAAGGCACAGCGAGCCGTAAGTTTCCCCCAACAGATGGTCCCCGGAAAGCGGAGAGTGTTTCGTGGTTAAAGTCTAAAGCGTTTGCGGCTAACGATGTTAAACTCAGATAAGCCCCCATCTGTGTGTAACAGTTTGCATTACATGCTGTTCTGATGAATTCAGGTCCGGTCGAACCCCATCAGTAAGGACCCGGGACTGTGCCATTCCATGTCTGTGCCAGGCCTCTGCACCCCACCTCCCAATGAAAGACCTCCCCACCTTCGTCACACCCCCACGACATTGTCAGTTTCACTCTTGTAAGTACAGACATGCCCAGCCAAATTTTTTACATTCAGCACTCAGGACAACTATTATACTATTATATTACTAATTATATTTCAACACAGATGCCACATACAAACATTATCCATTCATACACCTGGATTTCGTAGTGGAGGACCTCAGAGGAAGCACCTTACAACAGGAAGGATCCTCTGGGGCATACAAAGGCATGTTTCGGGGTCCAGGTTCATCAGCTTAACCACTGCACCACCTGCTGCCCACTGCGTGTATGTCACCTTGAATCTTGGCCCCTATTTTCTGAACCGCTTTGTCACTCCTGGTTAGCTGCATCCTCCTCTCCAAACTCATGTCCTCGTTTCAAATACCCAACATGCTAAACAACAGCTCTTTACAAAGGGTCATCACAGTCAAAAACTCTTGTATAACATCCAGCCTAACATTTTTGGGGAACCTCCCTCGGGGCCGGACAGGCCTCCTGTGGGTGCTTTATGGACGCCTCTCCCGGGTCCTTCACTGAAGTGGTTCAGTCGCGTGGAGGAGTCTGCCTCGTGTCTCATTGCTCTTGGGTAGCTCTTCTCTCCCTGTCTCTCCAGGTCGTTTTTTTTACTTCCGTTCTTTGCTCAATCTAGATCTTTTTGTTCCTTTTTTTCACAATGCATTGCATTATCAGAAGAGGCAGCATGTAGGTATCGTAAACCAATGCGCACATTCCTGCCTGCATGACTCACCATTTTTCTTTCATTCGCTTTCTTCAGACTTCTTTCTTTCTCTTCAGTTGATTTCCTTTTACTGTGTTAAGTATCCCTCATAATAATAAAAAGGGATAATCCATTAAAAGTTTCAAAATCCTTTTCTTTTTTTGCTCCGATAATCGACAATTATAATGCAAGCTTGGATAGTTTTATGATTTTTCCCAGTTAACTAATTAGTGATTTTTTTCGTTTCACTCGGTTTGTCTGTTTTATTCCATATCGTTGTTGTGATTTTCATTCCCCCCCCCCCCCCCCAGTGTTGTCTGTTCTACTCTTTTGTGACTTGACCTGTGTTCCATCCTGCCCACCTTCCTCCTCTCCCCCCTCCTCCTCCTCGCTTATAGACGCCTGTCTTTTGTGTTTGTGCGGCTGCATGGTTGTCCTGCACGTTGGTGATCCTACTGAATCAGTGTTTGGGGGGGGAGAGATTTGTGCTTCTATCTCTCTCTTCCTCTCTCTCCACCTCTCTCCCTATGCCCTCCTTTGTTTATCCTTGCCCCCGTCTTCTGTCTCCACAGGGGATGTGCTCTTTCAGATGGCCGAGGTTCACAGGCAGATCCAGGTGCAGTTGGAAGAGATGGTATGTACCTCTGCACCCCATCCCTCAATCTTCCTCCATTCCAAGATGCCTTTTCTCTAGACCAGACCGTGCACACGTCCCGCTCTATCAAAGATCCTTCCTCCATCACATAGTGTCTCTTGTCCAATCACATCTGAGCAGGAAAAGGAAGTCTACATTCTGGACTAATCAGAACTGGGCACTTCCCAAGGAAGTTTCCACCCTTTCATCTTATTTGACACTCGTGTGCCCTTTAGTCAAGAGTGACAACATGAACACACAGGAGCATTAAATACAGCTTGACCTGTAAGTACTTCATTCTGCCCCTTGCATGAGTCCCCCAAAAGGATGCAGCTGTACCAGCTGCTCACGGCTGGCCTTTCTGTTCAAACCATCACAATGGAGGTTGATGTCTTTTTACTCAGCTTGTGTTTTTTTCTCCTAGAATGATTTTCCCATCCTGTATAAAATTTATCAGGATTGTGTATGGTCAAGATGTTGACCTTGAAGGTCCATTTCCCAGTGTCTCAAAGAAAAAAAATATATTTGCTACAGACACAGCCCTGCTCTCAAAGCTTGGAAGGTGTCACTACCGTGAGATGTTTGTCTCCTCTGTGGGACATGCTAGTCTTCGGGGCCTCAGTGCATTGAGACTCGAGGCCCCTAACATCTTTGTGCTAAACATCATTAGGTGAAAAGAGAATGATCAAAATAATGAAAAGTGCTGGGAAGAATTGAGTTGGGATGTTAAACCTTCTGCATGTTTAGCAAATATGAATCATTTAGTTGATGTTTTTGTTATTTGATCCTTAGCGGGCACTTCTGCAGTCATGCTGTCAGTCATATGAAGGCCACAGGCTCCAAACCTTAGAAAACACTTTGTAACATGCAGCTCGTTTCCTGTGACATTTCCGGCCTGTGAGTCAGGATAAACCCGGCTGGCTCTTTGTTCCGAATACAAACAGGCACACGTGAGTGTACACATCAGGATGTCGTTCCTCCCTGAGCGTGTGCTTGCCATTGTTCATTTAAAAAAAAAACTAAACAAAACAAAACACTGATTTCTTGGATGACTGGCTTGTTTTGTTTGCACTTGTCAGAAGTGACCATGGCCCCCTGCCAGACCTCTAGCTTTCTAGCCAAAAATAGGAGCTCTGGTGCAGTGAAAACAAACAATCGAGCAGCAAGAAGGCAGTGGATGGCTGCGTCAGCGCAGGCCTGCGCCACATGGGTGTACTCTGGAGGGTGGGCGGGGGCCTGGCCATGCGTGTGCCTGCGCCACACGGGTGTACTCTGGAGGGTGGGCAGGGGGCCTGGCCATATTTGTGCCTGTTAACCCCCAATGCTACCCCCTGTCTTCCAGTTGAAGTCGTTCCACAATGAGCTGCTAACAGAACTGGAGAAGAAAGTTGAGCTGGACGCCCGCTATCTCAACGTGAGTACGACCCCCCCCCCCCCCCCCCGAAGACCCTTGGGTTGCTACATGCCCCCACCCCACATAATGCCTCAGCTGCCCTTTTTCCATTGGATGACAGTTTCTGTTTCACCATATTTCAATGTGGTGCTTGTCGCATAGCAGGAAAGGTAACAGCTTTTGGCTCTTCCTGAACTGCCCCCCACTCGGGGGCGGACGGCCTGTCCCGAGTCCCCAGTGCTCTGTCTATGTCCTAGATATGTACCAAACCACCTGACCTACTTATATCGGGCATGGCAGCAGGGCCACTCTTGGAAGCTCCGCCCACATGGTTACACATCCAATGGCATCTACCAGTTATACATTTGCTGCTGGGCCTTATGGAAAGCAATAAAGAAATTGTGTTTTTATGATCTCTTCCCACCTAGTAAGTAAGCTACAACTGGACAGCTTTGATCACTATTAAAATATGACATTTGATCATTATTAAAATATGCATTTCTGGGTTAAAGGACATTCGAGGCTCAGACTATGCCAAGAGTGTTGTAGCTCAATTGTCCTGGTCACTTTTACCTTTGATGAAGGTAACCATTGAGGGTGCACACTCTCGGGATTCTCGCAGGCTGAGAAGGACAGGAAAGAGAAAACAAGACAAACACATTAATCTCCTCTGATGTTGCTCAAAGTTGTCTCCCGCCAGCTGGCGAGCGTCGTGATTTGCGTAGGTGAGCATGAGAAAACACACGCCAAGCAGTCGGTGTCTGTCAGGCTGGCAGCACAGCCTCCGGGGCCCCCCTTCAGTCAGGGGAGGGTCATGTGACCAGGCAGTGCCAGACAACCAGGACCCACCCTCATTATATTTGTCCATACTGATATATCCGTATCTCTTGAAAAGTCCAGCTACGAGAAAGACACATGCTCAGAAAGCAGAGCTTTGAGTTCTCCTTTACCCACAGTGGGGTGTTTCGCTGTTGTAATTCAGGTTGAGTACCTTCTCCAAAGGGGACAACAGCAGCTGCAGCCACCCCCCACCCCCCCTCCGGGAGATAAATTTGCAATCTGGGCCGGTGTTCATAAAGTAGTACAGAATAGGAAACTGGTCCTGAGTGGCTGTTCTCTCAGAGAGTGACGTAAGCGAGGCCCTAGTTTCTCCACTTAAGGAGGAAGGCGACTTAAAGTTCCCATATCCGTCACACGTCCTCCTAACCCTGACCTGTGTTTGGGAGAGCGCGCAGAAAGACCCTTTCCACAAGGGACTTCTTATTCACTTTATTTATAGCTGAAGGAATGCAGACTTATTGCGATTAAGTGTATAGAGCAGAGATGGATCACAGTCATAATGACCTGAAATGGCAGATTATAAAGTACATTTCTTATATGATTTGGCAGAAATAACACTTTGAATTTGCTAACACACTTGTGGAGGTTGGCCCAGGGAAATCAAGTTCCTCAGATAATTAACATTGCATGTATGTTGTGGATTTGATAAGAACTATTTCTCTGAAAATTGACTGACATGCTCTTGAGGGGGCAGCGTGAGGCTCTCTGTTCCTGTGATCGGAAGGTTGCCGACAGAATAGTCACATGTCGGTAAGGCCCTTAACCCAGAGCTCCATGGGTGCCTGCAGGTGGCTGCGTGTCTCTGTCAAGCTCTCTCGCCTCGCTGTCTCTCACCTGAATGTGTGTCATGGAGAGCCAGATGGGGTAGCAGAAAGAGAACTTCCCCATGGGGATCAATGAAGTGTTATTATTTATTATCATTGTATTTTTGCCAAAAATCATGTTTCTCTGTTCAAATAATTTCCCACTTGGTGTCATACAGTTTTGCAGAAAATGGAAAATGGAAAAATAAATATTATAAAATGAAGCTGACAGGAATCAGCCTTCCCTGTGCTTAGGGTAATGAGGAGCTGTAAGACAGTCTGCCAGCCCCCCCTCCCCCCCCAATAGCCCCCCATTTTCCCGAATTGGATTTTAGTTCCCCTCCCAGGGGTAATTCTGAGCTTCTTTTAAAAATATTGGCCCTGGTCTGAAACCTGTTACCTTGACCACCACTTGTTTCCTCCTTACTTTGCCAACAAGGCTTTAAGTGACTTTATTTCCTTCAGCTAAAATGACAGTTATTACTTTGTTTTGTTCCTTCCCATATCTGCTTCACTCCACAGGTTTAAACCTGCAAACCTCCAGTCCCTTAATTGCTGTGCCATCTACTGTCAGATGAATGCAGCACATCTCCATATGTAGGGTATTTATAGATCAAGGCCCTCGTGTCGTGCATACTGCTGTCTGATTGGGCGGTGGCTGTGCAGAGAGTCCTACTTTCTGCTGTGAGAGTCCGAGGGCCTGTTTCTACGTCAATCTAATTTCCCACACGGGTTCAGAACCGACCCGCTAAAACAAACTCTAAGGAAATAGTGTATTATTTTCTCTCCATTTCTTTCTTACACTGAGAGTAAGGAGTAATTCAACTGAATTTAAATCAGCTCAAATTATGAGGACCTGTCTAGCCCAAAGTGGGCTGGTATTCCGATAGGGCCGAACGATTTGGGGAAAATATCTAATCCTGATATTTCTGACAGATATTGTGAGATTGTGAGATTTGATTTGTGATATTTTTTAAAAGTCAAGCTTCATTATTTTCAGTATTTAGTGTGTAATATATTTACAACATATGATGCAGCATTACATGAGATACCAACAAAATATTAACTGGTCTATATTGTAATGCAAGGACGAGAACGTAAAGATATGAATTGCTTCCTAAGTGTATATATTACTTTTTTAAATTAGCAGAGAACAATCAAACATAAATCAGCAATCAAACATAAATCATGTTAAAATAATACTAATAATAATGATAAAATTCTGGTACGAAAAAGAAACAATGGGATTCTGCAGCTACTCAGACCATGACATAGGTAAGCAACTTGTAGCTCAGTAGCTCTAATAAATAAACGGTTGGATTATTAACAAGTTTCAAAGCTGCAGCTTCTGCCTTGAACTTCCAGCTGGGCTGGACATATTTCGTTTCCAGACAAATTCAGGTTAGCTATTTTAGGCAAGCACTGGAATCCTGGGACTTGCAACCAAATGGTTCCCTGACATTACCCTAACTACTGTCGTAGACATTAATAATGAAAAACGACGTACAATGAAATTATGCAGAAAATCGTAATATAGTCACTTTGGCTGCCATTTTGAGATTGGGATGTGCTGAACTGGACAGAGCACTGCACCGCCAGTTGGGTGCCCCTCCCCTACTCGGTGATGTGTCCCATTCAGGAGTCATCCCCTGCCATTACCCTTTACAGGCTGCTCTGAAAAAGTATCAGATGGAGCACAGGAGCAAAGGCGAGAGCCTGGAGAAGTGCCAGGCGGAGCTGAAGAGGCTTCGGCGAAAGAGTCAGGGCAGCAAGAACCCATCCAAGTACAGCGACAAGGAGATGCAGGTGAGCTGGGCTGCATGGATTTTAGAGGGCATGGGCATGGTTGAGGCTACCTGAGACAGTAGTCTGGAGCTTCTCCTCAGCTGTAAAGAGGCTGGGGGTCGACAGCATCGTTTGCTATCCCGCTAAAGGGCGTCAGCACTCTGAAGAACCTAATGTGGGGCCAGGAGGTGCTGCTTTGGAAACTCTCAAGCTCGTCTTGTCTCCAGCTGGTTTGGAGCAGGCTTTGCTATTGGGGTCAGCCTCAGATATTACTGCTAAAGCCTCCGCTTTCTGTCCCGCGTGTAGGTGAAGGTACATGCGCTGTGCTAGAATCTGCAATGTGGGGTTATTAACGAGCACGTCAGAAGTACGAGGCGTTTGGCAGAATCAACAGCATGTTAATCAAGCCAGAAGGTGGGGGGAAGGCTGGACGTAGGAGGTGTTGTGTTGTTGGTGGGGGCGGGGGGGGGAGGGGGAGGGAGGGTATTCTCAGGTTTCCCAGTACTTTGTGTGTGAAACTATCACAAACGAACAGAGGACTGCGCTCAAATCTGACGTATTGGCTGTGCTTGGATCATGGGAAGAGTATGATGCCCCTGTGTTGGTTTGCATTATTCTTTACTGATAGGAGCTGTCATTGGTCAGTTCAGACATAATTTCTTTAGAGAGACAATATCCACAATTGGAGAATAGTTCCTTAGCAAATTCCACGAAAGCATCAATGAGACGTGTGGGACGCCCAACCGTGTTCATGCAGAAAACATAACAGTATCAGCTGACCAGCTTTATGTCTATGTGTGTCATTTTGGGATAATTGAATCTAATGCCGCACAGCGGAAGCAGACCGCCAGTCCGTGACACGGACAGCCACTCAAATCAAGCCAACACCCTCGTCGCCGGCCTCAGTGGGTGTGATTCCCAGCCTTGAACTGGTGAGACTGCTTCCGGAAATCAATGGGAGATGCATGATGAGCTCAGTAGAGTGGCATTCCAGAGGACCACTACAGACCCTGGGCAGAAGAGCTGCAATCTTGACAGCTTAGTCTGCACCAGTCTTTCTCACCGGTCCTGGCGAGTCATTCCAGTTGACCTTGTAGGAGTCTTTAGAGTATTATCCACAACTCTGTTTACGCTGTAATGATGGGAGGGGACTGTAGGAGCTCTGTTTGTGCTGTGGGGGGAGGACTGTGAATAGAAGGCAATCTTTGCTTTCTGGAAGATGTGTGTGTGTGTGTGTGTGTGTGTGTGTGTGTGGTCCAGATATACCAAATGTCCCCACAACTTGATGAATACTTGTTTTCTCTTTTTATAAAAATCTGTGACTGCAATGAAAAAACTAAAAATACAAAAAAGTGTTAGATTGGTTCCTTATGGTTATGGTTAGGGCTGGGCGGGGGTTAAGGTTGTCATAGTTAGCATTAGCATTTTTCCCATGGAATATGTGTGTGTGTGCGTGAATGCCATCTATCGAGGTCGATTCCCTAGTGTGTTTAACCCCCCGGCTCAGGTTAAATAGTTTGTTCCAGCAAGATACAGTCTGATTTTGCCTGGGATGGATCAGGATTATTAGAAGTAAGATGTCTTAACATACCACACCTGATATGAGTATTTGGTGTTATACGAACACACTTCAGGTGTCAAACACATTCAAGTCACTCAAGGTTGAGTTTAATTTTAGACTCTCAGAGGGGGTTGTGTACAATGAAAGCCAAGGGTAATTATTTATCCTGACCCAGCAAATGCACAGGAAGCGGATCCCAGCACTGAAAGTCGACACCAAGCCAGTGTTATATGTCCGTTACCGGGGTACGGACCTTCATTCTGGGGTGATGATTCATTGATAAAAGTCATTTTCTTACCATTTACAGTCCATCTGACAAGGGTATTAATATTAAACCACAGCGGAATATCAGCCAACTGAACATGGCCTTGCCAGGTTTGTTAACTGGTATTGCATGTTCATTCATTTACATTGGCAACGTAATGTGCGAATTAGCCATGCATGAGAGGGGCCTGGAGGGGGCGGTGTGTAATGTCGCAACACATCCACCTCCAGTAGTTGGAGCCTTACCTGGTAGACCATGTTTGGAAAGTGCTATCCCCATTGGCTCACATTGATTTTTATTTAAATTTTGCATTGTGTGCTTTTGAGGTAATATGAAAACTTGACAGCATAGCACAGCGCTGGGGCTTTCTGTCTTGTTTGAGTGTCACATGGCAATGAACTGAATTACCCTTTAATCTCACACTGGGCACTTTTTAAATCAGCCCCATCATCCTGTCTACTGTATCCTAATTGAGTGTTTGCTCCTGGGGACTGGAGGTGTGGGATAAACACTCTAGCTAAAGTAACATATTAATATGGCTGTTTAATGCATCAGGGTGAAGTTAGGTGACGTGGGAAATGGACATGGGTAGGTTGTGTAAACACTTGGTCCCCCCCCCCCCATTCTGCAATAGGCCACCCAAACTCCCGTATTTTGATTTGCAGTTTCTATATAAAAGAAAGTTGCGTGGAGGAGGGGTGCTGGTGACAGAGCTGCAGGGTGCTCGCAAACACTCCACACTCCATTATCGCTCCGCAATGCTGAGACTACGGGCGTGACAATGCAAACACCCCCCCCCCCAAGGGAAAACAACAGAATGCAGCAGTGGGGTGCTCATATGCATAGGATGCGCAGGCAAAATCCATCGGCATGTGCCTGTATGCCCTGTATGCTCTCCTTCTTATCTATACCCTGTATGCTCTCCTTCTTATACACTCACACACACAGACACGGAAGACATATGATGTCAAAAAAATATCACGAGGATGGGTTTGTCCCTGAAGCCTGTCGGTGATGTCACTGTGTACAGGGGTGGGTCGGGGAGTTAGAGCCGTCCATCACATTTCTGATAACCCGAGTTTACCAGTGGAACAGAACCAGAAATGTCTGGTGACATCTCTCTGACTGGAACAACAGCTTCATCACCCCCCCCCCCCCCCCCCCCAATAGCTGAAAGCGGCATACAGTCTTGAGGAATGTCCAGTCCATTCTCTACTCCGCCATGACCAAATGCATGAGCCCCTCTTGGCCACCAGTCTGTACCCCCACAATGGTATTCCAGGTCAACAGATCAGTCAAACTCTCACTGGTATCAGAAGGACAATTATAAGGAGCCTTTGTAGGACTCATAACTACCTTGTTATGAAAGCAATGTACAATCTACACCCCCACAAAAATTGAGCCCACCTTACGGTTTTCATGTATTTGGGAATGTTGATCTCATTTGAGATCATTTCTAGCCTCTGAAGCAGGAATTCTAAAGGATTTACACAGCTTTATCCTCATGTGTAATTATTCTGTCCGTCATTTTTGATGACTCATAATGCATCAGGCGTTTAACTTGTCTGCAGCATGTCATAGCTGAAAGTTCGCTTTCGTTTTTCCCATTTCTCTTATTCTCACTCATTACTTCGTGACAAGGACAATTCTGTATTGAAGTGCCATGGAGACCCTAATAATGATATGTTTTTTTGGTTCTTAAAAGCTGGTGGAGTTACCCCATCTTTCCTGTGACTCAAACCACAAGGTTGAGGTGAAGCTGTTTCCTATGTAATTTTCAGCTCTGCCATCTTTGTCCCATCACGCTACCATGGCAATATGTCTCAGTAAACCATGGGACCACATACCCAGGTAGGAATTTGTTGCTGATTGGCTTTTGTAGGACAGTCTTTATTTTGACCTAGCGACCCCAGAGGAAGGAGCCAGGGCATGCATGCATCCGGTCAACATAAAAAATTCATGTTTTTTTCCTGCCCACGCCCTGGTTTTTCCACTGTCTGTATGGGTTGCATGGATTTCATGGACCCAGTCATGTGCACAAAAAACTGTGCTATTAACCATGCCAGTTTTAATCATGCTGAAAAACAAACTGGGATCTAATTTTTTCCAATAAATATGTCTGGCATGAAACAGTGTCTCCCTCTAGTGGTGGGACCCTGCATAGGCCCTTTTTTATCCAGAGCTCTGTGGAATTCTGCCTGTTGCCCACAAAAAAGATGCCTCTGAATGTAACCACTGGTTTTGCATCCTGAATAAGGTCAAAACAGATTTAATGTCTTGAGAATGTGATGGTAGAATTATGCATGCCAGGAATAAGAGACTCCTTGACTTAGCCAACATCAGAAACCCTCCTGAGATTTGAAGAGGCAATCATCTGCTTACAAGCCTGTGTCCCTTGTGAATTCACGAGGAGGGTTTCCATGAGCTTCCTGCCAAGGCCAATGACCCTTGTGCATGAGTACAGAAATATGTCTGACATTAGACTGAAGGTGAATGGAGTCCAGAGTCTTGTATATGGTTGGATCGTGGAACAGGGGAGCAACTTCACTAAGGGGTGTCACCTGCACATTTTTGAGTCACAGCACAGCCCCTCTGACCAGACACTGAAGTATACCCTCCTCAGATCTACTCCACTCCCCAGTACTCTTTAGCTAGTCTTAGATCTTCACAGTCCAGTGGTACGGAGTAATGAAAGCGTATAGGATCTTTCTGGAAAGTGAGGCTCATACATTACCTGTACTAAATATAATACTGCAGAAGTCCCATTACTGATCTACATGAACAGTGAAATACTCCCAGTGTTGATCAGCACCAGCTGAGTATGCCGCACACTTTCACTTCAGTAACTGGAAATCAGTTTCAGTACTTCTGTGCAGTACGTGTCAGGGTCAGTGTTGTTCTGTGAAAATTGGATGAATTTCAGCACTGGCTTGCAGAATCTGAATACATTTTAGTGTTAGTCAAGACATCAGGCATTCATCTACACAAATGTCAATCGCTGGGTTGCTGTACAGTACAAGGTATCTCATTGTTAGTCTATAGCAGCTGTGAATCTGTTTCAGCATTTTTGTGCGGTAAATGTGAATCCCAGTGCTGATCTGCAATAACTGAATTTCTCTAGTGACCTGCAGTAACTATAAATGCACTGACAGTGAATGAGTCTCTGCATTTATCTTCACTGGCTGAATGAGTCTTATCATTTGTCTACTGCAGGGCTCTTCAAATGTGGAACTCGATTCCAAATTCAGGCCCTGTTTTCAGTTGTCCTATGTAGTTAGTTTAATAATTTCTGATTCTGATTGGTCAGAGGCTTTGCACCTGGCTCACAGGAAAAGGAAGGCTGGAAAACCAGCAGAGCTCGGACCTCGAAGACCGTGATTTGAATAACCCTGGTCTACTGTATTTGTGAATGAATTCCTCTATCTATCTGTGCTGACTGAATGAGTCTAAGTGTTTGTCTACTGTAACTATATGAGTCTCAGTGCTGGTCTCCAGTAACTCTGAAAGAGTCTCAGAGTTGGTTTCCAGTAATTGTGAATGAGTCCCAGCACTGGTCTTCAGTAACCCTGAATGAGTCTCTGTATTGGTCTCCAGTAACTCTGAATGAGCTTCAGCATCGGTCTCCAGTAACTCTAAATGATCTTCAGCATCGGTCTCCAGTAACTCTGAATGTGCCTCTGCATTGGTCTTCAGTAATTCTGAATGAGCTTCAGAATTGGTCTCCAGTAACTCTGAATGTGTCTTAACGATGGTCTCCAGTAACTGAAAGAGTCTCAGCATTGGTCTCCAGTATCACTGAGTCTCCGCATTGGTCTCCAGTAACTCCGAATGAGTCCCCGCGTTGGCCTCCAGTAACTCTGAATAAGTCTCATGATCTCCAGTAACTGAAGTAGTCTCAGCATTGATCTCCAGTTACTCTGACTGAGTCTCAGCACTGGTCTCCGGTAACTCTGAATGTGTCTCAGGCTTGGTATCCAGTACCTCTGAATGTATTTCAGCATTGGTCTCCAGTAACTCTGAATGAGTCTCAGTGTTGGTCATCAGTAACTCTGAATGAATTTCAGCATTGGTCTCCAGTATTGCTCAATGAGTCTCAGTATTGGTATGCAGTATCGCTCAATGAGTCTCAGCGTTGGGCTCCACTAACTCCGAATGAGTCTCAGATTAGTCTTCAGTCCAATACCTTGTCCACAGTATCTGAAGAAGCATTACAGCCCAGTTCTTCAGTAACTGCCAGTTTCTTTGAATGACTGTCTGCTTTCTATAGGTTTGATTCATATGCTTCTATTCATTGACCCCAGGGATGGGACAGCCCAGGCTGATTATGGTGCTTACAGTCATAATGTTGTCCTATTACTCTGTTCTTACTGGAGAAAACTGTAGTCAGCATCGAATATTTATAATATTGAAACCTTTCTTTTCTAGTGAATACTCTTTATATGGAAGGAGTTAGAGCAACATTACAAGGCAGTCTCAGCAAATACGTAACTCTGTTTTGTCTTGCCACAAGCAAACTTGCCGTTATTTATAGAGCATTTGCTGTGACTTGGCAATCTGTGGCTGCTCAGTGACACTGACGAAGACTGAGCTGAGGTCCATGTGAAAATGACTAAGTATTCCCAGCGATGCTGACTTTCATTTGTGCCTTGTGGGTGCAAAAGGCAGAATTTCCCTTCATTTGGGCCTCAGGGGACTCTTTCATCTTTAACAACTTACACAGCTAAATATTTTACTGAAACCATTAATCCCTGGGCAGTGAACCAGCTGGCCAATTATTAATGCTGTATTCTGCCTGTGAGTTTGGGCAGTTATACCAGAGGTTCAGTAACAGACAAACGTTCCTGGACAATAAGACTACTGGAATATGCACTTCCTGTGTGTAACAGGGTCTTGCCCAGGTCCAGGCAAAAGGCAAACTTTTCTAATCTGCCATCAAATATGACGCTTGTGAAATGTAAGCATCATAAATGCCAGGCTGATCCTTTTCCATACTCAACAGAGACGTTGTTCATCCGCAGTCCATCTGGCCCAATGTGCAGTGCGGCCTTTTTTTCAGCAAGGGGAAACCAACAGATACGAATGTGTCAGTGTATCGCCTAAGAAATTCTGGCTTGCAGATGCTGAACGCTATCCCGCCTTGTTGGCCGTCTCTGTGCTCCCCCACGCCCCCCCTCCCCCCCTTCCCTCCAGTACGTGGAGAACATCAGCAGCAAGCAGAGTGACCTGGACAACTACATTGCCGAGGGCTACAAGACAGCGCTCTCGGAGGAGAGGAGGAGGTACTGCTTCCTGGTGGAGCGGCAGTGTGCTGTGGCCAAGAACAGCATCGCTTACCATGGCAAGGTGAGGAGGGCCCACAGACCAGGAACTGTGGTGCCCCATGTGACCAGCACCACCCAATCACGCCACTGTATTTGTATCTGGTGCTTTCTCCCCACAGGCAGTCAATCATCTACACCTATACATATAATCCTTCCCCTCCATCAATTCATGCTTGCATTCATATGCTAACCATGGGCTACCATGCTTTCAATCCGTGTTGCATAGACCAGGGCTGCCTTGAGAGCTGAGTATCATACGACAGTCATATCAGTCGGCGGGGGCTTTTGTGGAGGGGAGATTCAAAGCAGGGGCGGGGGGTAGCTTCTCTGCCGTCACTCAAACTGAGTTCTGCCTCTGTGTTCAGCTGCCCCCTGCTGGCCAGGGTTATTATAGTTAATGAAAACTAAGACTAAAATTAAAAATAGGAGTGAAAAAAAAATTAACTGCAATAAAAATTAAAAGGACAGTTTCCAAAAAAAATTGAAAACAAAAAAAATATTACAATAATCAATGCAACATGAACTAAAACAAAATATAACTCGGGTAAAATCTACTTCATTTTTACTCCCTCGATTTGCACTGTGCTTGTGGGCTGCAATTTACGTTTCATCGTAACGCCCACAGGAAGCAATGATCGTCAGAGCGTTTCTCTTTGGTTGAGGTATTTGTGTATACTGTTTTTCTGTGTTCCTCGAGGATGGGTGTGCTGTTTTTGACAGGAATAACAACAGTGTTCGCAACAAAGGTAAAGGATTGTTTAGGATCCCAAAATAGTTCTAAAAACGTGATCCAGAGAGAAGAAATTAAGTTTTATCTCGTGAGCAATGCAGCACATTTCTTCCTTTCTCTCTGTCTCATAGACACACGCATAATGTGCTGTGCATTGGTTTATGTAATTGAAAATGTACTTTTCCAGGCTAATCTTTTGTTAAAATATGAGATTACTGGTAAATAGATACCAGCTACCAAGCTTTATTTAATGGTTTGCCATTTGATTCATGTTTATTAATTATACTTATTTCTTCATATTCCTGTACCTCTTGTCAAGGTTAAAATAGGGCTGGTGTCATTGCAGAGAGTCTTTCACACAATCAGTGTTGAGTGAAATGTTATTCATTTTGGCATTTCGGGTGTTTGAAATGTATTAAACTTTGTTTCAGCATTTTCTTAATGCTTTGTACAATAATTGTCTGATTGCTATACTTTAGTATTTCTAGGAATAATTCCTCACTTTTTAAACTCAGCTCCCCTATGGGTTTTCAATGGGGACACCCAGATAGACTTTACTTTCTCCAAATCCTGTTATTCCTGTGTGCATATTGTAACCAGGGACTGGGAGCATCAATAATCCAGGTCCTTCATGGCTATGAAAACATGATGGTGTTACAGAAGTGAGGGCTTTGGACGGCAATGTTAAGGCAGGAAAGCGAAATGCTTCACACTTTCTCCTTCGCTGTATCATGTGCAGGGTGAAAGCATGCAAGTCCTTTCCAGTGTGATATCAAAGCTGGTACTTGAAAACTAAAATTATTACTGAAACTAAATAAAAACTGAACTCAAACTACTTGTACACTCTTAAAAGAAACTGTAACTGAAGTAAAACGGAAAACCACAATGGAAAACTAAATAAAAATGAAAATTAATGTAAATTTAACAACTATAATAACCCTGTGGGGGGGGGGGGACTCGGGCCTGGAGTGATGGGTCCACTTGTCAGCGCTGAGTGGTTTTCCAGAGTGGAGCGTCCAGCCCATGATCGCCACAGGGAGATGTGTGTGTGTGTGTGTGTGTGTGGGAGGTGTTTTCTCAAAGATCACTGAAGTGCTCTCTGAGAGAGCCGGGGAAGCGAGTGGCATAGATGCTGAGTGTGTGGGGGGGCGGGGAGATGGGGGGGCGGATGGTATGAGTCATGCGGAGGAGAAAGTGGAGTGAGAGCTGCATCTGTGGGAGAGGTGAGGGGTGTTGCAGACCCCGGCCTTGCTTCCTACCTGTTGCGTGAATCACCAGTGGAGGGGCCCTTTGCTGGAGATGGCGTGCACCCCATGGAGCGAGCCAGTACTCATCTGCACCTCCAGGGATCAGCCCCCTGGGGGTGTAACACACTAGAGGTACAGCCACACCCAAAAAAGGGAGCCCAGTCTACCAATCTTTCCTTGCATTTGATCTGTCCCTTAGCATGGAGGGGTGGTGGGGCATGATTGGGGCCACGCACTTCCAGGGACTAATGGGTCCAGGGGAGTCACCAGAGATGAGCCCCAACTTACCCTTCTGGGTCCTGGGCATCACCAGCATCTCCTCCCAGAAGATCACACCCAGACACTCTTTGCCATGGCTCACCTGTCCTGATGTTTCCATGTCAGCTCAACTATACTGTCCGGGTGCCTTTGTGTGCATAAACGTTAATGCTTTCCCATGTTGTCTTCTGTCTAAGTCAGAAATCCTTAAATAACCCCTTCTGTAAGTTACTAATAACATTCTGTTGGCGGAACGGCCTGGTCTCCTGCTTTCGGTCTTTCTGTCTTGGAGTCACACACGGTGCTCAGCTCTTGGTAAAATGGGGCGGAGCTTCAAGAGGAAAGTTTAAAACGACATGAGTCGTGACTGGAGGCGCTGTCACCTCCTGCCAGGCGTGATCCGGCTCATACTTAGTTCTTCTGCTATTGGCACGAGATGAATTCAAGGTTAATCTGCCCCTTAATTAGTGATGATAAAGCATAATTAATCCCAAGAGCATTTTTCTGTAAATATTGCAAATATAAAGAGCTTGTTGTTGGCATATTTTCATGATAATGAATATTGTAATAAAGTAAGAAGTCTAATCAGCCCTTTAAGCAAATTTTAAATGCTCATTAGTTTTAAGTTTGGCTGGAGGGGGCATATTTGAGAGCCAGCTTCGGAGATTGATGGATGTATGGATAATCTGCAGTGTGTTTGTGTGTGTGTGTGTGTCTAGGGCAAAGACCTGCTGACTCAGAAGGTCCCCATATGGCAGCAGGCCTGCTCAGACCCCACCAAGCTGCCAGAGAGGGCCCTGATCCTGGCCCAGCAGATGTCGTGTGGGGGTGGAGGCACCCTCATGGCCAGCCCCCGGCATTCCTCCAAGGGCAGCCTGCACATCACTGAGCCCATGCCAGGGTCCAAGCCGTTACCAGTGCCGCCTGAGCTGGCCGGACACTTGGGGGGTAGCCTGGGGCAGCAGACGGTGAGTGTCAACCCCCCGTCACCATCACCGCCGGGTGTGTGTGGTGGGGGGGGGGGACGAAGACGGCTGCTTTATGTGGGGTCTGTTTGCAGCTTTAGCTCAAGTAGCAGACGGATAGATCACATATGTGACCCTGCAACCATTGGTTTTGAGTCGAGCCTCTTAACCATTATGCCACCCACTGACTTATGGAGGGCTGAAGTTTAATGGTGTCATCTGTCATATCACACAACAGGCAATCATACGCCCATGAACACACCCACAGATGTACAAATACAGACACAGCTTCTTCAATAGGTGTACCCACCCACTACTCATACCACGCCTTTCCTGTACCATCATCCAGAATGGGGGGGTCCTGGGCTCCTGGAGCTTTTCAAATGCTGTCACACACGGGTCACTTACCATGAGTGTTCAGTACCGGCTCAGATGATACCCCAGTGTTACAAAGGCTTTTATTACAGGGTTATGAGTCTGAGAGAAGCTTTGGAATCTCTTAGTGGGCCTGTGTTTACTTGGCCTAATTAGTCAAGTGTGACATCCATGACTGTGATACTAAATTCCCTACAGTGATGCCCAGTTATCAGTAACAGGATAATTTAAAGCTGCCAGGTGCGTGTGAGTCTGTGTGTGCGATTGCTCCAGTGTCCACTCAGCTATGCAGATGGTTACTGTATAACTGCAAACTTCTAAACACTGCCTGTCACTTGGGATGATAGTGTCAGCTCTGTTAGAAGTGCTAGGTGGGTGTCCTAATGTGTGTGTGTGTGTTCGTGTGCACAGAGGCTGATGAGCCCCGATGCGATGCCCCTGGTGAACGGTACAGCTGGTCTCCACGGAGCTGACTACGCGCACTGGGCGGAGGAGCAGGTGGCGCAGGTGAAGCCGGCCTCTCCGCAGGTGCAGCGGCAGGCCGGTGAAGTGTACTCCAACACTCTCCCAGTGCGCAGGCCCACTCCGTCTAAGAGCAAGGCTGCTGTGGGTACGAGGCACCCCGCCATGCAAGGGCACCCTCAGCCACCTATTCTGAGCTTCACATAAAGGATGCTAAACCAGGAGCGAGGTGTTTAATGAAAGCAGGAAAGAACTGAGAGAAGCGGGAGGAAGAGGCAGAGAGGGAAAGAGGAGAAGGACAATGTCTCCCGAAAGAGGAGAATAATCGGGTGCAAAGTCACATCATACATTATGTAATACAGGTTGATGGAAAGCTGGGGAGGAGGATATGACTGATACTACCAAAGCTCGCATATCAGCGAGAAATGTGTGTCTAATATCAGTGTGGGTTTCATTTGATATCAGCGAATACTGTGTCTCTGGTTTTATTGAGTATTAGGTATCTAATATCAGTGTGGGTTTCATTTGATATCAGCGAATACTGTGTCTGGTTTTATTGAGGATTAGGTTTCTAATATCAGTGTGGGTTTCATTTGATATCAGCGAATACTGTGTCTCTGGTTTTATTGAGTATTAGGTGTCTAATATCAGTGTGGGTTTCATTTGATATCAGCGAATACTGTGTCTGGTTTTATTGAGGATTAGGTTTCTAATATCAGTGTGGGTTTCATTTGATATCAGCGAATACTGTGTCTGGTTTTATTGAGGATTAGGTTTCTAATATCAGTGTGGGTTTCATTTGATATCAGCGAATACTGTGTCTGGTTTTATTGAGTATTAGGTGTCTAATATCAGTGTGGGTTTCATTTGATATCAGTGAATACTGTGTCTGGTTTTATTGAGGATTAGGTGTCTAATATCAGTGTGGGTTTCATTTGATATCAGCGAATACTGTGTCTGGTTTTATTGAGGATTAGGTGTCTAATATCAGTGTGGGTTTTATTTTATGTCAGTGATTACAGTGTCTGATATCACTGCGGATTAGGTGTCTAATAGTGTGGGTTGTGTGATTTGTACTACAGTGTATCAATCTTTGATGCAAATTCTTTCCACTCCAGCTGAGAACCGGACACTGCCAAGGTCCAGTTCCATGGCAGCAGGGCTGGAGCGCAACGGTCGGACCCGAGTCCAGGCCATCTTCTCCCACGCAGCAGGTGACAACAGCACATTGCTGAGCTTCATCGAGGGTGACATCATCACCCTACTAGTGCCCGAGGCACGGGATGGCTGGCACTACGGGGAGAGCGAAAAAACCAAGATGTGAGTGACCTCTGACCTGGAAAAAAAACACAGTATAGTTATGCGGATAGACATGAGGTCAGTCTGCTTGCTCATTATTCATAACACTTTCTACTGGCCAGTGTACTGCATTTACACTCCCTGCCCTCTGATTAGTAGCCCAAACTACTACCCTGATTAGTAGTAGTGTTTTATTGGTTGTCGTTGTGCTGCAGGCGTGGATGGTTCCCGTTCTCCTACACGCGATTGCTCCCTGAAACCAATGAAAGCGACCGGCTCCATGTCAGGTGAGTGTGTGTGTGTTCTGTGTGTGCGTGTGTGTGATGCCTGTCCGGCACGACAAACTCCATGGGACTGGTGCCTGCCCAGCGTGAGCATGTTTGGGTGTGTGTCCTGTGATGCCCCCCCCTGAGGTAGACGTGCATGAGGGATGACTGGCTGTTCTCAAGGCAGAGACAAATGGCACCAAGTGCTTCAGTGAGGGACACAGTAGGCAGCTCCATTTAGAAATACTTTATGCCACCTCAGTATTAATATTAATATTAATGTGCTGGTTGGCACTTTATCCGTCGAAATGGAAATGGGGATTCGCCACTGGCAGGGAGCTGTAGGAGGCTCTTTCTGCTTCTCTCTCCTGCTTTTAATCTCTGGCCATAAAAAAATAAATAAATTCTGATCGAAGCGGGAAGGTCTGATTCAGTTCGGTCAAATCTTACACTTAATGGCTTTTTTTTTTTCCTCAACCCCTCCGAAAGGTGAAAGCTAGAGAAGCGATTTATGCAGAGCAGGAATCATTGTCTCGCAGTATGGATGGTGCTGGGCTGATTTGAATAGATCTGTTTTTCTCTTTTGGAATATTTCATGAGGGAGTGTATTATTAAAAGATGAAATCGTCAGCCACGGAGGGTCATCACCATGCCTGTGTGTGTGTAGCAGGTGTTGCCATGTGGGTGTGTCATCATGTGCATGCACATGTTTCTCGGGTAGGTGTGTGTGGGTCCACTAGGTGGCGCTGTACCTTTGTTTTTACTGAAACTGGCCTCTCCCGCCTGCAGTCTGCATCATGGGAGGAGCAGCAGCACGGGAAACCTGCTGGAGCGGGACGACCTGACCCTGCCCCCCCCTGACTACGGCATGCCCAGCCGTCAGCTGGCACAGCCCACAGCACACAGCCGGCAGCGCCCCTATAGCATGGCCATGCCTGGCTTCTCTCAGGTGGGCGTCCGGAGACGGATGGCGACACTAGAAAAAACACCAATGATCCATATGAGGTCACATGTGACCTAAGAACCTGGGCCTGTAAGAGTAAAATAATGACCTGACAAAATGAGCTGCCCCTTTGGTCCCCATTTTGGGACTGCTCTGTCCCTGCCCCCCTTCCCTTGTCCTTTAACAGGAGAAGAGGAAGGTCACAGCTAGGCATGATAAGCAAAGCAGAATGGCAATGGGTAGGTGGGACACATGGGGGGGTTTGGTGACACAGTCAGCTGGGGGCATGCAGGCTGTGCGAGCCTTGTGTGGCTGAGTGACTGTTTGTTATGAAAACCTGCGGTATAAAGTGGGTTGGTGGGAAGGGGTGGGGGGAGGTTAGCAAGGTGGTCCTCAGGGTTTCCTGTCACCAGACATTACTGTTTCGGTCCCCTGATGCTGGTTCCTTACTGCCACCTGCTGTTCATTTGACATTATATCCTGCACTGGATGAGTTAGATGTGAAGGGCATTTTATTGCTTAGATGTCTAACAATGCTTAAGACAGACATTAGTAATGGATCAGATGTTTTGGTATGAACTTCGTCCACTGAGTATTGGTGTGGTGTTGGCAAAGTCTATGAGTTCCCTCCATGATTATAAGTGACGGAGTGATATACAGCTATTATTTCACTCAAATCCCCTATCAAATGTAGAATTAACACCCCTCAGAGGACCTCCGTTTCTCATCAGTGTCCCCTACAGGACTACAGAAGCACAGCTGGACCTCCTTCCTCTCCCATGAGGTGAATGACATTGTTTTTTTTTTGTCTTCCAGCAGGGAATGGCAGATTACGAGTCGCGGTTTCCCACCAGGTAAGCCTCTCATCCTTACCTCGCATGGTAATTTACATCTTTCTTTGGCGTGTTACTGGGCTGGGCCCAGACACAGAGAAAGGCGGGGGTGCAATATGTAAATAAATACAGGACACGGTGATTTCTGGGATGTCCAGAGTCAGGCTGAGCCAGCTGTGGGACCACCTACCCCCTTCCTGCAAGCTGCCAGGGAGTGACCATAGGTGGTGGTTGATGAGAGCAGGCGTATCTGACCCAGTTAGGGGTACATCTCGGCCTGTGGGGGTGGCGACTGCTGCACTGTTGTCCCAGAATCCTCAGCAGCGGGAAGCCGCCCCAGTGGCACCAATTTATGTTAAAGGGAGTGACAAGCAAACAGCTAATCACGTACCGAGACTACTCACACTCTTCACAAACTCCTCTTATTTTACTTTATGTTTGATATGCTTGTTAATTGTTTTGTTTAGCCAGTGTTTGTTTAGCAAGCAGTAAGGAATTAAGTAATACTTTGTCCACATTAGCCAAATTGATACTTTTTTGAGCATTTTCAGTATTTCCCTTTGCGTTTTAAGTAATTCGGTTTGTGGTTTTGTTATTTATTCTTTGATTTTTGTATATGTTCTCCTACGTTTGCACCCCCCTGATTCTGCCCTGTGTTGTTGGTTTTCGTCAGACGGCATCCTGACACACACGTAGGGAAAGGCAGCCGCTTAAGCCCAATAGCTGCCCGCTAGCAGCCTGCGGGTAGCGGCCGGGCCGTCAGGCCACCGCTCCTCGCTAACGTTAGCCCAGTTATGTGGGTGCGTGGGATTGCTGGCTGCACCTCCCGGTGCCGCGTCTGAGAAGGAAGTGACGCCGTTCCTTCAGCGGGAACAGCAGGCTGAGGGCGTGAAGGTGACTAGGGGTTGACTAGACAGGGCTTGAGGCGAAGGCGTGACACGCCGCGTTCCCCGGGCCTGTCTGCCACCCCACAGCAGCTTTCTGTCGTGTGCGCAGCCCCATGACACCATGTGACATCACCGATGATGAAAGCGGGAGCCCAAAGTGAGGCCTTCCCTCGCTCTCATGACAGCTGGCCACTCGCCTCATTCCATAATGCTGTCATTGTCGTTAGACACCCTGCTAATTACATGGCTTTGTTTACCCCATAACCTGTATACGACATCATGCTGACTGATTCATTTTTCCCAAGAATCTTTGACAAAACTCTCTGTATTAATGGAGAGCCAGAAAATTATCTATTACGTATATAAAATTGTCACATCGCAACTATTACATAATTATTCTAAAATATGTATTAATAATCTATTCATTTCATAAACATTTTTCTGATATATATGCAAACTTGAAAGATCATCAAGTCAATGCTGTTTCCGAAATGTACTTCTATATTTTCAAATATTCTTGGGAACAATTAATGAACAGTCTTGCTGGTTTATGAATTAGCTATATCTGGGATGTTGTGCAGTGGGGTGGGGGGGGGATGGGGGAGGATTGTCTGATGTGATGTTGGGAGTGATGGGAGGGAGAGGTGGCCTCCTCCCACATCTCCATGCTGCCCCCTTGTGGTCTGATGTCACATTGTTCGTCTGAGTCCGTCCACCCTGGCAGCTTCTCCCTCTCTCTGTTCCACAGTTCCGAAGGCAAACTGATCTCCACAGTGTGAGGACAGACAGGCACACAGACAGGCGGCCGCGAAATAGGACAGGCAGCCACTTCCTCCGTGGCTCTCCTTTGCCCCGCCTCCCCCGTTCAACAACACCACTCCCTCCCCCGCATACAAGTCATTTCCACGTGAACAAGCCTGCCCGTGCAAGAGGCCATTCTCCCTCTTCTCTTTCACTCTCTCTTATCGGGCAGCACCAGTATCTGGGCTCTAAGACTTGGGGGCTGTGAGGCTTTGGAGGTAGTGCGCTGAGGGGAACCAGAACACAAGACCTGCTGGACCGGCTAGCCTCTTATGGACTTAATTTAATTATTTCAGTAGGTTCCTCTGAGTCTCATGTAAGTACTACCAACACTCTCCTGTAAATTAAGCCATGAAAAAAAAGACAAAAATTCCCTGCCCATTCTGAAATGGGGGGGGGGGGGCATTTGCCAGGAATGTGAACTCTTTATACAAGGGGGTGGAGTTTTTCTTTCAGGTGGTGGAATAAACACATTACCTGTCTCAGGTGTGCAGTCGAGCCAAGGGTTCAAGGATTCTCCCCGGAGCCCCATTAATATGAAGAATGACTCTGGGAACCTGGACAGTCAGCATATTCTTAGGTACCTTCTGAAGCTGCTTAGAAGGCAGCTTTTTTGGATCTTGCAACACAGCTGTCCACTTTGAAATATTATCCTGATGGAAACTGCATCTTTCAATAGTTTTTTTTTGCACCTAGGAAGTAAATTATTAATCAAAGGTCAGATTTTGACTAACCAGTGCTTGAAATTAAATCTCCATGACCTATAAATGATTATCACCTTCCTCGTGACATGAAGACCGTGACGTGCACTGTAACATGTCGTCTTTCATACGATCTTCTGCTCACACGTCTTTCTAACACCCTCGTCACCAACATCCACCCCCCCCCCTCCCCCAAGATTCTGCTTCTGACAAACAGGCTGTCGTCCCTGAAAGATTCAACACCACAGCACTGTTCTAAACCGTCGCTGTTCACCTCGTCCGTTAAAGGACGGATAACCGGTACCTCACGTGTACTGCAGCAACCACTGTAGCTGTGTCCAGCTAATGAAGGGAACATATGCTGCTTATCTGGGCCACTCGGCACGAACAATCCTGCTGGATCTGTCCGGGTTTTATAAATCACTCCGTGGTCACATGACCACCTGGACTCAGAAGTAGATTCCAGCTACATACTAAGGAGACAAATGACACAGATCTTTCACTGATGTTCTCATTTGGTTCTAGATCTGGAAACCAGGTCCACCAAGTTGGAAACACTGTGTAAAGTTTACCACACTTGTACATAGCTTTACACATTCTGTAGGCTGTAAATACACAACCTTTTGGCTTTGAGGACCATGAGTAACTAAAGTGTTTCTGTGTATTATTTAATCAAAAAACCTGGCTAACCTGCTAACTGATTAACTAGCTAAATGACTTGCAAAAGAGTTTTTGTGTTCAGCCGGTGGACCAGTGGATGATTGCGGTGCCTTTTCTGGCCAATTTTATTTATAATCCCTTTGAAAGCTACTGTGTGCCAACTTAACCAAAGCAGTCTATCTTCTGCGTCACATTTTATAAATACAATAATAAACACATCACCTGAAAGGAGCCTGGGATTTGAATTCTCTCTTGAAAGCCCATCAGCTCGTTTTTTTGTCTTGTCATCTGAAACCAGTGACTTTGTAAAGTATGGGCTTAAATAAAAGAAAAACGGCAATGAGCATTGAGAATGATGGGAAGTGTGTCTGTTTTTGTGGGTGTGGCCATGGTGGTCAGCTGACGCCAGTCACGGTCAGAGGGAGCCGGGCCTCTGGAGTCCACGGCTGAAACGAGCGTGATGTCAAGGGGGTGTGCGTTGGGTACCTTCTGTCAAAATGAAGAATGTTATCGGTTTGTCCACCATTGTTGGGTCGAGGGTCTCATTGTCATTCCACTTGATTAGCTCATGGTAACTTAAGGAGAGATTCCCTTGAAAATGAAGTGCATTCACTTGATTCTCACTTTCCGAAGGGGTCAAACCAAATAAGCGGAAAGGTCCTGACTGATTTCATGGCTTTTCACCAAAATTTACTATTAAAGAAAAAAAGAGACTTAAAGGCAGAGATTCATTGATGAGAAAATAAAAATTTCTGAGGAAAGGATATGAAGAGACCATCCTCCGTGAAGTCACAAAGGGGATCTCTCTCTCTCGCTCTCTCTCTCGCTCTCTCTCTCGCTGTCCCTGTGACTGACACCCAAGTCTTCGCTGTATGTTGCCAACACTGTCCATCTCTGTTTTGATAAATTTAGAGACAAATGCAGTAGAATGGGGACAACAGGAAGCTGCCAGTGTTTCTTCTTTCTCCACTAAAATAACTCCAAGGTATGATACCAGGTCTGCAGGCCCAGGACCTACCTCTCCATCAGTTCTTGGTGTGCGTTTTCCTTTGCTTTTGAAACGTTACATTTTTGATTGTCAAAGCAGGCTAAATGTAAATGATGTGAAGAACTTCATTTTGCATGCTTTTGGGAGGGACACCAAAGCTGTGTAATGTACTGTTGGTAAAGGTGCCTTACCACAACTTACCAAACCAATTTTCACCTCTAGTCTTTTTTTCTCTAAATAAAACGTAAAGAAGATTAATTTCCCATGGAGGTAGCAGGGACACCTGGGTTGTATAAGAACTTTGTCTCTAAATTAATCCTCAGTCTGAAGCCAGGATTGAAATCAACTTGACCATGATGTCTGTACTTGCCATTGGCTAAAGCCATTGTTGGAACCTGCCCTGAACCATGTTGTTAGGGTTTCCCATTGGCTAAAGCCATTGTTGGAACCCGCCCTGACCATGTTGTTAGGGTTTCCCATTGGCTAAAGCCATTGCCAGTACCCACACTGACCCTGCTGTCAGTGAATCCCTTTGGCTGAAGCCATTGAATACACTAGGCTGGACCTGTTTGTCTATGCTTCCCATTGATTGAAGCCATAGATGATCTGGTGTCTGTCTTGTCCTTTTTTGCCATTCGATGAACTGAGTGAACCTGGATTTGGCCGTATGTCCTTCCAATTGGCATTTCGGCAAAACCTCACCAAAGCACAGTTGATTGCAAAGACTTCTGGTGGGAATAAAAATGTTTCTGACTTAAAGCAAAAAAGGAAGCTGAAGTGAAACCCTCAGTGTTGCTTTCCTGTAACCTACAGTAGATAAGTTTGTCAGCCACCTGTCATGACGTGTAGTGATATAAGACACCGTCACCCCTTCCTGCTATCATCCTCTCATTTGTGAACTAGGGTGGAGCCTCTCGTCCTTCTTCAGCTCCACCCCTAACTGAAAGCTGTCCAATCACCACTCCCAAACACAGTTGGTGTCCCCTTTTCTGCTTCCTTATGACACAGTAGGGTGCCCTGCCATTTATGGTCATGTTGCATGTGATGGTAGGCAGTAAGACATCAACCCTGACCCGTGGCCCCCATCCCTCCTCCCCACTTTCCCACCATTGTCTTTCAGTCTAGCATAGAAGGCTTCTTGACCTTTCTTTAACTGCATGGACTCATGTGAGTGCTGCACAGGCCAGTGTGTGTGTTTGCGATTACAGATCCGTGAGTGTGTGCTTGTGTACTGGTGTGTACAATGGTGTAGCAGTGTGTGCGTGTGTGTGTGTGTGTGTGTGTGTGTGTTTGTTGCCTGCTTGCCTGGCTCTCCTTTTACTTCTGTACATTTATTTATTTTATTTTTCCGGGAAAATGATGCCTGTGTGCAGTTAACACTTTGTATCTAATGCTGTGGTAGCTATGGAAGTGGACTTGTACAAAATACAGGGAATTACATGGCATTAAAGCAGTAACAGATGCATGAATGGGTAAAACCTTTACACAGGAAACTATCTAAGCTGCTTTGGGTGAAAACCTCTTCCTAGCAGATAACTGTGAGCAGCAAAGCGACATCTCCTGTGGAGGAGATGCCTTTGTGCGGTCTCTGCACTTGTGCTCCACAGAAATTGAGAAAGGGTGCAGTATGTTAGCCTAGGAGTCTGTGCATGAAGCCCGCCTATAGATGAATGGCCGGTGTTTGGCTCCGTGGGTTAGGACACTCTGTCCGTGATCATATCAGGTGGCTGTTTCAATATCGTGGTTGCCAGGGTGATATCATCGTTGGGTCCTTGAGTAAGGCACTTAACCCCAGTTTCTCCCAGGACCACCATGCTTTCTCAGTTGCATGTTGCTTAGGATAAAAGCATATGCTCCATTTGTAAATGATGAAGGTTAAAACTGGTTTATTGTTTTTAAAAATGAGGGTGCTGCAATAACAACAGTATGGAGTGAAGCATACTGTAGTACGTAAATGTAGTACGTAGCATTTGTTACTTAGCACTCCCTAAATGTAGTACGTAGTATTTATTACTTAGCACTCCCTAAATGTAGTACGTAGTATTTATTACTTAGCACTCCCTAAATGTAGTACGTAGCATTTATTACTTAGCACTCCGTAAATGTGGTACGTAGCATTTATTACTTAGCACTCTGTAAATGTGGTACGTAGCATTTATTACTTAGCACTCCTTAAATGTGGCACATAGCATTTAATACTTAGCACTCCATAAATAATTGTAGTCTTGAGTTGTAGTCTTTACAGTAGTAGTTTAGTTCTGAAGTTGCTTAAGAAGTCAGACAGACTGAGGACTTCATATAGCCAAAGTAGTGATGTTATTTTGCGGCTGAAGGAGGGTTGCCACCTCCTAATGTGAAATTAGAGATTTAAATATGCCTATTAGAACATAAAACACCATTTGGTGCATTTGACTATTGTAATTTGAAGATTCTTTGCTTTAGCTTCTTTCATTTTACCAAACTGTTAGGTAATGATAGGCAAGCTAGCAGATATGGTTAATGTTTAAGCTGCCAAAACTGAAATGTTCAGAGATTGTTCACCCATGTTCACTGGTATACTAAAGCTGAGGGTTGTAATATTCTCAATAACAGAAAATTCTTAGGATTCACCTTGCAAAAACTGACAAAAGCTTATGATTTTTTAGTGTAAAAACAACAATTATTAGTATATGAAGCAGAGTATTTTAACCAAAGACATTTGTGTAGCATTACAAATAAATTAGTTATTGTTTTGCTATTTTATACTCCAAGGCATAGCTTGGATCTTTTAGTCATTATGCCAAATAACATGACATAAAACCACTTGTTTGCGTTGAACAATAAAGCACAAATCCCTGGAATCTCTTTACAGTGTGGGTCCAGAGTTTGCCCGGTTTTGAAAGAGCAGAACATCCCGTAAGTGATTGGCCTTCCTTGCCATCCAGCCAACCAATCACATTCCTTCTCTTTCCTTTGTCTCTCTCACTCTTCCTCTCTTTGTTGTACTTGGCTGTTACGCTATGTGTCTCCATCAAGGGGGCGTGGCTTAGCTGCTCGTTATTTTCACCCTGTGGCATCTCAGGACGGATATTCGTTGTGCTGAGATGTCATTTTTGCCAACCAACGAATCCAAAAAGGTTGTTGGTTGGTAAAGCCTGAGTCACACGAACCGGCCTGGCATGTCCACGTTATCCTGCCAGCTCAGAGCGATCACTGACTCCTTCGAATCCAGTACTCACTGCATGACTGCTTAGAAGTAGTCCAAAAGGGTCAGTGTCTATAGAAACCAGTAGCAGTTTTTGCGGTGGCAGTCCCCAAGGTACCAGCTACCTGGTGCCCCCCTGTGTTCTGGGGCTGTGTTTGCACATTCTAACAGCTACTTCCCTCCCTCCTGCTGCAGAGAAGTCGTGGGAGATAGCATCAGGCCAGCCATCAGCTATGAAAGATCCGCTTCTATCCTCTATTAGCATCTCCAGGACGTCCAGCTCATCTTGTCAACGGCCGGGGGCCTCTCTCACAAGGGGGGGGGGGGGGGAGAGGGGCTTTGGGAGGTAGTTTGGAGGTGGGGGGGCGGGGAGCGGACGGCCAGCAGTCTCTGCATCTCTATCCTGCACCGGATCACGCTTCTGCTCGTTGACCGAATCTTTGGCTTCCCAGGAATCATTCATCCCATCTTCTTAATCCACCACATGTGAGCCCAAAGGGTACGACATCTTCCACTGACAAAATGAGACTTCAAAGGCAAACAAACAAATCCGCAGAACAATCCCAGGAGGAAGCGTGGCAGAAACCTTAACCTGTGCAATATTTGTTCTTGTTTTATAGTCTCCTTGATAGCATCTGGACAGGCTTATTAGTAAGAGAAGCCTGCTCCGAAGTCAATTGTAATTCCCTTGTAAAACTACTATCAACAGCACAACAGAGCGGTCCGAGCTGGAAGACGGGTTCCAAGCAAAATATTGGGCGAGTCCTGCAGCCGAAACAGGCACACTGATGTGAGAGCAGAATGGCCGGGGACGTCACCGCCCATCTCACACGCGTCGTCCTTTGATCCCACTGCCGGTCCTTCTCCCGCCAGGGCTTGTGCTTCTTCTCCCTCAAGGGGTGGGGGAATTCCCATAATGGATACTTTGGCAGCGACTAACCTTCGGGCTTGCAGCCCTTCACTCTTTCCTCTTACGTCCCCATCGGTCAAGAGCAGGAAATGCAGGTTGAAGGGGTCTCTTCAATCTGGCAGTTTAGTTTTCCTACAGAACTATGTAAATATATTTAAGATGTTCAAGTTTTTACTCTGGAATTCAAACATTAGTATTTTGCTCTTATTTCTGTGCTTTCTGAGAGCAGATCTCAACTCAATATTCAGTTACTGCATTGGTAGGCTGCAGATCGGTATAGACTGATAGGGACTGTCTTCGCTTCTTAATAACTGTTATAAAGTAAAATGACATGCCACTTCAGTCTGGGGCTTCCCCAGCAAACTCCTTAGCATATATGAAACCGCAATGTACTTCAACTTTAAGGATTTTCTTCCTTTTCATATCCTAACAATCCTCTGTTTTGGATTCATGCAAACAGATTAACATCTATTGTCCTTCCCTATTAGCTTATTATCCTACCAATGTGTATTTTATCAATATTGTGTGTATAAAAACATCTAGAGTAGTCTAGGCATGCACGAAAGTGAAAAACAAATCAGGTTTTTTTGAAAAGGTTCACTTTACTTGTAGCTAGCTTATTCAAATTCGTTTTAAGCCATAATTTAAGTAATGGGCGATTATTTCTATGTACAGGAAAATAATTTATAAAGGGGGTAGCTGCTGTTGCTGCTTGACTTAGTTGATTATGCTGTGATGGAAACGCATTAATGTAACTATATAAATTAGAAATTACTGTATGCACCTGACTAGCTACTTCGTGGGAGCCATTGAAGTTGGCTAGTACTTCACAAAGCTGTCGTTTGTGGCGATGATGGCTCTTCAGCCGAAGCTTAAGTCTCTCCGACCTCACAGACACGTTCATGCCTGATGTGGGTGCTTTAGTTATGGTCTCTGTGCCCGGCCTAGACTCCATGGAACCGCAATAGCCTGTTCTGTGAACGCAACTGCTATGCAAGTAACTCGCTGTTCATATCACTGTCATTTAGCTGTGGGTTTGAAACTGTCTGTCCACCGGCTCTATAAAACTGTGTCTTTTGGGGTTCATTCGCTATGAATTATGATTGTTTAAATCATTATCTGTATGTTTTGAAGTAGCTTTACTCCAGGTTGCAATGAATTTTTTTGTAACGATACTGGCTGCCACTGAACGTTACAATTTCTCACTGCACCAGTGCTTTCCAAAACCCGCGTCTGCACCAAACTACCGGGAGACAGGGGCTCGCTGGTGCACGTCGGATGGGATTGCTGTGTCCAATGGGCAATGACACGCACCGCCGGTTTGGGCGCCTATCCCCCACCATGACTGCGTCCTTATCTTTTAAAGACACGAATCACCTCATTATTTAAACGCTTTTATTTTGCATTGAGATCTCAACTAATCCCTTGTGTGGCTGAAGGTAATTCTCCTCCATCAATGGGTCCCGGCAAAGTATACGAAACATTGTTTAATCTTGTTTTGCAAATGTATTGGGTGGTTCGGAGCTGTAGCACTTTAGGTATTGATTTACCGCTGATCTCGATGGAAAGAGCCGCTGTAATTATGTCTGTCAAACCTATTCAGCTAGATGTACAGTAACGGTGCCAGACACTTGTCCTTCATGTCTTGCCTTTGACGAATAATATTAGTCGTGTGAAGGGGCCGAGAGCTTTACTTGTACAAGTCCATGCAATGCAAAATACTTCATTTATTTCATTGCCTCTCTTATGATTTTTCCTCTCGAGGTGTTAAGTCTGTCTGATTTTCTTCTTTCATGCATTCTTAAAGTGAATTGAACATGGATTCATGTCACAGAGTTGACTCGTTTTGTAAGCGTTTTTAATCAAGGTGGGGGATAAATCACACATAGCTCAGCCACTTGTGCAATGTGTGAAAACCAAGCCTGGATTCAGATATAATGTACTTATTACATATTTCCTTCTCCTCTGTGTAAGTGGTTCTCATGGGGGTGCCATAAAAGATAACGATAATGGTTGGATCGCACGGATTAATCTTAAGAGGAGGGACGCATATGCTTTGTACATGATCAGTGCTGGGTTGACCAGTGGTTAAAAAACAGTGTTTGTGATGAAACATCCCTGGTGGGCCCTGCTGTTGGATCTTTTGGCAAGGTATATAAACCGAAGTACTAGTGTTCTGTGAGAAACGTGCTGCTGTATAAATGTTAGGAGGCTTCTGAGATTGCCGAGCCCCCATCTCTGCGTTGCTGTGCTCGGTGACGGACGCTGAAGGCTGTTCTGGCCATTGATGCGGAATTCCTCATGCTCATTCTCTTTTTAGCGTGTTTTACTTTGTTTTTTTCTGTGTATTTAGGTGGAATTTCAGATATAGCCATTGAGGTTATGTGTTCTAAATGGAATCAGTTGTAAAATATTAGGGGAAATAATTTATATTATTAATGAAAGATGCTTGTATGTTTGTAGATAAAACTGTCAGATGCTTTTTATAACCTGATTGTAAATAATGGCACATTTTCATAAGCCTAGATCATTGTCTTACTGCAAAATAAGGAATTTGTTTATTTTCAGCGCAATATTTTGTGAAAATGACGTCCAAGGTATTGCAATAGTTTTTTGTGTTTAAGTAGATTTTGGAGGCCAGAATTGTGGCGTGATGAACTAAGCTATTCGTGTTTTCAATCATAACAAGCTGCTGGGAACAGAACAGAGAAACCAGTTGAATACACTGGATCTGCTGATGTCTGAAAACACTTCATGTAGATGTCGCGGTGCACAACTGTTTACATGGACTCAGAGTTAGAGGGTCCACTCAGTATGTGTGTTTGCGTATGATGGGTAGAAAATGTTGTGAAGACAATGTCCCTTTGCAATGTAACAGCAAAAGCCACACAGACACACACACACAGATACACACCTTGTCTGAAGAAATACAATATTTCTGCATTATTATCAGTCAAGATTCACAAAATCCTTTTCCCAGGATGCATATATATGTGTGTGTGAGAGAGAGAGAGCAAGAGGTCCCAGCCCGATTGGCCGAGTGCCGGATTTGTAAACAAATATTTGAAGTTTTTTTTTTTTTTTTTTACTGTTTTCTATGTAAATTCACTGTCCTCCACTTGTTTCACATTGTCACTATCTTTGCTGTAATCAAAAATACATGACTTATATGAAATAAATGTCAATAAATTAAGAAGCACTGTTGAGAGCTACTGGCTGTGGTTGTCATCATTGATTATCAATGGTACCAAGGTACAGTGTCTGGATTGGAGACTCACTGACACTGGTCTGTGCTGCACACAGCCCCCCAAACTCTCTATTGTGCATTTGGTAGCATATCAATGCAGTTTTCATGGGAAACGGACATCATGTGGTCATGTGACTGTTAAGCTTTAAATTTGTATGGCTCATTATTATAGACCATCAGTTACTGGCAGGTTTCCCATTGGTTCAACCAGGTTGTGACTGACAGCTGTCCCACCCAGTGCTTCTGCTTTGTGTCTATGAGTGTTTATGAATGAATCAATCAATGATGACACTTAATTGAAATTCCTCTTCATGACCCAAAGACACATGTGTAAGGCAGCAAAGAGCAGCCACCTGTAGCAGTGTCCATGGAGCTGGGCATTAAGGGTAGGGTGACCCCCTAATCCAGGGAAGGAGGGACACTCTGAGCTACTTCAGGTTTTACAAACTACTTTAAAACTGAAAAGCTCCTGTGCTTCTAATCTAGCTTTGTATGTTTACATCTTCTCTGTATAGTAGATGTCATTGTCTATAAATTGCCCATAGTTTGTGATTGTGCATGTAAGTCTGAGTGTGTGTGTGTTCCCTGTGATGGACTGGCATGCTCACTGGGACAGGCTCCAAGCCCCACAAATCTACTGGGTGGATGAAAATGTGGTTGTGTTGTGATGTACTGAGGTACACATTATGTGAGCAACATCCACATTTGAATTCTATGTTAATTTAAATTGATATAAAGGTGAAGCTGAGTAAGGAAGGTCCTGTTTGTTTCATGGCCTAAACATCCATCCATTCATCATTCTGTCGTCTGTAAGAGCTCGTCCTATTCATGGTGGTGGGGAGTGTTTCCCGAAGGCTACAGGTGCAAGGCAGGAACAACCCAGGACAGGGCGCCGACCCATCACAGGGCGCATCGTCTAAACAGGTGCAACTAATCACAATCCACCATGCCTTCACAAGAGATTATTTCATATCTTTGGCAACATTTTGTTTTAGTCTTTATGAATTTTTACATTTTAAAGCCTTTTCAGTTATAAAAATAGTACAGACTGCAGTCTAACTAGATCTATGCCAAACAGATACAGAATATCGAACCCGAACGGCGAATGTAACACAAAACACTCGGCTCGTAACGGAGAACTCAATGTCTTCAAGGCCAGTGGCAACCAGCTCCAGAGGATGTCCTGATGCGCAGGGGGAGGCTTCTGGGAAGCAGAGAGTCTGCTCCTGCCCACAGTATAAGAAGCGTCACCTTCTGTTTGGGAATTACCCTTCAGAACCTAAAGTAATATCTTTATATAACACATAGTATTTCATACTTATTTAAAGTTTCTACAGACAACTGAAAAGAAACATACAAAAAAATGTTAACACTGAACATACCGCATGATCATTACATATTATAAATATCTCAGAAAGATAACTTTAATGACTCAGAATTATCTGTACTGTGATCTCCAACACTGGGTTGTAGACATGCTTACATACTCTTATTTTTCCACAAAAGTTTGTTGTTTCTTGTGTCCTTCAAATGTCATCTTGCTTTTATTTCAAACTGAAGGATAGTAACAGGAGTCACATGTCCAACTCTCTTATCCTGCCTGCTGTCTGAAAGAGATAAAACATGCTAACTCACAGATCATTATCTTCCTATAAACTTCATGATGTGACAGATCATTTCTATATTCTGCTACTCTTTACCACTGTGCATCTGTCTTTTAAGCCTGTAAATCCTAGGGCTTTGGGTGGTGGGGTAGGCAGGTTGTCTGGGCCACCATCTTTTTGGCATATAACGTTCACTTTAAACCGACAAAGAAACAAACAGAGAAACAAACGATCAAACAGAACAAAAGTCCCTCGGCCTGATCTGATGGGAATGCGGCCTGTCAGGCTTGGGTGCAGCGTGTGTGACCTTTACCCTCAGACTGGCACCCATATGAGAAGCTGCACACGAGTCATGCTTCTGGGAAAGGATGTCCACATAAAGGAAACCACACAAAAGATCCACTGTGGTTGTCCATTAAAGGATCCGTCAGATTTCTGAACCAAGTGTGAGGCCGGATGTGTGCCTGTTTTTTCAGATGGACTTAGTGTGGAACGAGGTGCACACCTAGGTGTATTTCAGCTCGCTGGGCCAGATGTGTGCCCAGGTGTACATAAAGGTGTCCCTCGAGAGGTTGTGACAGGCTCCGGTCACTGCTGTGAAAGGAGGAAACCTACGCCATTTCATGTCCAAGACAACCAAAGGTACTTTTAACAAATGAACGAAAAGAAATTGGTTTTCCCTTCCCGCAATAAAATCATTCTGGCTCCCAGAACTATAAATACTTGCAAAATATTCATACTTGTCAAAATCTTGCTGTAGCTGTGTGAACAAACCGCAAATGAAGAGTCAGTGAATAAAAACAGTAGTGATATCTAGCAAGTGTCCTTTGTGTGTCTTTTTTTTCGTTCGGTCTCATTTAGCAAATTTGAAGAGATGAAAAGGTGATGTCATAATCTGCATGTTTATATATATTTATATATATAAATATGTATAAATAAATGTAATTTTGTCTCTTTCTTTGCTGACTTCACTCAAGCCCCATTTTCAACCGATGGTGTCCAATCACCAGGACGTGCCATCTTAGGGTGGCTGTCTGTGTTCCAAAAACATCCAATAAAAGAGGCCAAAGGCAAAATAAGAGAGACGAAGTCCCTAACACGTAGACCAGCAGAGGGGTTACTTCCATGCCTCACTCTCGCTCACCATCCTCACTGCTCCCTGTAGGACAGAGGATACACAGTCAGGCATGGCCAACAATGCTAATCAAGTATGTGAAAGTTTACAAAAGTATATTAAATCATAGGGATGCTAGCATGTTAAGATTGACCAGACTCGTATCAAATAACAACATTTGTTTAAATTAACACCCTGAAATAGTTATGCAGGTAAATTTTGGTAGCATGACTGGCTTGTCTCATTGTCAATGCGAAGAGTGACATTTGTGTGAAAAGGAGACAGACCTCCTGCAGATTCGATGTCGGAGTCGGATACGTGCGTGATGGAGAAGCGGGAGACCAAGGAAGGGGAGACAGTGAAGCGAGAGAACTGCACTGCTGGCTTGGGCTCCGGAGGAACAGCAGACTGCCTGGGGGCTGATGGCTTCTCTGGGGTGCTTCTTGCAGCCACCACAGAAGAGGCATTGGGCAGCAAAGGGAAGTCATCTTCCCACTCAAAACCTGCACCTACCCCGAGACAGAGACAGATAAGGTTGGAGTATTCATGCAGCCATTTCTCTTTGAGTATCATAAGTATATTTTTGACTGCTATAACACAGTTAAGCCTATAACTGAACCCCCATGGAGGTTTGGGAGCCCCCTGTTGGCCGCCAATATTCACTTGGGTGGTGGGCCAACTTTTTGCATGTTGTGTGTTGTAGCTGTTGCCAATCATAACCAGTCTCCAGTCTTACTCTCTTCTGAGATGTTCCCATCTGAGGAGTCATCAGAGCTGGCATTGATCTTTTCCTGGGGGCGTGGCTCCGTGGCTTCTGAGCCCTGCCCGCAGGACTCCGCTCCGGGGGGGAAGCCATGCTCTGCCAGCTCCCGGGTCGGGCTCTCCTAGACAACACCGAGAAGATATTAGAGCTGTATTCTTCAGAGCATCATAAGCCTTGGTTGAAAAACACATCTCGTATGTGTAAGAAAGTAAAAAGTAGAGTAGGCATACCTGATCGAAAAGGAACACTGTGACATCATCAAAGAAGGAAACAGCCTTCTTCTTGCGGTCAAATTCGTCACTGAAGGCCTCTGTCAGCAGGGTGGGCATCTTGAGGAGGCTGCGGAGGTGGCAAGCATCACTGCAGTCCATCACCACAACAGGCACAGTTGAGGACTCCTCCTCACTCTCCTCACTCTGCTCCTGGACATTGTAGCAGCGCAGCTCCTCATCTGATTCCTCGCTGTCTTCTGAATCAGCTTCCTCCCCATCACCTGGTGAAATCCTGCTCTCAATTGGAGGCAGGGGTGGAGGAGGAGATGAGGGACATTTAGCAATATCCATTAGACCGTCTGACTCTGTGTCTGCAGCCTGGGCTTCCTGATCTTCACTTATGGGTCTGGAACAGATGCTATCTTGCCCCTTTTCCTCCTCCTGGAGATGCCCACACTCTACTGGCTCTGTCTTGTCATCGCTGAACTCTGCGGGTATCTCCGTATTGCTGTCTGTGCTGGCAGAGTCAGAGATGAGGGGTTCTGCCAGGGAGTCCTCAGCACCCCCAGATTCTTTACCTCCATCTCCTGAAGTTGAGGGCTGTTGCTGGACAGATGTCCCTTCAGAAACTGTGGAGGAAGAGGACTCAGAGGATGCTTCCTCCCCAGGGTTTTCAGAATCCAACCCTAAGCCTTCATCTTGGGAAGATTCCTTTGTCAGGCAACCCCCCATTTCAGGTGGAGATGGGGAGAGCATGGAGAACATGGGTTCTGAGGAGGAGCCACATACTTTGGTCTCTGAGAACTCTCGTTGGGGGGAAAGCTTCTTAACATCCACATCAATTTCACTGTGATCCTCTTCATTATTCTTCCAGTCTCCTTCATCTTTTTCTAAATGCAAAGGTTTCAAGCTCTCTTTCTCCATAGGTTTTTTGGGGGACTTGTTACCATCTTCCTTTTGTACCAAGTCATCGGAATCCAGTTTGTCCATAAGGTTGTCTTCCTTATCCTGGGAAAATCGCTCATTTTCTGTATCATAGTCAGAGAAATAGGCAGAATCCCTATATGTGTTTTTCTCACATAGGCTTGTAAGGTCAAGCTCTGTCCTGTTGGTCATTGAAACAAGTGGAATTGCACTGTCATCCATTTCAGCCTGTGAGACCACTTTGGCTTCAGTGACTCCTGGGGCTAGGTTTCCACACAAAGATGTCTTCCCTAGAGACTGGGAAAACCCTTCAGGGTCCCGTGGCTCAAGAGGTTCCTTCATAACAAACTCTGGGGATTCATTGTTCTCAGTGTCATAGCCACTGTCATGGGCTTTAGGTGGGCTGGAGGTATCAAAAGAAGCAGGGCTTAAGGCATCGCATGACTCAGCAGTAGACGGTAAATCAATGGAATCAACAGAATCTGGGGTTTCCGCCGGGTCCTGGGGATTTTTTAAGCCGGCTGGAGCATTTCCCGAATCTGCGCAATCCATTATAAAGTCTACAAAAATTCCCGAGGTAACGTCTGTGATATCTTCATCACTGCAGTCATCGATGTCCACAAGGCTGATGCTGGAGCATCCCCTCTCAACACCGCTGTCCGCAAGCCGACTGCTGTCTGACACTGGGTCTGGCGAGGTGGCCTTCTCTGCCGCAATATGGACGGTCTGAATCTTGAATTTAACACCTGTCAGAGATGACACTTCTTGCTCCACACCCTTTTTCCCCAAAATTTCTCCACCAAGACCGGTTTGGTGCTCTGAGTGCTCCAGAAGAATAGGGGTTCTGTTCATATCTGACATCTGGGATTGTGATAAAACACATTCTCCAGTAAGGGATGTAGGTAAGTTAGACAGACTTTTCGCTTTGTCTGCATGGGGTGGTTCACTTTTCTTATCTCTGATGTAGTTACTGATGCCATAGTTTCTGACAAGTGTACCAGACAGGGGATCGACGGACTGTGGACTATCCACAGTCTGGCAGTACCTGACTGGTGATATTGGATCCTCCCTGCCTTTGTGGCATGGGTATACACAAATATTACACTCCCTGGGATTGATAAGTGAGTGGTGTTTGCTGAGGGTAAGGCAACCCGCATTATTTCTCATAGTCTCTGGGTAGCAGAGAGAATTATTGGATTGGAACATTGACTTCTCTTTGATGTCCATCTGCGGCCACAAATCCTCCACATCGGTAGAAGGCATGGTATAATGGTAATCCACGTAGGTGTCCTGGCTGCACCTCACTGGCCTCCGGGAGAAGTTCAAGCTGTTGTTGTTAGCGGAGTGGTTTGAGACCCAGCTTCTGGCCTCCCTCTCTACAAACAGGTCGTCTTCTTCCAGGTCACTATCCCGTCTGTCCCTGAAAAGGGGGCCCTCTGGACCAATGCTGACAGAGTGGGGCCGGGGCATGGTCTTCCTCAGGGAACCCATCATGTCATAGTAGCACTCACCTGCCATGCAGGGGTCACCATACCCCTGCCTAGGATCACTCAGAGAAGGTGAGATACCGAGTGGATTCTCCAGCTCACCCAATGCCTGACGTAGGCTTCGGGATCCCCAGCTCTCCTCCTGGGGCTCCACGTTGTCCTCCATCAAATAGTGGTCCATCTCCATGGAGGGAGAAGGGTCATAGTAGTATCCACCATCCCTATCCTTGTAGGACACATAGTGTCCTGACTCCCAGGGTTGCATGGGGCTGCACACCTGGCCTAAAAGGGGTTCCATGGTCAGGGAGATCGCTGGACTATTGTCTGAGTCATAGGCGCTTGCTTTGTGAATGTCCGTTGACCAAAAGGAGCTGGGCTGAGCCTCTGAGGGACAATTTATGCAGCCTACTGCCTCACCACTCCCAACCACAAAGCCCCCATCAGCACTGCCTTCAAATCCAGGGCTATAGGGGCATACTGTATAGTTTCTGTCAATGTGGCAGTCCACAGGCTCCTCAATGCGAATGTAATACTCGCTGCTCATTGATGGGCTGTGTGCACTCAGCACAGGAACCACTCCAGGAGTGTGTAGCTGCTTCGAGTCGTAGTAGGATGGTGAGACCCCAAGTGTGAGCCCATCTGCCCCACAGCTGCCAACAGAGGGATAGTAGATGTCCTGGTAGTGAGGATTACCCTGACCTAGGGGCCCGCTGGTGGAGGATGAGCGGTAGGGCAGCTCATGCCGAGCCTGCTCCCACTTGTACTCAAAGTTGAGTCCGTGACGGGTCTCGGTGACTGTCAGGACATCATCACCAGGCTCAGGCTGGTAGCTGTCGCCCATTGAGAATCGTTCAAGCAGTGGGAAGGAGGATGAGGAGCAGGATGGGGGCAGGCCCCCAGCGAGGCCGGCACAATGACTATTGTTGGGCCGCATGGAGTTCCAGCGCTTCTCGAAGTCTTCCTCGGCTTCACTCGCGCCTTTGGCGCACAGGTAGCTGAGCAGCAGGTGTACCTCTTCTGCTGTAGGCCTCTGATCTGGCTGCAACCAGCAGAACTGCATCACCTCATACCTGGGCATGAAGAAACGAGGTCAGGAAAGATGGAGAATTTTTTTTAGAAACACTCTTATGGAAACAATCCAAAACAAAATGTGAATGAATGGGTTTTTGGCCATGTCACTGGTCACTTGGACCAGGCAATATGAACCTCCTAACCCCCAGCTCCCTTGGCGCCCAAACAAGTGGCTGCCCTTTGCGTACAGCATGCTTTACAAATAGCAAGCTAAGGGAGGCGTAAAAATTATTTCCCCATGGGGACAATAAAGTATCAACTAAATAGGTGGCTATCTCCCGTAGCCACACCCATGTATGATTGTGACTGGGCGGCACATGAATTCAAATGTGCAGTGATAGGTCAGGAAACTGATGACTCACCAGCGATCAGAAAGGGGCACCTTCAGCAGCGGCTTGGGCAGCTTTAGCTGCTGCTCCTTCACAGCATAGGTGAGCACCTGCCTGTCCGAGTACTGCCGGTATGGCTGGTTCCCCAGCTCGAACAGCTCCCAGACCGTCACCCCCAGGGACCTGAAACAGGATCAGAGGGACCTCAAGCATTCCAACCCATGGATCAGGCTGTGGAAAGTAGGGAATATGCTACTAAACCATGCTAAACTGTGGTTTCCTATCCTACGGGGGAGCAGAAATGTCATAAAAGCACATGCTGATGCCTGAAAGTGTCATGTTTTTTCTAACCCTAAACTTAGCCTCAGATTCCTAACCATAATTTGACACCTTAGGGTGATACATCAGGTTGTTGGAAAGTAGGAAATATGCTACTAAACCATGCTAAACTGTGGTTTCCTATCATATGGGGGAGCAGGAATATCATAAAAACACATGTGAATGCGTGAAAGTGCCATACATTTCCTAACCCTAACCCTAGACTCCGATTCTTTTTCTAACCGTAAGGCCTGTTTTCTCTCACATGGGCAGAGAATGTGTCTGTTTTTTTTTAGCCTGATTTGTGTTCAGATTAGTGTTAACAGCAGGGGGCACACTGATTAGGTCCTGGCTACAGAAGGGAACTGCTGTTATAATCAGGAATTCATAAAAGCATGTTGGAGTAAGTGTCCTGGAAGCAGGCCTCACACTGCTTACCATATGTTGCCAGGCTTGGTCTGATCTACAACCAGCAGGTTGCCGTGGACCTCGTCGACAAGCTCGGGAGCGATCCAGCGCAGAGGCACCCACAGCTGGTCCGACGTTACGAAGTAGTCTTCCTGCATGGCGGGGTTGGGGAGCATGAGGAAAAACAGGGCTGGGGGTTCAATAAATTTACCCACTGGCTGCTCTTCCTTAAGGAAGCATATTCTGGTATCGAGGACCATGGAAAGCGTACAGGAATCGTAAATGCCACACACCTTGTATTTGTTATGTGAGAGCCCATAATCTCCGATCTTCACGGTGGCTTCGGCAGTTAGCATACAGTTCCTCAGGGCAAGGTCACTGGGAGGGTAGGGTTTAGGCAAAATACAAGAGACACTGTGAGCCTCCACTGGACTCTGGGAGTCCTGACATCCCCTTACATCTATGTTTGCCAATCCGGTCCTCAGGGACCCACAGATAATCCACATTTTTGTCCCTGAGGACCGGCTTAGATAACACTGTCCTACATCTCTACCATAGTTATACCTGGGCAGGACCCCCGCCACTGTCTCACCACCCACAATTCCTTCTATTAACCCTTGTCAGCGTCTCCGGGCAAAGAGGACTCCAACCTCCCCCCCCTCCCCTGCTGTTTAGGGTAGAAGCACGTCCTCCCAGTTTAAACATACCTGGGAACAGACAGTCCTTCTTCACCAGCAACCACCCGTCCTCCTGACTTAAAGAGACCGTCCGGCCCCCACCCACCAGTGCTACACCCATCATTATACACAGCTGATGAGTGGTATGCACACATATAATCACAACACACTCCCACCCACCAGTGCTACACCCATCATTATACACAGTTGATGAGCGGTATGCACACATATAATCACAACACACTCCCACCCACCAGTGCTACACCCATCATTATACACAGTTGATGAGCGGTATGCACACATATAATCACAACACACTCCCACCCACCAGTGCTACACCCATCATTATACACAGCTGATGAGTGGTATGCACACATATAATCACAACACACTCCCACCCACCAGTGCTACACCCATCATTATACACAGCTGATGAGTGGTATGCACACATATAATCACAACACACTCCCACCCACCAGTGCTACACCCATCATTATACACAGCTGATGAGCTGCATGCGCACATATAATCACAACACACTCCCACCCACCAGTGCTACACCCACCATTATACACAGCTGATGAGTGGTATGCGCACATATAATCACAACACACTCCCACCCACCAGTGCTACACCCATAATTATACACAGCCGATGAGCGGTATGCACACATATAATCACAACACACTCCCACCCACCAGTGCTACACCCATCATTATACACAGCTGATGAGCGTTATGCACACATATAATCACAACACACTCCCACCCACCAGTGCTACACCCATCATTATACACAGCTGATAAGTGGTATGCACACTTATAATCACAACACATTCCCACCCACCAGTGCTACACCCATCATTATACACAGCTGATGAGCGGTATGCACACACATAATCACAACACACTCCCACCCACCAGTGCTACACCCATAATTATACACAGCTGATGAGCGGTATGCACACATATAATCACAACACATTCCCACCCACCAGTGCTACACCCATCATTATACACAGCTGATGAGCGGTATGCACACACATAATCACAACACACTCCCACCCACCAGTGCTACACCCATAATTATACACAGCTGATGAGCGGTATGCACACATATAATCACAACACATTCCCACCCACCAGTGCTACACCCATCATTATACACAGCTGATGAGCGGTATGCACACATATAATCACAGCACACTCCCACCCACCAGTGCTACACCCATCATTATACACAGCTGATGAGCGGTATGCACACATATAATCACAACGCACTCCCACCCACCAGTGCTACACCCATCATTATACACAGCGGTATGCACACTTATAATCACAACACACTCCTTCCCCAATAATGTGCGATGGTCCACATCTAGACTCTCGTCAGACACACAAACACCCTGAATCCTGCCCTTGAGGTGCCACAGAACGATTCGCAGCGCGAGCCTGTTCCCTTGTTATCATGTCACTATGGTAACAGGCACCCGTAGCAACCACATTTTTTTTTATCTGCAGATGAGGGGTAACCCCCCTGGCAACAAAATCACTGATGCTGGAGTCTGTGAGGCACACTCAGGCAGCACCAGGATATTGTTGCCAGGAGATACCAGTGGGCAGCCCGCAGATAACTACCTCACCCAATATGACCACGCCCCCACAGCAGTGAAAAGGACATGTCCTATTAAGGGCGAACTAATGGTCACCAGTGTACGAGGCTAATAAATATGGCTTTGGAAGCATTACGCAGTACCAGGTCATATTAAATTCTCAGTAATGCATCATAAAAATATAACGTACTAACAAAATGAAAAAGCCGTACATAGACATGGTCCTACCTATGGATGAAATTGTGTTTGTGGAGATGCAGAAGTCCAGACGTAATCTCACATGCCATCCGCTGGAGCATCAAGGGGTCAGGGGTCATGGAGTCAGCAGCCCGGCAACTGAGGAGGTAGCCTTTCAGGTCACCCTGAGTTCGGGGGAACAGGAAGTAACATGTGACAGGAAGTGACATATGACAGGAAGTGACAACGACTGACCACAGGAAACCAAGAACTTCAGTTTAGCATTCTGGTGCGTTAATTTTTCTTTCGGAACTCGGAAATTCCGAGTTCAGTGACATCACGTCCGACAATATCCTGTTCGAACTACCACATCTCGGAACAAACATGGCTGCCTCCATGAACACGCTGCGTGTGTTGTTGCTTTAATTTTTAGCAGTTTTGGAGTAAGATTATTTTTTAAGAGAGACAAACAAATAAGAAACACAAACTAATCAAACCACATTAAAAGCTTTATAAAATATTTTAGTACATTCATAGCGATATTCTTTTTTCAACAGGCAAACAAACTACAAACAAACCAAATACATTAACAGGTAAAAATCTGATATTGCTGCTAGGATACTGTTTACGGTCATGATACGGTATTCTCTAAATCGAACACGTGCAATTACATTTATAATTATTAACACATTTAACAAAATAAACATTTTTAAAGATTTATAAAATAGAATTACTGTTGAGTGTGTAAGCTGCCATGTTTAAATTACGTCACAGGTGCAACTCAGACAAGAAAATTCTTTCCGACATCAAAGTCATAAAAGAGGCGTGTTTCCGACAGGAAGTGACGTTTTTCGTGACGTTTTCATTCGAGTTCCGACTTGGAGAGAAATAATCGAACGCACCATTATGTCTTCCCCCACCGGAATTATGGGATGGCAGGAGAACACAATACATATATGTCTGTCAGAAGCCTCAGGTCAAATCTCTATGTTGAGATCTTAGCTAAGGATATTGCCTGCTGCAATATGACGATAAATCAGTTTATGGTATGAAACATACTTCTGAAATTCCCCAAAAGGAAATAAATAAATAAATAAAAGTAAATAAAATCTGATTCATTCATATGAAATTGATGATACAACATCTGAACACCAGAGGGCAACCTTATACTTCTTAACTATGGGTTTCCAGGCTTAGAAAAGACCCAGCAGACTTATTACATAATACAGTTGGTGTCATCAATGCACCAGGTACCACACTGAAATCCAGAACTGGATGGGAGAAAACAGGCAGCATTCAGTGGATGTGGGTATCATGTACCGATGCTCACAACAAAATTATCCCTCTATTCCATTGGTCGTTCTATTACTTCCCTTTGGATCAAAGCAGCCAATGATTGACAGCACACTAGAATTTCACCCACTGTCGGTTTGGTTGTTGTAATGACCCAGCTCCTTCACCAGGTGTAAACCAAGGAAGAGATACAGTCATGAAGCACTGAAGTATTTTGTCATGCAATCCCTCATCCTGTACAGCAGATGGTGCTGTTTGTTCTTCTCTGACACATTCAACAACTAAGCTGACGGGCAGCATTGCTGCTGCGGTTACCCCACTATGACGTGCTTACCAGTGGGCAGAACTCCATCACCAGCAGGTAGGGTGTGACCTCGGTGCACTGTGCCAAACACTGCAGGAGAGCTGGGTGCTGCAGGGTGCTGGGGGGTGAAGCGAGGCAGTGTTACCACCCAAAAGTGTCCACCCACACTGTCCTCTGCCCCAGCCCCCCAGCCAGCTGGCATTCCCCCCACTCACAGACACACGCACAAAATAATAATGCAGATCACAGACCTGAAGATGGCAGCACATGTAGGTGGAATGAAGATGTACAGCAAAAAGACAGGAATGTTCCCCAAAATCACTGTTCGTTATTAATCCCAGTTTCTGAACCAGATTTCAAAGGCAAAACAAGAATGTGGCTGGTTTTGTTAAGCTGTGAAATGGGAAGGGAAACGTCTGGCACTCAAATAGGCAACAGATTTTAAAATAGCGGGGCTGAATGATGTCAGCAGATGAGGCAAACGAGCCCTGTACTCCGATGGTGAGGGCAGTGGGTGAGGGGGGGGGGAGTCCAAATGGAAACAGATGGACAGACAAAAACAATGAGGAACGTTTGTCTTGTGGGGGGGGGGGGGGGCTGACCGATAAGGCTGGGCCTCCTCAAGGAACTGCATCTGGTCCTGCACACTGGCGCTCGTCTTTAGTTCCTTCACCACCACTTGCATGGCGCTAAGCCCCGAATTCACCTCCCCCAGCAGAACCTGGGTCGTCCCGGGCGCGGGAGGCAGGTGCCAGACGGACAGGCAAGGGAGCGAGGGAACACAGGGGGAGAGATAGAGAAGGAGACAGTCAGTAAGAGTGCATTCGTCATCACCCATAACACGGGGAGACAGACAAAGGTCAGATCTCACGGAAGCTTCTAGACCTCACCGCTTCAACGAGAAACACTGTCGGTGCACAAGCACGCTCACACCAGCGGCACATTGTCTCAGGATGCGCTCATCTCATCCCGAGTGTCCCGCCCTTTCCACCTACATCCGTACCAATCCCAAAGCACACGTGTCATGGGACAAACTCACCTTTCCAAACCAGCCATGTCCGATTTCCTTCAAGTAGAGCAGGCTGTGACGACCCAGATCAGTGGACTTGAGCAGCTGGACTGGGGGGAGACAGGCACAGACAGTAAGTCAGCCTCAGGCCTGACAGGAAGCAAGGGTGGCAGACATGTAGAAGGGGCTATATTGTGACAAAGAGGACAACGTCTCACATGCTGGCCTTAGACACTCACTGTAAAAACAACATTCATAAGAAAAAATCTTAATCTGAATCTTAATCTGAATTTTAATCTGAATCTTAATCTGAATCAGAATCTTAATCTGAATATATATTTTTTTCAAATTAATGCAAAGACAGGGAAAGTCCACACATTTAGGCTGAAGGAATCAGAGCAATGAGTCTTTGGTATCCGGTCTGCAGAAATGTGGTCCACTTTTTTTTTACATGATCCTTTGCTTAGCCAAGCTATTTTTGCCTACATTTGGTTTTTGAAATGACTAAAACAAGCCCACTCATGGCCCGTTTTCTTGGATCAGCAGAATTATGTCGTTCTGTGGTCCCTGGGAAACCTTTCACCAGAATGGCTCCTTTTCAGCCGCCGTGGAAATGCCGCTGTGACGGACAGACTGCCCCACTGAACATTAACCCAGAGCAGGAGAGGCCTTTTAAAGGATCCCGCATCATGCTGAGACCATGGCAGTGCTGGAAGGTCACAGGGTACACAAAGCCGGCTCTGGATGGACTTCCAAGGCAGGTTACAATTCAGGAAAAAAAACGCAGTTGTTGAAGTGAAAAAGTGAAATTTTTCAACGAACCAAAAAGCAGCTCTGGCTTGTAAAAGCGCGTCGAAAATGATCCAATGAGGGCAGAAAAACTGTAAATCTAATCTTCACTTTGAATTCCTTGATCAGTCCAATCTCTCTTTACACAGACTATACCGTTTATGACATCTGTAGACCATCTGTAATAGAACCTTCTCAAAATCCAAAGAAAGAACTAATAATGTCCAAAGAGCAGAAGCACTATCCCTTTTAAGAGAAGACAAGCTCCTCTTTAAATACCTAAGCATAAGGCCGAGAATTTCCATGCACATTTAATGTGCAGTAATTTAATTCAAAGTTTCTACAATCCTTGGAAAGACAGCTCAATTAAATGGGCATTAAATATTCAGAGATCATATTACGTAACTAGACAGCTCAATAAAATTTAAACTTTTCACCATTACGCATGATTGGATTCGTTTTAAAGTCCAACACAAGTGCACTTCTGGAACTTGGACCCACAGACCTCCAGAGTTAAAACCACAATTTAATCCTACCACTCTGACTGTGGACAAAATTCTGGACTGGCTTCTAAAAGTGAGCATGAAACATGCGTTAAAAAAAAAGAACTCAAGTTAAGGTCACCTTCATGTTTGCCTGACCCAATCTTCATAATGCCGCGAGTGACTGGTCATTCGTCTTCGAGAACTGCGCTGAGACAGAGCAGTCTGTCTGAAGATGGAAGGGTCCTCTTCCAGGAGGACAGGGAGGGTATGCTCCTGCTCGGCATGATCCCAGAACTGCCCTGAGTTTTCATCAGATAACGTCCTTTGGAGATGTTCGGTGCAGATGTCATGTGCAAAGACTCCTTGCCAATCGATTAAATCAGATCAAACGTCGTACCAGTACCAGGTTTGAGATATTCACCGTCTCTCGTTCTTAAACTGATTTTAGACTGGTCACGGGCTGGACCAGGAAGTTATAGAGGTAAGATCCATGGTCAACCGCCGAGATGAGGACCTGAGAGAGACACCCGACAGTCTTCCGGGTCTCATTCTGAAGCACCCCCGAGGGGTGCAGAGGGCAGTACGATGGCATCATCGCGTTCCCTCTCCTCGCATTTTACGAGCGATGGGTTGAACAAACAGAGCTCTGTATTGAGCAATAGGACCTCTATCATGCAGCTATCCACCCCCCATGTATGGATCCTCCATCTCCACCGTAGGCTCCGCCCCTCCTGCCCCTCTCCTGGATTATTCCCATACTCTTACGCCTCTGTGCTCTCCCTGAGGCCAGCCATTCCAGACCTCCTCTCACATCACGGGGAGAATCGAACCCTTTGTCCCTCCGTTTGGCACGGCATGGTACAGGCATTCAGCTGGCACACTAAGCCCTAAGCCCCTTCTCTATCAGCTGAGCTAATACCTCAGCCCCCAGTCCGCCCCCCCAAGCTGGGGTATCTCTGCTCATGTTTGTATCCCTCCCTCTCTGCTACTGTCCCTCCACAATGCACCTCTTATATTACTGTTTCCCATTTTGTCTGGAATTCTCATCAAGTAGTCTTGTTTCCCGCTTGCTGAAACCCCCCCTCCCTTCCCAGAAGGTCTCATGGGTGCATAAAGGTCACCTGACCGAGGTCGCCGTAGAGTAGGTCGGGTAAGGAGATATTTCCCTTGCAGGGAGGGGACAGAAGTAGTGTGGCCAGCATCAGTTAATGCCTCAATATGATTCAGAATTGGATGCGCGTTATTATTAATCTACTATTATTAACATGATAACTACTTATACTAGTAGTAGACATCGGTCATGGTGTATGGAAAGCCGTCTCCGCATGTATCTCATGTCCTGGTATCCATGGTATCAGACGTCAGTTTCCTTCACTAGTTCCAAAATGCTCACTAGTTAAAGAGTTGAAGCTCCTAGTTCCATGAACTAGCTGCACATACATGTTTGACTAGTGAGCAATTTTGTGGAACTAGGAAGATTAAAACATTAACTACTTTGATGAAAAAGTCAACTAATGCAAGTGTTCACAAGTGACGTTTTAGACCTAACTAGTCTACCAGTAAGAGGATGTATGTAACTAGTTGTTAACTAGTAAGGTCAAAAAGACCCCAACTAGTGTAACTAGGGGACAAATTAGACCTGAATAGCTAACTAGCAAACGTGCTGAGCCTCACTAGTTAACGAGTAATTAGAGGCTTTTACCTGTGAACTAATGAGCATTTTTACTTTCAGAAGTTCAACTAGTGAACATTTTGGACCTCACTAGTTGACTACTTTAGTCAAAATGTCTTTCATTAGTGTAACTAGTGGATGTTTTAGACATCACTAGTTAACTAATAAACTTTTTGAGCTTGATTAATTAAAGTCAAAAGAGGCTTCAACTAATTCATTAGAGAGAATTTTGGTCTTCACTAGTTAACTAGTGAGGATTTTGGCTCTCACTGGTTAACTAGTATAGAAAATAGTAGGTTGCTAGTTAATTAGTTGCTGAAAAAGAGTGACTAGTAAAAGTTCTTGTTCAACTACTATACCAAAATGGCAAACTAGTGCAATGAAATGTCCAACTATAGCTGACAAAGACTGAACAAGTGGAGGAGACTGTAATCCGATATCATGCATCATAGGATGGTCAATGAACCTTTTCTTTAGTCCATCCCAACACAGGGAGCTTTAACAGTCTCTGCCAAATGTCGGTGAAATGCTTAGCTTCCCTCTAATGGTGATACTGCCCATGTCTTTTCCGGCCGACGACTATGAAGGGAGAAGGAGATCAAACTCACATCTGGCTCACATCAGCCCAGATGTAGCGAGTGCACAGCTGGACCCAGCTGCCTCAGAATGGAAAGCAGTGACCCTGATCTGAGGCGTCCGGGAGGGTTTCAGGAATAAAACAAACCACCCCCAAAACAGGCAGTTTCACCCTCCCTCGCTCTGCTCCTGACTTACACCACGAGTAGCCCAGTTATGGCCAGGCCAATCCTTGCCTCTATTCACATATCAGCCTCTAGGGGGCGAGGTGGAGACAACGAGACTGACACCCCACAGACCAGGGCTGAGTCACACTGCCGACCTCTAAACTGCGGAAGGCAGCCTGGCCCCAACGACAGTTACCACGGCAACGATGCACGCATAAAGAACTCAGGTGTTGCATCTGGGTGGCTCAGCCACCAGTAGATGGGGGTGCCATGTGCTGAAGGACAACAGAGGCATTGTCTCCACCAGGGACTCCGCGGGGGTGGGAGACGGGCAGGCGGGCAGAGACGTACCAAGAGCTCAGACACTGCCATCCACAAACAACATCAACACCTCATCCATTGAGGAAAAAGCATTTTCACATGTAAATTCTTACAGGAAAACTAAACTTCCAGTACTGAATGACAAAAATCATCCCTCGAAGCTGTCACCTGGGGGGGGTGGGGGGCAACCAAGAAAATCACAGGGATCAGCAGGCTGCAGGACTGATTCAACCACCAGACCATTGTGCCTAAATCTGGTCCATGGACCCATTCACACTGCCCTCCATTTTCACATCACATCCATACACACATTCATACTCACAGTCATACTCACATCCATACTCACATTCATACTCACATTCATACTCACAATCATACTCACATCCATACTCATATGGCTGTCGCCATCATTGTGTAACTGCCACAGCATCCAAGTAATAGTAATTACTGTATTACTGTTTGTAGTTATTTTCTTTTTAGCACACTATATTTATTACTATTATGTTTGTGTATTTTCCAGTATTTGCACTATTTTGTGGGGCGGCATGGTGGTGCAGTGGTTAGCACTGTTGCCTCACACCTCTGGGACCCGGGTTTGAGTCTCCGCCTGGGTCACATGTGTGTGGAGTTTGCATGTTCTCCATGTCGTTGTGGGGTTTCCTCCGGGTACTCCGGTTTCCCCCCACAGTCCAAAAACATGCTGAGGCTAATTGGACTTGCTAAAATTGCCCGTAGGTGTGTGAGTGAGCCCTGCGATGGGCTGGCCCCCCATCCTGGGTTGTTCCCTGCCTCGTGCCCATAGCTTCCGAGATCGGCTCCGGACCCCCCGCGACCCAGTAGGATAAGAGGTTTGGAAAGTGGATGGATGGATGGATGCACTATTTTGCCTGCTGTAGTGGAACTTTGCAAACACGATTTTCACTCACTTGTACTATACCAAGCGTCAAGTGACATGACTTAAAAAAGTAAAAGTCATTTGATTTGATTTAAACGTTTGACTCTGGGTGTCAGCATCTGGGGGGAAATAAAGACATGGCAGCCGGTGGATCACCTGGACACTCCCGCAAACACACACGGGGGGGGGGGGGGGGCTAACGACAATGACTGTGCTGCCAAATCCAGCAGCTCTGCCTCAAAGGCCAGAGCGCAACAGCAAAGCTCATTTGCTGAAAGGTCGGGACGGCTGCCAAAGAACCGCGAAGCCTCTCAGATGCCAGGGAACTCCGCATCCCGCAGGGATAAGAACAATTCCGGAGCGTCAGGGGTAGGACGGAGAGCAGGGTTTTTCCAGACTTCCTGCTGGTGACGGTGGGGTTTCCGCGGAAGGAAACCTGATAAGGTGATCGACGTGGAAACTGCCTTTTTCTCAGCTCTGATCCGTCGCTGTTGTTTCGGCTGTTTTCTTGTGACATGAAAGGACCTGGGAGCCAAGGCCATACGGCACGTCCTGTCTCTCTAACGTCACGCCACAAACACTTGGAAGGATGGAGAGCCGCTCTAGGAAGAGAGTCCGTCTGCGCCAGTCAACCAGGTGCAGTTCAAAGGCCTCAGAGGACTACAGCGGACAGAGAGGGTATGAGATGGTACTGGTGGTGCAGGGCTTCACAGACAGGGTACTCTCACATCACTGGAGCAGGAAAAGCAATCACATGACATCATGACACCTACGTTCCATTCTCGATCACTCATTGTGGCCATTCGCGGCAAAACCGAGTTCTGTGAATGAGGACATTTGAGTAAGACGAGACAAACGGACATCACTGCAGATGCCTGCCTGGCAAGGACATGCGCGAGATTTGTGCCATTATTGGTTGCCACAGCTTTCCTACCTGATCTGCCTGGTTGCTTGGAGACAGGAAGCGAGACCTCTGTCAGGGGCAGGATGTAGACCTCCGGGCTGGTCTGCGAGGCCGGGGAGGCCAGGGTGGAGAGGTCGGCTTGGTACTCCTCACCCTCTGCATTTTCAAACTCCTGTAGGGGGCGTAAATGGGGGCAGCAGGGGGTCAGCCAGTTAACTCTCACAGAGTTTGTCACCAGCTGATAATCTCTGCAATGATTAGACTTCTTAAGCAGCGACAGATTTAACTCTCACAGGAAAAACACAAACTGACACATGAAAAAAGGAAGACAGCCACATTCACTGCTCACACAGATACAAGAGCAGCGGTCATGCACAGATGAGTGACCAGCAGAACCACCTGTCACCTGCTAATAACTGATTTGACGAGCCAACTGAAAATGAACAGGTCTAATATTAAAAGGTTCACTTCAACATTATTTAAAGATCTGCTGGATTAAACACGAGAGTCCAGTAAAACTGCTCTACACACGTTAGTTTCTGCTGCTCTTAATCTTTGGGAGGGTGCAGAACCAGTGCTGGCATAAGAAATTCATCTTCTAGAGCCCTGGTACATGGCTACTAGGCAAGCAGTGGTTGCCCTGGAAACAACATCAACAGAGTGAGAGAATATCGGCACCGAGACGCAGTATTAACATTGAGACAGAAATAATAGAGTACCAGCACCGAGAGTCTCTATCAATGCCGAGAAATAGGATAATAGGACTAATGGACAGAGCAACAACACTGAGAGGCTGTTTCAGTACTGAGAGACAGAGTAACAGGAGTGAAAGACAGAATAACAGCACTGAGAGGCTGTTTCAGTACTGAGAGTAACAGGAGTGACAGACAGAATAACAGCACTGAGAGGCTGTTTCAGTACTGAGAGACAGAGTAACAGGAGTGACAGACAGAATAACAGCACTGAGAGGCTGTTTCAGTACTGAGAGTAACAGGAGTGACAGACAGAATAACAGCACTGAGAGGCTGTTTCAGTACTGAGAGTAACAGGAGTGACAGACAGAATAACAGTACTGAGAGGCTATATGTACAGAGAGACAGAGTAAGAGGTGAAATAGAATAATAGCAGTATGTTTATCAATGCCGAGAAATATAGTAACAGGTATAATACAATAACTGCACTGAAAGTAACTGTATCAAGACTGAGAGTAGAGAAACATGATTAATATTCAGAGTAACAGTAATGAAAGTGGTTGTATCAATACTGAGAGTGGAGTAACAGGAGTAATAAACAGAGTAACAGCACTGAGAGTGGCTGTATCAATACTGAGGGCGGAGTAACAGAAGTAATACATAGAGTAACAACATTGAGAGGCTGTATCAATATATACATTAGAAAGAAAACATTAGTTAAGCCACCAAGGGTGGTTGTGCTTGAACAGCATTTCATCCATGCATCAGGCCTCAGCTATAGCACATCATGTTTATCTTCCTGAGGATCACGCAGGAGTTGGCTTGCGGGTGTCTGCTCTACAGCTGCTTTAAGTGGGCATCATTTGTCATTCACTGTGTGCTTTATAGTCCACTTAAATTTTTAAACTGTTTATGGAAAACAGAGACAACATAAAGCACCGACAATGAGACATTAACTTGACAGAAATGACCAGGCACTGCAGAGGAGGGGTGTGAGTCCAGAGAAACAGCAGCAGAGGAGAGATGTGACGAGAAACAGCAGCTGAGGAGAGATGTGATGAGAAACAGCATCAGAGGAGAGATGTGACGAGAAACAGCATCAGAGGAGAGATGTGAGACGAGAAACAGCAGCAGAGGAGAGATGTGACGAGAAACAGCAGAAGAAGAGAGATGTGACGAGAAACAGCATCAGAGGAGAGATGTGAGACGAGAAACAGCAGCAGAGGAGAGATGTGACGAGAAACAGCAGAAGAAGAGAGATGTGATGAGAAACAGCATCAGAGGAGAGATGTGAGACGAGATACAGCAGCAGAGGAGAGATGTGAGATGAGAAACAGCAGCAGAGGAGAGATGTGAGACGAGAAACAGCAGCAGAGGAGAGATGTGAGACGAGAAACAGCAGAAGAGGAGAGATGTGAAACGAAAAACAGCAGCAGAGATGTGAAACGAGAAACAGCTGCAGAGGAGAGATGTGACCAGAAACAGCATCAGAGGAGAGATGTGAGATGAGAAACAGCAGCAGAGGAAAGATGTGAGCCGAGAAACAGCAGCTAAGGAAAGATGTTAGACGAGAAACAGCAGCAGCGGAGAGATGTGAGACGAGAAACAGCAGCAGAGGAGAGATGTGAGACGAGAAACAGCAGCAGAGATGTGAGACGAGAAACAGCAGCAGAGGAGAGATGTGAGACGAGAAACAGCAGCAGAGGAGAGATGTGAAACGAAAAACAGCAGCAGAGATGTGAAACAAGAAACAGCAGCAGAGAGGCGTCACTCATGGCAAGGAATGCATGACCTGAAACAGGTGTTTGGAAGTTAATAGCACTTTAATATATAATATATTGCCTTTACCTCCTACAACAGAGCTGGGCTCTGAGAAAAGGAAGTATCCCCCTGCACTGCCTCCCCCACCATGCTGCCTTTAAATGCTTAAACCCCATGCATCCGGTGTCTTGAGAAGGTTCCTTACAGGCCAAGACCTTCACACGGCCTCTCAGTGACATGTGTTTTCACTCAGCCGACAGCAGACAACACACCACAGAACACACATTATAATGCCTTGTCCCTACGGCTAATCACACAAACAGCCATATAGCACAAATACTTCCCCACAACAGGAACTGTTCCTATAGGTCATTATACAAACAGCCATAGCATTCATCTTCAAAGGACACAGCTGTCCCTACAGCCTGCCCCACAAACAACCATCGAGTTCATCTTCAAAGAACACAGCTGTCCCTGTAGCCCACCACACAAACAATCAGGTTCAAACATATTTCCGCAGTGCATTTATTAATATTGAAAATTTAAACCACAAAGAATCCTCAAAACTATGTATTTAAAAAGCAATAACCATAGACCATGAACTGATACACATATAAAACACAAGAAATGACAAACCTTCAAAGATTCCTGTCCTGTAGGTTACTGGCCTACAGACTGATGCCTTTCAGATTACTGTCCTACAGACTGATGCCTGCATATTACTGTACTGTAGACTAATGGCCTGCAGATTACTGTCCTGTAGATTGATACCCTGTAGATTACTGTCCTGTATTTGATGCCCTGCAGATAATTGTCCTGTAGACTAATTCCTTGAAGATTACTATCCTGCAGACAGGTGCCCTGCAAATTACTGACCTGTAAATGGATGCCCTCTAAATTATTGTCCTGTAGATGGATAGCCTCTAAATTATTGTCCTGTAGATGGATGGCCTCTAAATTATTTTCGTATTGATTGATTCCCTGCAGATTACTGTCCTGTAGACTGATGCCCTGCAGATTACAGTCCTGTAGACTGACATCCTACAGATTATTGTCCTACAGACTTATGCCCTGGAGATTACTGTTTTACAGACTGATGCCCTGGAGATTATTGTCCTGTAGACTGATGTCCTGCTGATTACAGTCCTGTAGACTGACGTCCTACAGATTATTGTCCTACAGACTGATACCATGGAGATTATTGTCCTATAGACTGATGCACTGCAGATTACAGTTGTGTACACTGAATCACTGAGGATTACCGTTTTGAAAATATCTTTGGATTTCTGGATTGTCAACTGCCAACCTTGCTAAAAAATATTTTAGTTGGCAGAAAATGCTTCTTTGCTCTCTGTCTTACAGATAAGCTGCCAGTCAACTTTGCACTAAGACTGCCATCTGCCCGAAGACACTTTCAGAGAGACCTCAATGGTATGTGTAGTACAGACAGCGTCTTCTACACACACAGGCAAACATACAACCTTTTCTACACACAGTATCTTCTACATATACAAGCAAACACACAGCGTCTTCTACACACACCCTTTGTTTTCTACCTGCACGCGGACATACAGGCAATCACAACACTGCAGAGACTTATACCAAACACATAATAAAGCACTGCCAGGTATACAGCTGTAAATTAACTAAATGATTCCCTTACCTGATGATACTGCCTGGCATTTCCTCTGGCCACCACTGCAGTACCCAGAACATCCGATCCCATCCACTTAATCCCCCCCTCCCCATCCGGAGGTGCCACCCTAAGCTCTCCCCCAGTCCCCAAGCCACCCACCCCCCATTCAGCCTACAGAGGCTGGCTTGTGGATGCTGGGATATCTGGGGCAGTCTTGTGTAATGGGACAGCGCCGGCAGCGAGTCCTTGCACTGGGGAACATCTTGAGTACACTGGGAGGTTTCCAGTTTGCAGTTCAAACTGAATGAGACAGACAGGAAGAGTGGGGGGAGGGGCGGAAGGGTTTCCTCTATGAGGCTTAGTTCTTGGGTCTAAATGACCAGATGAGGAAAGAGAGAGATGGGGGAGGGCCAGAAAAATGCATGGCAGTACTGACGAGGAGGAAGAGAGATGGTGGAGGATCAGAAAAATGCATGGCAGTATTGACGAGGAGGAAGAGAGATGGTGGAGGATCAGGAAAATGCATGGCAGTACTGACGAGGAGGAAGAGAGATGGTGGAGGATCAGAAAAATGCATGGCAGTACTGACAAGGAAAGAGAGAGATGGTGGAGGGTCATAAAAATGCATGGCAGTATTGACGAGGAGGGAGAGAGATGGGGGAGGGCCAGAAAAATGCATGGCAGTACTGACGAGGAAAGAGAGAGATGGGGGAGGGCCAGAAAAATGCATGGCAGTACTGACTAAGGAAAGAGAGAGATGGTGGAGGGTCAGAAAACTGCACGGCAGTACTGACGAGGAAAGAGAGAGCTGGGGGAGGGTCAGAAAAATGCATGGCAGTATTGATAGGGAAAGAGTGAGATGGGGGAGGGCCAGACAAATGCATGGCAGTACTGACAAAGAAAGAGAGAGCTGGGGGAGGGCCAGACAAATGCACGGCAGTACTGACAAAGAAAGAGAGAGCTGGGGGAGGGCCAGACAAATGCATGGCAATACTGACGAGGAAAGAGAGAGATGGGGGAGGGCCAGAAAAATCCATGGCAGTATTGATGAAGAAAGAGAGAGACGGGGGAGGGCCAGACAAATGCAAGGCAGTACTGAAGAGGAAAGAGAGAGCTGGGGGAGGGTCAGAAAAATGCACGGCAGTACTGACAGGGAAAGAGTGAGATGGGGGAGGGCCAGAAAAATGCAAGGCAGTACTGACGAGGAAAGAGAGAGATGGGGGAGGGCCAGAAAAATGCACGGCAGTACTGAAGAGGAAAAAGAGAGATGGGGGAGGGCCAGAAAAATGCACGGCAGTACTGACGAGGAAAAAGAGAGATGGGGGAGGGCCAGAAAAATGCACGGCAGTACTGACGAGGAAAAAGAGAGATGGGGGAGGGCCAGAAAAATGCACGGCAGTACTGACGAGGAAAAAGAGAGATGGGGGAGGGCCAGACAAATGCACAGCAGTACTGACGAGAAAAGAGAGAGATGGGGGAGGGCCAGAAAAATGCACGGCAGTATTGATGAGGAGAGAGAGAGATGGGGGAGGGCCAGACAAATGCATGGCAGTACTGACAAGGAAAGAGAGAGATGGGGGAGGGCCAGACAAATGCATGGCAGTACTGACAAGGAAAGAGAGAGATGGGGGAGGGCCAGAAAAATGCACGGCAGTACTGATGAGGAGAGAGAGAGATGGGGGAGGGCCAGAAAAATGCACGGCAGTACTGACGAGGAAAAAGAGAGATGGGGGAGGGCCAGACAAATGCACAGCAGTACTGACGAGAAAAGAGAGAGATGGGGGAGGGCCAGACAAATGCACGGCAGTATTGATGAGGAGAGAGAGAGATGGGGGAGGGCCAGACAAATGCATGGCAGTACTGACAAGGAAAGAGAGAGATGGGGGAGGGCCAGACAAATGCATGGCAGTACTGATGAGGAGATGAGAATTGCGAGGGATTGTTTCTCACATTCCAGGCTGATGACATCACACATCCTCTCATTCTCCTCTCAGGTCTCCGTGGCTCAGGAGCATGGGGGTCATGTCGCTTCACCCAGGGCGCACACACCGTTTCACCCTCCACTCCCCCCGCTTGTATTTGCTTTTTTCTGAACCCTCCTCGTAAGACCCCTCAGGCCCAGAACCACAGTCATTATTCTCTGACTGAGCTACCCGAATACAGACCAGCAGGTGGTCCAGACTGAGGCTGGGGAGCAGCTAGACATGTCCAGGCACGCATACATGTATATATAATACACACAAGTACATGATCACATGTCTATAAACACATATACATTAGATTCTTAAGTACTGCAGTTACATCAGTTTGAGAGAGTGAGGCAGAGAGAGACTGCACCTGCCTTCCGTTAGCGAAGTTTAAAAATAAAATTGAGGGACCGGCGAAACACGACATAAAAACAAGCAGCATCCTCAGCTTGCCCACCCCTTCCCATCCAGAACAGGTGCACCCGGTAATTAATTTCCACCCTACGGAGTCACGCCATTAAACAATTAAACAACTGAACACAATGCCGTACATAAAAAGGTACTACTCTAGATTAAAGTTATAATGGACTCCTGAAACTGTACAGGCTTTTTACACAGGCAAAAAAAGAAAAATATATGGCACGAACTAATCAAATTAACAAAAGCGCTCATTAAAGCAGCAAGTTGCATACCTGTATATCGAAAGCATTTCAGAAGTATTTTACATGGATATTAGGTCACTGGAATATATGTACTGTATAAATCCTATTGACATAAAGAGCAGTTTGGGGAAGGTTTGCCAAATAAGCCTTTGTACACGAAACTGTGCGCACATTTTGCGTTAAAATACCTGTTTACTGGTAGTAATTTTTCCAAACAAGTTTATTACAACTACTGTTTCTTGACGAATAAAAGACTTCGGTTCGGGTCTAAGTAAGCTTTTCTGTATGTACAGTTAATTCACATTTATTTATTTAGCAGAGCTAACGCTCCTCTTACGGCGAGACTGCAGATAGCGAAGAATACCTTTAAATTATTATACATCGATTCCTACCGCTTGGCAGGAAACTAAATTAACTCCGGCTATAGTTCCGCTTTTTAATTATTTTTAAATTATGTGCTATCAAGCCCCGGTCCCCATTTTGTTCGTCAGAAAGTGGAAAAACAAGGATATGGGCGACAAGTACTGCATACACAAGCGCACAAAACGGGGCATAGAGAGAGAGGAGGCTCGCTTTTTCAAAAGGTCGCGGCATCCATCGTAAATAAACCAGCCGGTTACATCTAAACAACCGTGACAGTCCAAGCTTCCAGAAACGCGGTTTCAGACCCTGCATGGGGAAAACCAGAATCCTTTCCGTCCTTCGCGGATACCACAGCTCTCATTGCAAAGTCATTTCAGCGTACGGGTCAAAAGCATTACATACACATACACATTCAGAATTATATTTATTAAAATTACTTCTGTCTATCTGAAAGAAACACTTAATTAATTTTCATATCCATTTATAACAAATCAGCTTAACTGCAGAAGAAAATTCTCTGTACGTGTCCTTTTTCCGTGCGTGTTTACTTATTACTAAAATAATTTAGAACGAAATACAATAATTGAAGCATATACGGCGCTCACAGAAAGTCTTGCGACGCTCGCGTAATTCTGTAACAATGCTGCGAATTTATTGATTTTACAACGATGTTTCGGGTATCTGCATGTATTTTCAAGACAGACATTTTCTTTTATTTAGGGTCATAATTTTTTTGACTGACTCATTCAGTTGCCATTTTGCTATTAAATGCAATTGCAGCCACTGGCTCCTAAAGTGATACTAAACACACGTTCGCTGTTTTATGTCGTTGCAGCGGTGTTACTAATTAAAACCCCCCAATGAGACCGCTTGACAATGAACATTTTCACTCAGAGCAGTTCTCTTAGAACTATAATTTGGGTTTCAGTTTATTACTAATAGAATTTAATGTTTTACGTAAAACTATTGGTCGTTTCTATTGCAATAGATACATGTTTTGTAAAATGAATAAAGTAGTGATTTTTGTTATAAAACCAATATATGTGTGACATTTTTAATGAATTTAGAAAGACTTTCTGTGAGCACTGAAATTCATATATAGACACATTTTTTTTCTGCAATCCATTTTCTTGGTGCGGTTGCTCCTCTAGGGTACATATTTGTAACTTTTTGGTCACTAGCTCCTGCTTAGTTCAACAAAGACATAATGTAAAGGCTGCCCATGTGGTGGGCAGCCCTGTTAAGGTAGGAGAGCCTGCTGATTGGACAGCTGCTACGGGACTGAGCCCAGAGAGGGCCGAGAAAGGTGGAGGTGTCATTGGACCGAAGACCTTTCCCACACCACATTTAAATTCTGTTAGATACACTGACACATGCCTATTTAGAAAATAAGATGTTTGTGTTATTATTAAGTGGCACCATAGTAATAATAATAATAATTTTGGTCTGTCTCAGTATTACTCATCGTAACTTATCAGATTCCCTTATTCAAAGGAATACGGTTGCAGTTTCACACACTTTGAAATGAAGACACTGGCAGTGAGTGCAAGCACTGCTGGACGGAGAAGGATCAACCCCGGCCAGTTACAGTGACACTGCTGCCTAATGTTACGCCATCTGCTGGAAGGAATGACAGTGGAATATCGGTGTGGCCAGTGGCGAAGGAGGAGAGGACTCACCTTGAAGCCAATGTCCTCTTTCTTGCAGCACAGGCAGGCCAGCATGAGAAAGACAAAGGTGAAGAGGCCGGAGAAGGACACTGCCACCACTGCCAGGGAGGAGGACCAGGAGAGCTCGCCTGGTGGGGCGCCATCTGTAGGCAGATAGAGGCATAGCAACTAGGTCAACCAGAGCGAAGGAGAAAAAAACAAGGCAATTAACTGAGAAGAGCAGGAGCCCATGGAATGTGCTTCCAAGCAACCTCTCAGTAGCATCTCCTGCGTTCTTCTCAAAGCGCTACCTGCGGGAACCTTCAGAATCTCCAGGCGACCATGAGTTTGATCTCCTAGCAAATTTAAACCTTCTCAAAATAATTGCCGAGAAACTTTCACATGAACGTTACTCGTTATCTTTAAATGTCAGTGTCTTTGGCATCTCAGAAGGGATCGTTTTTCAGGGCTGACGTCTGTATTGTGTTTCGGTCGCTAATGAAAATACCTGCGCGGTGTCGGTACCCGTGTAACGACTCCACTAACATCATCCGCCGTCGTGATTCATCACGCGTCCCACGCTGAAACAGGGAGGGGATTTTATTAATAGCTGGGTTTGTTAATCTGCAAAACCGGCGCAGATGGGGCATCCAAAAAAAAATGGCGGTATGGCGGCCATCAGTCATCACAGCCATCGCGTCCGTACTCCCATAATTCAGTGGGGCCTGATCCTCCTCGAAAGCCCCACCTGTGGAAAGGTGAAAGCTCCCTCAGCACAGGCGGGGGGTGTTTTAGCTTATGGGTCAGCAAGCGAGGGGGAGATAGAATGATAGATGAAGGGGAAATGAGTGAAACAAAGACACAGTGTGACGAGGAAGGAGCGAGTGAACCCCCATGTCATGGATGTGTGCGAATACTGTCAGATTCACTTATCCAGCTGAATATTTTACTAAAGTGGTTCAGGGGGACAACAGCAGGGGCAGGTCTTCTAGTTACAAGTGCAGTTCTCACCCACGCTGCCCCTGTTGGCACTGAAAGATAAAGATGTTTAAAGAGAGTAGAAGTATGACAGCAGAACGAAAGGGGAAGGATATAGGGAAGGAGGTGAATGCGAGAGACAGGACAGGATGTAGAAAATGGAGCATGAAGGATATGAAAAGAAGGAAGAGAAGCAGGATAACAGGAGAAAACAGAAGAATGAGGGGATAGAGAGGGGGAGTCGGCTTAAAGTGCGGCAGCCTGGGCCAAGGCCACGAGTTCGAGGACCTCAAGGCCGATCCATCCGGTAGGAACTTCCAAGATATAGGAATGGTGAAACTAATGGTGCCTTGGATAAAGTAAAAGTAAAGGCACAATAAGAATTATTCTGCTGATATGAGGCGTAACACGCAGTCTAGCTCTGGTGTGAGTGATGACACATCTGCAAACCTCCAGAAAACACTGTGCCAGGCGGCAGCCGCAGCCACCTCTGGGCGGCTGGAGAATTACAATTTACACTGTGCCAGGCGTCTTCCTGGAAGCACTTCCTGGGACCCGCCCTCCCGTGCCACTGTGCCAGGCGTCTTCCTGGAAGCACTTCCTGGGACCCGCCCTCCCGTGCCACTGTGCCAGGCGTCTTCCTGGAAGCACTTCCTGGGACCCGCCCTCCCGTGCCACTGTGCCAGGCATCTTCCTGGAAGCACTTCCTGGGACCCGCCCTCCTGTGCCACTGTGCCAGGCGTCTTCCTGGAAGCACTTCCTGGGACCCGCCCTCCCGTGCCACTGTGCCAGGCATCTTCCTGGAAGCACTTCCTGGGACCCGCCCTCCCGTGCCACTGTGCCAGGCGTCTTCCTGGAAGCACTTCCTGGGACCCGCCCTCCCGTGCCACTGTGCCAGGCGTCTTCCTGGAAGCACTTCCTGGGACCCGCCCTCCTGTGCCACTGTGCCAGGCGTCTTCCTGGAAGCACCTCTTGGGACCCGCCCTCCCGTGCCACTGTGCCAGGCGTCTTCCTGGAAGCACTTCCTGGGACCCGCCCTCCCGTGCCACTGTGCCAGGCGTCTTCCTGGAAGCACCTCTTGGGACCTGCCCTCCCGTGCCACTGTGCCAGGCGTCTTCCTGGAAGCACCTCTTGGGACCCGCCCTAAAGACATTTACATGATTGCTTATTATCTTCTTTGACAAGACTGAAGAGCAGAGTGATGCTTTTACATCGCCCACTGCACCATTAAAGCGTCTTACGTTGGCGTCCAGGTGCCGAGGTCCGTGGGCGAATGCCCGGCATCACCTCCCTGCATCCCATCTTACCAGGTCACTGGTAAGATGTGGACTTGCATTAATAAATGTAACACAATAATAACATATGTAACATATGCTGCAAGCGTGCATTGGTCTGGTCTGTGGCATCCGAGCGCAGAGGTAGCTGCAGTAACCTTGCAGCAGTTGTCATGGAAACAGACTGAATGGACTGGACTACCCATTGTGTCCAGTTCTCTTTCGGCCTTAAGTTAGTGCTGATTCTCTCCCCCATCCCACCCCCATTGATCTACTGACAGCTGGTCACTCTGCTGGCCACTGAGCCCCCCCCCCCACACACACACACACACACAGATTGCATCCCACAAATTAGTACAAAGGAGAGCTGGTCAGGGGCAGGACAAACTCGATCAGAGTCAACAGGAGACAAACTCGACTTGGGGAGGGGGGGCATAGGGGAGTTCAGCTGGCAGGAGAAAGCCTTTTTCTGGGTAGCTATCTCAGTCACACCCCCTCAACATCACTGAAGAAAATCCTCAAATATAGCAAGAAAATCCTGAGAGACGCAGGAAAGCAGGCTTATCCCGAAGATCGTTACCTGGACTGCGTGTAACAGGCAGTACGGGGACAGCTCTCGTCTACCTACCTAGCAGGGTTCTTGAAATCTGGCCTTCGATGTTTTCAGTTCTCCCAGGTAGTTAGTTTAATAATTACTGAGTCTGATTGGCCACAGAGGCTTCACACCTGGCTCATGGGTAAAGAAAGGCTGGGAAATTGGCAGTGCTCGGCCCTTGAGGGCCGTGATTTGAGTAGCCCTGCTCGAAACAGTTTTATGAAAATGAACAACATGCAAAAACACAGCTGGAAGCCTCAGTGATACAAGGGCTCTCACATATAGACAGGCTCTGATTGGATCCATCCAGATTCTGCAGGGTCACAGGGGGACTGCAACCCAGGATGGAGCGCCAACCCATCACAGGGCTCACTCTGCCCACCTCACTATGGGCAGTGGTGGCTTGATGGTTAGGGAAGCCCACATGTAATTGAATAATTGGTGGTTCAAATTACCGACCAGCAAGGCACCACTGAGGTACCCTGAGCAAGGTGCCGCCCCCAAGCGCTGCCCCCCGGGCGCTGAATTAGCTGCTCCCTGCTATGTCACAATGTCACATATGGGCTGAATGCAGAGAACATGTTTTAATGTTGAGCACTGAGTGCTGTGGTGTGTCAACAATTCTCACACGCCACTCAATCACACATGCACACCTATGGGCAGTTTAGCAAATCCAATTAACCTCAGCGTGTTTTTGGCGTATGGGTGGGGGGGGGGGGGGAGGAGTACCCATAGGAACCCCCCCCCCCCCCAACAGCATGGCGAAAACAAGCAGATTCCACACATGGGGTCATAGCAGAGACTCTGTGAGTCAGAGGTGTGAGTGCTAATCACTGCACCACCATGCCACCCCACCAAATTAGCTCTTACATTTAATGCTAATATTGATACATGTTTACGGGGAATTCCTACTGCGACTTTGATGGGTATTGTACTGTAGGTCTAGGTCAACAGGAATGATCAAAGAAGCTGGGATGGAGCAAAAATGTGGACTGTCTGCGGGTCCCTGAGGACTGGACTGGGAATCACTGCTTTACTGCACCAGTGGTTGGAGTTTGGACGATATTAAGAGAGACACTATTTTTGGGTTAATGCAGGACTGCCAGCTCTCAGGCATCAGGTGTGACACTCACGCTTTCTGACTTTCATAGCAAATCGATAGTATTCCTTTATAAACCTAAAATTAGCTACATCACAGGTAGGAAGGTAGTTTGCAAACCTTGCAGACTATGTACAAGGCAATAAAACTGGTACATACATGTATACACGTGTGCAGACGCGAATTGACAACCTCACTCCAGCCAGCTGACCAAAACTGGCAACCCTGTTAATGGATTAATCAATGAATTAACTAGCTTTCTATTTACTTTTAATGTATCTGTTTATTAATAGCCTTAGTTAACATGGCAGACTAGCCAGCCTGAGACAGTACCACTTAGCACTTGGAGCAGGAGGTGATGTTCTGCTGACGGCCGAGGCTGGCCACTCTGTCTGGACGCTGCTCTTCATTAACCTTCAAGATGGTGGGCAGCACCTCCAGCACAGCGGCTGGTAGCTAAGAGCTGCAGTGGGCAGCACCCTGGACAGGACGGCCTTCCGTTGTGGGGGGCCGTACATGCACACGGTGTGGGAGGGAACCCAGCCGATGTGGGGGGAGCTGCAAATTCAGCCGGGACTCAAACCCCCAGTGTTTTGCCACTGGCTGAGCTAGTGTACCACATGTGGACGAATCTGGGCTTTTTAAAACACCTTTAATTTTGCTGATGCGCCTAAGGGGGGGGGGTCTATTGCAGCAGTGCCTCATACTTCCTCATACTACGTACTTTTACATTGAGTGAAAATACAGCACTTAAGATGAGGCATCATGAAAGTCCTGTCCAAATGAAGGGGGGGTTGATATGCCCCCCGTGCCCTTCACATTTCCACCCTGATTGCTTCACCTTAATGAGTCGCTTAAGTGTGAAGCGGGGGGGGGGGGGGGGGGGGACAGGGAAGGACAGGCAGGGGCCAAAGCTGCTTCTTCCAAACCACCCCCAAACCTGATTGGCCAAAGAGTAAGGCATGTGTCCTGATTGGCCAAAGAGTAAGGCATGTGTCCTGATTGGCCAAAGAGTAAGGCATGTGTCCTGATTGGCCAAAGAGTAAGGCATGTGTCCTGATTGGCCAAAGAGTAAGGCATGTGTCCTGATTGGCCAAAGAGTAAGGCATGTGTCCTGATTGGCCAAAGAGTAAGGCATGTGTCCTGATTGGCCAAAGAGTAAGGCATGTGTCCTGACTGGCCAAAGAGTAAGGCATGTGTCCTGATTGGCCAAAGAGTAAGGCATGTGTCCTGATTGGCCAAAGAGTAAGGCATGTGTCCTGATTGGCCAAAGAGTAAGGTATGTGTCCTGACTGGCCAAACGCCAGGGCACACATCTTGGTTGGAGGAAGCTCCCAATCCCCTGGTTGGCTGAAGGCCAGGTGTGCAATCTCAGGGATGCAAGTGAGTCGCTGTGTTGGCAGTGTTATACCGGAACAACCGTACCGCCCCCACCCCACCACAAATTAAGCACGGGGGTGTGGATGATGGGTATCACTGTTCAGTTGACCTGAGACAAGCGAAAGGGACAAGAGAGAGAAGGTGGATCAAACAACGGGGCTGATCATCAAGGAGCAGCCTGGTGGCACGTTTGGGCCCCCACACCCCCTGGGAAGCCACTACAGCCTGCAGATCACACTCTCGGTGACTGAGACGGTGCATCTCATCCAGCAATGTGCTGTGATAAATGGCAGCGAGTCAAAGTCACAGAGAAACCAAATACTCAAAAAACGGAAAATGGCGGCGAGAGATGGCGCACCGTACCTTGCCAGACTGGGAGGGTGAGTGATTACTTCTCACATCAAGCGTGTCATTTCTCCTCCCCCCTCATGCGCTCTGCTCCCACCTCTGGGATTACTAGCTGACAAACACTGATTTTGTTCTGTACCTGTAATTCATGCCAATAAAGATTTTTAAGTTTGAAGAGTCCGGCAGATGGCATGTGTGCTGCAGGGCCAGAGCTGAGGAGCGGCGGGAGGGGGGGGGGGGGTGATTATCTTCTGGGCATGCTCAGTAGGGTCTCTGTGTGGCAGTTTTGGAGCCATTGCAAGGCTGGGACATGAGGTTAATGCAAGAACATGCACAGAGTCACACGTGCCAACATGGACACTCACACACACACAGGAAACCGGTCCCCATAAGGGAAAATCGGATATTTATCACGTTATGGGGACATTGTGTCCCCATAAGGATAGGTATACCCACTCACACAAGCAGACACACACACTCTCACCCACACACAGACACAAACACAGACAAACACACACACACACTCGGTTACGCTCACAATGACTCCTGGTTGATTCCACACCTTTAATTACTATTATCATCCATGGCAGTGCCACCGCATCATCATAAATGCTGAAATGCACATCACGCGGCCGTCAGGCGACGCAGGCAGGGCGCCGCACTGGAAAAGCACGCTGTGGTAACGCTCGCTTACAGCCTTCGTAACGTTAAGCCCCACCTAGTGCAGCTGCCGATACACTGTATGCTGATACTGACTTTAATTGCGCCATTTTCCATTTTGCGCTCAGCTTTGGGGAAGGTGTGTGCCAGAAATGTCGCTATATAAAAATAAAACGAGGGGAAATTGAGTGGAATAGCAGGTGAAATGGGGCATGGGGGGGGGGCAAATTATAAAAACAATTGGCCCACTTCTCCCCCGTGGCGTGGGATGAGTTGGCTGCCGATGACAGGCCACCCCCCGATGGTGGCAGCTGAGGGAGGGAGCAGGAGATGAGGGGGAGCGAGAGGAGTCAGCTTCCGGGGGGCGCCCCCCCCCCCCCCCCCGATCAGCCAGCCACGGCCCTGATCACTCACCCAAAGTCGCAGCCCCATTGCCACGGAAACAGATCTCACTCGACCAGTGACCCCACCAGCCTGGCAAACCCAAGGTTCTCCTGAGAGCAGGTGAGTACCCCAACGTCAGATCAAAGTAAATCTAAACACATTGTCATAAAGTAAAATCTAAATGACACACTGGAGGACAGCACACTGGAGGACAGCACACTGGAGGACAGCACACTGGAGGACAGCACACAGTGCTGCGCTCTGTGATGAGGATACAAATAACATTTTTCATTTTATGTCAGCTTTAACGATCATCAAAGCCTCCAGGACTCGATCGGATCAGATCTGTCCAGTCAGAAGTGCTGCAGGAATGGAGAGAGCTCGTCGCCATCTCGTACCCGGCGGGATGGAACCCATCAGAACAACACATCAGTCCAGCACTCATGTACGCAGGAGGTCCCGGCAGGGCCTCAGGACACCAGGAAGCCATGAATAACCTTCTGTCAGGTGATATTTAGGGTACTACCATGCCGCAGTGTGGTGGCCCCATAAAAGTACACACAGCGCACCCAGCCGCCAAGATTCAGGTCCAGAAAGTACAAATCCAGACCAAGGTTTGGTTTCAACCAACCAGTTGAGTCCTCTGTGAATGTAACTCTTTATACTCATTCGGTAGGTTGAAACAAAATTTTGGTCTGGATTTGTACTTTCTGGGCCTGAACTTTCCACCTCTGATTTTGGATAAAAGCTCCCATCTAATAGATAAATGTAAAGTAAGTAACATGTTCTCCGCCACAGACACTCCAGCCGCCAACGTAACTGAAGCTGAATGTGGCCAGCAAAGCGAAGGAGCCCCTTCTCACCGACGAAGCACGTGCTTCATGCTGGAGGCATTTCAGCTGGCAGAGATGACAATCCTGACCCCTCCACCTTCGGCTCCGCCGCATCACCCCCGCCCGACGTGGCAATTCACATTTCTTAGATTCCAGAGCTGCTGCAAACCCGGCACACAAAGGTTCCCGTCTCTCAGATCTCGTCCATTCGGAGCAACACGGATCTGCGTGATCCAGTTAGGTCATGACAGATGACACGCGTGTGCCGTGTTTCGAGGCAGAGCCGGCCTCGCTCTCCTTTCCGGCGACGGCGTTTCCACTGAATGTAGGAAAATGTCCCAGCAGGAGCCACAATCACACAGCTTGTCCTCAGGTGATGCTGAGGTGGTACGTCTGCTGTCCTTTACCTGACATCCTAAACATCACGCTGTGCGGCTGGACGCAGGAACGTGTGAGGGAGCACGGCACAGGCCGGCTCCAGTGTTTCCAGGATTTTTCTATCTGTTGTGGTGATTACTGGTACACAGAAACTGCAATGGGATCTGTACCTGTATCCAGAAGGTTGTGGGATTGAATCCCATGGCTGGCAAAGTAATTACATCAGCGCTGGGTCCTTGAGCGTGGCCCTTACCCTCGGGATTTAGCACTCAGGCCTGAAGCCTCTCATTTCTACTGCGCTTTAGACAAAAGTGCGTACCTAACTTATAAATGGCTGTCTGTTTTTACGGTGTTATGTCAGCATCATTTGGAGGTGAAACCTTCACATTACCTGGGCATTTTTTTCATTCTGTTTTTTTTTGTGTTAATCCAGGTCCATCTTTTGCCGATTACATTAAACGCCATAATCTACAAGATGAGATCTAGTTTTGGTTCTGTAGGCAACACATTTCTCAACAGGGGCTGGCAGGACTGCCACTGGAAACCAGCGCCAATCCAGTTCCCATCATTGCCGCTGCATGACGCATTCCATTGATGCATTGCTGAGCTCGGCCTTCTGTCGCCGTGAGTCGGGATGAATCACCTGGACGTTCAACCTCCATTTTTATCTGGACGCACAGACTGCACACTTTACTCCACCTGGAAATTCTAACAAAATATTTTACCTGCATATATTCCAACTGAATATTCCATGTGAATATTTCATTTAGATGATATAATGTAACGTTACATTGGAATATTCTACCTTCTGGAATTTCTAACTGTATATTCTACTTGAACATTCCACCTGCATCTCTTAAGGCAGCGGTGAATGGGACACAGACCCAACCAGGCTAAAGACACCAATGCTGGTATCAGCATAATCTCTCAGCGGCATCCTCTTCCTCCCCCCTCCCTTGCCACCTCTCCACATCCATGCCTCCCTTTTTCAGCTGCAGCAAGCGCCTCAGAGGTCCATTTCCCTGGCTTCCTGATCATCGCTGGCACGCAGCGGGAGTGGGGCCTGAGGGGATGCGATGCTGTGTGTATTACATAACCGTCACCGAAGAAAAACAAATGACCTGTCGACTGAAGGAAACCCTGGGCTCACGGCGCCATCCTGCCCTAGGGTTAGATTTGATTAAGTCAAGTGAGTGCTGAGTGATGCCTGGGAGAAGGTCACGATCCGGCAGGTCCGGTGGGAAAGTGGCTGGGCGTGGATGGGATCCCATTTGACAATAATAGACACTAACTGCTCATCTTCCCAATCCACAAGCTCTGGAAGCTTTGGGGAATTTATTTGGGGACATGCAGTGCAGAATCCTCAGCTATGTTGGAGCCAGGAGTCACAACACAGCCAGAGTAAAGCAAACATGACTATTTTTGTTGGTACGGGGACACATGACGGGGGGGGACATTATGCTCACCATCTGCTGAGCGCCAGTCCCCCCAGTGTGGCGTTAAACGATCCTGTATGAGTCCATCACCTGGCCCTATCTGACAAATTTCGTACGCGTCCATTTTTTCAATGAACACACCCGCTGAACATATCAGGGAGGGGTCGTCATGGAAACAGGGAGGCTTGTCTTGCCCTACTAATTTGGGCAAAGCCGACGGAGTTTGGGTGCGAATGCGGCGTGCGCATGCCGTGCATGCGCGGAATCTTAATGCGGCCCCGCGTTTACATAAGCACCCTCTGTCCCCAGTAGCCGGGGGGGGGCGCAGTGCCTGCATGCGCGCAGTGGCAGGACGCTGTGCCAGACGAGCGGTCCTGTCTCACAGCCCCCCGCTCGCGGCTTGTTCTCCACTCTCTGCTCTCTCTATCTCTGTCGCTCCAAAAAAATGACTGAAAAATGCAGAGAATGGATCCTGGAACAGTGAGAAGTTATGTGGAGGACATTATGTCCAACACACTTTTTTGGCCTTCATTTTGAACATGGAAGCCTTCTGTAAAATATCTCAGCGGTGCTCCGTGGCGTAGCGACGTCTCTCCACCTGACGTCTGCAGTCCTCATGGAATCTCTGCAGTTTCTTCCTCTCTGTTTCCCTTCTTCTTTTTGTATCTCCTTCCGATGTCTCCCTTCATCACCCCCCCCGCCCCCCCGAACCTTCTTGGTTCTTATCCTAAGTTCAGCTCTAGCTTCTGAAATCTGCCCCCCCCATCCCCGAAGTGCGTCTCATGAATCACTAATAAGCTGGTGTTGAATGGGGGGGGGGGGGCATTAAATATTTCATGAACTTATCTCTGATAAGAAGCCAGGGAGGGGAGGATGTGGGGCTCGACACCGGTGACGACGCTCCACCAAGAGGCATGTGGGGGAAGCAGCAGCACTTATAGACAGACGGTAAATCAGGTGACAATAGGGACCCCAAGCTGAATGCATAATGCTCTCTGGTGCCTGTCTGACACACAGTGGTGTGTGTCATGCCCCCCCTGCTATGAACAGCCCTGACTGGCAAGGGGTGACAGCAGCACCGCAAGATCTTCCACTCCTTTCCCATTATCCCTGTGGCCCTCACTATGGCCCCAAGCAACGTCAACCAGTGGTGACCCCAGGTGTGACCCCAGGGGTGACCCCAGATGTGACCCGCAGGACACTGCCATCCTTAGTTAGCAGATGCCATTATGCTTGTGGCAACTGCTTAAGAGCCATATTTACCGAGAGCCACTACTTTCCTAGATTATAATTTACTCAGGGTCACGGTAGAGGGGCTGCTGGCAGAAGCATCTGATTTGCAGCAGAAGGTTCATCTCTTAATGCTGGATGGAGGCCAAGACAACGTCACAGATTCTAAAGCACTGGAGGTTCAAACCACTACCTCCTAATAATGACGAGTAGGTAAATGCGGCAGCCCCCCCCCCACAATGAAACTGTGGGCAACATTTGCAAGTTAAAAACTAGCTGTGGTTACAGGACTGGTGCTGCCCCCACGGTGGGGGGGGGTGGTTGGGGTATTTCCAGGTTTCTTCCCACCCACCCGAGATCAGGTCAGAGCTGCCAGTAGAACGAATGGCTTTGTGTCAGAAAACAGGATGTTGTTTACTCACTGCGGACACTGCATTCACTTTCAAGTGTATGTCCGCTCTCGCCCCCCCCACCCCCTGCATAGTAACCCCTCATCCTACCGAATCAGAGACCCCACAAGCCGCCGTAATGCGAGATGGCGCAGGGGTGCGCCACAGGCCGAAGGGCAGGCCAGCCGATCCACACTGTCCAGTCCACGTGCCACGGGGTTTTCTTCCAAGCACAAGTGTGATCCTCACGAATCCTCAAAGGGGAAGCTGAGGCTTCTTTCCGAAAATAACAGCACACACCCCCAGCCACCGAGGGAGGCACAAAAATAATTTTACAAGCCCCATCCGATTTGCCAAATGAAGGAACAGATGGAAGGATGAGAGATTGATCCCTGGCTTGTGGACACTTTCGCACAGTAACGTCCAGACTGGAGGGAGGGTTTCGGTTATTCCTGAACCGACATATTTAGCAGAGAGTCTGTTATCAGACCTCAGTGACTTATGCGATACTGATTCTTCATAAGTAAATTCCAGGATGTCTGGCTATGTCAATTTTCAAATTTATATATAGCAAAAAAAAACTCTTATGCTCAAGAAGACTTTTAAAACTACTGCCTCTCCCCAAGCATCTCCAAAACACAGAATAGCAGCTGTTCCCTCTATCCCATAATATTTATTGGCTCTTTAAAGTGTTTAATGAAAAATGCATTACACGGAGCGCAATTTTTGACCCAAACCTTTGTACCTGTTTATAATGATTATACTTAATTAGTACCTGGTCCCATATCCAAAGACATGTCCTCCTACTGGGATTAGATCTCAAGCCCACCTGGTTTGTTAACATCTTTCCTTATGATTTGAGGTTCAGTCCTTCGCTTTGCCATCCCCCCAAGATCTGTCCTTGGTGCTGAAGCACAGCCCTCCAATCAGACAGCAGCACTTTCAGGCAACCAATCAGAGCGACAGCAGTACATTAAACTGTATTCCGGAATAACCTAGATCTGTTATACATTTCATCAGCATAATCTCAGTCTGATTATTCACCATTCATCAGCATAATCTAAGTCAAGTTGCCTCGGGGAGACAAGCATGAGCAGAGAAAAGCAGCGATGAGATGGAAAGCAAGATCGGCATCTGGTTACTACCACTGAATCACCTGGACATAAATATGAAGCGATATAATAAATGTGTACTAAAGAGGCGATGCCAGGGAGTGAAAGATTAACCAATCAACAGCCTCTCGAGGAAGCGACTCCAGGCACCAGGGCAGCGATGATTCCGGCCCAGAGGCAGGGGACGCGTGAGCGTGGGGCACATGTACAGAAATAACCATGTTTACCGTCAGCGAGGAACTCTTAACCTGTTCGTCAGCCCGGATGACAGCACACTTCCTGTATCAAAGATAAAAGAGGAGATCTGAGTTGACGTCTCAAGGCAGTAGAGTGTCGAGCGTGATCCCGACTCACCGCCGATGCGGGGAGCTCCAGAAGGCGTGGGCTCGGCACGGCAGCCCGACAGATCGAGAAATCTGTTTCGGCCAGAGCAAAGACGAAGAGCCCCACCCCACCCCCCCGTCCCCGCCCACCAGGGAGACAGTGGAGGAAAAACGTATTGACTTTTGTCAGACTGTTATCCAGCATCTAAGGGGGCTTTGATGTTCTTGTGTTGCACCAGCAGTTCAACATTGTATAACGAGCCCATTACGGCTCAGAGAAGACGGCCCTCGTCCAACAGCACAAATCTGAACTTGGCTTCTGGTTCACGACTATCGCGACTTCATTATCAACTTATTCTCCCTGTTTAAGTGCTGTGTGATGCTAAATATATTTCAAGGCCTGACCGGCCTTCTCCGGGATCCGTGGCGCTCATGTTCAGGACACGAGTAACCGCCTCGCAATCTGGCACCTCGCATTCACGCCTGCGCCGAGCCGCGATCCCGCACAAATCTTCGAATGCCGATACGAAAATGGCAACGGGCTGCTGTGGTGACAGATGGCATGAGAACGGCAGAGAGCAGAACAGCGAGTGCTGGACGAGGATGAGGAGAAACACGAGACGACAGCTTCAGAAGGAAGCCGAGGAAGTTTTGGGGGTGTGCTGAACAGCAGTGACGCTGCGGGGCAGGGGGGGTCACTGGGTACACAGCCTGAAAGGCAGCAGACCCAAAGATACACCAGGGGGTCACAGGATAAAGAGACCCTACCTCTGATGCCCTCTTACAAACCAGGGTTAAAGCCCCCTGCCCCCCGATGTAGAAGGGGCCTACTCCACATAAAACACAGCCTGCCTGCACTGCATGTCGCCTGTAAACTGCATCAAATCCCCTCGATCGCCCCCCCCGTCTCCCAAACGGCCTCGCTCTCCTTCTACCACCAAACCAAACACGACTCAAAGTTATGAAACAAGGCTTTAAGTGAAAATCTGTGACTGCAAACGTGTGAAAATAAGAGACTCACAATGGGCGCGGATGTCAACTGCAATCAGGCGACGAGCCGACTCACTCCTGTAAACCCGTTCCTGTTTTCTCTTGTCCTGACATTTAATGACATTTAATTTCATTCATTTTGCAGATGCTTTAATCTAAAGCAACATACATCTATTCTGAGAAAGCAGGCTCAGATAGTCCCTCAGATAACTGGGGTTAAGGGTCTTGATTAAGGGCCCAGCAGTGAAATCACTCCCCACTCATGGGATTCAAACCAGCAGCATTCTGGTTACAGGCAAGGCATCCTAACCCGATAAGCCACATACCACCTCAGGAAAACACCCAGAACCAGTCATCTTTCCTACCATAATTGTGACCCAACACCCATTCTGGATGTTGATCATCTCCTCCCTCCCTCCACTGCCTTTTGCTGTAGTTTCTCGCTGCTGCCTTCATTACACCGTCTCCCCTCATCCCTTATGTTTAACACACGGAGGCACACAAGGTGAGATGCAAATTCATGTTGGGATGAAACTCCCTTCGCATCCCATGAGTCAGCAGTGTGTCATGGGAGGGGGGGTGGGCAGACCACATAGGATATGGGTGCTCGGCGTCCATCGCCTCTGCGACATGCATGTTTATTAGACCAAAGGCACATCTGAGTGTCGCTCGGCAACACCTGGAATTTTGGGAAATCACATTTGACTGAACTGCACACCCCCTTCACTCTTAATACCCCACACAAACAGCAGATTTCTCTTTTTTTATTTCTGTCAGGAATAAAATTCCAAATCCCTGTCTGGAGCTGGAGATACGATGCATCTTCTCACATGCCCCCCTCCAGTTGCACTGACAGCATTGAGACAACGGGAGACACGGGGCGATGCCAGCAGAAGCGGAAACATGCAAGTTTTGGGGGGGTCACAAGTTCAATTATGGCATGTAGCAGGATTATATAACAGCGTATTACGGGGGGAGGGGGGTCATCATAGTAAGCAATAACGACATCTTCAGCTGCCTTGACTAGCCCCCCAGGGTAGCAAGCTGAGGGGCAGTTCTGTGGAGGAAGGGGGCTGCGGAGACGCTGGCCGGGGCAACAACTGGAATGCAGGGGGTAGAGTTCAGAAGCTGCTCTAACCCTAACCCTAACCCTAACCCTAACCCCCCCCCCCCGCCACCAATTGAGATGTCCCCGACCACGTCAATAAACAGTGTCTGACTTTAGGCACCCAGGGGTACACATGACCAGTCTGTATGGGGTCCCTAAAGCCGAGAGAATGTGGCTGCAGCCCTTTTGGTCGCCATAGTAACCACTCTGGGGGCCAAGAGGTTTGCTGCTTAGCATTTATGTAAGTGAACAAAACCACCATAAAAGCAGAAATAAATCCCATTGGCTCAAGCATAATAATAATAATAATGATGATGATGAGTTTTAAATGCAGTCAGCAGTGCCGTGCATTGGCGCAGCTTACTGCCATGTTTGAAACGCAGCATCTTCAGTTCGGTCTTACCGTCGCTCATTCTGCCAAAAGCCTGTAATATAAGGCGATATATCAGATACGCTCAAGACTCGGATTTCAGCCATTTCCACAAAACCGAATTTCTTCTTGTATTTCATCAGTATAGACTGCCCTTTTGTAACCCTCCTCTAACTGCGTTTCTTGTGAGTGGGAGGTGGGAGTTGGGGGGGGGGGTATTTAGCTGGCGTCTGTCTTCATCCTCCATCCTCACGCGTGAAATTTGTCCCACGAAACCGGCCTGGCCGGCACGGGGTGCGGGGAGCCTCGTGCGCCTCTCAGCGGTGCCCCTCCCCCATCGGCAGGAACCCTTACCCATCCACCCCCTCCCACAAAAAAAAAACCCATGCAGATTTGACATCCATATCCGTGATGAGGAGCACTAAGCAGAGACGGGTCCTTCCATTATGGATAAAGAACATAAAGCTTAAGCCATACATCTTGTTCTGTTTTTATTATGCAATTAGAACGTTTATTTATTTATGTTGGTTTTAATTTTCAAATGGCACAGGAATCAATCAGTACGAGCGCAGCATCCGTCATGAGAGGAGTTCAGGTGCGCAAACCGAGACCCTGTATCCCTCTTTCTCTCTCATGCAAAAAAAAATGTATTAGAAGACAATAGAAATAGCATCCCCAAATACACTTCGATCATTTAAAATAACTGCCGAGGAATACTCTGGATCTATTGCTTTTTCCATCAAATCCTAGATACCGACACGCATTTCGATTAAAAAAAACACTTACGATTAATATCTCACCACCGGATAAAAATTAATTAATCGCTGTCAGGTGGCACGTGTTTACATTCACCAAGAGAAACCAAGAAAAATATATATATAAGCTGTCAGGCAGCGGAGGCGCGGCGCCTGCTGTCCGGCAGCATTAAGGGTCTATAATTCGGACTCACCTGAGTCGAGCTGCGAGCTGAAGGCAAATGCCGGGCTGAAAAACGACGAAGACACGACCATGGCAAATAACATCGCGGACATCCTCCTCTTCGATTACCTTGCAGGGTGGATTAAAAAAGGCGGCGCGAAACGCTAATTTAAGTGGCGAAAGTGACTCGAACGTGCCATCTTTTCACAGAGGCTCCCAGCGCCTGTTTCCTGTTTTTCCGCAAAATGCCTCAGATTTAGGAGAAATGTTGCCGCTACTTTCGTTTCGCATCAGCCCAGATGGCGTTTAAAAACCCTGCTTTCGTGTGATTTCAGTCTAAACGGGGAGAGTCGGCGCGGCGGCGTCCCCCGGCGCAGTGTCCCTGTAATGCCGCTACACTGTCCAAACGACCGTCCCTTGTCTCTGCACCAAACCTTGGATAGCACCAGTATCCCATTCCTCTGACAGTCCAATTAATCGAAACCTATTTGTGTGGCAAAATAAGTAAGACTCAAAACACAGGCGGACGTTTGCCGGCATCAGAATATATTTACAAACACGCCTATATGTATTTTCTGTGATTAATTTCGAGGATCAGCCTGCGATAGGGAGCTGTTCGGTCCTGACAGCGCCATCTTCCTCTCTGATTCCTCTTACTATAATACCTCACACTCCCCCAGTCTGTACTCTTCGCAAAGCGCAGCTGGTGGAGTGTGTGGGTGAGTGGGAGGGTGGATGCGTCTGCCGGGGGTCTACTTTGCGGGGGAGGGTCATCAAGCGCCCGACGGCAGCGCGCCGTAAGCCGGTTACTCGGCGGCGTCTTTTAACGGGAGGGGTGACGGGCGCAGTCCGGCAAAAGACCCCGCTGATAGCCACACGCGTCAAAAGAAGCCCGCGATCTCCTCAAAGGCTGAGAAGATCTGGAGCGTAATCCTGATTGATCACACAGAGGAAATTTCCCCCAAAAAATCGTTAAAGACGCAACAAATAAAAGCTGTTGTAGGGGATCTGGGTCTGCGAATACACGGCACCGTCAAGGCGGTTATTATAGCCTAATTACTCGCCCCGTGGATGAGAATATAAAGCAGAATAGAATATATCTCTATTGTCATTGTACATTGACAACGAGACTCTGCATGCTTTTTCAGCCAGTGCTATATATTTAAAAAATTAAATAACAGCTTTGATTGAAATAAAATCCTTTACATTATGCCAGATTATACCACAACTGACAGCAATGGGGGGGGGGGGGGGGGGTTGGTTAATTACACATGAGAGCTGTGACAAAGCCCCCAGGGCAGGACGCACAAACGGAGAGGAAGCTCGAGGAAAATCGTACCAGGGAGGTGGAGGTGTGGTACAGGCCCTGCCCAGCGTCTCGAAGACTGCAAATACGCTCCTCCTTTTTCTTGCGGAAAGAGGAAAGTGAAGTACAACCACTGATTGGCTGTACTCCACGAAACTGCAGTGTTCTTGGGAAAAACTGTGGTGTTCCTGCTGAGAAAACAGAACCAAATGTATAAAAAGTCCATGACGATTTAAGTAACAAAACTATATCGAAAGGAGAAGGTACAGGAACTCAATGTGCCTTAATATTAGAATTATCTGCCAGGGGTTACATTGGGGTAGCCTGCTCTCTAAAGTGATCCACTTTTCTGGACAGGTAACTGGTTTTTGGGTTTTCATACAACTTGTGTGTGTCGATACGTGTCTGTTGAGAAGTTGTATGAAAACCCAAAAACCAGTTACCTGTCCAGAAAAGTGGAGTGTTTCAGGGACTGTAAGTGTGTGTGTGTGTGTGAATAGAATGCAGTAACATCTGTGGTGTGTGGTATTCACACACACACACACACACTTACAGTCCCTGAAACACTCACACTGCCTGTGCATTTGAATGCAGCAATCAAGGCTACATTACCTACATCAGCTGTGTCTTCAGCTAATACCTCCAGCCATGGAGTTTAACTGCTATCCTGATGTTGCTGGATGGGGTTTCCGGGTCTGAGTGTCATGGTGGAATCATAGGGAGGTTACATGGGATGGGGGGAACAGTCGCAGGTCCAAAACCAGCGTTTATCTGCCCCCAGGGGGCCGCCAGACTATCAGCAGCAAGCAGGTGGGCTCAGCGGCCAGTCCTCTCCAGTTACACCACTCTGGGGCAGAGCTCCACACCAGGTGTGACCCCCCCCCCCCAGCCGTCGCCGGCCCCAGCTGATTTTCTGTAACTCCCATGATTACTGTAATGTGTAATTAGTGTGCTGGGAGCATAAATCATGAAGGCAGCGGCCTACGCAGAATAAACACTGTGTAGACCCAGAAAAACACTCACACACACACACACACACACACACACACATCCCTACCCAGGCTGCACATACAAGCACATGAAAGCATGTGTAAATGACACACGCCAAACATGGGTGCAGAAACATGCACACGCATTCACATATGTGTACTTAACGAGGCTTCTACGTGAGCAACTCGAAAACACGAGTGCCCAGACACGCATATGCATTTAAAAAAGGGTGCGCGTAAACACGACCGCACACACGCACGAACACGTTTCAAAAAGCAAACAGAAATCTGTGCAGACAAACACATGTACTGCACACACTTGAAAACCACGGAGAGCATACAGTAGCGCAGCCTGCAGGTGCCCTCCTGCAGGAGAGGCCGTCGCAGGTTCACACACACACTTTACTCACACACGCCTTCTCTCATTCGGTAGGTTAGCACACGCAGCCGTGCAATTTCTCTGCTCATTCTCCATCCTCTCACAGCTGACAGGCAGCCAAATGCATCCCGGTTAGGCTGGCTGACGACAGCGGCGAATCAAATGCGACATCGCAACTTTTAAACGATGGCTTAGACTGCAGAGAGTGAACGTAGCTAAAAATACTCCTGCTGCCAAACATTTAGGCTCTAACCAAGTAACGCAGTAGAGTACAAGTAGAGTGCAGCAGTTATGGAGTGAAACAGCTAACGAGCCTCAAACCACAAAGCACTTTGTTATGGATTAATGAATCCCGGCACATTTGACAACAGCTCGGTAAAGAGAGTTTCTCTAACCCTAACCCTAACCCTAACCCTAACCCTAACCCTAACCCCAGCCCTAACCCTAACCCCCAGACACACCAGACACCAAATTGATTCACCAGCACCTGGGTCCAGGCCAGTTAAATTGTTAAGTGATGGAGGCGACTGCTTAGGGCACCATCTTTTTAGGAAGCGCTGACTTACCCAGGTGATGTCACTTTGTCTCAGACAGGGGGCGCCGGCGGTGATGCCCGCCTAGGGCACTGTCTTCCTAGGGGGTGCTGACTTAGCAAGCTGATGTCACTTTGTCTCAGACAGGGGGCGCCGGCGGTGATGCCCGCCTAGGGCACTGTCTTCCTAGGGGGTGCTGACTTAGCAAGCTGATGTCACTTTGTCTCAGACAGGGGGCGCCGGCGGTGATGCCCGCCTAGGGCACTGTCTTCTGAGGGGGTGCTGACTTAGCAAGCTGATGTCACTTTGTCTCAGACAGGGGGCGCCGGCGGTGATGCCCGCCTAGGGCACTGTCTTCTGAGGGGGTGCTGACTTAGCAAGCTGATGTCACTTTGTCTCAGACAGGGGGCGCTGGCGGTGATGCCTGCCTAGGGCACTGTCTTCTGAGGGGGTGCTGACTTAGCAAGCCGATTTCACTTTATATCAGACAGGGGGCGCAGGCGGTGATGCCTGCCTAGGGCACTGTCTTCTGAGGGGGTGCTGACTTAGCAAGCTGATGTCACTTTGTCTCAGACAGGGGGCGCCGGCGGTGATGCCCGCCTAGGGCACTGTCTTCTGAGGGGGTGCTGACTTAGCAAGCTGATGTCACTTTGTCTCAGACAGGGGGCGCCGGCGGTGATGCCCGCCTAGGGCATTGTCTTCTGAGGGGGTGCTGACTTAGCAAGCTGATGTCACTTTGTCTCAGACAGGGGGCGCTGGCGGTGATGCCTGCCTAGGGCACTGTCTTCTGAGGGGGTGCTGACTTAGCAAGCCGATTTCACTTTATATCAGACAGGGGGCGCAGGCGGTGATGCCCACCTAGGGCGCGATATGGGCTTAGAGCGATACTGCCTGGAGTAAACACTGTGACGTATTGACAGCCATTGGAGCCAAACTGATATGAAGTCTTGCTGTGGTCCAGTCTGTGATTGAGTAGTAAAGTGGACTGGAGCCAGGGAGACATATGGAGACATAAGTCCGTGTGTGAAAGCAATTTAGTTAGCTTAGCTAACTTGGTATCACAGAAATGTTCCTCTTGGTGTTCAGGGTTGCAGGTTAAACGTCAGCTGTCTTAACAGGCACGGTAAATGCTAGTCTTCATTAAGACTAGCCTAACAACTGGCCAGCTTATAAATACAACTCAATTAACCTTTTACTGCAAGTGAAGGATCAAGAAAATTACTGGCGAGTGATTGCACTGACATTGGTATCATCTGCGAATTCCATGACCAGCCCCCTGGTGGCCAGAAGAAGCAGTGCAGTGTTGAGAGGCAGTAGGGCTTATGGGAGTTTTACTCACACAAAAATGTTCTGTGTGCAGAATGAAAAATGATTGGTTCAGAGAGCTAACCAATCGTGTCGTAGAGGAGCCAGGTCCAAGCAACTAGAGGATGTGGGACCAAAACATCTGATTGGCTGGTCTGACATCTGACAAAGATCTGATTGGTTATCTCTCTGAATTGTTTTTTCATTCTGCCCTCAGATCATTTATGTGTAAGTAAAGCTCACATGTGCAGCAAGAGGGTTCATTATCACCCCCAAATTTTGAAGTGAAAGCAGTTTTGAACGTTTCCAGCTTTCTGTCCAAATGATTGAACAAATGTGGTATGTACGACTGGGCTGTCTGACCATGGAATCCTGAGGCAGGTGCCCTTCATGTTTTAGAGGAAACATTTTAATTAGCAGCCAGTCGTGGTGAGGCCACAATTATTAACTTTATTAAAACCCATTAGGCTGACCCTATGGCTGTGCCCAGCATGCTGAAATCGCATTCCCTGCATTTGTGCAGCAGAGATTAGAGTGGTTTGCGCTGCGGGAGACCCGAGCCTGGCAGCTTCTCTCTGATACATGATCTGAGATAAATGGAATCAAAGCTCAGCGGGAATCAGAGTAGACGAGAGGTGAGTGCCCCTCTCACACGCATGCACACGCAGACACACATGCACACACAGACACGCATGCACGCACAGACACGCATGCACACGCAGACACGCATGCACACACAGACACGCATGCATGCAGACACACATGCACGCACAGACACGCATGGACACGCAGACACACATGCACACACAGACACGCATGCACGCACAGACACGCATGCACACGCAGACACGCATGCACACACAGACACGCATGCATGCAGACACGCATGCACGCACAGACACGCATGCACACGCAGACACGCATGCACGCACAGACACGCAGACACGCATGCACGCACAGACACGCATGCACGCAACATGCACAGGAGTCCAACGTTCCTACAGGCTGATATAACCCTTCACTCTCAGTAGGGCCACTCAAAGCCAATGATTTACCACCGACGTCCCCCCCCCATCCGAGATATAGTGACATCAGCTTGTAAAGTCAGCGCCCCCCATATAGGTAGGTAGCTGCCTATGTCTGTTGATGGATTGACTTACACTGACTGTAAGTTACTCCTTCTACTCAGTATCTACATTGCACAGTATCTACCATCTGCTTCCATCTTGGTCATGTAATTTGTGGATGGGTAGATGGACAGCAGAATTGCCCCCTCAACAGTCCATCAGCATCCAAATGCGCCCCCTACAGGATACCCAGCGGAGAGCAGCCCAGACAGTCAGAGGAATCAAGCATACTTTGGGTGTGGGTCAGAGGTACAGATGTTCCCTCCTGAAAAGACCATGAGAGGTTCCAAGGTCAGATAAAAGGTCTGGTGAAGATGGACCCTAAAACCAGGCTCCATGCCTCACTACCCAGGGATCCATTCACTTTGGCCAACTTCCGGAAAGTTCCGCAAGAGTGACGTGGTGAGAGGAAGAACAACAAGTTCTGAAAGCTTCCAAGTAAGTCCGAAAGTGGGTCTGTTGTGTAATCCATCGGCATGGCGATAAATATTTCAAAAAGCAGTAACAACTGAAATGGTAGATGGAGAGCGAATGTTTTCTGCAGTAGTACATCATAAATATATCATGGCTGGCTCCCAAACGTAACTAAATCGATAGCCCTCATTGCGAATTCACTACATCAGCTTTTCTTCCTCTAGCTGAAGTACGACACTAAGGTCCATCAGCTTGGCCCAGGGATCAGTTAATGAAGCTGCTGGATTTTCCAAATTAAGGGACCAGTGAGTACTGGATATGAAATAGTCCGTCTGCCATAAACTGGCCATTTGGGCACATTGACTGGCACGAGGCTCTGACATGTGCCTCTCAAAACTGCTGCAAACTGCTCACAGCAGAATATGAACGTCAACACCCTAAAATATGACATTATTTATATGTTTTGCAGCTGGTTTATATCCCAAGGGTTCTAAGTATTTTGCTGTATTTATGCAAGCCAGCAGATTTCTGGGAATAATTGCAGGGAAATGTTTTCCCTCAGGGGTGTGACAATCCGTCCCCCTGGTGGGATCTGAATCCGTAACCTTTCGGTCAGAGATACACTCAACAAGTTCAGCATCAAATTGGCGTGTGGCGTCCGTGAACAGATTTATAACCACGTGAGGCCGATCTATAGTCCTGCAGACAGATGTATGACCATGAGAGAGACCCCCATGCCAGTCCCGCCCTGTCCTGCTCCACCATGGGAGACGGAGAGGGCACTCCTGGAAGTTAAGAGTCTAGACCCTAATTGCTGGTAGTTTAATGGCTGGGGGGGGGGGGGTGACAGGTGGGGCATGCTGAAAGAGCCCCCTCCCCGAAGTCAACAGGGGGTATAAAGCGTGGCTGGTCTTGGAAAGGGGGGCACTCAACACTCACAGGCAAAACGAGTTCGGAGCAGGAGGGACAGGGAGGAGCACGGGTACGAGCGGTAGGGTGTGGCCCGTCAGAGGCTGGGAGTCACGGTGGAGACCTTGTCTGGTTACCGCAGGGGTGTTTGTGTGTCATGTGATCCATGGACGATCAGAAAGAAAAAATGCATGATTTTTCTTCCGTCAGCTGTGGGGGCGTTGTCTAGCACCTCCCGGGGAGGAAAGCTTTCCAAATCGTGCAACAAGCTATAAGGTTATTCCAGGATTTAATCCTTGTGCAAAAAGGTTTTGTAATGACAGCTAGCAAGACTGAGCCAGTCTCCCAAGGAAGGTTTGCTAATTTTATATATACAACTGGACTGTAGTGTGTCGAAGAAACTAGTTCTTGGATTGAATACTCTGCTATTCACAGGCAGTCGCCACGTAAAGGATGTCCGACTTACGGACAATTTGTACTTACAAACGAACTGCCATAAAACCCGTTGTATTAAAAATGGTTTATAATAATGAACGCAGAGCAAAACGCTCTGGAAAACTTTGTGCGGCTTCAGAAGTTCGTTGGCTGAAGGTATAGAGCAGTTACCATATTTACTTTCATTTTTACTGCATGTTATTATTATATTATGTACTGCAGTGATTTTTTCTTACCTAGATATTCACCTCAAACACAGAATGGATCTCGCTTGTAACCCGAGCACTGCATGTATTAATATTGTAAACTCGAAAATATGCTGATGCACACAAGTCTCTGTTCAGATTTTAGTTAGAACTGGAGTATGAACTGGAAGCTGGTTTCTACGTTTTTGTTTCACTGATTTCCTTCACAAAACGCGACCCGACTCCGGATTAAGCGGGAGATGATGGATGGATGGATGGATGGATGGATGATTTCCTTCACAAAACACAGGGACAAAATCCCGTCACCAAGGTCCCACCAGAGAAGACTGTCTGAGCCTATGGCTGCTTCCCACTAGTGGAGCAGATCTCAGTAACAAGCCCGAGATCAGCCTTGGGCACCTCGATCCGGGGTCAGCCTAGGAGTTACCATTATCATTAGCAAATAAAGCTACAGTTAGACAAACTAACAGCCCCCCCGGGACGTCAGCTGGGCGCTAATTAGGAAAAGACACTATCATTAGTAGCTAAGGGGCCCATCACTTAGAATAAGGCACTCCTTCAGGGAGCAACGGAAGATCAAATGCGCTCCACTAGGGACGGGCGGGAAGTACATTCCGCTCAGGTCAAAATTCAATTGAGCATTCAAAGAGGAGAGCATTCCCAGACGTGTGGTAAAACACAATAGTATCTAACACAGGTGCAGCCATATCAGAGTTCTGAGGAATGTCTTTGTACTGGATGTGAGTGTCAAGCCTTTCTGTGGAATACTAGCTTTTAGGGTTTCCTTCCTTCATTCACAGCCTCACTTGTCACCCACCTGCAGAGCCGCCCCTGACAGCTCACATCTCTCCGTCCCAGAGCACAGACATGGAGGATGACTTTGGGCAGCAGGTGAAGAAGGTGGCCATGGCTTTGGGCGCCTCGCTGAGCGACCAGGACATCGAGCGCATTCCCAGGGAGATGCGGCTGCAAGGTGAAGCTCGGGGCTGGTGGGATCTCTCTGGGGGCAAAGGGGGGGTGGCGACGCAGAGGCGAGACCTGCAGTGTAGACTGGGGCGTATACAGCCAGACTGGGTACGCTGGAGGAATTTGGTGGGAATGATGGATGGTCTATTGCAGGAACTCTCAACCTTTTTTTATTCAAGGACCCCCATACTGTATGTGACTCCCCCATATACCCAGGTTATAATACTGTTTCACTTATAAGCATTCTGCTAAACAACGTGTTAATCCACTGTGGCCACCAATATGCCTTTTTGCCCCCCCAGTTTAGGACATTGCTCTCAAAACAGAAGGTGAATGATTATATATATAAATATGAGCAAAAAGATTATCTATCTAATAGACAACCATAATAACTGAAAACACCCTCTTTTTAAGGTATAGTGGGACCTCAGAACTCAAACTTAATCCGTTCAGAACTCCGGTTCGAATCATAAAAAGTTCAAATTCTGATCGAATTTTCCCCATAAGAAATAATGGAAAACCAATGAATTGGTTCCCGGACCCAAAAAATTACACCTAAATATGTTTTTTTAATATAATTTAAACACAAAATGAACAGGATAAACCAAGAGGAGCACAAGCTAAACACAGCTAAGCACATTTATCAAAACAGTCATTTGTAAAGTAAGACAATAAATGTATCCAAACAATGTGTAAAGTTAAAAAAAAATACCAATGACACTGTTTTCATAAACCGAGGAACAGCACCAACACTAGACGATGCCATTCACCGACAAACGACGCTATGACAGCGAACGCGAGGCTGAGACCGAAGCGTCACCCTCTGTTTCCGCTGAGAGATGTGCGCGTGACTCATTTCCCCGCGCGTACAGGTTATCTTAGGTCGACGTTCACGGTTTGAATTCTGAGATTCAGATCGAGTTCTAGGTCATTTTTTCGAACTGGTTGGTTCGACTTTTAAGAAATTCGAGTTCTAATGAGTTTGAGTACTGAGGTACCACTGTAGCCTTCAACAAAATAAAATCAATGTTGCAAATTATTAAATTTTCAACAATGTTTTAAAATTATATGAATCAAGTAGCAATGATTCTGCACCAATTAACGTCCCCGTTAGATAATGGCTGAATGGTTTGATTGTAGCTGGGAATTCTGGGATTCTGTAGACCGTCATGAGCAAAGCTCTCACATTGTGTACAACCAGGAAGGAAGACCATTGGTTTCTATTAAAAATCTATAATAAAGCCATAATATTAACGCACAAAGTATATTGATATAAATGGTATTGTATCATCCAATACCTAGTTCAGAAAATATACGAATAGCAATGCATTGCGTGGCCCCCTGGTTGGGAACTGCTGGTCTATTGAGTGACTGAAAAGGAGGTGGAATATGGGGGGGGGGGGTGTTTCACAGAATCGACGATTATTGGGTGATTGGGCGGGGGGGGGGGGGGGGGGGTGGGGTGGGAGTACTGAAGAACCCAGGCCCTATTGACCAGCTCCACCACCATCCAGGGAACTTCAACTACAGCTTATTCTTGGAGTACATGCGACAGTTCAAGACCTCGGAGGAGAAGGAAGAGATGATCAAGAGGGCCTTCCGGACGCTGGACAAAGACGGCAGCGGCTACATCGAGTGGAACGAGATCAAGTAGGGATTCTGGGGCACCTGGGGATAGGAGGGAGAGGGATGGACGTCGGCTCTTCGCAAGCTTTCATAAAACCTGGATGGTGGAAGATGTTTCCATATTGGCATTCGGAGTGTTGGGTAAACGAGAGCAATGGTCAACATGGCCTGGCCTTTTCATCCACCAGGTACATCCTGTCCACCATTCCCAGCTCGGTACCCTTGGCGCCGCTGTCGGACGATGAGGCAGAAGCGATCATGCAGGTCGCAGACGTCGACGGCGATGGACGAATCAACTTTAAGGGTGAGCAGAGTGTGGCGAGTTGCACTTCTGCTATGTGGCCACCGGGGGGACAATCGAACGCCGTGCTCCACCTTGCGGCTAATAAGGCATCAGCCTCCTCATCAAGGCTTCCTGCAATCTCATAAAGTAACCAGCAGGAGGCTCTCTCCCTGACCAGCATAGTTCAGCATTGTCTATGGTGGGGGGGGGGGGGGGGGGGCACCTGCCGGTTCTTGTGTGCCATGGAAACAAATTAGATGACATAAAGACGTCACCTCAGAGGGTGACGGGCACGACGGCCACCGCTGCCCTTTGGCGCACATCACCATGGCAACCGTCAAGCAGAACAGGATACAGAGACGGCAGAGTCACTTCCTGCTTTTCAGAGTTCGCCGAGATGGTCACACTGGAGAAGAAACCCAGGAAATGAACACCGGACCAACAAATAACAGCTGGAAGGTTCCGGGGACGATGGGGCTCCCTGCCTTGGACCTCCGGGACTTAGAACAAGGCCTGTAATTCTAACCGGAACCGACATATCGATGTAAGATGCTTGTGTACCAATCTGTTAAAAAGAAAAGTATGGAACAGAGAGGGCTTCTAACCGTTTCAGTCAGAGAGAGATAAGCAGAGGGAATGTGTTGGGGTTTCCTAAGCCAGTCATTTAAATAGCATGTTATCCTCTATCTATCTATTTATATCTATCTTAGGGGCCTTTTGGTTTTCAGGCCACACATGAAAGAAGTTTAATAAAAAGAATCAAGAATAAAGTGTGTCCTGGACTTATTAAAAACAACAAACTTTTATTAAAAACAACCCCTGAAACGCAATCGGATCCAAAACACCAGTTAATTAGAAATGCATTTAGATTTTGTGCATTAATCTGTTAAACAAATCTCGTAACTGGATTCGCCATTAGCTGTTGAACTGAAGCCAAAGATCACATGACGCAGCACGCAGCCGTCGGTACACGGTCCTCGTGGTACATTCACATCAGCAGTTCCGTAAGAAACAGGAACATCGCAAGAGAAAATTTAACAGGCACTTGTGTGTGTTTTCTGTCAGTTTACACATGGATCATTAAACGAAAATAATTTAAAAATCATATTTACATAGAATGTGCCAGCATACATACATTTTACACATCTGCCGGGACCTTCGAGAGTGGCAGGACGGTGCAGCGGTCCGATGGCAGATAAGTCACACAGACATTTCCTTCAATATTTTGCAGACATAAATCAGAGGAAGTTCACATGGCGGAATTGCAGACCATGACTTTCGCGGAGCACAATAAGCCGAGACCAGGACGGTCGGCGTAATCACAGGGAATGAAGAACAAACAGAATCGGATTCATTTCAAAAGCAGCTTCAATACAAACTGAGAAATTAAATAAATATATCGTGTGTATATAAGGAAGTGGAACGTTTTCCCTCTCTCTCACCAAACACTGACAACTGTGTGTTTCCTGCAAACATCCAACAGGTCTGGAAGCGGCAGACAGGCAGGATGTGGTGCCATGGCCCCCGGGGGGGGGGCTCAGGAGCGCATGTAGAGGCGCATGAGGCCAGCCTTGCTTAGCTGCTGCCACAGCTGCATCTCCATGCGCATGTCGTGGTTGATGTAGAAGGCGACACGCCGGTACACCTTGTCGTAGTAGTGGTCAGAATACTTGGCATAGTCTGGCGTCATGAAGCCGTAGGCGTCCACCTGCAGGGGGCAGCGTGCCACTGGTCTCACCTGGGGTCACCTCACAACCGGCTACATGCCATCCTATCAAACGGGCAGCTTAACGGACACCCCCATCCAGGGGCTGAAGGTCCCCCGTGTTGTGCCCTACCCCCAATCTAAGTGTTCCACCGTGACCTTTCCCCCCTGACCTTTGACACTTCTTACCTGGTCACAGGTGTGCACCGCAGCCAGAAGCATGACGGCGCCGGTGGACGGCCGATAGATGTTCTTGTACTTAGTCTTCATGGTTGAGGAACGCAGGAACCTGCAGAAGTATTCAAAATTCAAGAACAATCAAAAAGGGGAATGGATTTAATGGAGGCCGCCCTTCTCTGCCCCCCAGTGGGGTGACGTCATCTGCTGTGGGGGAGCAGGGTACGTCAGCGGACACTGTCATGAACATGTAGGGCCACATTTTCCTTTCCATGCAGACCAAAGAAGCGGGTATCTGATGGTGGGACAAATACTTCCTCCCTTAGTCCAGGGCAGCTGGGCACCAGTAACCCATAAAGACCTGCTTTCACCTCTGAGCAGGGGAGCTCACCTGTTTCTGAGGTACCGGATAAAGTCGGGGTGATAGATCTTGAAGTTCTTCACCGTGACATTATGCCCAAAGTATTTTGGCGGCCTGGCATGAAAAGCGAAGGAGAGACCAATCAAGAGAAACTCGGATGAGTAAAGGCCAATCAGGAGTCAATCGGATGAGTAAAGGCCAATCAGGAGTCAATCGGATGAGTAAAGGCCAATCAGGAGTCACTCGGATGAGGAAAGGCCAATCAGGAGTCAATCGGATGAGTAAAGGCCAATCAGGAGTCACTCGTGCCTCGTGTCCACCTACACAGAGCTGGTGCTGGGCTGGTTATCACTTGGTGCATTTTGAGAACCTGATTGTTTAAATTATTTGATCTGCGACATGTTTATAATTTATTATTAAATCAGGCCAGCAGACTGATCCTTTGTTTTCCACAGAATAAAAATAACAATGTTACCCCCTTTCCTGACGTTGCAGTTCCAAATTCTGAGACCAGCTTTTTGTGGTGCTGGGCTGGAGCCATTTATACTGGCCCATGGCCAGACTTTTGCAGCGGAAACATGTGGAACCAAGTCCAGAATGGTAAGCCCGGCACCAGCACTGCACTGGGGGAAATAAGGCATCAGACGAAGAAAGGCCAATCAGGACTAACTAGAACAAGGAGAAGCCAATCAGGAATCACTCGGTTGAGGAGAGGCCAATCAGGAGTCACTCGGTTGAGGAGAGGCGAATCAGGAGTCACTTGGTTGAGGAGAGGCCAATCAGGAGTCACTTGGGTGATTCGAGTTGGATGATCCCCCTCAGTGGTACTTTAGCACAGCTAGCCTAAGCTCTAGCAGCTGGTCACTCGAACCAGCAAAGAACAGTTTTGCATGTTGTTTTTAATAAAAGTCCATCCACCCCACCACCCCCACTCACGCATTGCTGCGCTCCGGCCCTCGGGTGACGGGTCTGTGCGTCACCGCGGCCTTCAGGAGGAGGTAGTCCCGGTCATGGTCAGGCAGGAACACATACCTGGTCTCCTAGGAGATGGGAGTTGGGGAGAGAACGGAGCAGTAAATAAAGACCCCCAATTTTACACTCAGGTACTGCCTGGTCTGCCCCCCCCCCCCCCCCGCCATTGTGACTTTGCACAGTCCTCTCACAGCCAGAAACACTCCTGACCGCACCCTGTTCATTCCTCATTCATTTCACACAGGCCTGACCACGAGGCCCCCGGTGTGGGGGAGCCCACCTTGGACTGGGGCGGACCCAGGAAGCCTTGCTTGGCATATGCACGTATCGAGTTCCTCAAGGTATTGGTGGAGAAGATGTACAGGGAGGTGCGTGAGCCCACGTCCTCCTCGAAGCCCTGGATCACGGCGCCGTTGGTTCTGGTAGATACACACAGACACACTGTAAAGCAGGAGTGGGTGTGTGTGTGGGGGGGGGGGATTGCAACATGATTTACAGAGCAGGTTTTTGTGACTGGAGCAGCAACAGATCAACTGCGAAAAACCAAACCCACCCAGTCGGTGAAAATCTGATGCATCAAGTCTCCCGGTGGGACCCCCCCACCCCCCCCCCCCCCCCTCCCCCGGCAGACTGTGGGTCTCAGACACTTATTCTGTGGGATGTGGTAAGATGTTTGTGAATCCTTGCTTTTGTGGTCCCAGACGTTTATGAACAATTTCTTCAGGCATGCAGCTGAAAATCATTTAAAGAACAATCCAGGCCAAGTTAAAGAAGCAGGTTTCATGTGCTGTGAGCACAGCCCTCGCTTGTGCTCCTGATCAGGTAAACTAACGGTCGTTCTGCTCTTATCGCCTCCAGCGACGCAGAACGAAAGGTGTCAGCTCTGCGAGCCAGGAAGCTCGGCGGCCACGTGCTCCTGTCTGACTTCCTGCGCATTTAAGCCTGACCTGCTCACCTCTACTGTATCTCCGATACAGTGACGCGCAGTGAGAGTCAGTCCAAAGTCAAGCCTCCAGCAGATACTTCCAGCATAAATTTCGAGTCAGACGGCCGGGCGAAATTACAGCCAATCATTAGGCTGCCTCGGCCCTAACAGGAAGCAACTTCATAGCTTCTGTTCATCCAAATAATCCACCATGGATTCATTTATGCTATTAATGAACAACAGAACCTTCCCAGGATTGGAAAGGCACAGATTAAAATAGGAAAAAATTATAATAATTATAAAGATGGGTGTGATAAAGAATCGATCAAGAAACACACAGTCCGAGCGTTTACGGTACTACTGTATCGCTTTGAAATCCAGCTGAATCCAGCTCAGACTGAGGGAAATCAGCCAGAAGCCGATCACATAATCAAATCACTGCACTCACTGGGTCAGTGTAACTGCATATTACTGCAATACCTTTTCATGTTAAGATCTTCAGTTACCTAGCGTCTGAGAATGTTCTGCAGTGCAGGACAGATCTACTACTCTTATTAATAAAACATTATTCAAATTCAAAAAACTTTATTTGTTCCCGGGGGGCAATTTGAAAAGCACAGAGGAGCAGCGCACACACATAACAGTTGTAACAGATGGCACACAATAGACACACAATGAACTATGAATTATAATGAATTATGAATTATTTCTAAAGCAGGACATTGCAACAAGTTAAACTGATTCTCTGGAACGTCTCGCCGTAGCAATATGGCAAACTAATAAAATTATAGCAAACCAAGCTACCATCACGGAACATAAAATCAACCTTTATGCAGACTATTCACAGAATCCTCATACACCATTAGAAGGAACTTACATACATCAATAATTTCTCAAGAATTTCTAATTATATAATAAACTGGTCTAAGTCAGCAATACTTCCTGTCTGAAGGTGCCTGGGACTCAACATTAAGTGGGTTCCTGTCATTTCATACAAGAAACATGAGATACTTGGGTACTAATATCTCCTCCAAGCTGTAACTACACTCCATTAATAAACAAAATAAAATAAAATAAAATAAAAAGATTATTTGAAATGGTGGTTCAATCTTCAGGTTAATTGTCTTTTTTCAGTGCTCCCAACGACACGCACAGATAAATGATTTAAGTCTCTGGACTCGGCAAACTTCACTGGAGATACATGAAACCCAGAATCACATTTTCGGCACTACAAACAAAACATCTCGAGGTGGATTAGGAGCCCCTGACTATTTAGCACAGCAGTTACAGTGTTCTGGACCATACAGACCATACAGAACATTTCTTATGTTCTAAATAGCTCCGATCTGTCCAAACCCCCACCTTTGGCTTCATAACTCCCCTTATTCACTTTCTCACTTGCCAACAAAAAGTGATCAGTAAATAAAACTCATCATCATCATCATCGTCGTCATCATTCATCTTCATCACCTATTCCAAAATAACCTCTTCATAGCAATCAAATAACTACGTCAGAAGAAGAGTTGGGAGACACCACTTCTAAATCAACTTAAATCAACTAAAATCAATAATTAAATCCAGGATTAACATAACCGATAACTCTCCTGAACCTTGCAAACTAAATTGATGAAATCAATATAAAATTACAAACAAACAAATTAACTTAAAAAAATTTCTAAAATTTTACCCAGCACTGAGGGACCAACCACGTTAACTATAACATAGGAGGAGAAAGGCCTGGATCTGTCATTCAGCTGAGTTCTGGGCAAAGATCTGCACAAGTACGGCTGATTTTGTATTGCTTTGCTTGTTTGTTTTGATGTTCGCGATTCGTTTGGTTTTTGCGTTGCTGTACCCTTCTGATACACCCACTCACATTGGGGTGGATCATTGATATGCACTTAAAACAAAGGGCTCTACTCTCCCATGCACTTAAGTCAAAAGATCTCATTGCTGTGTGCTTTCTCACTTAGTCCCCAGCTGACATTCTCCCAAGGTTTAAGTGCACTTACACACTTTGGGGGGAGAAACACCAAAATATGGGGGCGTCTCTCGTAAATGGCCCTTAAGTACTTTCACACCGTGGGAACTATTTTCCCTGAACCGGGGACCTTTATCATGTTCACAGTGCAGGAACTCGGCATGACTGTAGTTCCTCAGAGGCAGTTCTAGAACCTTTATTTAGTACCTACTCCAGAATAGGTACTTTTTTGTTTGAACATGAACTACTGGGGAGGCCCTTACAGCGATATCTTGCTGATCGCAAGACCATAAGCACCAGCGCTAAAAGTGAAGGAGAAAAGTGAGGAGAAAATTGATACAATTATCTGAGCAAAAACTGAGCAGATGCAAAGTACTTCAGTTAAATGTAATGAATACATTTTTTTTGCTTGCATCTACATACTTCTGCATCAGAACTTTAGATCGATAACCAACATACAGCACTTTACTTGACATGACACAAATATAGTATTCTTAAATACGTATGAATTAACCACAAACTAAGTCTTAGTAACAAACTGAGTATTTCACTTTTGGGCTCTTAATCAAGATCCATAATCTTAACTACTCCAGTGACTGGCTGACCATGTTCCCTCAAAAATATATCCACTCCCATCTGAGACCACAGGGCATCATTACCACAAAAATCAATTAATGAATTGATGCCTGAAACGGAGACCCAGTGCCAAGAGCTGACGGTCAGGAAAGTGGCTGACGAGCAGAGCAGTAAGGAAGCTGATCTTGCACCCACCGTAAGACGTAGTCGTGCTGGTCGATCTCGCGGCCCATCTTGGACCCCTGCAGGATGCCACCGTTCCCCACCACGGCACAGCGAATACAGGAGGAGCCGTTGGCCCGGGTCTCCCAGTCATCGAACATGAGTCGGCTGGCCGATATGTTGAGGAGGGACAGCGTCTCCGAGACAGCTGCAGGGAAGGGAGAGATGGTTTCATCATTTATTTATTTTGTTCTTGCTTTGGGAGTTTTTCTCCTTGACTACCAGAGTCAAGGCAGCAAAAAAAAAAACTGAAAGTTAAGATGACAACAGCTTAATTTTTTAAAGTTAACGCTGAAAGAATGCGATTCACAACAGGTAGCTCATGTTGCCATGGTGACGGGCATCGTAGAAACCGGTGGCACTTACTGTTGTAGTCAACGCTTCCCCAGCCATGGGCCCCAGGGTACTGGCGGAGCCGCTCATACTCCTGTGGTGTGGCATGTTTGTGCCACTGGAGAACCGGAATCTGGTCCAGGAACGTCTTCCTAAAGTCTGTGAGCTTCACCTTCTGCCGGATGCTATCCTGGCACTTCTGGGGGGTGAGGACATAAGATTCTGTATGTAGTCCTATCGTTTTACATTAGCCAATGCTTAGGGTTGACAAACAAGGTCCAGACAGACATCTTAGGATCACATGAACCCCCAACAGGCATCCTATGTTGTCCTTGTCTCACTTGGTCTGAACAATGGCCTGTCTTTAGAGGTCGGACCATAACTCATTGCAACTGTTCACTCAGAAATCAGGCATCCTGAGAAACGCAGACATGGGTCTTCAGGGTTCAACTTATGGGTTGAGAAGATTCAAGATTTTTTTACAGTGACCTCACTAAGGATGGCACAAATGCATGTCATTCCTGTGCATGAACCGTGCGTCACAGGTGACCTGCTCCAGTAATTGCCAAAGAAAATAAGCCACCAATTGTTCAGAACCACATAGGCGTGACTCGGAATTCACTCGAACCATCACTGGAGGTCTCATGTGCCTCCTCCTCTGATCAGAGTTTCATACCGAAAATCCAGCCTCATCTGCTAGGACTTTGTTGCCTCTTCTATTACTCTGGCAGACGTTCTTTGCTATTCACACAGCAAACGATGAGTCACTCGAGAGCTCAGGATCAATAACTAGGACGTGTCACGGAGTCACGCGGAGAAGTTCAGAGCCTGCTAATTTTTACCTATGGTCATCTCAAAATATCGAACAGTCAAGTCGATGATTCATAAATGGTTCCATTCCTCTGCCATAACTTGCGGATCAGTCCTACTGCTTTTATTTCAAGTTGCCAAAAACACGTTTAAAAGACAAAAACTCACGTGCGTGTTGATGGCGGCCATCTTTTCAGCTATGGTGTTGACGGTGAACAGCGTGTCGACTCCCAGGACAAAACAAAAGCCATATAGTCCTCACACAGCGTCGTTTGGCGGCAGAAGAGAAGAAGCAGAACCCAGACTGGAAGCTTAAAATTAGCACTGGGGCCACTAACCAAGGGATTTATGAGGGTTGTTGATGAAGCGCCGAGGGCAGGCGGCCTAGCTGGACAGCGACAGCACGCTGAACACTGCGACTATTCGTGTTTAACCTGCCATTAAGGGAAATCTGGAAAGTCAGTCCAAAAGAACTGTGTGCTACGAATACCCAGCACCCAAAGCTGTGCCATTTCCATTCACGGGCGACTGCAAATAGCAGCCAAGTCCTCCATTGTTTACTTTCTTGTTCTGCCTGATAGATTAGCCAATAACGTGTATATAGGCATATAGATAAACCTCTTTGACATATTAGCTGTTCATCAGATAATCTCAATTTTTTCGGACAATTATTTACTTAGGCATTTGTCCCAAGCAATGTTAAGGACAGAACTGTTCAAACGAGTGCAGCAGATCCCTTTGTCCAGATAATCCCAGGTCGTCTCAAGATGTCCACCAACTGAGTAAGATGAGGATCGTGGAGGTGTTGCCAATCTGCACTTTTATCTGACTCGCTTCACTTCCTCCAAAAGATTCCAAAAATCATTTACATATTCAACATTTCATATGTTGGCGCACCCTACTGCCTCGGGCCCAGACCTTCACGAATGAGCACCAGAACGCACACGACTCTTAATAGGATAAGCAGGTAATGGATGGAAATTTCATATACGACGCATGATAAAAAGTTTTACAGTGTTGTAATGAAATCTAAGGGGATTACCATGTCCTGTAGTACTTTTTGGAAGACACACTTAATAATCTGTTAATGTCTTAATTATCTGTTCGGATATTATATTTATAGCGAAACAGTTTCCATTTGAAGTCTGTTGCTCTGCGGCGAAATGAAAGTGGTCTACATGGCTGATGCATGACCGAAGCGGAGGTCTTACTGGAGCACTGCAGTGTCACCGTGACGGTCTACAGTTCGACATGTAACTCAGTACACATATATAGCACAAGAGGCAGCATGAGGCTCAGTGGGCTAAGCCTCTCTGCCTGTGATCACAAGGTCATCAGTTCAAGCCCAGCCTCAGTACATCAGTAGGTCTTTGGGCAAAGCCCTTAACCCCCAGCTCCCTGGGCACTGCAGCAGGTGGCTGCCCTACGCGGGCAGCATGTTCTCACCTACAGAGAGCAAGATGGGGGAGGCGAGAAGAGAATTTCCCCACAGGGATCAATAAAGTATCTATTATTATTATTATTATTATCATAGCTGCATTACTACAAAGGCCTGGCATGGATGTGAAAGAGGATGTGAAAGAGGATGTGAAATAGTCAAATACCAATAATTCTGAAAAGTACCTCGTAGCCTCAGCATGGTGCCAGAAAGGTACGGCCCCCCTTTTAAATTTAATCATTGATCTTTTTTATGAAGCATGCATCCACTTGCTCAACTGCAGCTTGGTTATTTAGTAACACATTTAGCCACTGAATCATATGACTCATTTAACATGATTCTGAGGTATGCCGCTCAACAGCGAGTTTTGTTTAAACTTAAGTAAGCGCACTGGCCAAGCCCACAACACAAGACATACTTTTCGACTAATTATATTTTCAGTAGATCCTCGGTACTTGAACCTAATCCGTTCCCGAAAGCTGTTTGAGAACTGATTTGGAAGAAAACCGAATACATTTTTCCCATAGCAGTGGACTTGCTCATATGCATGCACTCTAGCCATTGTTTATGCACCAAGAGACACATGCTTTGTCAGGCAGGTTGTTTTAGCACGAAAGGTCGAGAATATGGTCGAGAACCGGATTGGCGACATTCAGGAACCAAGGTTCCACTGTATTAAAAAAGACCTGCTGATTCAAATTGTGTTTTTTAGGATTCACGTGAAATCCTAAAAAATTGATAATTGCCTCCCTGTAACAACACATTATGTAATAAATGTGCATTATGTAATAAGAATGTAACAAACTGAATGATAACGACAATAATGATGATAATAAGAGAGTGATGTGGCAATATAAAATTATAATGCAATCTATAAATGTGACATTTTGTCGAGTTAATGCAGTGTGTAACAATGCACTATGTAACATCGCATTATGTGTTCGTTGCATTTTGTTGAGTCATTACATAACGCAGCATTATCACAAAATGCGTTGTTACAGTCCCCCAAACGCTTGCGATCACAGTGGGCACTCACCGACTGAAAAGGCACGTGGTCTACAGCATATTTATCGCCGATGTAGGCAGGCTCTGTCGGCTGGCCAGGCCTGGGGGTCTTTGGTGCTTTAGGGGTCTTCGGCGCTTTAGGGGTCCCACTCGGCTGCCTGACCATAAAGACAAAAAGGGGGTTAGAATCTGTGAAGGGAGGGGAGGGGTTAATGTCCATCCACCCACTGCATAACCCTAAAGCAATTAAAGTACTTTGCACAGAAGCTTCCAGCGAAAAGTAATGTGTGTAAACATAGACAACCGAACACCTGGCATCCCATCCAAGGTGTGTCCCGGTCTTGTGCCCGATCCCGGGACTGGAACCGGATCCAGGCCCCGCCCCAACAAAAAGTGCCGCATAAGCATTTGGAAGCTAGATGACTATAGATCCATTCCTCGGTGCACCTCAACATGAGTTAAATACAACTGATCTGCTTCTAAAAACAGACACACCAAATGGCACGGTCTCAGATTCAGGCAATGCGGTCCAGTAACCCTGAAAGCGAGATGACAGTACTTAGCACACCGACAGGCCGATATTACCCAGTGCAGACTGACTGAGCACCAAAACCATCAGAAATACTTCCACTCTCTGACTCACGCCCATTAGCCAAAATTACCGTATGGTTTATCAGATCTACAACTAATTCAGTTTTAAGGCTCGGTGTTATTGAAGCAGAAGGGAAGAAGGGACACTTCCCTGTTCTGCTCTCCATCCTGGGTCACATCTAATCGCTCCATCTTGTTCTTGTGGGGGGGGGGGGGGGATTCTCCTCTGTGCCTTTCAGCACTTGCACTCAAAAAGTTCTCATCCTGTTTGACCGTCCAAGCAGAAAACTTTGTACAGCTTTGCCTCAACTTTCCATGATATAGATTCCATAATATATTCATATACGTTCATACACCTTCCTTAAAATAAATTACAAATCATACACACCGACATCGTCTTCCTGTCAGAAATTTATTGCAAATTCAGTCTAGAAAAAAATGTTAAGCCTGGGGAAAGGTTCACCTTTCAGCTGAAAGATGATTCTAAGCACAAGACCAGAGCAATAAAGGAGCGATTAAACCCAACAAGGTTCCACAGTGACTAAGTGGAACTGCAGAGCCTGTGACCGTCTTCGAAAAGTCCAATCAACAAATGACGTCAAAAGAAGCTGCTAGAAGTATGAGCAGCTGTGTGAAGAGCAGACAGCTATTTACCCCAAAGAGTAATTTACCCCAAAGAGTAATTTACCGCAAAAGAGTAATTTACCCCAAAAGAGTCAGAGGTGTCACTGCAGCAAGTGGTTGCTCTAGCAAATACTAGCGTATAGGGGCTGGATGCTTATAAACACAGCATTTTTAAGATAACTGATTTATAATTTATTTGAAATTTTGATTGCGAGTTTGCAATAAAAATACTGACAGGAATGATATAAATATGTATCATTTGTAATTTTGGCAAATCTGATCGTTTTAAAGGAAGGTCTGACACTTTTACACGACTTGCCTATTAATTTCAGGGTTTCTGTCCTGGACCTCCTGATGGTGGACAGTCCCCTACTCGCCCCCCCCCCCCATCCCACCGAAGGAAGCAGCCCCCCCACCTGCCTGTCCTGACCTCAGCAGGACCTTCTGCGTTTATATCTGGACAATACAGTTTTACTGTAGAAACTGGGACTATTCTGAACTTCCTCTGCCGGCCCCTGGAGGATGGGCTCCCCCCCTTTGAGGTTCCTACTCGGGAATTTTTCCTTGCCACTGTCGCCTCTGGCTTGTTCACTGGGGGCTTTGGGCAGGGACAATGTAAACCGGTTTGAGACAATGCAATGTTGTGAATATACACCATATAAATAAAGCTGGATTTTGAAGCATCCTGACACTCTGACATCCACAGAATCTCACTGGCACATTATAGGCACTGAAATAACTGAGGCTTTCGGCAAGTGACAGTTGTTCTTGCTAAACTGCTGTCAAAACACCAGCAAATCCAGGTGCCCCATAATTGACAACCACATGCCACAAATATATTTCAAAGCAAATTACTTTTTAAAAGATAAGCCAACAAATTAAAAGTGCATGGGCTTGGTAGTGAAAAAGCTACATATTTAGGTGGGACAGTTTTAGAGGGCTGGAGGTAATTTCTGTTTCTCCTGGTTCCAGTTAAAACAACTAGTTATTACCCAGAGTACATTTTTTTCACACGCTGCATGTTTTAAGTCTCCCGCTACACTGGACAGGCTCCGTCTGAAGGCATGATTATCAGAACAGGGTGACGAGTGTGTAAAACTGATAAGATGTCTGAGAACTAAATGAGAAAACGTGAGGCAAAAAAAACGATCGCTCGTTTGACTCCTCTGGAGGGAAAACCCTAAGGCAGGAAGTGAGAGAGATTCTGTTTTTATAGTGTTCATGGGGATTTAGCAGACAGGCTAACATCTGAAGAATGGCCAGATATGAAAACCAAAGCACTTTGGTAAAATATCCAACATAATTAGTCAAAAAAGTAAAACTATCGACCAGTTAAGTCTCACAAGGCCTTGTAAAAAATAATAATAAGAAGAAATCAACCTCAAGAGTTTGATGTTCTCCCATAAAGTCTGTAAAAGACTAAATGCGAACCATGATTTCAATCGTGAAAACCACTGAGATCACAAAGTTTTTCTAGCAAGTACGAGCAGTACGCCGACTGGACGAGCAACTTCCTCTCTGAAAAACCCTACGACACGTGGCACGCTGAAGGTTCGAGCAGTGGCAAACCCACCTGCTGGGGTAAGGCTGTAGAGCCCGTAACTGGGGGAAGACGAACAGCAGATAGGGAACCAGCAGCACCACCACAAGGCCAAGGCACAACACCAGACATTTGGGATAACTTATGGACATCTTCTACAGCTGGGCCCTGCTCCTGCCGCCTATGGTGGGCGCCAAGGATGCCCACCACGCAGCAAACAGGTTTTTCAGGAGACCTGTAAAGGCGAAGATACCACACAGATTTTACACAAAGAGGCAGAAGTTCTTTTTAGTACTTCACCGCTTAAGACCCTGCTGTTCCGGTTGCTTTTAAAGACAAATGTTATTTTTGACACAGAAGAGTGTAAGGCGCCTGCATCCAAGTGAGTCCTACTTTAATGTACCAAAGTTGGCAGCAAACGTGAGAAATAGCAGCTGAACCCCCCACCCCGCCCCGCTGCTCGAAATCATTCAGTCAGTTCCTCTTCTTCAATCTTATGACTTTATCCCGGCAGAATTTCATGCCCATATATACAATTAGTGACATTTTTTTGCAGCCGGTACTAAAAACGTAAATATCTATTTTGGTTTTCGTTGTAAATAACGAAATATGTCACTATAATATCTCAGGCACCCAGGCATTTCGGAACTACTGACAGGGGTGTTTTAAACACCGCCAGCACTGTAGGATGTTTTCTAAAAGCACATCAGACACCGTAAATAGAGCGGCTTTCGACGGCGTCACGAGGTAGAAAGTTCCCGGTAGCGGAGTAAGAGGCGAATGAGCGCAGACGCGGACCCCGAAGCCCCCCCGACCCCGAAAAGTTTCTTAGCGAAACTTTAACAGGGGTAAGTTCCTCCGCTCCCTTCTCTCCCCACCCAAGATTAAGGAGCGACCCTCTTCTCCAAACAAAGCCCACTTACTACAGCATCAGCCGAAGGGGGAGGGAGGCAGGCGCCCTGTCCGCGTACGAGGCGATCCCACCATCCGGATCAGGGATACAACGTAGCGTCCGACGGCGAGTCGCCTTTCGCTCTGAGCTGCTTCTCTGCCCCTGGCCAACAGGGGCCGCCCCATTGTGAAACCAGCAGCAGCTGCTGGCAAGTCTGTTGCCCGCCCCCCTCGCCGCTTCTTCTCCTCCTTCTCCTCCCCTCCAGCTCCTCCAGCGATATAATGAGAGGCTGGACAAAGAGCGCTGCGGGCAGATCGCCGATGTGCATGTATTCCCGCATGGCTGGGCCATCGGTCCAAAGAGCGCACATCCCCGGCTCGGCTCGGCTCGGAACCATCACTGAGTCCGTAGGCGGCTCGATGCGAGCGGCGTCCGGGAACCGTAGCCTGTGATTCATGCGTGCAGGCGCGCAGTAAGGCGTGCAGGTACGTGTCGGTCCCGAGCTGACTTGCAGTCGGTTATTTATGTAAATCATCCTCCGAAGCAAATTCTTTCAGCCTCCGGCTTTGTTTTCTCAACAACAGCCGCTGTTTTTAGTGGCCGCCCTTGGGAGGCAGAGCTGAGGTCACATTCAACAGGCTCCATTTTATACTAGCGGTCACTAGGGGGGTCAGAATACTCATTCTGAAAATGGATCTTCCATAACAACTAAATAACTACGTGGAATAGTTGCGCGCAATGAAATAAAAGAATCCTCTTTTTCAGCAACCATCAATCATCGAAATAAAGACAAAAATTATAGTTTTGTAAAACTGACATATTTTTAATGGATTACTACAGAACAACACAAAGTAGTCACGATTTACATGTACCGACATGGAGAAAGAAATGCGTACAGAATAGGGAAAACGCAAAAAAAGACAAGAAATAAAAACAGAAGACAACAGCCCGGTCCATGGCGGGGAAGTACGGCTTTGGCCGCTGGTACGGTGGTGGATATCTAGGCTGTGCCGGGCGCGCAGTGAGGCTGCGTATTCACTCCCGTAAGGGCGACACCCAAGATACCAGCATGAAGTGTAGAGTTCTGCACGCCCCGTCTGAAGCTGCATCCCCGAAGAACACTCAGCGCTGCCCTGCCTTCACCAGAACACCCCCATCCTTACAGGCTTACTTCTGTACATTCCCTAGCCCCTCCCCTCCTCCTCCCCTACATTCAGAGCCCTCATCACAGCAAGACTGCCCCTCTGCACCCACTAATTAGCTACGAGCCGACATTCATCTGATTCCTTCTATTCCTTTCCTTAAAACACAAATAACAGTATCTTCCATTTTATCTTCTGTCCACTTTCACAATGTCCCAAAGTATTTTACATGTGAGATTAGATCTATTACTAAAATAACAGACCTCACTGTGATGAAATCGTTGTGTGTGTGTGTGTGTAGGGTGGGGGAGGGAGTCCAATTTGGAAATCTTGTAATTATTAAAAGCCCAGAGGGTCACTGAGTCAAATCATATGTGCAGCTCCGAAAAAGGCCATTCTCATTCAAACGCATGCCTGCTTCTGAAAGCCCCTTCTGTGCCAGAGGGCCCCCACAGAGCCAGGAGATCTGGCCCGCGGCTCACATGGCCAAGTTTACCCCCCAAGGGACGTGAGAGGCACCTGAAAATACAGTCATAAGCAGATCACCGGGGGAGGTGTACCACGCGATCGCGTGCCGCTCTCTCCGCCTTTTGCTCCATTTCATTGTCCCCTGACGGAATGTTTTGGTGTTCCTGGTAAAACTGTAAACCAGCTCCTCCCTTGCCTCCCCTGAGATTCCTCTGGGCTCCAGAAAGACTGCTGTGTCCTTCCCAGCACGTTGCCATGGAAACCGGCACGGCGTCCTTGGGGCCAGGCTGGGGGGGGGGGGCATTCCAATTGCAGCCCTCCCTACCCCACCAATGATCTCTCCTTCCTTGTCTCACAGAATGACCACCTCCCCCCTTTATTTCTATGACAGGGACTGTCTTACCCTGGAACATGAGGGCGGAGACGGAGCCTGCAGCTCCCAGCTGAATGTCCAGTGGTGTCGGTAAGGCAAAGCCCCAGTCCATACCTAATAACGTGGATAAACAATAGCAAGAAGGTGCTGTTTGCTGAAGCCCTAGAGAGTATCGGTCAGAAACATCCAGCTAGCTGAGAGGACAAAGGGTGCTGGCCGTGGCTGTCGATGGGGCTTGGAGGCGGCGTCTACACCCCCTCATTTGTCCAGAAGATGCTTCCGCTGCTGTTCCAGCAGGGATTCCAGGTGGTCGGCCCGCTTAACGGCAGCCTGGGGGGGGCAGGGTAGAGGTGTGATTTTCACTAATGCTTGGGATTTACTCTCTTTACTCCAGGACTGTCTCTCCTGCCCCACCTGCGCCCCCCCCCCCCCCCCCCCCATTACCCCCCCACTCACTTCATACTGCTTCCGGAGGTTACTGACCATCTCGTCCTTTTTCAGGATGGCCGACTTCACCCTGGAAGCGTAGGGAGACAGGTGACATTCTCAATGAGGACAAACTTGATTGGCCAGCAGTAATCCTGCTTTCGATTATCTCTCTCGGAGATGTAAGTCGGAGAAAAACATCACGAAAATGTGCTGAAAACGTCACTTCCTGTCGGAAACACGCCCCTTTCTGATGATGTCGGAGAGAATTTTGTTGTATGAGATTCCCCTGTGACGTCATTTAACAAGACAGTTTACACACTCAGTAGCGATTCTAGTTTATAACTATTTTTAAATGTCTATTTTGTTTAGTTATAACTATTAATAGTTATAAATGTAATTGAACATGGTCGTTTTAGATAATACCACATCATGAGCATAAACCTAGCAGGTAATGTTAGATTTTTACCAGACTTGTTAGTGTCGCCTCGGAAAAAGAATAATCTCTACGGATCTACTAAAATGTTTTAAAACTTTTAATGTGGTTTGACTAGTTAGTGTTTCTTGTTTGACTGTCTCTCGGGAAAAGAAAAATCTTGCTCCAAATATTATAAACAACAGAGTGTTTGTGGAGGCAGCCATGTTTGTCCGGAGATGTGTAGCTCGAACGGGAGATGAGGTGAATGTGACGTCACACACCTCGGAATTTCCGACTTCACTGAGCCAATCGAATGCACCATAAGGCCAAAGAGCGGCCAGGCAGTAAGAGACGGCCACAGCTCACCGCTGATGGACCTCGGTCAGCTCCTCCTCCTTCTCACGGGCCACCCTCTCCACCTCCAAGCGAAGGCGTGCCCGCAGCTCTGAAACCTCCATCTTCTTCTGCCGGTTCTCCTCCTCGGTGAGCACCAGCCGCTCGGCGAACTCTTGTCGGATCACTTCGGCCAGGCTGCGGCGCTCTTCCGCTAGCTTGTCCCGCACCTGGGGGTGGAACATGTGGTTAAGGGTCAGGGGAGAGGGTTATGGGTTAATGAGGACGGTGACACTGGCATAGCAGGTAGGAGACCCAGGCTTCATTACACTCGGTGTGTGTGTGTGTGTGTGTGTGTGTGTGTGTGTGTGTGTGTGTGTGTGTGTGTGCATACCCTGCAGCAAGAGCTGTAACGTAACTGTACAAAAAGCAATCAAAAATACACATGTAGACACTAAATGTGTGTAGATACAATACATCCATAGATACAAAGAAGAAACATTGTAAATATGGACTAAAGCCCTTGAAACGCTATTTATCACACCTCAGACATTCAGTGCTGTAACTAATACCTCATGGAAGACAGACCAGTGGATCCCAGCTGGCCTTGACTGAGCTGCTGTAAGTCAGAACTCAGAGCTGGGAATGACGTCACACCCGAGGTAACTGTGTTTCAGTACAGCAAGTCGGGAAGCCATTTAGCAATATCAGGGGCCTGTTTCAGAAAGCAGGAATTCTTGCTGAGCCGGATAACTTGTCGGATTTAAGGTATTAAATGGCCTTTATCTTCGTTCACTTACATTCAGCCCAGACTACATTAAATCCGACAAGTTATCTGGCTAAGCAAGAAATCCCGCTTCCTGAAATAGCCCTACCCCCAGTTCTACCCAGCTATTGTACTGGTTAGCTATTTTTAGCAATACTAGTCAGTTACACCACATTACGTGGTATTGTGCCCATAAAATCACCGTAGCAACATATCAACAGATAGTAGTTGGACAAAACTGTGTGTACAACAGATTTATTAAGACACATATACGACATAAGTGCTATCAAGCAGCATATAACTTCAGCTTTCACGTCTGCTGGTGAAGGGTGCAGCCTTCTTGAATTCTGAGGTCGGAGTTTCCAACTCAGAAGTCCGACTTCAGGGGGCATTCCAGTTGAATTTTCCGAGTAGGAACTTCTAAATTCCGACTTCCATGTTCAAATGGAATGCAGTATGAGTGATGCTCTAAATGGGATTAGCTGGGCAGAGGAGCTGACATCTAATAGGTCCTCTGCTACGTTTCTGGGTCTCCATTTTCTGTGTCATTTAGTAACACCCTGGTTGGGCACATAAGCCACACAGGCAGGTGTTTTAAGCTTGGGCGCCTGCATAGAAAATTCCCAGTGAACAGAGTATAACACCATCCCTACTGCAGGGCCATGTGGATGGATCAAAGTCTATATGGAAGTCCGTATAAAATCTGGGGCAGAACTGGAGTTTCTCTAGATCATTTTAAGAGCAATTTCTAACAAAAGAAACACTACAATGGACAATAATGGAATTTGGATTTCCTTGGGCCAGATGAAGTGCGCATTTGATATATTACGTCTTTGGAATTTGCAGTTTAATGTAATAGGCATTTTATTGCATAGATTTATTTTACCCATTATGAAGTACTTCAGTGTTTCCTTTATTATATATTGAACTGAAATTCATGACTCAGAATGTGCTGTTCAGATGAGTCCCTGACACACTGTAAATTGCGTGGCCCTGTAACTGCGCCCATGTTCAGCAGCGTGCTGAGCAAAGGCCCGTCAGTGTGTCAAACATCACGTGTGGGGGGTCCCAGCTTAGGGCAGGTTGTGGCTCTGCGCACCAGCACTCTGTACTGAGGATCGGAAGGTCGTCAGTAAAATCTCAGGGTCGGCGGAGTGATGTCACCACTGGGCCCTTAAGCAAGGCCCTTCACCCCCAGTTGCCCGCAGGACTGTCCCTGCTTTATTAAATGCACGTCTCTTTGGATAAAATAGAGGAAACCACAGGAGACGACATTTCACTTCCTGCTTATGACAGTGTATGCACGCACACTGACTAACTGTAATGCTAACATGTGGACTTAACGCTGCTGTATAACCATAAACCGTCTTTGTTCTCTGTACTCTTCAGTGAAACACCTGCTCCGATCTTAGTTAATCTTTATGCCTGTTTGAGGTCAAAGAGGGCTGCCAGCTCCATACAGTAACGCCCCACAGTAACCAGAGTCATGTGCTTTTATTGCAGTTTAAGTGGCTACACAAACTATAACCTTAAATCCCTTAGAAACCTGAACAACAGAGCTTCTGCTTGAAATTGGAAATGTGTTGCTACCTTATAGTCTATGCTGCATCTGTAGGGTCCCCTCATAAGCCGTCTGTCTTTGCTTTATGTGTTTTTTTTAAACAGTCCCACATGGTGTTTACGCGACACGCCAGCCCTGAGCACCACCCATCAGAGAAACGAATAACTTGCAGTAATTACTGCTGTAATGTCTCTGCCCCTGATTCTCACTTCTACATTACCAGAACAACTCTGGTTCTCTTGAAAAGGGTACATATTCTGCTGCAGTATCTATTGTTGACACACACATTGCATTGTGTACATGCTTTGTGTATGTATATAGCCCCTTGTGTTATGTATATAGCCCCTTATGTATGTATATAACCCCTTGTGTTATGTATATAGCCGCTTATGTATGTATATAAAGCCTTGTGTTATGTATATAGCCGCTTATGTATGTATATAACCCCTATATATGCATATAGCCCCTTATGTATGTATATAACCCCTTGTGTTATGTATATAGCCGCTTATGTATGTATATAACCCCTTGTGTTATGTATATAGCCGCTTATGTATGTATATAAAGCCTTGTGTTATGTATATAGCCGCTTATGTATGTATATAGCCCCTTATGTATGTATATAGCCCCTTGTGTTATGTAGATAGCCGCTTATGTATGTATATAACCCCTTGTGTTATGTATATAGCCCCTTATGTATGTATAACCCCTTGTGTTATGTATATAGCCCCTTGTGTTATGTATATAACCCCTTGTGTTATGTATATAGCCGCTTATGTATGTATATAACCCCTATATATGTATATAGCCCCTTATGTATGTATAACCCCTTGTGTTATGTATATAGCCCCTTGTGTTATGTATATAGCCCCTTATGTATGTATATAACCCCTTGTGTTATGTATATAGCCGCTTATGTATGTATATAACCCCTATATATGTATATAGCCCCTTATGCATGTATATAACCCCTTGTGTTATGTATATAGCCCCTTATGTATGTCATACCACTGTATACTGGTTTACTGCGATGGACTGGCCCCCCATCCTGGGTTGTTCCCTGCCACGTGCCCATTGCTTCCGAGATAGACTCCGGACCCCCCGCGACCCAGTAGGATAAGCGGTTTGGAAAATGGATGGATGGATGTATACTGGTTTATGGATGGTATCACAATAAAGCATAACAGAATGCCTGACTTTGGCCTCCGTGGGTCTGTGAACCAGGCAGCCAGCTCCATCACCCAGACATTAGCTGCTCCAGGCCGTGTTTTGCTGTTGACTTTCAGTCTCTGCCTTCAACATCTGCCCCTTATCATCTTATTATGGCAGAGGGTTACTCTGTCATCCACCCCGGCACCCCGCCAGCTAAATGTTTGTATAACAAACACAGTGGCTAATGCAATAGGCTCCCCTGCTCATTACCGGAAACATCCAGCTCCTCCACAGCCAATCCTGTGGCTGCACCTGAATACATGCGGCACACAGACGGGGTGAAGAGCTTCACTTACTGCTTGCCTCACCACGGCAGTGGCTAAGACACCCGATCTGAACGGCGGGCCCACACATGGCGGCTGCGGCATCGCAGAAACAGCCGCCACACAGCCGACTTTACAGATAATAGTGTGAAGGTGAAAATTCACAGAGTCAGTGCCTTGCTGTTGTTGATAACCCCTGATTGATGAAAAAGGTCAGAAGGGGGCAGGCAGACTGGTTGGAGCAGAAGTGCGGAATGACAGCTCATTACAGCAGTGGCCACAGCGTGTAGATGATCCTCAGTACGGCTCCCAGTAGCCATCTCTGCTTCTTCTTTCGTCTTCGTCTCCCATCTGGCCTCAAGCTCAGACCACAAACTGAGCCCAGACATCCTGCCTACAGCAGCCATCAATTTGGCCGCTCTCTGCCCCGTACCTTAAGTTCTGGACCCCTTTACCATGAATTCCTTCTCTGCTGCCCTTCTGTTCTGCCCTAACCCATCCTGTCACCTCGAGTTTGCGTTCTGCCGCAGCTCTGTGCTGCTCTGTGTTTAGCTTCTGTCACCGTGGCAAGGGTGCGGTTTACCTGGGAGACGTCCTGCACCTCCTGCTCTTTTTGCCGCAGAACGGCCTGCATGTGCAGGATCTCGGCCTCCATCTCAGCCTGCCTCTGCTTCAGCTCCCGGCACCTGTCCTGCGCCGTCCTCTCCGAGCGCTCCATCTCCCGCAGCTCGGCCTCGAACTTATCCCGCACCCGCTTCACCCTGGTGCCGCCCGAGAGGTCAGAGGTCAGTTTCCGCCACACAGACTGAGCAGAAGACCCCGGCTGCAGCCTCACCGGTTCTCTGCCGCCCTCTCGCACTCCTCCCGGGCCTCGTTGGTCTCCTCCTCCAGCCTCTGGATGGCCAGCTCGATCTCCTTATCCCTCCCCCTGAGCACTTCCTGCTTCAGCTCTCGCTCACGGCTCAGCAGCCACGTTTCCTGTCGGGAAATGGTGCCATGCTCACTCCGTCCTGCCTGTTGCCGCCTCTGCTGCAGGATATACACGGCGAGAGACGCGCTGCCGCTTATCGGCTGAGTGACTGTAGAGGGGAGGCCTAGTGCACAGCCGTCACTGTCTAAGCTGGGCCAGGGCCTGAAAAGGCATCCAGGCGGGGATGAGTGAGCACAGAGGTGACACCTAGTGGCTCATGGCCGCGTGGTCGCCATGGAGCCAACTGGACAGTGCTGGGGAAGAATTCCATCGTCCTTCGGAGCCGGGCAGTCGACTCGGCCGAGGTTTCAATATTTAAGCAGGAGTGAGAGGGCGCAAAAGGCATCATAAAGGGATTTAAGGAATAGGCGTGCATCACATGCCCAAACACCGCCACCCCTTCCCTCCTCTCACCTCCTTCTTCATGTAGTTCTCCTCCCAGGCCTGCTTCTCAATCTCCATCCGCTCCCTCAAGGCCTTCAGCTCTGCCTGCAGGTGAGAAGTAACACACACATGCGCAATGAAGGGCCTGCATAAGACCAGATGGGTTTGGGGTCTAACCACCCCAGCGTCTCCATCCCTTATGCCCAAGACTGGGCCGTGTGACTCTTGCTTGAGGTGGTGCTTAGCTCCAAGTCGCTATACAGCCATAATCCTCCCCACACCCATTTAATTAGCTACCACACATGTCTTTAATTAACGGGACTGATACACTGAGGGAGGAAAATAAACCCGTAGAACTTTGGGATGGGGAAGGGGGTGGTGCTCTGACTGTCTGCGCTGAAGCCAATGTTAGAGAGAGCGCCGAGCTTTGGGCCAGTTTGTGGAAGGGGGCAGCTGAGGAGTCACCTGATGCCTCCTCTCCTGCTCCTCGCGGGACTTGTCCAGCTCCTCACGGAGGGCCTGTCTGGCCAGGGTGCTGTTTTCCTCCAGGTGCCTCCTTAGGTCGTCCAGTTCTGCGCGCTGCCTGAAAGGTGGCAACAAAGAGAAAAGTAGTTTGCTAGACTGCCTGGGGGTGGGAGGGGCTGTGCTATATTAAGGATATACTCTCGCCGTGCTGTCAAGCCCCAAAAACAATTCACATGTCACTGGGCCCCTGAAATTCCTCCAAAGTTTTGAACCCCCACCCTTGCTCCCTCAGTCCGCCTTGCCGCAAAAATTAGGTATCAAAAATAACAGGGTCTCTCAGCTCTGGGCCAAAGTCCAGAAACCGAATAAGCACCCCCCCCCCACCAATGCTGTCATGTTCCATTTTTATGACCAGTGACATTCCTGACCCTTGAACTCCAGGAGACACCCCCCCCCGTCACCTGGTTGCCAGCTGGGCCAGTCTCTCCTTCTCCTCTGCCACGTCCTTATAGAGCCGCCTCCTCTGCTGCTGGAGAGCCTGTTCCTCCTCCTGCAGCTGCTTCTCGAACCTGGAGCGCACAGAATCGCTTCATCAGCTTTTTCCATTTTAGAAGAAACTGACGGTGGCAAGCCACCCCCCTGCCCACCCCACCCCCCCCCCCCCCCCCCCCATGCTGTTATTGCCTCGGGAACTCAGGGGGTAAGGCTGTTCTTGGCAGGGAGAGTATGTGCATGGGTGGGTGGGTCACGGACAGGCAGTGTGAGTGTCGTAATACAATGGGCCTTTGCCAGCCGCTGAAGGGGCCGCATTCTTACTGGGCCATGAGGAACAGAGCGATAAACAGCCAGTGTGCAACAATAAGCAGCCAGTGTGCAACAATAAGCAGCCAGTGTGCAACGATAAACAGCCAGTGCGCAGACCCCAACACAGTAAAACGTGACCTCAGCCAAATTACTGCGATAAGCGAGGTATGCTAAGGCTGGGCTTGGGAGAAACCGTGGCAAAGGTCCTGTTGGGATTAACCACCCCCCCACCCCCCGAAATCACCATGGGTGGCCAGAGCTGGTGTTTTTTTGAGGCCACTAGTGCCATAAACAGACAGCCAGCACCCCCGTTGATCGGATCGATCTTTGAGCGGTTCTGATTTGCCAGCATCATACACACCACCAGTGTAAGTGTGGCCATTGTTCAGCACAGGCTCTGAGTGGGGGCCATTCCATAACCCAGCAGCTCCATTTGCACAATCTGAAAATCTGAATAATGTGAAACTATATTGCTTGTGTATCTTGCTTGTTAAAAAAAAAAACTGCTCAACTAAAGGGCGTTTTTCCACTGGACCAGGAACTGTACTTTCGGTACTTCAAGAAAGTACCAAAAGTACGGTACTTCAAGGTGTTGGTTTTCCACTGGCGTAAGAACTGGTCTCTAAAAAGTATTTTGTGTTAAATCTATTTGTACAATCAACAGAACAACAGCTATTTCCTATTTTAAGTGTTTTTTTTCTGTAGCATTCAAGCTGAACGCCAAAACTGTTCCTCAAAAACTTCCGCCTGATCTGACATTACGCGCCATACCATTTGCAGCAAGAGAAATGTAAAAAACAGCAGATAAGGTGGTTATGGTCTGGAAGTATTTTACGCTTTTAACAACAACTAGTAGCTGAGCAATCTGCAATCGTTGCACAAATAAAGTTTTGAGAGGTAGAAGTAGCGTTTAGTGAAAAATCCCATTAAATAAAGTGCATGCAATTATACGAGACAATGCAGGTAATAATGAAAAAAACAATGGCCGGTGTGCGAGCCGCTAGCTGGGCTGCTTTGCACACTCGCTACAGCTTGTGATACACAAGTGGCTGCTACCGCAGCGAAGTGCAGGTGACGCTGTTACCGGGGGGGAAACACTGTGGGGCATCATAAGCATTCAGCACTTGGGTATACTGGCCTGGAAGATATTCAAATAGAACTGTGAATGCCTCAGAAACGCTTAAAACAAGATGTACCAACCAGGTGGGACAGTAGGTTCTGTATGTTTCTAGTAGCTAATTAAAGATTTTTTGGCATACATTTTACTGTAATTTAAAAATATTAATATATAAAAGTGCAAATATATATACCCACGCACACATCATATATTTATTATATTAAAATATTAAAGTAAAAACAGCTGTATCAGTATCAGCAGTTGTGTATCGGAATCAGATTAGAAGTGAAAAAACGTGGATCAGCCCAAGGCTTGGATGTGATGTCCTTCCTATCCCACTTTCAGTGACACTCTGGTTCCAAATTCTGAGACCATCTTTTTTGTGGTGCCATGCCTGAGCAGTTTTTTTTCTGGCATAAGGCCAGTTCTGTGTGGTGGAAATGCACGGAACCAGTTCCATATTGGGGAAAAATCTGGCACCAGTCCTGGCACCGTGTTGGTGGAAATGAGGCATAAGTAACCGACTCAAGTCTGGAATTTTTTGCCCATTGTTCCGCTAACTAAAGTAGACTCTGCAGGGAGAGTCATTTATTATGGGTGAGTGTAAAACTGCGCATAGGTGTCCTGTTCCTGTACATGCAGCCACACACACACATGCAGCCACACACACAGACACACACAGACACATGCAGCCACACACACACACACACACATGCAGCCACACACACACACGCAGCCACGCACACACACAGACATACACAGACACATGCAGCCACACACACACACACACACATGCAGCCACACACACACACAGACACATGCAGCCACACACACACACACAGACACATGCAGCCACACACACACACACACACACACACACACACACATGCAGCCATACACACACACACATGCAGCCACACACACACACACATGCAGCCACACACACACACACACAGACACAGACCTCTGCTTGGCCAGCTCGCGCTCCCTCTGGCAGCACTCGTCCCGCTCTCTCTCCAGCTGCGCCCGCAGCTCCTCGCTCTGCCGCACGTAGCGCTGGGCGGCGCGCTCATCGGCCTGCAGCAGCTCGGCCTGGTGCAGCGCCCGCAGCCTGGACAGCTCCTGCTTCTGCTTGGAGAGCAGCTTCTGGATCTCAGGCTCCAGACCTTGATGGGTGGGGAGATGAAGCCAGGGAAGAAGTGAGGGAATTAGGGGAAATAATACAGGGTGTGGGAAAGAGAGAGGAGCCAGGGTGCAGCTACGGACGCCACAGAGAGTCAGCCGGTGGCCATGGGGGCACCGAGAGGATGACAGCAGGGGAAAGCAGCCCCATTGCGGGGCTGTAAGAGTCCCGCTCCGGCAGCTATACAAACAGGCAAGTGGACAGGAAGCCGAGCACTGGGTGAGTTAGGGGCTCAGAACTGCCAGCCACGTTCACTGCAGCAAAAGTCCCTGTCGGAGGCACGATGCCTCCCTTCCTCAGTACCTTTATTGTCTGGGGTGGTTTCAGCCAGAAACGCTTTTTCAGTCTAAGAAATACTGCAGAGAGACGTGTCCCTGAGAGCGGCGCGAGCACGTGCGGTCACACATGAAGGCGACGGGCGGCTGACATGGCCCCTCAAAGGCGAGGGCCCCGCGCACCTTTCACTGTGATCTCCTTGATCTTCTTGGTCTTCTCGTCGATCCACTTCTCACGTCGAATCCTCTCTGTGGCGCCCATTAACTCTTTCAGTTTCTTGATCTCCTGTTAGGGGTGGGGGGTGTGGGGTAGTGAGCGATTAAAGGCCTTCAGACCCAGAGCTTCTGAGTACCAGGGACTGGACAAGACCTGTGGTGTCAGGCCGACCTCTGACCCCATGAGCAGGATGGTTAGACCCTGAGGAAGGACCATGCAGACAGACTGCTCTATGGATCAGTCTTAGCATTTGACAGGAGAGGGCTGGGCTGTATAATTAGTTACTTTGTACAGTTTATCGTTTCATATTCAAACAAAATATAGAATGAAACAACGCCGTTTATATTAATGTGTGTTAAGATTAGGCGTGTTAAAGTTACGTAATATTCGAGTCATAATGGGGTATCACTCCTACGATCACGCTGACACATGCAGTATTTTGATGCCTAAATGGCAGAATAGTATGAGCAATGATTCTTAACAGAGACCTATGCTGTTCCTTCCTGGCTGTAAACGCGGGAGCTTCAGTCATAACATCGTAGAGAATCCCAGGATTCAAAGCTACAGTCAAAACATTCAGTCCCATGGGGAAGCCAATGGAGGGGAAGGCCAAGGACACATTGTTACTGGGTTCATGTCTTTCTTTTTTTTTAATTACCTGACTGATCAGAAGAGAAAACGATCACAATCTGCGATATTTGGTTTTTTTTTTTGAAGGCTAATACCTAAAGTGAAACACAGTCTGCTGGTGCACACAGCGAAGTGAAACACAGTCTGCTGGAGCGCAGTGAAAAACTGTACTGGAGCGCAGTGAAACACAGTCTGCTGGAGCGCAGTGAAAAACTGTACTGGAGCGCAGTAAAACACAGTCTGCCGGAGCGCAGTGAAACACTTCTATGGATTAACTGCTCTATTTGACCCCCGCAAATAGAAAATACTGAGACACATACTACGTAGCACTATTCTCACAAAAAACATGGAGATGTGGTTTCTGGTCTGTACCGCCCAGCCCTACAACAGGATATCCATCACCAACAAATGCACATATTGAACAACATGCACAGGATACGACCCCCCAAAAACTGGGGTAGGGACTATGACTACAGGAAGCCCACGTCGGTGAGACGGGCGAAGCAGATAAGAGAGAGTGATGGTGAAGGAGAGAGATGAGAAAAAGCAGGCAAGCTATGCTGACAAAGAAGCGTTACCTCACATAACGGACCCAGAACGTGCCACACCTACAGCAGGGGGAGAGAGAGGGGCAGCCAGACATCAGAGAGAAGAGAGAGAAGAGGAAACAGAAGCATTAACTCCAGATGCCCACGCAGGCGAGCCCAGCAGAGACTGCCGGAAGGCGTGTGAAAGAAAGCCACATGCGGTCGGGGAAAAACGCAGAGCCAGCACAAACCAAGTGGTGTGCCCTCTGGTGGCCACAATGGACACAGCAGGCTCACCAGGTCATGCTGCTCCTGCATCTGGGCGATCTTCTTCGTGTATTTCTGGTCCACCTGTTTGAGCTCAGCCACCACACTCTCACAGCGCTCGTTTAGGGCCTTCTTATCATCAATCAGCTGGGGGGGGGGGGGGGGGGAAGAGGCATATTCACCACTGAGGTTCCAGTTTATGCTGCCAGGTCCAAAGACAGGACCAAAATGAAAATTACTGATTTTTTCTCAGAGGGGAGCAGGAGGAGGGTAAAATCCTGAAATGATTTTATTTATACATTTTAACGTAAAGGTTTACATACAGTATGGTGGCAGGACAGTATCTGCGAAGGGAGGGACGCTGGCGATGTGAGGGACACTGGAGAAGGGAGGGACGATGGCAAAGGGAGGGACGCTGGCAAAGGGAGGGACACTGGCAAAGGGAGGGACACTGGCAATGGGAGGGACGCTGGCGAAGGGAGGGACACTGGCAAAGGGAGGGACACTGGCAAAGGGAGGGACGCTGGCAATGGGAGGGACGCTGGCAAAGGGAGGGACGTTGGCGATGTGAGGGACGCTGGCGATGTGAGGGACGCTGGCGAAGGGAGGGACGCTGGCGAAGGGAGGGACATTGGCAAAGGGAGGGACGCTGGCAAAGGGAGGGACGCTGGCAAAGGGAGGGACGCTGGCAATGGGAGGGACGCTGGCGAAGGGAGGGACACTGGCAAAGGGAGGAACACTGGCAAAGGGAGGGACACTGGCAATGGGAGGGACACTGGCAATGGGAGGGACACTGGCAAAGGGAGGGACACTGGCAATGGGAGGGACGCTGGCGAAGGGAGGGACACTGGCAAAGGGAGGGACGCTGGCAAAGGGAGGGACGCTGGCAAAGGGAGGGACGCTGGCAATGGGAGGGACGCTGGCGAAGGGAGGGACGCTGGCAAAGGGAGGGACGCTGGCAATGGGAGGGACGCTGGCAATGTGAGGGACACTGGCAAAGGGAGGGACGCTGGCAATGGGAGGGACGCTGGCAATGGGAGGGACGCTGGCAATGGGAGGGACGCTGGCAATGGGAGGGACGCTGGCAAAGGGAGGGACGCTGGCAATGGGAGGGACACTGGCAATGGGAGGGACGCTGGCAATGGGAGGGACGCTGGCAATGGGAGGGACGCTGGCGAAGGGAGGGACGCTGGCAAAGGGAGGGACGCTGGCAATGGGAGGGACACTGGCAATGGGAGGGACACTGGCAAAGGGAGGGACGCTGGCGAAGGGAGGAACGCTGGCGAAGGGAGGAACACTGGCAAAGGGAGGGACGCTGGCAATGGGAGGGACGCTGGCAATGGGAGGGACGCTGGCGAAGGGAGGGACGCTGGCAATGGGAGGGACACTGGCGAAGGGAGGGACACTGGCAAAGGGAGGGACGCTGGCAATGGGAGGGACGCTGGCAATGGGAGGGACACTGGCAATGGGAGGGACACTGGCAAAGGGAGGGACGCTGGCAAAGGGAGGGACGCTGGCAAAGGGAGGGACGCTGGCGAAGGGAGGAACACTGGCGAAGGGAGGAACACTGGCAAAGGGAGGGACACTGGCAAAGGGAGGGACACTGGCAATGGGAGGGACACTGGCAATGGGAGGGACGCTGGCAAAGGGAGGGACGCTGGCAAAGGGAGGGACGCTGGCAAAGGGAGGGACACTGGCGATGTGAGGGACACTGGCGATGTGAGGGACACTGGCAAAGGGAGGGACGCTGGCGATGTGAGGGACACTGGCAAAGGGAGGGACGCTGGCGATGTGAGGGACACTGGCGATGTGAGGGACGCTGGCAAAGGGAGGGACGCTGGCGAAGGGAGGGACACTGGCGATGTGAGGGACGCTGGCAATGGGAGGGACGCTGGCAATGGGAGGGACGCTGGCAAAGGGAGGGACGCTGGCAAAGGGAGGGACGCTGGCAAAGGGAGGGACGCTGGCAATGGGAGGGACGCTGGCAATGGGAGGGACGCTGGCGAAGGGAGGAACGCTGGCGAAGGGAGGGACACTGGCGATGTGAGGGACACTGGCGATGTGAGGGACACTGGCAAAGGGAGGGACGCTGGCAAAGGGAGGGACGCTGGCAAAGGGAGGGACGCTGGCGATGTGAGGGACACTGGCGATGTGAGGGACGCTGGCAAAGGGAGGGACGCTGGCAATGGGAGGGACGCTGGCAATGGGAGGGACGCTGGCAAAGGGAGGGACGCTGGCAATGGGAGGGACGCTGGCAATGGGAGGGACGCTGGCAAAGGGAGGGACGCTGGCAAAGGGAGGGACACTGGCAAAGGGAGGGACACTGGCGATGTGAGGGACGTTGGCGAATATATTTGACCTCATGTGTGGCAAAACTAACCGACTGCGCTGCCACTGTAGAGGTTTAGTTAAATGTGTGTGATCTTGTATCTTATGATATACAGTATATCTGCTCTCTCCCCTACAATGATCAAGATACATGTAGACTGACTTATATCCTCACTACCAGGACATAACCGGGGCGTCGAAGGATACCTGCACTGCCCTAAACCTACAAGGGCGATAAAGGATAAAATATGCAGGCAATGAGGGGGGAGCGGCAGGGTGGGGGGCGCAGCGTGCCTGATCTATGAAGGCCAGGTGTCTCTGGATGGTGGATTCATACTGCTCCTTCTGCAGCTGGAAGCTATGCTTCAGCTCCTTCTCAGTCTCCTTGACGTGGCGTGCTGTCAGATCCCGCTGCTGGGCCTGGGGAGGAGGCACGGCGTCAGGCGGGCACGGGGGACCCCGCGATGACATCACAGAGCCGCGTGCAAACCTCATGAAATGCATGGAAAGACCCCCTCTGAACTCCATGCCGACTGCAGTCAATGGCTTTTGCCATCAGCACATCGACAAGCACACGAACGGACACGCGCGGACACGCACGGACACGCACAGACACGCACGGGCATGCACGCACCAGCGCAGTCTGCAGCAATGTGACAGAGCGCTTCTTCTCCTCCAGCTCCAGCTTCAACCTCATCATGTTGCTGGTGACCTCGGCCGCTGTGGCAGACGCCTGTTCCACGCCGACCAGCTCCTCCTCCGACAGCAGCCCCTGGGGGAGTAGAGAGGGTGAGGCCCAGCTGGACCCACCCACGCACAGCTCCCCATCCACACGGGAATAGGCTCCCCACCCACCCATCCATCCATCCAGCCATCCATCCAGGTTCCGGAACTTGGTCCCAGTTTAGTCCCTGTGTCTCCACCGGGGACTTTGTAGCTCCCAGCCACTTTCATACCAAACAACAGGAACTGAGACCTTTATGCTAAATGACCATGGGAGACGTAAAAAGTTCGTAGGTTAAACTTCACACAATTTGAAACTAGACCACCACCCCAAAACGATGGAGGATGGACAAGTCGTGTTTTTAATTACTGGGGGGAATCGATTGCGATCAATCTTTTATTTACAGTATATTTACGCGATCCACAACATGTTTATAACTCATTATCAAATCTGGCCAGCAGATCGATCTTTCGATTTCCACAGAATAAAAAGTGATGTAACATTATCCCATGAATGAGCACTAGTAAATTTCACCGCCGGCACTGGCAATATTAGACAAAAGCATATTGGTTATCGATCTTCCAATGTATAAATGTATTCATTGATACATTTCATTGATTATTCCATCTGCTCACGTTTTGCTCTGCCCTTTCTGTCTCTTTTCCTTTCACGTCCGCATGACTTCCTACTGCCAGATAAGCAAAACTATCACTCCCCAGTGAATCCCCAGTTGTTCATGTTAGAACGAAAAACCGGTTCCAGAACTGCCTCCAAGGAGCTACAACTGAGCCAAGTTCCTGCGGAGGGAACATGACAAAAGTTCCTGGTTCCAGAAAAAAGTTCTGGTTTCTGAAAGAAGTTCCTGAGATGTGAAACTGCCCATAGTTTCCCTTTGATAATTGAAGCTTGAAATACATTTCCCACAATGCATTTCTCAGAAGTCTTCGCTGCTGGATTTCCTGCCAACCCACAAGTAATAATTGTCGCTAATTGTTGCCATATCGGTTTGATTGAATATTTGTCTGAACTTATCTTAAAACTCGTTAATTAATGTTAATGTTAATCAATAATCATCTGTTCAAGATAGTTTAAACAATTAGCCTTAGGGCATTACCTCCTGTTCCAGGAGCCAAAATGGTAACCTAAGGGAAGGCAAAGAGCCCAGAAACCAAAAGGAAGACTGTGCCCCTTGTAACTTGTGCCCCCCTCTGCCCCCACAAAGTCTCACCTCTCTGTGGGAGCCCGAGGTGACAGAGCGAGGGCGCTCCTGTTCCGATTTCTCCATTTCGTCCAGGAAGTTCATGATGCTCTGGAGCTTGGCCTCAGAGAGCAAGGCGCCCCCATCTGGTAGGGCAGATACCTGGCTCAGCTGACCATGGCGCTCCAAGTTATCCGCTGTCAGAGAGATGGGGTCTCTTTCCTAGGCCGGAAGGGGACAGATAAAGCGGGCCTTACCATGCATGTTTGTGCATCTCGTTGTGTATGTTTTGTGTATCACATAAAGCTCATCGATGATAGAGAACAGCCCGCTGACCCCAGGAAAGTCACCCTGCAAACTCCTCCCCACCATCTGGTGCCCCGGTGCCTATTCAGGATACTCTGTATAGATGTGATAACTCATAAACACCGTAGACCATACGGATCGAAGCGGAAAGGGGGACTGACACGACACAAGCTGAAGTAGAGAGCCGACTCACCTGGTCAATCCAGGCATACTTTTCCTTCTTGTAGCTCTTGGGCTCCATCGGGTCCTCCTCCAGTAGCTTCAGGGTGTCCAGCAGGTCATTCAGTGTGGTTTTGGACTGTGTTCTACTCGACGGTGCAACCTGCTGCTGGTCCTCCAAACTAACGGTCCTTTGTATGAGTTCCTGAGGGCGGAATTTCAGGATGGGCCTGGCTGCAATGTTACAGCCTTAACCATGGTTCTAGTGCAACAGCAATCAGCAGTGACACCCCCTGGGCTTATCAGCAGATTACCTGGGAACTGTGGGAGCCCCGGCCCTGTGAGGCGGTGGGAGATGCCACCCTCAGGTTGGATGTGTCAGCCGGATGCTCTGCCACGTTCATGTTGGTGTCTGTGCAAAGTCATATAGAATGAATGAACATCGGTGAGCTCAAACACTAACAATGTCAACCAGTCATCAGTAACCAGACCCAACAAGCAGGACATTCTATCTAAGAACATCCCAGTTTTATACGTGGCCCGGCCTTTGGGACTCAGACACACCCAAAGGCTCTTTCATTCACCTGTGTTCTTAGCCTTGATGCTGCTGGGCGGTGCGGCGCTCTTGTTGCTGCTGGGCGGTGCGGCGCTCTTGTTGCTGCTGGGCGGTGCGGCGCTCTTGTTGCTGCTGGGCGGTGCGGCGCTCTTGTTGCTGCTGGGCGGTGCGGCGCTCTTGTTGCTGGGAGACACCTTGGCAGTCTTCTTGCGGCCCACCTTGCCATCCTGCCTCAGGGCCCCCAACTCCTGCTGAGCCACCCTCTGGACCTCTGCAGCACGGTCGGCCCTCTTCTGCTGCAGTTCCTGCGTGTGCCGGTAGGGGGCAGACAAGGACTTATGAAACTTCTCTATCTTTCCTTTCATGCTGATGAAAGCTTCTGTGAGAGCAACTGCAGAGAAACACTCAGCGATGAAATGCTTATATGCCGACATTCAGCCAGAGTGACTGTATGAGACAGCAGAACTCCACAAATAACAGACAGCGACATTGTCAGCTGTCCGACTGTGCCAGCTGAAAGCATAAAGCTGAAATGACTAAAGAGACAACTTCAGATTAGCGGGAACATGATCTGACCATGAGGACACACGGAGGATGAAAGCCAGGCAGACGACCCAAACCCTAGAGGTGGCTGCAAACGAAACACGTGGCATGGGCGTCATATGAGCGGTGATACACTTCCTGCGTAGGGACCCCAAAGCAAACTCTTTCGTTTGTTCTCATCCCAAGCGCTGTCCACGATTTGACACGAAACACATGGCCTCGTGTCACTAGTGCGGTGCGATGTTCGTCGATTAAAAACAAAAGGCTCTGAAGGAAGATTTGCTGAGCTTATCCACATGAATATGCCAGGTCACGGAGTGATTTTAATGATGTGCAGACAACCTGTGTTTCAGAGGCAGAAACTGCATGTTTATTTTTGCTCTGTATGTGGGGCTGTTGCATCGAAGACATTCTGTGCCCTGTACTGTTGTGGTGTGACTTAGGGCGATCAAGGCATAGTCGCTTTCAGTATGCTACAGGTTGATCATGCCAACGTGTTTTATTGAGTTCTGTCCGGACATCCTTCGAGGTATACGACTCCCTAACCCTACTAACTCTATCCCCTTTGCATGGTACCTGTATGGCGGCAGCCCGAGCCAACCGCGCCTTCTCCTCACGGATCCGCTTCCTGTCCTCGTCTTTCTTCTTCTGCAGCTCCGGGGTCTTTCCAACTTCCTCCACTTTCTGCTCCCGCTCCTTTGTGGAAGCAAATGATAGAGGTGAGGAGGCAGGGTCTGGGGTTAGGGGAAGCGGGAAAAAACCAGCCCTCTCTAGCGCCCCCCCCCCCCCCAGTGGCCGGGCCACGCCTACCCGCTTCTTGGCGGCCAGCAGACGGCGGAGAGCGGCTTCTCCGGCTCGCTGCCTCTGAGAGTGCCGCCGGAACCAGCGCTGGATGGTTACGGCAGCATGGTTCACCTGCTGGATGAACCTGCAGACACACAGACACAAACAGGGACACTGCTGGGGCCCGCGTCCAGAATACGGGAGTAATAAAGACCGCGCACAGCTGGAGGAACGTGACTCACACTTTGGACCAAGTGTTTAAGCTAGTAGATAAAAACAAAACAGCCTTCTTTCAAAAGCACTGAGGGGGACGGTGAGCCTGGCGCCCATCACGGTGGAAGCTCCAGGCGGAATGCCAGTGTGGAACAAGAAGACAGGGGGCACCGGGGTATGTGGGCCATCGTGCTGCACATCCTCTGCCACGGGGATGCCAGCGTGTGCCGAGAGAATGAGCAGGCAGCGGGGGGGTATGGTAGAGGAGCACGCACTCGCACGCCCACATACACCAGGGACACCTGCGGCACAGCGAATGCAGAGCCCGCCCACCAGCATAGTCAGCCTGCCTTGCCCCCAATCACGTTCAGCAAAATCCCACATCTGTGTCATTACTTTCAAACAGACATTTCTGCAAGCGCAGGATGCGTATAGCTGGAATTACCCCTAAGAGGCAAAAAACACAGCAAGAAAAGCTGAGCACAAGGCCGGGCGCCTGCCGCAGGGGAATAACCGCGATGCTTTGCCTCACCTCTCGGCCTCCTCCTCAGTGACCTCACGCCGCCGAGACTGGGAGGGGCTGCCGCATGGAGCGTTGCCGTTGGAGCACGGCGAGGAGGAGAAGTTCTTCTGGGACTTGGTGAGAGACCCACCCTCTGGGGGGGCCTCATCGCCTGCCGTGGCTTTGATGAGGTTGCTGGCCGCAAAGGAGGCGGGGGGGACGACATTACATCACAGGGGACTGCTGGGGGAGGGGCAGACGCTCTGACAACACGGGCCCGATTTTATTATTAAAAAAGGCACTAAAAGGCAATGACAAAACTGCTAAAGCAAACGCCAAGACTTCAGTCAATCCAGGGTGGGACGTAAACGGTAGAGATAGATTGCTAAGGGCATGCAAGCACAGTACAGAGGTCCAGCACGGACACAGAGGCCTCCGCCCACGTTATCCTGCGTGGAGACAGAGGACGCCACCCACTTGAAGGAAGGCTTTTGATTGGAGCTCTTGGGCGTGAGCGGCTTCTCGGAGTGGTTGTTATGCAGGATGGGCGTGACTGAGTTTCCCACGGCGCCCTTGTTGCTCCTAATGGGGGCGACATGACAAAATGGGGACTAAACAAAACGCAGAAGTGATGCCCATTTATTAAAAATGCCAGTTATTTACGGAGCCTGAATGAGTTTCTGTTAGTAATTCTGTTTAATGTTACTGTTAGTATTATACATACTATCAAGTATAGTGAGTGACCAGTTATTTTGGCTGCTTGATTCAGAAAAGATTCAGGAGAAGATTCAGGAAAGGGATAAGAGCTTTCTAACATCTCCACTTTCCAACTATGGAGGCCCAGAAGCCACGCCCCTTATCCCCGCCCACCCTCCCACCCTTCCAATACCAGTAGCTCCCCCTCACCGGTTGTTGGCAGTGAAGTTGGCTGCCAGTGCCACGCCCGCCTCCCTCTTCTTAAGGCCCGTGGGTGAGTCCAGGCTGCCTGCACTGCGAGTGCTGGGGGACACAGGGAAGGCCCGCGGCTGGTCGTCCTGGGACAGAGAGTCCTGTTTACAAGGTGCAATGCAGCGCCCCCTAGCCAGATGACACCGTAACTGCAGTTTAGTCTGCATCCCATTTCATGGCTCATTATGGACGGGTCAAAAAGTGTAATAGGGCCTCAGTGGTGGGTTAAGCTGACTGGGTTAAGCTAACTAGGTTATCTGACTAAGATCCTAAAATATAACCAGTAGCTAGTGGGTAAAACAAGGCAGCGACCGAATGTATGGGATAATTCCTCCTGCAGCTCTGAAACCTCCCCTCGTCCCATCACATTTACACAGATGTGCAGATCAATACGTCGTATTAGGACCAAGAGACCTGACCAGATTCACTCCAACACCAACTCCCTGGGAATAACCCACATGCTGGTGCCACTCTGCAGCCAGTCACTGTGGGACTGCACGACGTACCAGGATGTTCCAGGTGGTGCGGTCTGGGGACGCCTTGCCAAGGCTGGCCAGCTTCCTCCTGCCATCCGAGCTGCTGTCCAGAAAAGTGAGGAAGTCCTCGCTCTTGTCCTCACTAGGGAAGAGATTAGCTTGTTGAATCCTCCTACAGCGTCGCATCGGACCGACAAGCGGTTCTGCGTCAGACCCTCCTCCATCCAACGCGGCACTCAGAACGCCTGCTTCAGTCTGCTGGCTGCACCGCAGAACCTCGTGCTGCTCTTTCACACCAGGTACAGTAAATCCTGAACACATGAGTCACGGGAGCGTCACAGCTGTAAAGCCACACTGCCTGCAGTATGAGGTCGCGAGTGACAAGTCAGCAGAACCATGAGAGATGCATCATTTCCTCCAGAAGGCTGAGGAGGGACTTCCTCTGAAAGGTAAAACAAACATCCCCCCCCCCATCCATCTCACACATAGCTATTATTCTGCCTTAAAACATAAACACACGCTCAAACAAACCCAGGGAAAATGATGAGTCCACATGCCCTACGGTGGGTTGGACCCTTCAGCATCTTTTGCTTCCTGTGTTGAAGGGGGGTTGCGGGGAGGGGGGCTGGGGGTAACCAGCTGGTCCACTGAATAGGAACCCCCCCCCCCCCAAATCCGAGACATGCATTCCTCTACTCCAAAGACACTCCTGAAAGGTGGTGACAGGCCGGGTGGTGGGCAGCAGGAGGCAGACAATGGGACCCCCGCATGGGGCCTCTCCTCCCCCTCCCCCTCCCTCTCTCATTCAGTCCTCACTAACAGTATCCCCACCCGTCTGTGTCCTTCACTCTAACAAAGAGGCCCGTCGGTCTGGGTGTGATTCCCCAGTCATGCTCCCCCCATAACCCCCTCCAAGCCCCACACCTTCTGGCCAGCCCTATAAGAAGCAGCCACCATCCACAGCGGCCATTATGGGGGTGCGGAGCTGAGGGAACAGAGGGGGGGCTGGGTGTCTGGCAGAATCCACAGCTGCCGCAACAGCGCTGCTCCATGTGAAGGAATGCCGGAGAAGCCAGCAGCCGTCCCTAACGAAACGGACTCATCACCGTCCCCCCGCACCGGCCCGGCCCACACGGCCCCTACCTGATGGTGAGGTTCGTCCGCTGGTTCACCTGAGTGGTACTGTTGGACCGCCGCAGGTTCTTGATGGACCGGGAAGCTCCCAGTCCAGCTTCAGCCTGGTGTCAAAAATATAAACAAATATGACAAATTCACCAGAATATCCCAGCATGCCATTCCCTATTCATTACCCAGAATTCCCTCATACATATTTTTACATATCATAGTTTTAAGAATCTGACTGATTCGGCACAGTTAATCATGACACTGAAACGAAAGCAGACAAATTCATCAACATGAATATGAATCCCGAGCGGGAACACCTACCAGGGTGTTGCGCTTCCCTCGGCCCTCACCGGCAGCCGACACCGACACAGAGCGCGACAGGTGTTTGCCGGGTGAGGCGCTACAGGGCCGGCGGGTCACCGTGAGCTGGGAGCCCGTGAGGCTCAGGTCCAGGGCTTCGCCTGCCAGGCCGCCGGGGAGGGAGGCAGGGCTGCGGCTGGTGTGCATTCTCAGGGGGTCTGTGCTGGATGGGGAGGGGGAGGCACACATTCAGCACATATCGAAGCACAAATCACCCTGACTCGACTTCAACGTGACGTCAAGCAGTGACCTCAGGTGTTCTGTCCTTGGTGCAAAAACAAGCTGACGGACAAAACCTCGATGGCACATCTGCCAGAGGTGCAGATGCGAGACGCCATATTTAAATGTTCTCCTTCTTCGGAACGTTCCAGATTCTCCTCAGACACGACTCCGCTGCCTTTTCAGCTCCATATTCAACGGGACAACAAACATGGTCTGTCACCACCTGGTCTGAGATGCTGATCACAGCATGGAGAGTCAGCATGACGGTGTCACGTTCCCACACCGAGAGGGGTGTCAGGGCTACCCCCCCCCAGGCACACTGAAACCCAGAGCATCCTCTTTCTTCCCAGTCGACACCCGGAGCACGTAGCATATGGGCTGGGACGTGCGTGAGAACCCCAAAGGTACGAACAATCCAACAAATCAGGGACATAATGAAACAGCATCTTGAAATACTCAGGTCAGCTGGGTTTGGAGTTGGGGGGTGGGCACAATGTTTCTGTCAACATCTGACAGGAGTAACTCCATCTTGGGGTCTTCCTCGGGGTCCCCACCTGTTATAAAACTGTTGACAATGAAGTTTAAGATCCAGTCTAGCCCAGAACTGTAGGCAGGTGATTCAAACAAATGCTTGGATAATGCATTCCTCTGGATCAATACAAGATAATTCGGCACTTTGGTCAAAAGCAGAAAATGGTAGCAGAGATGGAAGACTTGTTCGATTTCTCCAATTACAGATCTCACTTTGGAGAAAGGGCGGCCGGCAGATCAGAAGAAACGCTTCGCCAGGCTTTTCGGTTACGGTGATCCGGCAAAGATGTCCATGTGGAAGAAGGCGGCAATATGGGCGAAGTCATCAAATGAAATCCAGTCGTACATAGCAGAGAGGACAATGCCAAGCAGGCCGTGGGGATCCTGGCTATAAGGATGTGCATCACAGATGGGCATAGACGTTGTACCCTAGGAGACCCACACTGGTGATGCCCAGCTCTGCCCAAAAAGTATTGCTTTACTGTAATTCAGCACCACACCCCCCTCTCCTTTATAAATACACATCAACAGGATCACCCAAGTACGCAACTGTCTTTAACAAGGCTCAAGTGGGTATCAGACTCACGAGGGACACGATGCGACATTGACACACAAACAAAACAAACGCATCACAACAGAAACCGTCGCCAAACTGCAAAGACAAAAATCCCAAAGGAAACTCACCGGCTGCTCAGCGGAGAGAAGAGGAGAGGAGGGCGACGGTCGCAGCGGGGGCGGCGGCCTTACCGAGGTGCCCGGTAACGGTCATTCAGACGCACCCGGCCCGTCACACCGACGCTTGTTTGACTTGTTCAGCGGAATACGTCGGGAAGAAAGACCCCTGCTGGGTGTCAGGACATGTAGGATGGCAGCGGTCAGTGGGCGTACAGGGAGCCTGACTATCACACTACACCGGCCGCTGGCAGGCGGTATTAACCCAACGCAGCCTTACTATCTGTCCGGCTGGCCTCTCCTACGGCACAGTCACATACACATGAAAGTGAAAACGTAATGCATTCCCATTGCGATAACGGCACAAAAACCGTTAACCGACATGCCAGCAACGGGTGCCGAGAAAAAAACAAACATTAAAACGTCGTCCAGTTTTCCTGATACCGTATATTACAACGTTACTATAGAATTTCGAATCATACATCAGAAAATAAAGGGCTAATCGCAGCGCAAGGGTAACACAGCACTTGCGGCCACTTCATCGCTATTCCCAGCCCAGCGTCCGCCGACCGACGGCTGAAAACTGACAACGAACCTCAACATCTTCTCTGTGGCAACGAGAAAACACAGCCGCCTCGCGCCGCGGCAGCGCTCATTGGTCGGCGCAAGGTACGACCCCCAAAATCGGAGGATTACGATTGGAGGATCCGCGGTGCCTGTCCATGGTGGGCGTGGCACAAAGCGAAAGGTTGGTTTACCTTGCAAGCAATGCATTCTCATAGACGTCCTACAGCAGCTTTAACGCTGCATTCCGGTCCAGGAACCTTTTGGGCATTTAATGATTCCAACGTATCACCCATTGTCCCATTTATATGAGCTTTCTAAGGACCAGATGCCTGAGCAGGGATTTTCTGCATTATGCCACAGACCACAGAAAATGTCAGCTCAATATGCTGAGCAATAGTGTGGTGAATGAGTGACTCAGTCAGACGGTACGAAGATTAACAAAGAAAAGTTTAATTTGGTTTTCCAATGTATACACTTTCATTTTTAAACAGTGCATTACAAAAATAAAGACCATTGTTTTACGCACACCATGCTCCTCGAATAAGAAGAGAAATTCACATTCTTAGGTTTTCGGAGATTTAAGAGCGGTTACTTTGGGGAATGTGAACTGTCGCTTAGCTTGTACAGTGAAAGGAATGTACCTGACGATACTAGTCGGAGAAATATTTGAATAATGAAATATTGCTTAGTTACAGAAGGACACTTACGTCTCTCCAATATTAACCAAAAATAAGTTGAAATCAGTTGTCACAATCAGACATGTTGACGTGAAACATCTTTAAGATATCTCATTCATTTTCTTAATCTTTATTTGAATTTAGACCAGTTATTATTGCTATTTAATTACCTTTTCTTTTAGAAATTCCTTAATATGTCTATTATTTCCATTACTACAGTTGTTCTTATCATCCACATAGGTGGAATGTTTGGAATGCTTACAATCAAAGATCAGAAAGCTTATTGCGTTCCATGGTCATTTTAATTCCACCACCAGCCTCCAGATTTCAGGCGCTTTGGCCAAAGTCAGCTCCTCTGACAGGTCAGCGAGGGCCGGCAAGGCTGAGCTCTGCTTCACCTCCAGATGGGTCTCCAGGGTGGATCGAATGCTGAGGATGTGGGGGAGGGAGGCGGGGGGGGGGCGGGGTGGGGGGAGAGAGAAGCAACAGTTAGCGGCACGTTCCTTTGTCCTGCAGGCATGTGCTGCTATTCACTCCAGCCTCCAGCTGGGGGCCCAAACGGCGGCCTGTGCCATCTGGGGCGGGGGGAGGGGATAGGGGGCAGGGCCCCTTGACAGATGGCAGTCGAGAGGGGGTCACACTGAAGACCCAGGGGTCAAAAGGCCCACATCCCGGCTGAAGAACTGGGAGATTTTAAGGATTCCTCTGCAGCCCAATGAAGTAAATCACTTAAAAGCAACCCCTCCCACAGCCCCCCCCCCCACACCAACCATCACCAAACATCACCATGTACCCACCCACCAGCGGCTGCAGTGTTTCATGTTGCGACTGTACCTCCATTTACACAGGCTGCTCATCTATCACTGTACTTATATCTTTATTCATCCAACTTCTGTATCTGCGGCTCAGGGTCAGCCAGGGCACAAGGCCGGCGGCCCCCTGGGGGGCAAGCCGGTCCATCGCAGGCTGTATTGTTCTTGTAGGTTTTAAAATATTTCTTATAAACAGCAGGATGGACAGTGTGTCTCAGCACATGGGCCATTTGCAGACTGAGCTCTTTCCCATACGCTGGTACCATTTGATATTCACAAAAGGCACAAATATGCTGACTGTAAACACTCAGCGCTAGGGGTGATGATGTAAGCAAGTCTTACATTCTGCACTTATTTAGTGTTGCCCCGTTTTCGGTCATGATGGTTTTTCTGAGTGGTGAATTATGGGAATAAGTGTATCTGCACAGAGAGTACAGGCATGAATGTACCCTGCTGTGTACGATGCTGAATTCCGAGAAGCAAGGAGAAATTGTGCAGTAATCATGCAGTAATGAGACCAATTAAAGCGATTAAACCAGGGCAATGGATAGGAAAGCAGGGTTATAGCAGGTGTACAGCACAGCTGAGGAGGGTGTAATAGCAGTCTGGCCACTAGGTGGCAGTCCTTACTCCCAGTGGCTGTCGTAGTTCTGCCCCCGAGTGGCAGCGCCCGTCTTTAACAGCAGGATCTCGTGCAGTTCCCTGCAGAAGGCATCCATGTCGGTGAGCGCGAGGAAAGCCTTCACCTCCTTCCTCTCTGCCTCAGACAGCTCCTTTTTGTACTCCGGGGGAAGCCTCTCAAAGGGGTCCTGCGGAACAGAGGAGGCCATAGATCATGCCCGTTTGTGCACAGCTGAGACACAAACATGGCAGCGCGACGCCCCCTGGAGGACCCCGCAGTAAGGACCCCGCAGATAAAACATGACCCTCCCCCCTCCCTCCCCCCCGTTCTTTAAGTACCACTTTGCTCACATAGTTCAGACAGAATGAGCCCCCTGTGTTCACCAACACAGGTAATCAGTGCTGTCCCAACCTTTTCACCTGACAATTAGGGGGCTAGCTGAAATTATTCTGAGCAAACAAGAGTTATTTCTCCGCTTGGTTATATGACACATTTAAAATAGTTTTCTATTAATACATTAAGCTAACAGCATGCAGGTGGGGGTCCCTGCTTGACTGGGGGGGTTTGTCTCAGTTCTCCAGAGGTCCTTAAATGTGCTCCAGTTTTATTATAACAGCAAATAACTGACATGGTGGTGCAGTGGTTAGCACTGTTGCCTCACACCTCTGGGACCCGGGTTCGAGTCTCCGCCTGGGTCACATGTGTGTGGAGTTTGCATGTTCTCCCCATGTCGTCGTGGGGTTTCCTCCGGGTACTCCGGTTTCCCCCCACAGTCCAAAAACATGCGGAGGCTAATTGGAGTTACTAAATTGCCCGTAGGAGTGCGTAAATGGTGTGTGAGTGTGCCCTGCGATGGGCTGGCCCCCCATCCTGGGTTGTTCCCTGCCTCGTGCCCATTGCTTCTGGGATAGGCTCCGGACCCCTCGCGACCCAGTAGGATAAGCGGTTTGGAAAATGGATGGATGGATGGATAACTGACTAGGCTGCTACAGAAAAACACAACCCACTGCTGTGGTGAGGAGCCTGTAAGCCCCCCGCTCCCCTTGATTCTCACCTGCCCCCTCATGGCCATCAGCTCAGACTTCCAGCAGGTGAGAAGCTGCCAGGTAGAGACACAGTGCTCCAGCCGGCTCTCTCCCAGGGCCTCGGGGGGGGCGACAGAGAAGGTCTTTGAGGTCGTATGAATAGCAGACCAGTAAAACATTTCCTTGCGGATCTTTTACAGCCTTTGTTGAAAAACATTTGTTTAATACATCGGTGTTCAGTGTACTTTGTGGTACTGTGGCAGATCAGAATAGCTGTCATGTCTGTCTGCTCAGATCTGCCCTCTTGTGGTAGATGTGGCTAATGATATATTTTATAATTGTAAGACTTGATAAGTATCATCATATATAGAATATATCTTTATTATCACCGCACAAGTACCTTGAGATTCAGTCATATTTTAGCTCCGTCTCTAACAAAGACGGTTTCTTCTTAGTCAGGCAGATGATCCACTCACTGGACCTCACTCACTGGACCTCACTCACAGGACCTCACTCACTGGAACTCACTCACTGGACCTCACTCACTGGAACTCACTCACTGGACCTCACTCACTGGAGCTCACTCACTGGACTTCACTCACTGGATCTCACTCACTGAACCTGTTGCTTTTTATCTCCCTCAGAATAACACTTTTAAAAGTCTAGCAGCTTTGCTTTCTTTGGATGTTTCTTGCTTTTCTTTATAACTGGCTGCTCCGCGGCCCTGGTTCGGTTGGTCCTTCTGGGTACCTTAGCCACGGCCCGGGGGATCTGCTGCTCCATCCTCAGCGTGTCCCGCATGTAGACCAGCAGCTGGACCTGGGGATCCCCGCCCATCTTTGCCAGGAAGCGCAGGGCGACCTCCGCCAGCAGCACGGCGTCGCACGTGTCCGAGAAGGAGTGCAGCACGTCGCGCACGGCGCCGCTCACAGAGCTCTTCAGGGGTTTCTGGACACGCGGAGCCGGGGGAGGGGTCACTGACATGCAAGCACCGACGGGGGGGGGGGAGGGGGGGGGGGGGCTACGCGCAGAGCCCACCGCGGGCCCAGTGGCCGTTACCTGAGGGATCTTACTCCGGACCTCTGCCAGCAGCGTGGAGAAGTCCAGCTGGTGTCTTCTCACGTACTTCGAGGTCTCCTACACCAGAGAACAGAAACTGAGAACCTCGCAAAACAGAAAACTAATTTTTTAAATTTTCCGTGAGATTATCAGAGACACGCCTCTGCTGCGTGACGCTCTAGCTGTTTAGAAGCCACTCAAGTCTCAGCTTTCGCTACCAAACAACCTATTCCATGAGGTGCAGCTGAATAACCTCCTGACTCGCAAATCCCAGGCTCCATCCCCTCCCCCCACCCACCATGCACAAATAACATAAGCGGAGGGCCCTGGGCTCCTACCGCTTGGATGAGAGGCTTTCCAGTGACGAAGCGCCGGGCGAGTTCACTCTCAATCGCCGGCAGATTGTAGCTGCTCACTGTCTCCTTGCCTTTCCTCAGGGTGTACTGGCAGTGTGTCAGCAGCAGGGGGAGTAGCTCCTGCTCAGTGTGGCACAGGACCAGCTGTGCCTCTGACACTCCCTCTAGTGGAACACTGTAGTCACTGCGGGAGAAAGCAATCAGATGCTTCACTCTGGAATCTCAGCACAGACAGAACTGGTTAGTCTCTCTAAACAACCCTGTAATGATTCTGTAGTCAGTCTCAACTAGCAAGGCCCCATTTTAAAAATAAAAAATAAAGGCTTAGGAGGTACGGGGGTAGAGACCTGTCCTGCTGTTGGTGCATCTCCCTGGCCTTTCGCACGAGGCTGTTGTGAGTCTCAGACAGGAAGCTGAGCAGCCGGGTAAGGCAGGATCCTGGCCCACTTTGACTCAGAGACAGGAACTCCCCCGGGCTGTCCATGGTCAGCTCCGTGCCACAGAGGCGCTCCGCTACCCCCATTTCAGCTACCCAATTTTCAGATGGGGGAGTGCAAGAAAAAAACAGAGAATCAAGAACATTATCCCCAAAGATATTCCAGCTAGGTGGGAAAACGCACTCGGGCACACAGAGAGCTGGTCAGGCGTCACTCACAGCTCCTGGACAGTTCCATCCTCAGCTTGTTCCACACGTCAATGAAGATCTTCACCCTTGTCCGCAGCACCTCCGACTGATGACCTGCAGGGGGCGATAAAATGAATCACAAACGGACAAAATGATTTTTAACTCTGCAGAACCTACTGAATACGGCCTCAGGAATTCATACCATTCTTACGGCGGCTGGGGTGGGTTACCTTTTGGGATCTGCTGCAGTACCTGTCCGATACTCTGAGATGGCCCCGCCTCTGTCACCATGGTGACCAACCTCAGCAAATCTAATTGGAGGGCAGCCAGGGCAGGCAGGTGACATAGCTGGCTTATGCACGGCACCTGCAATCACCCAAATGCCCCATTACTTACATGTTGTTTACGCTCATTATTAGAAGGTGGTGCTAGTGCTCTTTTGATGTAACATTAGTAGCGTTTATTTGATGAGAAATACCACCGATTTAATCATGCATCTCTCAGTCACTCGCCTTTTTGATAAAGAGTGAAAGCAGTGGAACTGTGGTCTGCCCTTTGTTCTGATCCAGGATTTGGGAAAAACGCTCCACGGTTAGCATCTCAGGAACATTCCAGAAGGAGGAGTGGTCAGTGGGGCACCCGGAGGGGAGGAAGCGGGCGGGGTCCGCATAGAGCAGGATCATCAGGGGACTTCCCCTCAGGCTGTCATCAGCACTGATCCGAGCCTGGGCCTGCTTCAGTTTCTCATCCAATCCCTGAAGTGGGGGGGTAGAGACAGGGGAGTGGGCGGGGAATGAGGAATTAAATACAGGTCAACCTTTGTATGTGAAGAGCAAGCTTCCCTAAGCCTTGAAGAAATATATTTTATGAGGGGATCTGTATTTACTGTATCACTCTTCCTCCACTAGCAAAGCATGTAGCGATCATGTGACCCCCCCCCCCCCACCCCCGATAAACCTGATCAGCATCCTATTCCAACCATGTATTTTTCTAGAACTTCAGCCAACTGGAAGCTATACCAAGACACATGTGATATGCTGGATGGGACGCCAGTCCATTAAGAAATATTATACTAAGGTGACTTTAAAATGCACCGATTGACCTCAGGTGTTCCTAAATACACGTACTTGACTGTACTCGTGTTCTTGTGTACATGTTTTACACCATCTTCCAATGTCAAACACCAGTTCTAATACTCAGGAACAGAAGAACACGAGGATAAGAATCCCCGGATGTCGTTCTTACGCCGCCCCAAATACCAACGATACCAACGATCCTCGCCAAACAAGACCAATCCCATGATTCACTGCGGCCCAAGCTCGTTCTTGGGAGGCAAGTTAGCAAGACCGCTTCTGGCAAGATGACAAGTACGATCTTTGCATACCTGGTGTTGAGAAACACCCCTAAACTTTTCATCCCTTGAGGTGGATCTGGCCTCCAGCTCACCTGTAATACAGGGCCGATGACAGAGTCACAAGCCAGCTTTTCCCACTTCTCACGCCTCTGTCGTGAGGACAGGTCCGCCCCCTGCTGCCTGGAGACTGTAATAACAGAGGTGAGCCATAGCTTGAGTGACTGATGAACCGTTCCAGGAACTCTCTTCAAGCAACCTCCTCAAATTATTATCTTGGGGACACTGAGGCATCAGAGCAAGAGGGACATGAAGCAGCACATGTGTGTACAACACACCAAACATAAAGACATATCTGTCAAGAAACATCTATTCAATGCAAGTTACTTAATTCCGTGCATCTGTTTCCCATAATCCATTGCAAGGTCATGGTGAGTCTGGAGACTATACCAGGGAACACAGGGACACCCGGGACAGGATCTCAGTCCATACTGAGACACATTTATCATACTTTAAACTTAGTTTATGAGTTTAGTTAATTGAATCAACCTTAATTATACCAGATATAGAATTAATATTCATTATATATTGATATGAGAGAATCCATTGTAAAACAAAATGATGCCGCACTGTTTGACTGGCAGACAACAGTGGGAGCAGCACGAACCTTCAGCAAACTCCAGGAAGGCATGGAGGACCAGGTGCATCACAACCATGGTTTGGTCCATGTTCTGATCCAGGGACTGGCCCAGTACCTTCATGTCCTTCTCCAGATGCCTCCATAGAAAATGCTGGACATCTATCACCGGGGGCTGGATCATCTGGCTGATAGCCTGCGTAAGTTTAAGCAGTTTTAAGATACAAGTATAACAAATAGTGATCTTTGAAAGAGCACATTTTCATAGGTGCCAGGTGTACAGCCTTATTTATGTGGGGAGGTGCCCATCATCAGCTCATGTGGCAGTGGGCGTGGCTGGGGAGGTGCTCATCATCAGCTCATGTGGTAGTGGGCGTGGCCAGGGGAGGTACCCATCATTAGCTCATATGGCAGTGGGCGTGGCTGGGGAGGTGCCCATCATCAGCTCATGTGGCAGTGGGCGTGGCTGGGGAGGTGCCCATCATCAGCTCATGTGGCAGTGGGCATGGCTGGGGAGGTGCCCATCATCAGCTCATGTGGCAGTGGGCGTGGCTGGGGAGGTGCCCATCATCAGCTCATGTGGCAGTGGGCGTGGCTGAGGAGGTGCCCATCATCAGCTTATGTGGTAGTGGGCGTGGCCAGGGGAGGTGCTCATCATCAGCTCATGTGGCAGTGGGCGTGGCCAGGGGAGGTACCCATCATTAGCTCATATGGCAGTGGGCGTGGCTGGGGAGGTGCCCATCATCAGCTCATGTGGCAGTGGGCGTGGCTGGGGAGGTGCCCATCATCAGCTCATGTGGCAGTGGGCATGGCTGGGGAGGTGCCCATCATCAGCTCATGTGGCAGTGGGCGTGGCTGGGGAGGTGCCCATCATCAGCTCATGTGGCAGTGGGCGTGGCTGAGGAGGTGCCCATCATCAGCTTATGTGGTAGTGGGCATGGCCAGGGGAGGTGCTCATCATCAGCTCATGTGGCAGTGGGGGTGGCCAGGGGAGGTACCCATCATTAGCTCATATGGCAGTGGGCGTGGCTGGGGAGGTGCCCATCATCAGCTCATGTGGCAGTGGGCGTGGCTGGGGAGGTGCCCATCATCAGCTTATGTGGCAGTGGGCGTGGCCAGGGGAGGTGCCCATCATCAGCTCATGTGGTAGTGGGCGTGGCCAGGGGAGGTGCTCATCATCAGCTCATGTGGTAGTGGGCGTAGCCAGGGGAGGTGCCCATCATCAGCTCATGTGGCAGTGGGCGTGGCTGAGGAGGTGCCCATCATCAGCTCATGTGGCAGTGGGCATGGCTGGGGAAGTGCCCATCATCAGTTCATGCGGCAGTGGGCGTGGCTGGGGAGGTGCCCATCATCAGTTCATGCGGCAGTGGGCGTGGCTGGGGAGGTGCCCATCATCAGCTCATGTGGCAGTGGGCGTGGCTGGGGAGGTGCCCATCATCAGCTCATGTGGCAGTGGGCGTGGCTGGGGAGGTGCCCATCATCAGCTCATGTGGCAGTGGGCGTGGCTGGGTAGGTGCCCATCATCAGCTCATGCGGCAGTGGGCGTGGCTGGGGAGGTGCTCACCTGTTGGTCCCGCACAGTGCCCAGCATCATTGCCAGGTGCGTGCAGAAGCGCAGGATGTAGAATGCAGCAGTGGACAGCTGTCTCTCTGGGGCTTCTGACCTATGATGAGCGTCGCCCAGGATGTGGCCGGTCCGAGTGTGGTCTGCAACACTGCACAGGAATGGGCAGCAATGTCATTCCGCTGCACGAAAGCAGACCAACCAGCAGGTGCAGGAAACACAATGCTCCGGCAATCCACCGAAAAGCTAGCAGCTCTAAGCCCACTGTACCTTTGAACAAGTTTTTCCTTCTAAATTGCATTTAAATGTATTATAGCACGGTGTCCTGGGCTATGCAGGTCAGATACTCATTCCCACCAATAGACTGCAGGTACACAGTCGGATGTGATGACGGGATTTACAGACAGAAATGGATGCTTCTTTCTCTGACCTGTGAGTCTCTGTGAATCCCGCCACTGCTATGTGGTGAATGCCTCCGATCCGGACCTTACACTCAAGACAATATGATTCTTGCACTGGCCTCCCACACTGGAATAACACAGAGAGGGGTTGGACCATCCCAAAAACCCCAGTCATAGAGTGTGCTGTCTAGGTAGGTGAAGATAAACATTCCTCTCACCTCTCCGACGAAGCACACGTGTCCGTTGGCGCAAGCTGAAACGGAAAGAGCAAACCGAATCCGACGTGAGAACAGTCCCACCATGAGGAAAGGGAGTCATAAGACATGATTTGAGATTTGAAGTTAGAAAATCATTTTACGTTTACTTTTCATTTCACAAATAACAGGTGCCCCTGCATCAATGCTCATATTTGTGGTGAATATTACACATGCATTCACAATTAAAAGGAATGGCTAGTTTGTCACAATCATATCTTCATAGGACCAATATGACAGTAACTGGCTGCACGGTTTTTAGTAATTCAGTACTGATGGGATAATTATCTTCGACAGGGAAATTAAGAAAAAAATATAAGAATGAACAAATGAACAAGGTGAGATTAACAAAAGGGTTTAAGAAAGCTGTGCTTACTGTACGTCCTTAGATTGCCCCCTCCGGTCATCCACTGTCGAGCTTCACTGGAGCGGTCGTCAGGCATGGTGGGCAAATATGCACCCTGAGAAATGAGAACCAACGGGTGGTCAAGATCCACTGGGCAATCATGTGACACGGCAAATGTAGCAGGGAACAGTAGTGCAGCAGGAGTAGCGTCTGGCTGCAGGTGCCCCCCTCAGGTCCCTTCAGGTTCACGCAAGCGCAGAACAATTTTCCATTCATAAGCTTTGCAATTCTTAGGACCCCGCATGTGCAAAACAGAATAAAGTAAGACAATAAAACAATGATAATGTAACGATGCTGCTTCAGTACTGTTTTAATCTTGAAGCATTTTGGATATTAGCCTAATTTAGTCATAACATTCTCGATGGTTTAATGGTTTTGAAACATCTACTGCATTATTTATAATGTCTTTTTCATGTATGCAGAATGAGTAACACAACAGATAATGCGGTAGATGTTTCCAAACTATTATACCATCGAGAATGTTATAATGATTTAACTAAATTAGGCTAATATCCAAAATGCTTCAGATTTTAAAAGTAATAAATGAATACAGTATCTAGGCAGGACTAGTAACCGTGATATCAATAAAAATGCTGTTTGCGTTTTTGTTGAGCAAATTTTTACACATAAACAGAAAAACTTTGAACAGTATGAACAGTATGAAATTAAAATGAATATATTTATAATAGATTGACAATCATGAAATATCATGGAGAAATATATGCGTAGGACATTTTTTCAAAATTATTTTGAAAACTCGTGAAACAAAGTACATGTTTCTTTGCCTGCATCAACCAAGCCGGAAGGGGTCTGAGAGAGGCAGGGACTGAGAGTGGCAAGGTCTGAGACGGGTAGGGCTTAAGGGGGGAGGGTCTGAGAGTGGTGTAGCCGGAGAGGGGCGGGGCCTGAGAGGGGAAGGGCCTGAGAGAGGCGGGGCCTGAGAGAGGCAGGGACTGAGAGGGGAAGGGCCTGAGAGGGGCGGGGCCTGAGAGGGGCGTGGCCTGAGAGGGGAAGGGCCTGAGAGAGGCGGGGCCTGAGAGAGGCAGGGACTGAGAGGGGAAGGGCCTGAGAGAGGCAGGGACTGAGAGTGGCAAGGTCTGAGAAGGGTAGGGCTTAAGGGGGGAGGGTCTGAGAGTGGTGTAGCCTGAGAGGGGCGGGGCCTGAGAGGGGAAGGGCCTGAGAGAGGCGGGGCCTGAGAGTGGTGTAGCCTGAGAGGGGCGGGGCCTGAGAGGGGAAGGGCCTGAGAGTGGCAGTGGTGGTGAGAGTCTGTAGCCATATATTATTGGTTCACAGAGATGATCACCTGACTCTGGGGAGAACAGTGACCTTGCTCAGACAATTTTTACTCTTTATCTAATGCTTTGGCCTGCTTAAGGCTTCCTCCCTCCTGGGACCACAGCTCATATTTTTGTGACCATTTCACTTCTGCAATGCCATAGCCTCCCCTCTGACACCAAGACCCCGTCCCACTACATGATCTCTGCCCCCTCTGACAGGAGGATGGTTGGGGGTACTTACCGTCATGGTCCGGGGCTGAAAAGCGATCTGGCAAAGTGGGGCCACCAGCAGTCCACCGGTCAGGAACACAGCGGCGGCATGAACAAGGACCTCCAGCAGGGCGCGCCTCTGAGCAGGCATCGATGGTGTGACGCGCAGTAGGGAGCCCACGCCCCCCACTTTGTTGTCCAACAGGCCAGTGCACAGGTCTTGGTGTTTCCCAGACATGTGGTTATTCAGGAAGTTCGAAAGAGTCTTTATACCCTGGGCCATGTGGATTGATGAGGGGGTGTGTCACGGTACACAGACCAATCACATAAATTCAGAGCTGTTACATTTGTATTTAAAGGGACAGGCACACTTCATGCATCTAGGCTACCTGCTGCATGAATCCTAGCAGTAGGCAATGTACATCAAAGAATTATATTTAAATGACTAAGGGAAAAGGGCGTGGAGAGCAGGCAGGAGCTCACCTCTGCCGTGGGCAGCAGTCTGCGGTCAGTATCTTCCAGGCGGCAAGTCACCTCGCGGAAGAAGACCAGGGACAGGAGCACGTCTGTCACGGCACGGGGACAGGCCAGGCGCTGGGATGACAAACGGCGGACGGCAGGCTGAATCCCACGTCACTCTGACATACTCGTGCACTACCAGTCAAAAGCTTTTGCACGCCGCAGGTTTTTACCACTTTTCAAGATTTATTTTCTTATGTTTAATGAATAATGTTTACTTATTCTTGTTAAACATTGAAAAGTTGAGAGAACAACTATAATTGAAAATATAAGTCAAATAAAACAAGTTTCCTTTATAACATGGAAAGAGGACTTAACAGTGCATGTCTGACGTCCTGTTAACTGGTTGTATGGTGATGGCAGAGTCAGATTCTTGGCTGTCCTTTAAATACACTAGTTAACTGTTTCTTCCCGTGACACAGAGCAGTATTTAATGTCTCCTGTAGAAAGAATGTCTCAGATTCTCTCTGCTGTTACAACTGCTAGAGGAGTTGATGAATGAAAGATGTGACATTTTCTTGCTAATAAAAATACTCAAATGCTGAACAAACTGTCATTTTGAAGAATACTGTGGGTATATTTAGTAAATATTAAAGCGTAAAGAAGTGTGTGCAAAACCCGCCTGATTGGTGGTGTATTTCTGAAGGCACACGACAGGAGTAGTACAACGAAGCCAGCCAACGCGATCAGACGCTGTCCTGTGAGCAGCCACTGAAACCTTCCTGAAGGTCGGTTTATGTATTTAGCACCTGTCTATATTCAAAGTGATATACATCTTCTTCTGAGACAGTTGTTGGAGCAATAGAAGCCCAACAGTGAAATTACTCTGCCAAATGAGGGATTTGAACCAGTGACCTTCTGATCACAGGGACTTAAGCTGAGTCACGCAGCAACCCAAACATCAGACATTAGGCCATAACAGGGTCCCCTGAATGCCAGGTCTTTTTGGTTTTCATCTGCTTCAGTTTGTTGATCCTTTAGACCAGTGTTTCCCAACCCAGTCCTCGGGGAACCCCAGGCAGTCCACGTTTTTGGTTCCTCTCAGTTCCTAGTGCGCCTGTACCATGTATTCGGTGTTCCTGATTGGCTGGGAGCTGGGAGGGAGCAAAAATGTGGACTTTCCGGGGTTCCCCACGGACTGGGTTGGCAAACACCGCTTGAGACGATTCCTTTACATGTACATCTACTTTATTTAGCAGACGCATTTGTCTAAAGCGACATACAAGGGAGACAACTAGCACATTACCGACATACGGCTGTTGAGGAGTCGACTAAGCATAAGTACAGCTAGGCTGAGCTTCCAGCGAATTCCCAGGTACAGGCGTAAGCAGGATTGGAGCAGAAGCTACACAGCAACTTCTAACAAAGCAAGAACCTAATGAGATGACTTCAGCCGGAAGCTCTAATCAATAGGTACACAAAGCCGGAGGGTGTCTGACCTGCAGGTGGGTGCTGAGAGTGTTGGCCTCCAACTCCAGGAGCGTGTGACACACTTGGTCCCTCAGGACCCGGTAGGGCTCCCCGCAGCACAAAAACCGGTCCACCTTCACGGGGGTCTGTCTCTGGGCAGCCGGACAGAGAGGTGTCTCAGCTTCACTTCAGTCTGTCTTCTACACCACTATAAACATGGCTGCTACCCCCACATGGACCCGCCCAATCGCCCCACACCCAGCTACCCGCTCAGGCCACGATACCTGCAGTCGGAGCACCTCAGAAGGGAAGACCCATCTGCGGTTGGGCGTGTTCATCAGGACCTGCACGCAATCCACACCCGCCAGCCGGTGGACAGCCCTCAGCAGGTAGACACGGTGCCAGTCGTTACCGCCGTGCTCCAATGTGGCTCTTACGCGGCCCAGAAACCGCTCCCCCAGCTCAGACGGGGCCTCTGATTGGTCGGCGAGAGAAAGAGCAGCCAATCAGAAAGGAAGGGCGCAGCAGCTAGGGAGAGGAAGTGAGAACAAAAACTCCCACATCCATCCCTGAATATGCCACACACACACACACAAACACACATATATGTATATAAATATATAAATGAGACTATTAAGAGTAGCCTGCATGTGTCTATAAATGTTTAATTTCTAAACCTAAAGTAATATATAATTTTACCTTTTTCTTCATCAGAGGGTGAAATAATGAAAAGAATTTTTCAAGGCTACCACACAGCAACAGACAAACAATCATCGTCAGCATAGTTTTCTGATGTTTTATGATTTATAGGTCGGGTTCTGAGAACAGCAGCAGCACCCAGCCGTGGTTGTGAATCCTCAACCCTCCGAGTACTCGCCCTTTTCCTTAACCGCCCCCTGCTGGACACCACAGCTACTGCTACGAGTGATGGACCAAACCACATTCATGAACCATTTGCTGTATTTTTTTTACCCCACTAGATGGTGCTCTTGGTGTGCTTTGGGCTTGTAGTGGCATCGAAAAATACAGCAAAGGGTTTATAAAACTCATTTTGCCCATCGCTAAGTGCTACTAACCTGCAGCCTGCAGCAGGTGGGCAGCGGTGCCCAGGTATGCCCGTAGCCTGGCCACGGCAAGCAGGAACTCGGCTGGCTGGTCCCGAATGTTGGGCATATGTCCACTGGCCAGCTGGCTCAGAAACTGGATGCCCTCCTGCAGGTGGCGCTGTTCCTCTGCCATCCCACCACCGCTGTACAGCGAGTCCTGGCACCAGATCAGAGATGTTTCTTATTTACTATATTATTTGTTTAATTCGGTTACCTAGGTTTATGGTATATAGCTAACCTCTCATTTTGATTTCCTTTCATAGATTTTGGATCACAGCTCTGGCCGATTGCAGTTTCAAGCAACTCATGTAATCTTAATTACTGTCAGGCATTTTTTATAGCATCAAGGATTTATGGGGAAATGGGGACTTGGATAACTGAGCCCTATGCTCTTTTACTGTGAATGTCATGATATGCAAATGAAATTGTTTTAAGTTTCACCCACCAAAAAGCAGGCAGGATTTTCCTCTCACATCATGCGTTCTTTGACATCTGGACAAGATCAATTTAATGCATTTATTTAGTTAGCTTTTTTGGATGTCACTGGATTCATTGAGGTTAAATACTCCAGGTCTAGGAGACAGGAGCAGGACAGCTCTCCCTCAGTGACATCACTCCCCCATGCTCTTAAAGGGGCAGTTCGCCCCAAAACCAGAAAAGATGTATTTTTTAGTGTTATCTGTACATCTAGGTCATTCTGCTGGGAGTGGCTTAGTGTTGGAGATATCAGTTGTAGAAACATCAGGCTTCTCTCGAATATAATGGTAGTTAATGGAATTCTTTCTGTGGTGTATAAAGTGCCAAAAAACTACATTTGCTAAATTAAACATTGTGGTGAGAAGTTTAATGTAGGAACTATTTTGTTCTACTGAACTCCACACACCAATTGTATCATGGCACGGAGGATATCACCGGGGTGCTTGTGATCAGCGATATGATTGGTACCTGCTGTTCAAACTCTCAGTAAAATAACCTAGATGGAGCAATAGCACTGAAGCCCCTATAAAAAATATCCGTTTCCACTTTTGTGGTGAACTGACCGTCCTTTCAGTGCTGCCTTTTACCTGGAAACAGTTGACAAAGAGAAGGTAGAGCTCCGTCTGGTCCTCTCGCTCAAGGATATGGTCTTGCAGTGTGCGTAGGTAGCCCTGGATGTGATCTTTCACCTGCTGAAAACTGTGCAAGAGTGCCACCCATGGTCACTCCCAGGATGACAGGATGGCCGCCTGGTCCAGTGTGCTCGTTTCCCCGGGTCAGTACCTGTACTGCAGTAGCAACTTCGGAAGCACGGAACGAACAACTGGATTCTGGTCCACGCTGTCCAGGAAGGGCGTCAGCTCTCTGGTCCTGTACGCAGAATCTAAAGCACATGCGGACACCAGCACCGCCATTTACTCTGATACCTGCCCAGAAACCCTAACCCTCACACAGACCTCACCTCCACACCAGACAGGCAACGGAAACCCTACCCATCACACAGACCTCACCTCCACACCAGACAGGCAAGAGAAACCCTACGTGCTACACAGACCTCACGTCCACATCAGACAGGCAACGGAAACCCTACCCATCACACAGACCTCACCTCCACACCAGACAGGCAAGAGAAACCCTAAGTGCTACACAGACCTCACCTCCATATCAGACAGGCAACGGAAACCCTACCCATCACACAGACCTTACCTCCACACCAGACAGGCAAGAGAAACCCTACGTGCTACACAGACCTCACATCCATATCAGACAGGCAACGGAAACCCTACCCATCACACAGACCTCACCTACACACCAGACAGGCAAGAGAAACCCTACGTGCTACACAGACCTCACCTCCATATCAGACAGGCAACGGAAACCCTACCCATCACACAGACCTCACCTCCACACCAGACAGGCAAGAGAAACCCTACGTGCTACACAGACCTCACCTCCACACCAGACAGGCAAGAGAAACCCTACGTGCTACACAGACCTCACCTCCACATCAGACAGGCAACAGAAACCCTACCTGTCACACAGACCTCACCTCCACACCAGACAGGCAAGAGAAACCCTACGTGCTACACAGACCTCACATCCATATCAGACAGGCAACGGAAACCCTACCCATCACACAGACCTCACCTACACACCAGACAGGCAAGAGAAACCCTACGTGCTACACAGACCTCACCTCCATATCAGACAGGCAACGGAAACCCTACCCATCACACAGACCTCACCTCCACACCAGACAGGCAAGAGAAACCCTACGTGCTACACAGACCTCACCTCCACACCAGACAGGCAAGAGAAACCCTACGTGCTACACAGACCTCACCTCCACATCAGACAGGCAACAGAAACCCTACCTGTCACACAGACCTCACCTCCACATCAGACAGGTAACAGAAACCCTACCTGTCACACAGACCTCACCTCCACATCAGATAGGCAACAGAAACCCTACCCATCACACACACCTCACCTCCACATCAAACAGGCAACAGAAACTCTACGTCACACAGTCCTCACCTCCACATCACACAAGCAACAGAAACCCTACCTGTTACACAGACCTCACCTCCACATCAGACAGGCAACAGAAACCCTACCCACCACACACACCTCACCTCCACATCAGACAGGCAACAATTAAACCAGTGAGTTCGCATCAAATGAACTAACTCCTGGCACAGAAATGTGGGTCTTCCCAGCTGAAGGCAAGCTCTTTCCAGTGGGAAGGTACTTCACTCTCAGTTACATCTTATCTCTAAATCATACCTGGATGCCATCCTGAGACTTGACCCTACAACCCTCCTTTGTGACCTAATCCCCGCCCCCTGCCCCCACTCACCCTGTTTACTGAACAACAGGGAGAAGAGAAGCTCCACCACTCCTTTGTGGGGGTCGCCTCCTCCATAGAGACAGAATCGTGACACCACCTCCAGGAAGAAGGCATTGCAGTGCTTCCTTAAGGCTCGGTGCTGCTTCAGGGATGACCTACAGGGGGAGCGTGTGGTCAGTGCTGTGTCTGGCCGGGAGCTTAACAGGAGAATTGGATTTAAAATATTTGCCATTTGTCTAAGTGCAAGTACAATGGAATGTGCTAATTCCATCGTTTGAGCATGGGGTCAGGAGCATTTTTGAGGGGGTTAAGGGGGATTCAAAACAACAACCTTCTGATTACTACCATAGTGGTCTAATCCACTAAGCCCCACAGCACCCCCTGGGGGTGTGGGAGGGAACAGTATGATTGTAGAGGGAGATAAATTGGCAGATGATCCCCACACACCTGAGGCCTTGAGACACGGTGAGCTGAAAGCTGTCTGGCACGAGTGCACGACACATTGGACAGGACAGATTGTTCTGGATGCTCTGTTGGAGGCAGCTCAGGCAGAAGGTGTGTCCGCAGGCCAGGGCAACCGGCTCCTCCAGCTCCCCCATGCACACTGGGCATTTGGTGCCGTACCTAAGAGCGGAACACAGAGCCAAAGGGAAGGACGAGGAAGGAGAAGACCGCTAACGCAGAAGGCTACAGCTACCTGCAGCAAGCAGGGGCCATTCTAAGAGCTTTGAGGTCAGAGGCATAAGAAGGGCCATTAGTCAAACAGAGGCGCCAACCTTGTCATTAGCCAATGATATGTTTTGAATTGGTGAATGACAGGGGAGGGGCACTCCAGCGGCCAATCATCTTTCGGCTGGGGGCGGAACAAGCATAAAAAAGCTTCAGCTAATGGCTAAGCAAAAGCCGCCGGTCCTATGGAAGCTTTACCTGAAGTCCAGCTGGCCAGTTTCCTCGTAGCAGGAGGTCAGGATGCCGATCACTTTTGTTAGTGTGCCTTTGTCCCTCAAGTCAGACGACTGCTGCATTAGCTGCGTATAACAGAAAAAACACAGTTCGACTTTAACTTTGACCTTAAACCTGTAAATCATCTTCACCGGCCCTCAAGGCAATGTATGAATCATCATTCTGTAAGAACGACACGCAAAACTCCACAGCTGTCAGGCAGTGAGATTGACAGGAGCCTGGAGCCGACTTTCACTCACGACATGGAGGTGCCTGCAGGTTTTCAACGTCAGGTTTTTAAATCGGTGTTCGTTGACTCTCAGCACCACCTGCTGAATGAATGCTGCCACTACAAGAACCCCCCGCCAGGCACCCCTTTGAAAACCGAACAAAAACACAAAATGAACAGCGATATGTATCATCTTTCACAGACAGCCGTAACCTAGTACATAAGTACATAAACCAGGTACAGTTTTATCTTAGCTAGAAGGTGTATTAGACCTAGAATCAGCTTGTACTTTTGCTCTACAAGCAAAAAGTACATTCAAGTAAAAAGTATTTGCAATACTTACAAATGTACAGTGCCCTGGAATTTCATCATTCAGTTTCATTTATTTTTTCAAATTAGCATCCAAGCAGCCGGAGTTTGGAATAATGACTGTAACCAGCCTGCTTTATTCTGCTGTTTTAAATTCTGCTTTTTGATATAATTGGAAAAGTGTTTCTGTTATATTGATACCTGATATAAACGGTCTGTTTATCACAGCAAACAAGCTTGCAGGTGTAGACTAACCTGATATTCTCCAGTTGCTGAAGACAGCCAGGACTACAGAGGGCGCTAAAGTTCAGTCCGAAGGCGCTCTCCACACAGGGCTGTAGCAGTTGCACTCTGTGCAGGAGGGTTTTGTGGTCATCCATATTCACTTGCTGCACCTCCTCCACACACACACCCAGTGCCAAAATGTCTTCGCACTAATGTAAAGCAACACGACAAAGAGTTCACACACAGTTTGAACACACACACACACACACACACAAAGAAATGTCACACAGCAGCAGTGGTCTCACCATCTCAGGGGGATCTTTGGGCCTCTCCTGGAGCAACGTGTGGACTAGGTAAGGCTGGAGACGGAGCAACTGCAAGAGCGTGTCCAGCCTGGGGGCATAGATCCGAACGGCAGCCTGGATCCAGGCGGGGGAGAGCTCGGGGTTTACCTCCAGGTGGCGCTGCAGCTCCCCGATGCAGGCCTGTGACGCCTGTGTGAGCACCTGCGGAGTGGATGGAACAGGGAGGAAGGAGGGGGTTATGGGGTCAGTGTGCGGCTCAGCGGGGGAAGCCTCTGTGCCTGTGTTTGGAAAGATGCCTCAGTAAAATAGCCGGAATGCCCTTCAGTAAGTCCCTTAACCCCCAGCTCCAAGAGAATTTCCCAATGGGGATCAATGACGTGTCATTATACCTATTATTAATCCCCTGAGACATGTACGGTACGATATACAGCACCACTTGTCAGTTAGGGATGCACTTCACACATAATACAGTCTGGCCCCTCCCACTCTAAGGCTGGATCTCCAACAAGGACTGCCCCCCCACACACACACACACTGGAATCATACCAGTAATCACAGTCTACTTACTGCACATTCCAGCTCATCCAGTTTCATTCCCCACTCACACAGCTGTATTTTCAAACTGCAGTGTTTAACTGCAATTTTTACCTGTATTTTGCTAATGTCCATGTCTCAGTACGTCATGTTTAAATGTCTTACATATTTACAGTATATTCTCTCTATTACTCATTCTTGTGCGATGACCATCAAGATCAAAATGACCCGCGATTCATTCAGCTGAAGGCGACAATAAAGACTGACTCTGGAAATCCTCTGAATCCCCTGGCTGAAGTAAAGCCTCCTGCGGAGAAGGACTCACGCACCATCAGGTGCTCCTCTGACGAGATCCTGAAGTGCATCAGCAGGAAGTCCTGCAGGTAGCGCTGGCCAAAGTGCACGGCCTGCGGCCCGGAGAGCCTCGCCGTGTGGCCACCCAGTCTGCTGCCGGCAAACGCGCTGGCAAACCTCAGCACCCTCTGCCTGTCGTCCGCCTGCGTCACTGCGGGGAGGGGGACAGGGCATCTTGAGAAGAATCCACCACGGTGAGCAGATGCCTGTGAAGTCCATGGAGCAGAGCGTTGGCTCTAACCTGGCAGAAACTCAGACTCCTCCCACAAGCGCTGGCACTGCATTCTGATCAGCCAGCTGAAGGGGGCAGCACAGGGGCGCAGCTCACCGGCCAATAGGACGTGACACTGCACAGGGATCTCTTTATCTACCGGGCTGGAAGCCAATGGGGATGCAGGACACAAATGGCATGAGCAGGAGGTGAAATATAAACATGTTACTCACACAAGAAGTTTTTTTTTTTTTTTACAAAATGATCTCGGCTATTAAGGTGACCGGAATTTGACCCGTCTTAGTCAGACCTTGAGTTTTTGGGCGTCACCAATTCCAGAGTCTGCTGGTCCTCCAGAATATCTAGCCACAGGCAGACCAGACCCTCATCAACCTCTGGATGGTACAGCAGGTCCAGGTTAGCATCCCGGTCCAGAACCTCCAGCACCAGAGCCAGGACCGGGGTTAGCATATTCTGCAGGCAGCGCCACAGGGTGTGCCTACAGGCGGGACAGAGCTATCAGCCCGGTCGCAACGTCCATCAATGACAAATGATTTCCTACAAGGTTTTGATGCTGATTCTAGGATCACATGACTCTCTGCCATGGAGGGGGGGGGGCAGGAGTACCTGAGTGTGCCTCCCTCCTGCAGAGCGAGCCGCTTTCGGGCCTCCTTGCTCACCCACTCCCTCGGGGAAAGCACCTTCTCTTCCTGCTGAGCAAGCAGCACTGCCAGCTTCCTAATCAGAACCTCCAGGAACCGCGCTGGTACCAATGGGTATAACAAGGACAATGCTGTTACTACTGCTGAGTAGAACCGGCGATGCCACTCCAAACAGCAGCACAGAGCCTCGAGGCCAGGAAGCAATTGGGGGGTGGCCAGGGTAAGTCATGTGACTTTAATCATTTGCACTGATTGGTCTCTTTTTTCTCACATTGCTTTTTCTTGACAGTACATGGGACCAAGGTCACATTTATATGTATATGCAGAGTGACAAGCTTAACTGTGGCCCACTGATGTCACTTTATCAGCAAAAATAGTAACCAGAATCTGGTCTCCTCATAGGCCCTCAAACCAAAGACCCTGGTCAGCTTCTATGGTGGGTGGGGGGGGGGTGGTGGGGGTAGGGACCCACCTCCTGGCTGTGCTGCAGAGTCGTCCAGAAGACTGAGCAGTATCTCCACACGCTTCATGCTGCGTGAAGCTTGCAATCCGGGGTCCTTCAGCAGGCACACCGCTCTCTGAATGCAGGACCTCAGCAGGGAAGGTCCATGTAGCTGAGCGCGGGGAGCCTGCTGTGTCCACACACACACACACACACAGACACACACACACACACACACAAAGACACACACACACATAATCTAAGCAAGCCGCTACCATCTTTCAGTTTGATTGTCTCATTGCAGTACTATGCAGTATCACTGATACCTGTTACCCACAATTCTATTGGTCATTAGAAGCATTATAGACCATATATTTTTTGCTTGGCTGCCCGCATACTGGAGCATATATATATCAGTGTGTCCTGCTCACAAATGGCTGGAGTGTTTTGTGATGTGAGCCTTCTGAGTCCATCTTCATAATCACCACACTGCCATCGACTCCACCACCCTTAGAAACCTGCCGTTAAATGAATCTTTACCTCCTGGCTTCCATTAGAATCTCCCTCACGGTCTCTGGGTTCCTCTGCGGAGTGAGAACAGCAACGTGAAAGACCTGGTTCCACTTCCCAAGAACAGACCCGTGGGACACGGGGACTGGAGGGCAGAACTGGCCGAAATAATCAGCACCCTTTGAATAAGTCAGGCAGCCAGATCGAGACAAATACAAAAATTGGCATTTTCACTTAAAATCACTCAATCCCTCCATCTGCCCCCAAATACACCCCTTTCCTCAAAACTCCTTTGTCTCCGAAAAAGTGGAGCAGAGCAAGCAAAAGGATAACTGCTCTGGAACCATTAGCAGTCCCAGTGTCCCTAGTGGCGATAAGAGACAGCACGTGCAGATGGGGGTATCGACATGTAGAATGAGGGGGATTCTTGCGATTCTAGCCTTTAGCCAGATAAATTACCTAAATCACCACAGACAGAATACACCTATATAAACCATAAAACTGAAACATTATCTCTGATTAAGATTCAGCATAACACATCAGCAAGGTAGCAACTGAAATAAAAATAACAAAACATCACCCATCCATCCATCCATCCGTCCAAAGGAAGAGGAGCCCAGACACCCCAGACAGGATACTAATCCAGTGTCTGCATTCAGACCTTCCCCGAGACACATCCATACAAGCGTGTGCCACACGTACCTGAAGAGTCCGGCAGGGCAAGCAGTTCGCTGAATGGCGTTCCACAAAAGGCAGAAAGGTCGGCGCTCATGTCCTCAGTGTCCCTGAGGTCATCGATGTGCATCGACAGCCACACACCTGGGATGGCAGTGGAAGGAGCCGACGCATGAGGACGTGCAGGGATGCACTTCTCCGGAAATCGACATCCTGTTCTGGTGATACCACTAGAGCCACAGCATTCAAGTTGCTAAAAATATATAGCTTGTTGTTTTCCCAGAACATCTCACACAGAGCGCATGTACAGAAGGGATCCCTATGAGCTACATCAGAATTTACACCTGTCCATTCATCCGTTTTCTGTAAGTACTTGTACTACGCACGATCGCGGGGGGTCCGGAGCCTATCCTGGGGGCTACAGGAGCAAAGCAGGAAACAACCCAAGGAACAACCCGTCACAGGGCACACTCACACACCATTCACTCACATACAATTTACTCACACACCTATCACTCACACAGCATTCACTCACACACACACACGCCTATGGGCAATTTGGTAACTCCACTTAACCTCAGCATGTTCTTGGACTGTGCAGGGAAACTGCAGCACCCGGCAGAAACCCCCCAACGACACGGGGAGAAAATTCCACACAAACGGAGCACTGCTGTGTGAGGTAACACTGCACTGCAGTGCGACACCTGCCCTCAAAATTTACAGTGATTGTGAGGATGAACAGTCATGCACACCAAACTACAAATGGTTAAATTAATTAATTGGTTTAATTTTATTAATTTTAATAAGCCCCCGCCCAGCACAAGAAAACGAATCAATCCCGATATCCCCAGTGCTAGGCCCCGCCCCCAGAGCACCTCCTTGGAATCCAGTGTACAGGGATTTGCAGGGCATCCTGGACAGCTTGGTTATGAAGATCACATGACAGCAGCACTGAGCAGGCCCCAGGGAGCTCAGTTCATTCATCGTGCAGTACCTGGTGGTGAAAGATAAACAAAGCGACTCAGTGCTGTGATTTCAGCCGGCAGTCGGCCTGTTCTCGGTTCATGCCACCATCAGTACTCACTTTGCAGAGGCTATAAGCTCATTGCTGTACGTAGATTCCTCCATGTCTGTCTGAATGAGCAAGATACGAGTCGAGGGAGCTCCATCTTGAATGAAACACCTGTGAAATCCAATGGCAGATTGACTAACCTAAGATCTTCCTGGGCTTAAACTTGTTAATCTGCAGCTGTTTACCTTCCACTAACAATTCAAGTGTATCCTCTTCCTGCCATTCTACTAAAATTTTTTAAATTACCTTTAACTATTTATTTTCATACTGCCATCTTTAGGTGAAATATAAATTCTCTAAATTTAACACTATCCATCCATTTTCCAAACCGCTTATCCTACTGGGTCGTGGTGGGTCCGGAGCCTATCCCGGAAGCAATGGGCACGAGGCAGGGAACAACCCAGGATGGGGGGCCAGCCCATCGCAGGGCACACTCACACACCAGTCACTCACACATGCACACCTACGGGCAATTTAGCAAGTCCAATTAGCCTCGGCATGTTTTTGGACTGTGGCGGGAAACTGGAGTACCCGGAGGAAACCCCACGACGACATGGGGAGAACATGCAAACTCCGCACACATGTGACCCAGGTGGAAACTCGAACCCGGGTCCCAGAGGTGTGAGGCAACAGTGCTAACCACTGCACCACCATGCCGCCCCCTCACCCTAACCACTGCACCACCATGCCACCCCCTCTTTTAACACCGTGTGTATGCATTGTATTTGTGGGACTGGACTTACACACGCTTTGTGCCATGCACCTAATCCAAATGTACCATTTTCATTACTTCTCTACACTCTGTTGCTGGATGGTTATATTTATATTGCTTTATTTTACTTGAATGGGACCGATTACACCAAAACAAATTCCTTGTACTCCAGCTGTATATGGCGAGTAAAGTTTACTCTGATTCTGAAATTACTATTCTTACGTTGTGTTCGAGTAAATTCACATATTTCAGAAATTTCCAATGTCCAACAGTAGCCAAGAAGGAGCCGCACCGTATCTTTGAAGAAAAGGAGGCCTCGGTGTCAAACTGGTGCAGGGAGAGCAGAAGCAGCTTGCAGGAGGAGATGGCCTGGATGTCCGACCGCGTCAGAAGACTGGAGAAGGTGGTCACCTGACCAAGATGCAAACACAGGCAAGTGCAGAAGTGCCTAAGAAGGTGGCAGTTGCTCATTGTCACTAGTGTTTATAGACCACACTCGGCCACTGTCACTAGTGTTTATAGACCACACTCGGCCACTGTCACTAGTGTGATTAGACCACACTCGGCCACTGTCACTAGTGTGATTAGACCACGCTCGGCCACTGTCACTAGTGTTTATAGACCACGCTCGGCCACTGTCACTAGTGCTTATAGACCACACTCGGCCACTGTCACTAGTGTTTATAGACCACACTCGGCCACTGTCACTAGTGTTTATAGACCACGCTCGGCCACTGTCACTAGTGTGATTAGACCACGCTCGGCCACTGTCACTAGTGTTTATAGACCACGCTCGGCCACTGTCACTAGTGTTTATAGACCACGCTCGGCCACTGTCACTAGTGTGATTAGACCACGCTCGGCCACTGTCACTAGTGTGATTAGACCACGCTCGGCCACTGTCACTAGTGTGATTAGACCACGCTCGGCCACTGTCACTAGTGTGATTAGACCACGCTCGGCCACTGTCACTAGTGTTTATAGACCACACTCGGCCACTGTCACTAGTGTGATTAGACCACGCTCGGCCACTGTCACTAGTGTTTATAGACCACGCTCGGCCACTGTCACTAGTGTGATTAGACCACGCTCGGCCACTGTCACTAGTGTGATTAGACCACGCTCGGCCACTGTCACTAGTGTTTATAGACCACGCTCGGACACTGTCACTAGTGTGAATAGACCACGCTCGGCCACTGTCACTAGTGTGATTAGAGGGATTGGGGGTTTCGTCTGCCTCATCTCGCTTACCTCCGTGAACCTGCTGGACTTCTCCGAGCTGTTGAGTTGGCTCTTGAGGAAGGCTCTCAGGGACACGTGGCGCTGCTCTCTGAAGTACATTTCCTTGAGCGATTTCTCCTCCCAGCTCCCCAGTTTGGAGTACTTAAGCCTGAGCACCGCCTCTGGAGTCGCACAGTTCAGTAGGATGCACTTAGCAGCCTCAAAAACCTGCTCTTCTTCCCTCTCTGCAGACAGATCTTCTTTGTTTTCCTCTGTCTTCATAAGACCTTCGGGTCCTCTGGCTGTAACAAAGCCGGCTGGCTCCGCTTCAGCCAGGGCATCATCTGCATACTCCATTGAGATATCAGAGCTTGCACCTGCTGCCGACAAAGGTCCTTCAGCCTCAGCCACATCAGGACCATCTCTTCCTGCAAGCTCCCGGCTCTCTGCATCAGTGACCATGCTACGTGAATCAGACTCTGCCCCTTGAACTGCTGGCTCACTGATTTCCATTTTCTTCATGGTATCCTCGTTTATTTCTACCTGCCTATCTTCAGCCCCTCTCCGACCACCCCTACTTTCCAGGGCCTGCAGAAGGGCAGTAGCGCAGGCATCGTCGTGAAAACCTGCAAAGGCATCCGACACCTTAAACGCAGCCTCTTCTTCTGACAGAGATGTAAACCTGTCCACCCATTCTTGGAGCTTTGATAACACCCTGCGCTGGTGCTCAGTGAGGTCGGCACTCCTATCTAACCGGTGCTTCTCCATCCTGTTGATGAGAGGCACAGGAAACTGTTTGTAAACCTTGTCCTGGTCCTCCACTACCACAAGTCGGAACTCCCTGTGCACCCGGCACTTTACTCTGTGTGTGCCCAAGCCCAGGTCAACATACTGCTGGCCACCAAGATAGACGTAGTACTGATTCAGAGCATCATACAAGCTTTCATAGAGGTTCTGCAGGTTTAGTAGTATTACAGTACGGCCCGTCTCCATGCAAGTCTTTACACGGTTCACATTGCGACAAATACTGGCATACTCCTGGTCCTTTGGAAATCCCGAGCCAAAGACGATCTCAGGGGCAGAGTCTGCCTTAGCAAAGACACGTTGTTGTAGGATGGGCAAGGCAGCATTGTTTGTTGTTAGGAGAAGAAGGTAGCGACTCTCTTCCTTCTTACAAGAGTCTAAATTCCTTTCCACCATTTGCAGAGTGCTTGGGCGAGGGATTTCCCTGAGGTTTTGGAATAGCTCTTGGAAATAACGCAATGGGTCAAAGCCCTCTGGTTGCCCACTGAAGTTGCGCAAGATAGCTTCTGCTAACTCACAGTCACTGGGTTCCTGCTGGAATTCCTTGACCACAGCAAAAATCATCTTCACAAGGCTGTAAAAATCCCTGAGACCAAAGAACTGGCTTTTATCAGTTATCTTGCATATTTCCAGAAAGGCTTTTGCAAGTTGTGGGAAGAGGTGCTGGATTTTAAAGAGAACTGACTGATCAGAAGAGCATATTCCTTTTGCTGTTTCCACCAGTTCATTCTCACTTGGGTCCCAACGAGAGACAAAAATTCCCCTGTTCATTTTCGCTGGGTCCAATGCCCAGTTCGAGATCCCCACGAAGCCTACTTTCATGTGGGGGTCTGGAGTGTCATTGTCGATGCAGCCATCCTCCAACAAAGGGTGGAGGGTCTTCAGAGGCATCTGCGGGGAATCTTCAGCCAGTCCAATCTCATCCAAAACCACCACAGACACATACTTATCCGGGTTTTTGTCTTGTTGGAAACGAGCACACTGCCGAAAAGTGCTGATGATTCCTTCTGGACTTGAGTGAGGACTACACTGGAAGGAGACCATATGCACTGCTTTAAGTGCCCTGAAGAGCCTGCACTGAGAGTTCTGACCCTGCATAGCATCAGCAACCACAGTTTTAGCTAGTGATTTGGAGCTGCCTGGCTTTCCTACCAGGAACAGTGGGATCCTCAACTCAATGCAAACCACCATGAGGAAGACATTCTCTTTGAGGGCTATATTTTTGGCTATTGTCTCTCTTGTTTGCACGTTCCTCAGAAAAAGCTCTTGACACTTGTGGATCTCTTGCTCTATTAATCTTGGCGAGTTGAGGGGCTCTGGAAAATGTCGACTGATTGCTCTTATGTAAGGCTTTTTGGAAACCAGCATTGGGTAGTAGCAGACTCCCACAGCTAAAGCTAAGCACTTTAAAGTCCTATCAGCAAGCCCTCTGCCAAGTTCTGGGAACATCTGATCGTAGTGAGTGTAAAACCACAACAAGACTCTCATAGATCTCTCCACATCTCTAAGGCTAACGAAACTGCACTCATCTTTACAGCTGCGCATGTATTTTTGAGATTCTGCCAAAACTTCTGAAATGACATTGTGGCACTGGGTGGGCAAATTGTGACTTCGAGCCTTCTGGTGGACAATTTGCCGGATGTAAGACAGCTCTGTGGAATCACTCAGCTGACCGAAATCCCATACAAGTGGAATCATGCTGGGAGGCAGCGGCTGAACTCGGTAAACTAGCTGCCGGAGGGGAACCTTTCCCAATCTGTCTTCTGTCTCTTCAGCTTTCACCCTGTAGCCTAACCCTGCACGCTCCAACCTTTCCACCATCTTTGCAGAGTGTCTCCGGTAAGGATTACAGGCAGCGATTATCTTCAGTCCACTGTCCATCTTCAGAGGGTGACCTTGCACAGTCTTGTCACACAACACCTCTTTTATTGCAAAAATGGACTCTGTTGTGTTAGCTTCATCGAAGAACAGAACGGTGTCCAAGCCAAACTCTCTTCGGTTCCTCTCGGCCAGCCTTTCTGCCTCCCTCACCTTCCGCTGGATGGTTTCTGCAGTGGTCCCTCCGTGTACCTTGATCAGTTTCATGTTTTCGGTATTTTTTCCCTCCCTTTGAAGGTCACAGAGGAAGCGGACTAGTCGCGTCTTCCCACAGCCAGTTTCGCCCATTATGATGACAGGAATTCCACAACGGAATCGCATGTGAATGGCTAACATCTTCATCACATTGTCAGCGGTTAGCTCATAGGTAGGGTCCGGATCAAACTGCTGTACTGTCCACCCCTTCTCAGCACCAACCACAAATGAAATTCTCTGTATCTTGTCCTTTCTCGCAAGGTTGTCAAAGTTCTCATTGAAAGAGATGCCTTGCCGCTGAAGCCCCTCTAGAAGATGCGGTGTCATCACATCCCCCATTATGACTTTGTTATCTTGTGGATGCACTGCATTCAGTGTCCTCCCGAAAGGGCACTTCTGTATACGAAAGCCTAAAAAGGACATGGAGATGTGGTCTGCATTGAAGAAAATGTATGGATGGGGTTCTGTCTCCCATCTTTTGCGGATGGTCAGGCGGGCCAACATGTCATCTTCATTCATGTTTTCCGGGAGAAAAGATGGGCTCTGATCAGAGCAGTTCATGGATGGCGTGGCAAAATCTCGGGCCATGGTAATCATGAACTTAATGATGAAGCCTTTGAAGCCTTTGAGATGATCAGCCAGAAAGTCAGGGTCACAAAACATGGAATACTCGCAGTCTTTCAGTTGCAGGTTCAGAAACCATGTGAAGTTCTTCAGCTCGGCCCACGATGGGTCAGTCATCCCACAATTCACCAACAGGTGATGGAGACAATCGATGGTGTCCCCTTCTACGGAGTCTGCTATGTATTTGAATGGGTCCAGGTTCTCTCCTCTATTATACCGCTTCAGATACTGGTAAGGCCTCTGCACGCCCTCACTTCGAAACTCCTGTTCATCCATAAGTGGGTCTAATGTTTTCCTTGCTTTCTTCTGATGAATATTCAGCTGTAATTCTTTCACTTCCTTGGGTGATCGACAGTGAATGGCAGGCAGAATGTCTAGAAGTCCATGTACATCCTATAAAATGGTGGAAAAGAGAATTATATGACTATCAAACACCTAAATGCCTAGCAAAGGAAGTACCAGTGCAACAAAATTATGATTAGATAAATAGATAGATAGATAGATAGATAGATAGATAGATAGATAGATAGATAGATAGGATAGATAGATAGGATAGATAGATAGGATAGATAGATAGATAGATAGATAGATAGATAGATAGATAGATAGATAGATAGATAGATAGATAGATAGATAGATAGATAGATAGATAGATAGATAGATATGTATTTGTATTCTGAGAACATAACATAGTCAAGTTCAAGAGCATAAGTTTGTGTTGAGCACTGGAGGGGTTGAGGTCCCCATCCATTTAAGAGGGTCCAGAGGGTTGTGCTGGCTGGTTTTAATTATTGGGGGGGGGGTTATAAACCTGTCATCAACCCATAATTTATACCTATGGTTGAGCTGATCTCACTAAATTTTCTCATGTCTACTTAAACCAACAGAATCCCTTTCATTCAATTTATTAGGTATACAATCTAACAGCTGGCGTGGTTTATGGATAAATTAATCAATATGTATTTTACACTTTCAATGCAGTCTTCAAAGTGATATAACAGAGATGATTAAAAATTTCTGTCTGAGCGTTACCTGCTCGTTGCGGGTTTGGAGCTGTTGAGTTGGGTGTGACCGCAGCAGCTCGACTGTAATGAGATGATCTGTACTCCTTCGCCATAGGTTCCCTTCACTGTCACTCACGCAGCCAAGAACCAATAGTTGAAACAGGAACTCTTCCAAGCCAAAACGTACCTAAACAAAATGAAGTCAGTGACAATGTACTGTAAATGCAGTGCACTCATTTGAAAAGAATTACTCATACAACTATTTTTGCCACAAGCCATGACTTAATGTTCCAGGAAGCATTTATCGCATTAATTGTACCTGATTAAATAAAAATCTGAATATTTAGTCAAGCATATAAGTAAATTGTAAAAATGACAGTGCACATAATTTTGACAATGTAACTAATTAGTTTAGCGTAATTTTTAGACTGAAGCGACATTTAATGGCGAGTGAGTCGTACGGCGGCGGCGTCAATGTGCAGCATCGCCACGTCCTGCTCGCTCAGCTGCCGCGTCCACGTGTGAAGTGTGTTCAGGAAGGAGTCGGGCTGAACGCGGGGCTCCAGCAGCCTGAGCCGCAGCAGCCGGGCCTTCGGGAATGCCCGCTGGAAACTCCCAAACAGCCTGTCCACACACAGCGACTTCCCTGCATCCACACACAGCTTGGGTTAGGGGGATTATTAAAATGGTCATTCCTTATTATTATTATTATTAATAATAATAATAATAATAATAATAAACTAATGATTTATTAAAGTGATTATTTTGCTTAAATGTGCTTTTAAAATAACATTCTTGATGATTCTCATATGATATGTCCCCAGCAATGGTGCTATCCAGCAGCCAAACTACATACCTGCCTGGAGCGACCCTGCGGTTTGGGGTCGTCCCTTATTTAGGAGATGCTGAAGCAGCATATTCTGCTAACCAGCTAGCGAGCTACGAGTTTCTGACTCTACACATTAGCCTAGTTTATTTAGCTTTCAAAACATGGGGGGGGTGGGGGGGGCCAAAGTGAAGTTTTGAGTGGGACCCCAGAAACAATTAAGCGCTTCTCCTGCTCTATGCCCTGCATCTCCTGGAATGAGCTCCAAGGTCTCCAGGAAGTAGCGTGAATTTGTATGGGTTACGGGAAAATGACTATATGAAACTCTTTTTCTTACCTACAGACGGGCGCGTTGATGAGATCAGCCACACCGATATATTTTCTGGATAGACGTGCGAGTGACGTGCTGCTGAGGAGAAGTGCTGTCGGAGGTAATCTCTGGCCTTGTTGCTTGAGATGCCAAAACCTGCTTGTACTTTGTAACCACTGAAGAAGGAGGGTACATATTTGCACTGATCATTCACTCCGCAGACGATCACCAGGCGATAGTGAGGTTCAGCTCCCCTCTCCAGCAGCTCGAAATGCTCTCCCAGGGACACGCTAACATCATAGGCCAGCAGCCCCGCATTGATCAGCGTGAAGATCTTGCCCTGATCATCTGGGGCGCATCTTCCTAGAGCCCGTCTGAGGAAGAGCTCCACCTGTTCTGCAGTGGTGTCTTCCTGACAAAGCAGCACCTCATCGCATGAGGGCAGAGGCTCCTCAGCACTATGCATATAAATACTGAGGGCTGTGCTCAGGACATCAGCTTTCGGGCACAGGACAAGGTTAGGCCTCCCTCTCTGAAGGACTGCTGGCATCTCGCGTCTGATGTGCTCTCGGTTCATCTCCGAGAGCCGTGAGAGAAACAGAGCCAGAGTGAAGATGTCTAAATTCTCGCCAAGGTATCTCGGCATGTCTGATTTAAAACATCTCCAGAGCTTCTCCATACTTTGTGTTGCATCCTGCTTAGTGTCTCCATCAACAAGTACCATGAAGTCACTGGCATCATCCTCCATGGCCAACTCTTCGTTACTTGAACCTGACAGGTCCCGGTTTATGTGTTCTTCAGAACCAGAATTAATAACCAGCTGAGGATCGGATCTTCCTGTTGGAATAAGAGACGTTTGCTGGGATCCTGCACGTGGTGTTTTTGACTCAGTGGTCAGAGCAAAGGCTGCCTGGACATCCTCCAACGTGCAATCAGTCTTTACTGAACGCAAAAGATGCCAGGTCATCTGCGGAAGTCTGGCGAACTTGCGGCAGGTGGCAAAGATCCAATGGGACAGATGCACGACTTGCTCAGCTGTATAATAGTTAAGACAGGGGTACTTAGATCGGGTTTTTCCAATGAGGTCCCTCCAGTCTCGGTGGCAGAATTCCATACAGCGACACAGGTACTGCAGCTGCTCAGTCACCTCCCCCTGGTACTCGAAGACCTTCCCAGACAGCGGGAACCTGACCCGAATGCACTCCCTGCTCTGCGGGCTGCAGAAGACAAGGGCCTTCCAGTGATGAAACAACATGTTGCCTGAGGAGTGCAGCTGGAGCAGAACTGTACCCAGCCTCTGGACTCCATCAAACACCTACAGAAAAAAGAGTGGAATCCTAACACCTATCTATGAGGCCCGTTTTCATAATTCATACCTCATAAATCATAATTTCTTCTAATTTCTATGAATCTATGCAGACACCTCGATGACACAATCCAGACTTTTGTGAAATTGTATTGCAACAATAAATTGAGAGACTGCTATGTATTTTTTTTTATTGCACATTGTTAAATCCTGGTTTAATCCTGGTTTAATCCTGGTTTAATCCTGGTTTAATCCTGGTTTTAGCAGGCTGCTTCCAGGCCTAGCATTTCTAAGACAGCAAAAACAAGGTGAAACAGGAGACACTATCAGTGACCAAAAACCGGTCAGGTATAGGGCAAAAGTGACTTTCTAATGCCAGAGATGACCGTCACCTTGTCAGGCAGTGCCTGATAAATTGGAGCATGACTTCAAGTGACCTTCAAAACAAATGGGAAACATTAAGTGATGTGGCGTGCACTGCCAGCACAATTCATAAGAGACTCCTAGAAGCAGGACTGAAGACCCATAAAGTAAGGAAGAAGCCCTTCATCAATGAAAACCAGGGAAGAGCCAGGCTGCAACTTGCAAAGATTGTATATTTTACACAGGCGCATACCCATAAATTGAGAAATGAGTGATTTTTTTTCCAGAGCTGTATATCATATACATAAAGCACGTATATATACAATTTCAGAGTCCCCATAACATACCTCCATGAATCTGCTGACCTGCTCCCTGCCATAGTCTCCTTTGGAGGACATTAGCATGAGCTTGTTCTGTAATTCCTGCAGCTCCACCACACTGTAGCTCCTGGCTGAATTGCCCTTCTTCACCATCACCGTCAAGAGGTTCTCCATGGTTCGCTGCAAAGGTAACACACCTCTTTGTTTAAGAAAAGTGATGTAACAGAAGAATATTTTTTCCTGAATGGGATCAAGAGACATCAATATCTTACATCTTGTTGATGTTTGAGAGCTAAAACACATCACAAAGATTACAAGAGTCTGTATGGAGTACAAACGACTACACTGGTTAGTACATAGCAGTGGTGGGCACAGCTAACCAAGAAATTAGCTTTGTTAATTAGCAGTTGGCGGGTTACTAGAACCCTACCCACCACTGGTAGACAGGCATTTTAGCGTCGTCCCACCTTTCCTGTCTGGTTCTCAGGCCAGCCTACATGATACACTCCTTCAGTGTTGATGGCAGAGGCCAGAGACAGAGAAGACTGCTCCACAGACCCGTGGGTCTCTCTCAACCCCTTCAGCCAGTCCAGCCAGTGAGCAGAATCCCTCTGGAGAAGAGAAAGATCACGAATCGTTAAAACCACAAGTCATACTCCTGCCACTCCTCTGTCTTCTGCCATCCTACTGCACTGCACTGCAGATACAGAAAGCACAATGTTTTTGTGAAGTACTATTGAACATTTGAGACTGACCTGAATTTAAATATCTGCATCGTAAGAGTAAATAATCCTCATAATTTCCAAATGACAGCATCAGCTAATCAAACATTATAGTTAGTGGAATTACACAATATGGAATCAAATAAGTTGACCCAACCTCTATCCTTTAATAAATACTGTCAAATTTAATACTGATAGCACCAAATAAGATACCGTTCATTGATAATGCGCATTTGGTAGATACACAAGACACTATCCAGCTTTCCATCTGACATAAACAGTATGGATGTGGAGTCCGAGACATCACTCACCAGCTTTTGCGGGAGCTTCGTGTCTCTTTCCAAGGCTTCCCACACTGGCTGCACACAGTCCATGAATTCCTTGAAGCCTGCAGTACTGGGCAGGGAGTAAATTAAGGAGCCGTATCCCGTCACTGCATCATGGAAACAGGCCACCCTGTCGATCTCACTGTCGTTCTCCCCCGCCGAAATAGAAGCCAGGTCAACAAAGACCTTTAGGTCACTCATCCCTGTGGGGGAAGAGAATCAAGACAATAGTAAGTGGCCTTTATGTCACTCATCCCCGTGGGGGCAGGGAACCAAGACAATAGTTAGCGACCTTTAGGTCACTCATGCCCGTGGGGGCAGGGAACCAAGACAATAGTTAGCGACCTTTAGGTCACTCATCCCCGTGGGGGCAGGGAACCACGACAATAGTTAGCGACCTTTATGTCACTCATCCCCGTGGGGGCAGGGAACCAAGACAATAGTTAGCGACCTTTAGGTCACTCATGCCCGTGGGGGCAGGGAACCAAGACAATAGCAAGCGACCTTTAGGTCACTCATCCCCGTGGGGGCAGGGAACCACGACAATAGTTAGCGACCTTTAGGTCACTCATCCCCGTGGGGGCAGGGAACCACGACAATAGTTAGCGACCTTTAGGTCACTCATCCCCGTGGGGGCAGGGAACCACGACAATAGTTAGCGACCTTTATGTCACTCATCCCCGTGGGGGCAGGGAACCAAGACAATAGTTAGCGACCTTTAGGTCACTCATGCCCGTGGGGGCAGGGAACCAAGACAATAGCAAGCGACCTTTAGGTCACTCATCCCCGTGGGGGCAGGGAACCACGACAATAGTTAGCGACCTTTAGGTCACTCATCCCCGTGGGGGCAGGGAACCACGACAATAGTTAGCGACCTTTAGGTCACTCATCCCCGCGGGGGCAGGGAACCACGACAATAGTTAGCGACCTTTAGGTCACTCATCCCCGTGGGGGCAGGGAACCACGACAATAGTTAGCGACCTTTAGGTCACTCATCCCCGTGGGGGCAGGGAACCACGACAATAGTTAGCAACCTTTAGGTCACTCATCCCCATGGGGGCAGGGAACCACGACAATAGTTAGCGACCTTTAGGTCACTCATCCCCGCGAGAGCAGGGAACCACGACAATAGTTAGCAACCTTTAGGTCACTCATCCCCGCGGGGGCAGGGAACCAAGACAATAGTAAGCGACCTTTAGTACTTCACCAAAGCCCCAGTCCAGTGACGCACATTCACTCCCAGATCTTACTTTCAAGGTTATCTTTGACCCAGCAAATCAAGGTCTGGTGGTTCAGAAACTCCTGCAAGCAAGCGGTGCGATGTTGGGTCAACGTCACCAGCTGCTTCTCAGCCTGGATGAGGTCATCACTCAGCGACACCAATTCCTTTCCTCTGAATGACTCTTCTCTCTATGTGAGATTTTCCACAGTTATTCACTTCCATCAAGCAGTAAATCAATCATCGTACTACAGTGCTATCATGTCTATGATGGATAGATATTTTAGTTAAGATATCCCATTTGATAAGACTTCCTTGGAGCTTACAGTTTATATATAGTATTTATATTGTAGTATTCATATACTAGCAATAATAGCATTTGAGTATTTGTATAAGCAGTGAAATGATTTGGCACACAATACATTATCCATCCAGTTTCATTACTTACTTATTCCATAAGTAAGGTGTGTCAGGTGTGGAACCTTAGCCAGGAAGAACAAGGCATGAGGCAGGGACCAACCAGGACAGCATGCAGGGCCAATGCAAGGTGCGCACACAATGGTACACAAAGAGCTTTTTAAAAATGCCAATAACCCTAACATCATGTGTCTGCATTGTGGGAAGAAGCCATCACTACCATGTAGACTAAGTGCAAACTTCACAAGGGAACATCCAGGGGCATGAGAATGAGGACCTGCGTAAAGCCGCCTACCGGCTGCGTGAGAATGAGGATCTGCGTAAAGCCGCCTACCGGCTGCGTGAGAATGAGGATCTGCGTAAAGCCGCCTACCGGCTGCGTGAGAATGAGGATCTGCGTATAGTCGCCTATCAGCTGTGTGAAAATGAGGATCTGCGTAAAGCCGCCTATCAGCCGCGTGAGAATGAGGATCTGCGTAAAGCCGCCTACCGGCCGCGTGAGAATGAGGATCTGCGTAAAGCCGCCTACCAGCTGCGTGAGAATGAGGATCTGCGTAAAGCCGCCTACGAGCTGCGTGAGAATGAGGATCTGCGTAAAGCCGCCTACGAGCTGCGTGAGAATGAGGATCTGCGTATAGCCGCCTACCAGCTGCGTGAGAATGAGGACCTGCGTAAAGCCGCCTACGAGCTGCGTGAGAATGAGGATCTGCGTATAGCCGCCTACCAGCTGCGTGAGAATGAGGACCTGCGTAAAGCCGCCTACGAGCTGCGTGAGAATGAGGACCTGCGTAAAGCCGCCTACCAGCTGTGTGAGAATGAGGATCTGCGTAAAGCCGCCTACCAGCTGCGTGAGAATGAGGATCTGCGTAAAGCCGCCTACCAGCTGCGTGAGAATGAGGACCTGCGTATAGCCTTCTACCAGCTGCGTGAGAATGAGGATCTGCGTAAAGCCGCCTACCAGCTGTGTGAGAATGAGGATCTGCGTAGAGCCGCCTACCAGCTGTGTGAGAATGAGGATCTGCGTAAAGCCGCCTACCGGCTGCGTGAGAATGAGGATCTGCGTAAAGCCGCCTACCAGCTGCGTGAGAATGAGGATCTGCGTAAAGCCGCCTACGAGCTGCGTGAGAATGAGGATCTGCGTAAAGCCGCCTACGAGCTGCGTGAGAATGAGGATCTGCGTATAGCCGCCTACCAGCTGCGTGAGAATGAGGACCTGCGTAAAGCCGCCTACGAGCTGCGTGAGAATGAGGATCTGCGTAAAGCCGCCTACGAGCTGCGTGAGAATGAGGATCTGCGTATAGCCGCCTACCAGCTGCGTGAGAATGAGGACCTGCGTAAAGCCGCCTACGAGCTGCGTGAGAATGAGGACCTGTGTAAAGCCGCCTACCAGCTGTGTGAGAATGAGGATCTGCGTAAAGCCGCCTACCAGCTGTGTGAGAATGAGGATCTGCGTAGAGCCGCCTACCAGCTGTGTGAGAATGAGGATCTGCGTAAAGCCGCCTACCAGCTGCGTAATAATGAGGATCTGCGTAAAGCCGCCTACCAGGTGCGTAATAATGAGGATCTGTGTAAAGCCGCTTACCAGCTGCATGAGGCTGCGAATTGGCGTAAAGTCTCCAGAGAGCTGCAGCTGTTCAGCGATCCCCAGGACTGCGCTTGCTGACTCAGCTGCTTGGCAGAGCCTCTGATACTGCTCGATCTGACAGGACCGCGGCTCAGTCCAGTCAGCACTGACGCCAGGTTGTCTCTGCAGCATTTTGGCCATCAAACCCAACTCCTTCCTCATCTCCCGTCCTTCTCCTCGGTCACCCACCCACTGCAGAGCCCTCTCCAGTTCATCGAAGGTGACTGTGCCCGATGCCACCTTCTGGGCCAACTTCCGATAGCCAGCTAGCTGCGGCCTCCACACTGTCGCCTGAACCTGTGCCAGGGTCAAGCTGTTGGCAGCCATGGAGCTTCCGTGGGCCTGGGAGGCTATACCCTCTGCTCCTCTCACCCACAGGCTGAGCAGCAGGTTGCTATTCCTCATCTCATGCATCTCCGTTGCCATGCCAAGCACCTCCTGGTCAACGGTGTACCAGTGAACAGGTCGCTGGGCTGTTTCACAGCCCCCTCCATCAGAGCCGTAGGGCTGCACCCTGACCAGCTGGCTCAAGCTCACAGGCAGAAGGTTGGCTTTGTGTTGGTGCTCAAGAGCGGAAATCTCCGGAACTATCGGAATAAAAAAAAAGAAATGTCCATCGGAAGAGCATAAGATAAATGGGAAGGTACCGAAATGCAGTCAATAGTCATTTATAAGTAGTGCAAAAAATTAATTCATGTGAATTGTCTCCAATAAACTTCTTTCACATTCCCTGACACCCTAACTACACTAAAGACTAACTGGAGATACAATTAACAAGCTCATGTGGAGTGAAAAATCACCCAGAAGTTACTAATGCACATTCTAATCCTGGAAGCAAGAAACTCATCTGACCTGTGATGACATCTGCGATCTTCTTAATCATTTTAATGAGAGTATCCATATATTCCCGATGCTGGTTAAAGATATTTACGTCTTCCTCTCGCTGGGACAGAAGCTTCTTAATATCACCTTGGACTTTTCGGTTGCTGGACTTCTTATCTGTGGAACACAGCAACATTAGCAAGAATAACAAAAAAAATCACATCGTGGATGGATAAATTACGGCACACGGAGTGCATCTGAAGGGAGAGTCCGAAAAGTTTAGGATATAAAAAGCAAAAGTACTGTTGTACAAACAAGCATTAAAAATGAAACTGTACTAACATCGACCATCTAAAAAACAACTCAATAGTGTGGATTCTGGAAATACACTCCCATGAATCTGAAATCACCTGGAAGGTCTGAAATCAACTTAAAAACTTACACTCCTGGTACAATCTCTCAAATTGCTTCTGATGTTTCAGGGTAGTCAGAAGGTGTCCGAAGGAAATGTGTCCACCATGGAGGGCGTCCACTAAGGTAGCCAGGACTGATCCCCCATCCTGCAGCACCTGTCTGGCGTCCTGACTGAGCTTCACACGCTGCCAGCAACCTTTGTCCAAGAAGCAAGCACATTATAAAATTATCTTCATGCCAACAGTCTCCTATTCAAGTTTGTCTAACAGGAACCTCAACTCAAGCGGTGGAAGCGGTGTCACTACAGGCAGACCTGCCAGCTACAAATAGCAGGAGTAACACAGAGCAGGCAAAGCCTCTGTGCCTATGATCAGAAGATCATGCCCAGACCTCAGCAGAACAGCCACATCTCCGCTGGGCCATTGAGCCCAATGTAACAAGGAGTTGGGTGACTGAAAAAGTGAGGAGCACTCACTCTGAGACAGGAAGTGATGCAGGGCTGACTGAGGCTGCAGAACCTGCTCCACCAGATCACCCTTGAACCGCTCTCTAGACTGCATAAGAATCCTGGAGAGGATCCATGAAGGCATGGCCTTGGTACGGGTGGAGAGGGTCATCATCAAATCTCCCTCCTTTCCTTCCTGAACACAGAGAAACACCAGAATGAGTCATGACAGGATAGACACAAAGACAACTGTTGAATGACTATAGACTGATCCTCATCTTTCTAAGAAAAATAAATTTGATTTCTGTTTTAACAATATGTTACAGCACAGATACACACCATGTTCTGCACTGTAACTGTATCCTGGGCTCCAATTGGGTTTACGGTCCTCCAGGGGCGGATATCATACTGACCTGGCAAATGTTCTCGATGGCCGACTGAGACAGCTCCTGAAGGCAAGCGATGATGGTGCTGTGGGCCCCGGACTGATTCAGGCAGCAGAACAGGACTCTATCTTCAGGGCTGGCCTTGAGTGCAGAATGAAGGACTGTCACCATCACTCAAGAAAGTCATCAACAACGGCCATCAATAAACGGCCATCAACAAACAGCCATCAACAGTGGCCATCAACAACGGCCATCAAAAAATGGCCATCAACAACCACTGCTATAAGTAGAGTTTGTGCCACAGGCATTCGGTTTACAGAACAGTAGCTGTCTTGTTCACTGGCTTAAAAACTCAGTTGTGTCTGGACTCGCTAACCCTACCATTCTTGCTAATGTGGCTTTGTAAGCATTGACTAAACTCAGTCAGCTTAGCAGCAGCTTCTTTACAGTTTGCCCAGCCAAGGTCTCGGGGCTCAGATCATGTACCCCTCGACGTTCCTCTCTGATTGTGTGATCCTATTCTCAGGATACAAGCACGGGCAGGTCTGTGTGGTCCATGACCCAATGCCCATGTAGCCATGTGTCAGGGGCCTTTACCTGGGAAATCCTGCTTCTCAGGTCCCTCTCCAGCATGCTGCTCCACCGCTCTGAGATCTGCTGCACTGAGCACTGCACCTTCAGCAACGAATCCCAAAGCTGCCAACAATTTAAAGAGAAAAAGTAACAGGGCATCAGTTTCCAAAATCCAAAGCTCTGCAGGACCTTTATGGGTCTGGTGCGCCAGAGAGGCCCAAACCAGTAACACAGGCTTGTGTGACATCAAAGAGCAAGTTTCCGAGAAAGTATTTCTCTGAGGGATTCGATGCTACTATCAGAGATTCACAGACACAATCATCTATTTAGGTTATATTTCTGTATTGTTCCCTTTACTTTCTGATTTTCTTTAGTTTTCATTCGTCTTTCTGAACATGTTTATCAAAGACTTCAGAAAGAAACTGTCTGTTTATGCTTTTCGATATTTAAACGGTCTTTTGTGCTGCTGTTCTAGTATGTAAATGATTTCTTTGTTCAGGCATCACTCCATAGAACTTTATGACCAGAAGCTTCACGCCTGATTTCTGCAAACGAATGTATCCCTTCACATACCTCCAGCTCTTTGGGGTAGCAAAGAGCACCGGTGTTAGTGACGGGCGGCTTGGACAGGAGTCCGTCTCTCCATTGGCACAGCTCTGCCTGCGAGCCCTCGAGGCTGTTGAGGAGGCAGGCTCGCTCCCTGTCTTCCTCGTCTCCGGCCTGCTCGAGCAAGGACTTGGTGTCACAAAATGATAGCCTTAGGGTGAACAAAAACTCTAACAGCACCTGGCTGTTGGTCGAGGAGCTTTGTGTTTAATGTATGGCTTTTACAGCTAATTAATCAACCCATTATGTTCTCACATGCTTGGTGCTGAATAGAACGGGTCACAGCCAATTAATAAACACATTTTAAAATACAAATAATAAATTACAAAGCAATTTCCTCACAGTTGCAAGACGGCTGCTGTGGACCAGTTTAAGATAGAACTGGTAACTATGTATCTGTTTCTAGTTTGAGAATGAAAATGGCTTCTCAGACCTTATCCAGCTGGGCGTGCTGCATTTCAGCCAGCGTCAGCAGCAGCTGGTAGGACATCACTGCCGTTGTGTAGAAGGGAACCAGCCTGGCCATCCGGCAGACACTGCGCAGGATCCTGATGCAGCACTGAAACAAGGGTTTGGCGTATCCACAGCCCAGTATCCTACTGCAAAGCATATTTCAGTCAGAAATCCAAACGACAAACGGAAATGGGTTTCTTTCAGTCTCATTTTGTGTAGTTTCATCCTGTACCTTTCTGCATCATCTTTAAGCGCCTTGAGTATGTGGCTGATGATGTGCTCCGCAGCCTGAGGGTTTATAACATAGAACGTCACACCGTAAGCATTCAGCCAGCTGTGAGTTGATACATGAATTCAGCCTCCAGAAAACCACACCTGCAGATTGACGCCTGTCAGCGTATCAGTGGAGGAATTCCTGTCGTACTCCGCCAGCCTGAACATCAGGGTCTGGATCAAGTGTTCTACTGCGGTCCTGGTCGCCACTGAAAATTCCACAACATCTTCGGTAGCTACCAGGGAAAGCCAGCTGGTCTGAAGCAGGGGCCAGCTCTCAGTCCAGGATATGTGCTCTTTAATTATTTTAAGCACAATCCTATCCAGACACAAGAGGAATGAGAACAGTTACAAGCAAACTACTGTCAAATAATTAAGTCAGTAAGTCAATAGCAGTGAGTGTCTGACTGAAGGCTGTTGCCTTGCCCAGTCGCCTACCCAAGACGCTTACACATGCCTTCCATTTTTACACATTTACCAGTTTATAGAGTTGGACATTCCAGAAAAATACTGACACTGCAGCAGTTCTGAACTGGTAACCAGTTCCCCAGTGACCCTCACAATCAGCCCCTTATGTATCAAATACATGTTTTCAAGGAATCGCTTAAAACGTAAAAATCAGTCCATAGGGAAGCTATCGGGACAGTGTTTAAGGATGCTGGTTCAGAGGTGCTTAAACTGAATCAGTGAATGGAGTAATAGTCCAGCAGCATAAGTGGGCCAAAATGTTCTTGGAATAAAAGACTGACTCTGCTGCCATAAAATGTTTCACTGGATATTTGACCTGAATGCCAGCTTCACCCTCAGAGCCTGAGACAGCAAGATGGGAGCAACACAAACCTCCTCTTATCAGGGTTGAGAAGGACCTGCTCCCGGAACTGAGCGTACGCTACCCCCGGCAGGGCAGCCCAGCTCTGCTCCTCCGCTGTGGGATCGGGCCGCTTGGCATCCAGCTGATCCAGTGATCCAGTGATCATGTGCAGGAGCGGCACGAGGAGCAGGAGCTCAGCTACGCGGCTCTTCATGCAGCGGTTCATCAGAGCAACCAGTGCGCTGTCAGGGCAGATGGGTCACAAGGCTGCGTGCACCGTGTTGATACAGTGCTATATAAATAACGACTGATTGATTTATTGAGTGATGATTGGATACACACAGAACCTAACTGTACACAGAGCCCCAACACACAGAACCTAACTGTACACAGAGCCCCAACACACAGAACCTAACTGTACACAGAGCCCCAACACACAAAACCTAACTGTACACAGAGCCCCAACACACAAAACCTAACCCATTACTGTACACAGAGCCCCAACACACAAAACCTAACCCATTACTGTACACAGAGCCCCAACACACAAAACCTAACCTATTACTGTACACAGAGCCCCAACACACAAAACCTAACCCATTACTGTACACAGAGCCCCAACACACAAAACCTAACCTATTACTGTACACAGAGCCCCAACACACAAAACCTAACCCATTACTGTACACAGAGCCCCAACACACAAAACCTAACCCATTACTGTACACAGAGCCCAAACCCACAAAACCTAACACATTACTGTACACAGAGCCCCAACACACAAAACCTAACCCATTACTGTACACAGAGCCCCAACACACAAAACCTAACACATTACTGTACACAGAGCCCCAACACACAAAACCTAACCCATTACTGTACACAGAGCCCCGACACACAAAACCTAACCCATTACTGTACACAGAGCCCCGACACACAAAACCTAACCCATTACTGTACACAGAGCCCCGACACACAAAACCTAACCCATTACTGTACACAGAGCCCCGACACACAAAACCTAACCCATTACTGTACACAGAGCCCCGACACACAAAACCTAACCCATTACTGTACACAGAGCCCCGACACACAAAACCTAACCCATTACTGTACACAGAGCCCCGACACACAAAACCTAACCCATTACTGTACACAGAGCCCCGACACACAAAACCTAACCCTAACCCATTACTGTACACAGATTACCAGAAGAATGGCTTCAAACTTTACGCACTGGTTTGCATCTCTGAAGACCGCCTTGGCTTCGGTGAGATGCTGGCTGCACTGTGACATGTCTGATGTCATCATCGTGCATAGTTCCGCCCAGCCCTTCACACCCAGGTCCAAGCTGCAGGCGTTGGAGACCAGGCACACGGCCAACCCGGTCACCAAGGGGTTCTTCTCAGATGAGTTCCTAAGAGACAGCCTTTTGGCTTCCTCCCTCATGACCTGGAGGAGGCGCTCAGCTATCATCTCTGACACCTGCACAGAAAGATGGATATTGCCCTGCTCAGTGGTGCTTTGTGGGAGTTAATCATTTCAGCGAATTCGGGATGGTGCACCCACCTGGACTGAAGGGGGTGCGGAGTCATCTGGGTAAATCATCCTCCGATGGATCTGCTGGTAACCCTCCTGGTAATGTTTTAAGGTTCCGACAAACCGTTCAATGGTCTCTTGTTCGAGTTTTGGGGGCCATTTTTCAAAGATGCAGTCCAGCAATATTCGAGCAGAGCTGAACCACCTTTCTTTATTGACGGCCACTTTTTTGAGGGAATTTAAGCCAGGTATAAATCCCAAGAGTCCCCATTCCTCATGAGTTATGTGACCCTCATAAAGATGTAATTCTGAGCAAAAAGATGTAGAAAACTTTTCTAAATACCACAACATAGAACTTTTCAGAACAGGGTGTTAAAATGATATTACATTTGAGATATATACTGAACAAAAATATAAACGCAACACTCTTGTTTCTGCTCCCATTTTTCATGAGATGGACTTAAAGACCTACAATTCATTCCAGATACACAATATTACCATTTCTCTCAAACATTTCTCACAAATCAGTCTAAATGTGTGATAGTGAGCACTTCTGCTTTGCTGAGATAATCCATCCCACCTCACAGGTGTGCCACATCAAGATGCTGATCTGACATCATGGGTAGTGCACAGGTGTACCTTATACTGCCCACAATAAAAGGCCACCCTGGAATGTGCAGTTTTTTGCTTTATTGGGGGTCTGGGGACTCAGAACCGGTCAGTATCTGGTGTGACCACCATTTGCCTCATGCAATGCAACACATCTTCTTCGCATAGAGTTTATCAGATTGTCAATTGTGGCCTGTGGAATGTTGGTCCACTCCTCTTCAATGGCTGTGCGAAGTTGTTGGATATTAGTGGGAACTGGTACACGCTGTCGTATACGCCGGTCAAGCACATCCCAAACATGCTCAACGGGTGACATGTCCGGTGAGTATGCTGGCCATGCAAGAACTGGGACATTTTCAGCTTCCAAGAACTGTGTACAGATCCTTGCAACATGGGGCCGTGCATTATCTGTCTGAGTGGCTGGTCTCAGACGATCTTGGAGGTGAACCTGCTGGATGTGGAGGTCCTGGGCTGGTGTGGTTACACGTGGTCTGCGGTTGTGAGGCCGGTTGGATGTACTGCCATATTCTCTGAAACGCCTTTGGAGACGGCTTATGGTTGAGAAATGAACATTCAATGCACGAGCAACAGATCTGGTTGACATTCCTGCTGTCAGCATGCCAATTGCACGCTCCCTCAATGCTTGTGGCATCTGTAGCATTTTGCTGTGAGACAAAACTGCACATTCCAGGGTGGCCTTTTATTGTGGGCAGTATAAGGTACACCTGTGCACTACCCATGATGTCAGATCAGCATCTTGATGTGGCACACCTGTGAGGTGGGATGGATTATCTCAGCAAAGCAGAAGTGCTCACTATCACACATTTAGACTGATTTGTGAGAAATGTTTGAGAGAAATGGTAATATTGTGTATCTGGAATGAATTGTAGATCTTTAAGTCCATCTCATGAAAAATGGGAGCAAAAACAAAAGTGTTGCGTTTATATTTTTGTTCAGTGTACATACGCATATGTGAGTTCTACACAATTGCGGTCTTTATGACAAATTGTTACCTTTTATTTGAGGGTTATAAGGTATTATCATAGATCTTCGGCCGGTTTCTATAATCTGCTTCCCTTGCTTCCTAACACAATACGCATATTGCACAAGCTGACCCCTTGGAAGGTTCTTTTCTTCCACCAAAAAACGGGCTTCAGTCAGGTAGCCTTGCTGACCCTTTTCACTGAAAGACAGACAGCATCTGGTTATAAATGCTGGGTAATGCTTCACATCAGCTGCAGCTTCATAATGTCTTATACTGCATTCATAGAAGATTCAGTGCGCATTCATAATGCATTCATAGAAAATTCTTAACATCCTAACACACCTTAACTGTAATAGACATTAATAACCAACATTAGATGATTATACAATTATCATCTAAATACCAAATGTCACGTTGTGGGGACACCAAATGTCCCCACAACGTGATGAATACTCATTTTTTTACCAAAAAATGTGTGTGTGTATGTGTGGTCCAGGTATACCTTACCTTGTGGGGACCAAATGTCCCCACAACGTGATGAATACTCATTTTTTTTTACCTAAAAATGTGTGTGTGTGTGTGTGTGTGTGGTCATGTGTGAGAGGGTGCCCACATGTGTACCTCCCCAAATGTATTTACAAAGAAAGATAAAACTTTATACAAGCTTTGTGACGCAGATCAGAAAAAGATGAGAACAGCAGTGAAGGGGGAGTCTCCCTAGGCCGTGCCATGGCCTCACTGCGTACCTGAGTTTGCATGTTCTCCTGTACAAGTGAAGGTTTCTCCTGGGAAGCCACTTCTCAGTGGTTTCGACAGTTTAGGTGTCTCTAAATTTCTCTCAGTCTGTCTGAACTGACATACAGGCCACCTTGGACCCCCTGCTCCCCTTATATTACATAATTGTACGTATTCCAGGCCCTTGTAAAGTGCTGGGCCCCCTGAATCTGTCAGGGTGCCCATGCCCCTCCCACACTCCTATTGACCTATTCAGGTTCGGGGTTTCAGGTTCTTCTTGTCGCATGTGTTTGAAGGAACACAGTGAACTTGCAGGGTGAGGGAGAGACAGCAGGACAAACAGCAGGGCGATAACAGATAAGACATATGCAGTAAATATGCAGTAAACATGCAGTGAATAGACTGTGTATCAAGGAAGGATGTGCAGACAGCTAGAGGAAGTGCAGTACTGATAAGGTACGACCCCATGAGCTGTGTGTCCTGGCATAGGGAGACAGCAAAGGTGATCTTCACAGGTATCATTTACAGGTCAGCACACCTTAAGGAAGCCATGATCGGGGGGAGGCGTGGTTCACACACCTGAAATGGAGGATTTCGAGCACCTCTTCTCCATTACCATGCAGAAGAAGCAGCTTGTCAGCATTCTGGTTGAATTTAAACTTCTTGTCCAGAACGGCATAAATGTTAAAAGTGAACACGGTGGGTCTTGTAGGGGAATGTTCCCTAAAGAAGAGGCAGAAAAAGCTTTTCATAATCATTTCCACCCGAACAGGCACACGTGACTGATCCATCTACACCCGAACAGGCACACATCACTGATCCATCTACACCCGAACAGGCACACATCACTGATCCATCTACATCCAAACAGGCACACGTGACTGATCCATCTACATCCTAACAGGCACACGTGACTGATCCATCTACATCCAAACAGGCACACGTGACTGATCCATCTACATCCAAACAGGCACACGTGACTGATCCATCTACACCCGAACAGGCACACGTGACTGATCCATCTACCTCCGAACAGGCACACGTGACTGATCCATCTACATCCAAACAGGCACACGTGACTGATCCATCTACACCCGAACAGACACACGTGACTGATCCATCTACATCCTAACAGGCACACGTGACTGATCCATCTACATCCAAACAGGCACACGTGACTGATCCATCTACACCCAAACAGGCACACGTGACTGATCCATCTACACCCGAACAGGCACACGTGACTGATCCATCTACACCCGAACAGGCACACGTGACTGATCCATCTACATCCAAACAGGCACACGTGACTGATCCATCTACATCCTAACAGGTACACGTGACTGATCCATTTACATCCAAACAGGCACACGTGACTGATCCATCTACACCTGAACAGGCACGCGTGACTGATCCATCTACACCCGAACAGGCACACGTGACTGATCCATCTACACCCGAACAGGCACACGTGACTGATCCATCTACACCCGAACAGGCACACGTGACTGATCCATCTACACCCGAACAGGCACACGTGACTGATCCATTTACACCCGAACAGGCACACGTGACTGATCCATTTACACCCGAACAGGCACACGTGACTGATCCATCTACACCCAAACAGGCACACGTGACTGATCCATCTACATCCAAACAGGCACACGTGACTGATCCATCTACACCCGAACAGGCACACGTGACTGATCCATCTACACCCGAACAGGCACACGTGACTGATCCATCTACACCCGAACAGGCACACGTGACTGATCCATCTACACCCGAACAGGCACACATGACTGATTCATCTACACCCAAACAGGCACACGTGACTGATCCATCTACACCCGAACAGGCACACGTGACTGATCCATCTACACCCGAACAGGCACACATGACTGATTCATCTACACCCAAACAGGCACACATGACTGATCCATCTACACCTGAACCACAGATGCCATGAAAGAGAAACCCACCGACTCCCTCTGGTATCAACTTCTTGTTGTCTCTTCATCTCCTCCGGCTGCTCCTTGGACTTCCCCCCACGGTCTGAGCTTCTTTCCCTGGACCTCGTAGACTGCTGAGGATTCTTGCCTTCACCCACCTTGTCTGAAGCTGACTGTGCTTGGAGCCCTTGATGAACCTGAGAGTTGTCTTGGGAATTACCTGAGCCTTGATCTGGATGCTCAGCTAGTTTGTGCTGGTCGCTGTGAGCGTTGCCTGGGTCTTTCTGCCCTTGGTCTGACGCTGGACTTTGGCTGGTTGTCACAGCGGTGCACTGGTCTGATAGTTGGTCTTGCTGAGTGGTATTAGTGGGGTCCGTTTGCGTTTGCTGAGTGCACAGCTCCACCGTCCTGGTCTGGGTTTCCTGGTCCTTCTTGGTCACCCATCCTGCTTGCTGCTGTTCCTCCGTCTGCATCCCTGTGGTTTTCAGTCCTCGGGTGTCCGGTTTCTGCCGCCCGTTCCCGTCATTCCTGGGCTGTCCATCCATTCTTTTCTTTTTAGCGCTCTTGGTTGAAGGCGTCTCCGTTTCCTTCAAGATCCTTTTAGAAGAGATGACACTCTCATCTTCAGCCTCCTGTTCCTTTTTTTTTTTCTTTTTCGCTCTTTTATTTCTCTTTTTCGGGGCTCGACCTTGACCTTCATCCCGGGGCTGTAAGAGAATGAAGACACAGTTACGAGGTTCCTGCCTGAACACTTGGAACTGCATGCGACGTCTCAGCATGTGATTACTGTACACTGGGCCAAGAACACGACAGCGTGTCAGCAGCCAATTCGGCCTTTTCGGGATTTATGTCATTTAGCAGAAGAATATTACGAGGATAACATTTCAGGACAGTTACTACTGTTATGCTGCTGTATGAAAAGAATGAATGATTTAGGGAGGGGTCATTAAAGATACGTTAGATCTGCTTCCTCTCTCACCAGCTTCTGATTCTCTGGAGCCCCAGGCCTGTTTTCCAGCACCTCCTCTGGCTTCCTGATGGACTCCTGCTTCACTTGGCTCCTCCCATCATCCATAGCAGACAAATGCTGCTGCATTCCCTGTTTCTCAGACGCGTCCGCCCCATCTGGGTCGGTCTCCATCATCAGCGGAAGCTTGTGGGGTCCGCACTGCTACCAGCATGAGTCTGGGTCGGCGCCCAGCTTCCGTGTGACAAGGCAAGGCCCAGAATGGGGACCTACTCTGTTTTCTGTCTGCCTCTGCTTCCAGTTTTGAGAAAATGCGAAGATAAGAGAATTGTTATTTATAATAATAAATCATGTGGGTGAGGTACAAAGGTTACCAGGCTTTGTCTACAGCAAGTTCAGTGAGTTTCTGTTTCCTCGTGGATGTCTGACGTTTCCTTTCAGTTTCTGCATTAGGATACATTTCTTCTGAGCCCAAGCAAAACACGTTTTGTTTTTCAGAAATACATTTACCAACATAACATTTGAAGAAATGCCAAATACAACCATCCATTTACTGTAATTGCTTAGCATGTTTTCAGGCTGCGAGAGAGAACCGGAGGAAACCCCACGACTACAGCGGGAAAACATGCAAACTCCACATACATGGAGCCAAGGCAGAGATTCGAACCCCGATCCAAGAGGAGCGAGGCAACACTGCTAACCACTGCGACAAAATGCCGCCCCAAATGGCAAATAAAAAGCTTAATTCCACTCAACATTCAATTTCATTTCATGTGACTCGCATTAAAATGAAATGCGAATGTGACAGCTATACTGCCGTAAAGCATGCATTTGGAACATACATTTGGAAATCATAAAACGTGTTGACAGCACGTACATTCGTGAGATAAATACCTGCATGCATAACTACTGGACAATACACGACGTCAATCAGCTTAACGTAACGTAAAAGAATACCAAATAAAATTCTAATGACACCTACTGCACTTCGAGAACAATTCAAAATATTAGAAAAGTATCCCTTATAATTTCCAGTGATTCATGATGGCATTTTATGTACTTGTTTTTTAAAGTACAGAAGACGACACCGATGGGTACCTGCTACGCCAGCTGCCGGTCCAGTGAGTAACGCTGTTTGCTTCGCAGAGCCGAATCTCAATGAACTAGGCGACTCGCCCCTTTCGGTCAAGGGACACTGACGAAAGAGTAAGTTACCGTGTCTGCTTATTTATAGCATAAATATAAAATGCAAACTCGAATTCGACATTTAAAAATCGCAGTGCGATATTAACTCCGGTGTTGCGCTCTTTAATAAGTTACCGGGTATTGCATGAATGGTCGTAGCTTTCTTACCAAATGGAAACATTTTTCTGTCCCGTAGTAACTTAGAGTTGCGCGAACGTTCCTAACTCGAACTCCTAATTTCGGTTTCGTTTCAGCGTAAATTGAACATACGAAATGAGAAATGGGCCGGTTTGAACGGTAGGTGGCATACGTTTTCTGCGCTGTCTTACCGTATCCTGCCTCCCGTATCCACAGCTCAGTCTGGGCCGATGGGTTTGAGGGCCGGTAGAACTGGGGGTCCTGCCTACTCCCGAAGTCCCAGCCCAGGGCCGACGTTGAATCCCAGTCCAACCCTGCTACGACAGGCAGTGATGCTCGCCTAGGGCCCCACATAGGGCCGGTCCTGCTCCTGTTACCTATTTCAGCATTTTTGCTTATGTTTTGTTCAGATGAACAATAGCGTTAGAAGAATGTCAAACATTAATATAAAAAAAAAACACACAAACACGCACAGCAAAAATACAACAAAATCGTTTATTGGATGCATTTCTCTACAATTAATCGATATTTACAGTTGCAGGAAAAAGAAAACGATACTTCATATAATTTTCATCGCCTGTGACATGTTGCCACCTACTGGCCAAAAACTATACTGTTTTAACTGTTACGTAAATACATTTTCAAAATAAACAAAAAAAAAGAATGACATATGCTTAGTTTTGGTGGGTCATTATTCAAAAGGAGAGGGAACATTTTGCTATAGAAACACACTTTGGATGGACCACTATTTATGGGCTAAAGCATAAAAAACTAAAACAGGAAGTCAAGATAAAAACATGGATACATAAGGCAATGATGTCAGCAGACGAAAGGGTAGACAAAAAGAGTTAAACGTGTTTCCAGGAAACATTGTGGCAGTGTCTGTTAATGCTACAAGGTGCTCTTCTAGTGTTTGAAAGCCTTTTTATGTGGGCCAGTGCCACCCTCGTCAGCTATAATACAATGGAATTAGGTACAGGACTGAGGGAGGGAATAAGGGGCGGAGATCAAAGTGAGGGTCCAAAGCTCAGGCCTGGGGGGTTTCTACCTTCCTCAAAGGATTTCGAAGCATAACCCTGTTTCTGCGTGCAGGCTGCCTGGGTCCTTCACCCACTAGTCCAGGATGCTTCTCCCTGGAGGGTGGGGGCACCTCCTCCGGTGGCGGACGCTCTGGCCTGGGGGGGGCCGGGCCCCTGCCTGCCCGCATGTCATCCACGAAGGCCTCCACCCCCTCGAACTTGGTGGTGAGCTCTCCCAGACGCTCCTTCAGACTGTTAAACTCCGTATAGAGGTCATCCAAAGCATCAGACAGGGGTTTGATCCTGGGTTTGGGGTCAGGGAGGCCAGGGGGGCAGAGGAAGCAGAGGATTAAGCATCAGCCAGCTTGTTCCCGAATCGCTGGAAACCACCAACAAAAAGACCAGCCTCAGGCACAGCCTTACTGTCCTGCTTGCGTTCCAGCAGGAGAGATTCCTAACACTCTCTCAGCACAACGACAGGGTCCTCGTTCAGTGGAGGCCCCTGGATCGACCTACCTGGTGTAGTCGGGCAGGACCATGCTGTGGTCGTTGAGGAGCAGCTCCTTGACCTGCGTCATGATGGCAAACTTCCAGTTGTCCAGCACCAAGGTGAGGTTGGAGCAGCCTTTAGTGTTGACCTTCTCCGCTTCAGAGGAAGCACAGAAAGCAGTGAGGTTGGCACAAGGCACGCCTGGCATCGACCCACACCGACTTTACTTGCAAGTGGGAGCCACGATGTTGTGTCTCTCTCTGTTTCATGCCTGAACGTGACTTCATTTCTGGCAGTGCTGTTCGCTGGCCCGGGAAGTTCTCCCAGGAGAACCACACTGACATCACTCTCAGTGAACAACTAAAATAACAACTAAAATTACAAGCTTAACAGAGCCATTAGGGTACAAATGCTAGGCTCTGCTGCTTCATTATATCACCATTTATACTTTGAGATACTTAATGCAATGCAGGCAAAATACCTGATTCTAGGGTACAATAGCACGGCCCTTAAGGAGCCCAGAACCTGCAGCTAGGTCCCTCACCGTCAGCCCTATAGTCCCACTCTGCATTCTGCTTCTGTCTCCTCTTCTGGGCCGCACTCAGCACCACCAGAGCCAGCAGCAGTAGCACCAGCCTCATTATTGCTTTCAGAGCAGAGACACAGTAGGACCATCAGAACTGGAACTCATTCATTCCCATTAAAAACATTCCTGCCCCATGAATAAAATGAACGAGGTTGTTTACCTACAACATGTATTCATGTTATATGAAATTATTTAGCAGATAAAATATCACTATTATACCACAATAGAAGCAGATCGTTCATGCTAATCAAGTACAGGAGTCAGATCTAAAAATGATATAAAATATAGATTCATTGCCTGCAACGGTACAAAGGCTCATAGTTTCACCTTTTTCTAGTCTATAGATTTTTGAAGAATGACAATCCAAACACACGCTGTAATAACTTCTAAATTTCAAGGGAAGCTGTAAATTCTAGGTAAAAAAAATGGATAAATACCTGCTTTGGATGGATTTTTCCTCTAATAATTCACCAGTGGTAAACTCAGAAACTTCTGTGAGCAGTAACTGGTTGGCTGGCTTAAATATCAGGCTCTGGAATGTCAGCCCCCTGTCCTACTCTGTGGTGGGGGGGGGGGGTGTGGCTTCAGCACCCTGGTGATCATTGTAGCAAATTAGGTTCCAACCATTTCCTCAGTATGGCCTCTTTACCTCTCGCAAAAAGGCATGACGTACAGTGTATGAAGAGGCTTTTGCCCAGATGCAGCCACACACAAGCGTCTCCTTACCCACAATCCCCCAAACGGGACGCTCGCTTATATGAGAACACACCCCTCATTAGTCCTCTCCCGGTACCCGACATGATTATGGATTATTTGCGGTGTCCCTGTGATCGCCGCTTCGAGGAAGCAGACCCCAGTGGCAGAATCATCTGGGATGGAAACAGCTACTTGATCATTTGTGGAAACCTCTGGAACGACGCAGTGGTCTTCTTAGCGGGAACAACGGCGCTCCGGACGTCGCGCTCCGCGTCCCGCTCGACGGCCAGGTCTCTGCTGCCTCCACACAGCTTGGCAGGTCTCTCCCCGTCTTGCTGGTGACTCCAACTCCCCCCCCCCCAGGAACATGTGTAGTGCAAGAGAGCGGAAGCGCTTGATGTTTCAGACTCGGTTCCAGGAGAAGCATTCCTGCTTTTTGCCGTGCCGGCCTGTTGTCCATCTGAGGTCCACCGCACCCCCGATCACGAAACCATGGCACATGCCAGCGCTCGTTACTGCCTTGAGAAAAGGGGGGAAGGTTACGACCGCAGCTTACAGCGACCAGATCGCCCTGCTTGTTTAAGGAAGCTCTCTATTCTCATCCGTGTTTTGACTGGAAGGCCCTAGTATAAAAAAAGGTACTATTTTCATCCAAAGAGAGTGCTGTTTACAGAGGAAACCAATGTGAGGGCCAAGGGGTGCATCCAAAGATGGGACCAAGGGTGTGGACTGTACCAAAACGGAGCAGGGGGAGTTTAGGGGTTCCAGATAATGACAAAATCCTCAAGGATGGAGACAGAGACTTTATAATGTATAAATTTGTATAAAAATAGGCTCAGGATTCAAAACGGCCATCGAAAGGCTGCACAACCTGGAAAAACTCTTCCAACGTGGTCTTCTGGCAGAAAAACAAACACAATTCTCACTCTAGACTGGCACGGCCCTAATTGGCCCACAAAGCATTTATTTCTGCTGTACTTTACATTTTCAAATGGCAAAAAAAATCACATCAACAATCCAGCAACAGTTGTGAAACAATCCAAAACCACTGCCAACATCTTGTCGAAGCTCATGCACTCGTGCGGAAAAAGCTCCACCACTAAATGAATCCGCTGCCACGATCGCGCTTGCCGGCTGCATCCTGAGATCACGCTGCTCGCAGAGACGGGAAGGAGGAATTCGAGCCAAAGTGGGTTTGCTGGCTTGGTGTGTAGCGTCCGGTGCAGCAGCAGAAGAGCAGGATGGAGCGTTTATTTCGGAGACGTGGCTTAAGGCGATTTCAGCGTCCACACCAGCAGCCTGCGTGGGGCTTACCGCCACCCAGTGCGGACGCGCCCGCCATCCAGTGCAGACGCGCCACTCAGGAACAGACTGCTCCAAAGCAGCCATGTGAACGCGCCAGCGAGCACCACAGGCTGGTAACGTGTGTACGGGGCATGCCGTCCCAGCAGTCTTGCTCGGACAGTCCATGTTCAGAGGGCAGGGAGGTTAAAACCAGGAGTCAGAATGGACACTCAAGACGTTATTGTTCAAAGTCAATATTTATTGGGTACGTTCAAAAGCAGATGGAAAGTCATTTCCTTAAGTATGAAAACTGTGCAGTGAACATCCAGTTTTAAATACTGTTTTAACCTGGAATGAGTATTTTAAATTATGTTTCCCATTCTACGGCAAAGGCAGCGTGGGGACGCACACACACGCACGCGCGCACACACACACACACACACACACACACACACCAATGACAGCATCCTCAGGCATAGCACCCCCTCATCTGCTGTGCTCCCCACGTCCCCCTCCCCCCCTCACAGGTGCACAACACATTGGACCAAGTGCCATCAGCACGGCCCACTTTGTTCCTGAAGGATCGCTCATTCCTCACCTCTGACCCCTGGCCAGATCTAACAGAGAAATGGGCCGAAAGTCTTTGAAGTCAATCCCCCCCCCCCCCCCACAGGAGATCGACAGGAGTAATTGAGAGATGGGTTTCATGTTTCCCCCCCCAAGTCCAACCTGATCAATCAACAACAGAACAGCAAAACAAAGATAACGATCAAGTCTTTGTGATACAAACAGGCGTAAGTGGGGAGAGCCCATGACGGGGGGGGGGGGGGGGGGGGGCTACTGACATAGAATGGGGAATAAAACGGAAGTAATTCAATGATGCCACCCCAAGCCAAAACTACAGGCGAAGATGGAGCCCTCGCTTCCATGCCAAGCCCGTCCCGCGGCACCGAGAGCCAGCCCATGCTGGGAAACAGGACCCGCAAACCAATCCAAACCACCCGGCAGAAATGAGACGGAGCTGCAGGCTGGCCAGCGGCCACCAGGGCGGTGACACTCACTACCAGGGCTGGTGCCCCTAGAGGGCTACGTCCACGTCCTGGCGAGACACTGCAGTGCCCCGACCACATCAGCAAGGTGGACTCAAAACCACTGCTGATGAGAGCTGGGAAAGAGGAGTAATTTGAGTGAGGGAGGAGAGGAAGAGAGACCCTTGCTGAACTGAATGAGCAGCATCGCAGGATGGAGTGACCAATAGGGGGCAGAAGTAGGTAATGGACAGGGGGGCGGTGGGGGCAAGTACGGGAATCTTTCTACTAAAGCAAAGAAACCAAACAACTAAACCAATTTCCATAAATAAGAAAAAAAAATGACAAAATGCATCATTTGGAACTAATTAGTTTGTGTATTTACACAATGGAGAGAGTAAAATTAGGCTTGTGACCTCTAAGGGGGGGGGGGGGGGTAATGGAAGGTAATGGAAGATCCCGATTTGCCCCACAGGAGGGTGGGGATGCAGGCGGACATGAGTGCTAAACTGACATCTTTCAGACATCATTCACAGACACCAGTGGCATGGTGCTGGCAGCGCCCCCTGCAGGACAAAAAGGCAGCCTGTGAGGGGGGAGAAAACAGGAGCTGGGTGATCAGAGGGGAAAAGGGTCAAAGGTCAAGGGAAGGAGGGTACAGAAGACAGCATTGTAGCTGGTCCCAGAGTGATGGTGACATCTGTGGTGAGTCTGGGCCCCGCCCAGGACTGCATGACTCCGCCTTCCCTATAGCCTGGGGAGGAGCTGGAAAAGGGCGCGGGGTTTAGCTGCGAGGTAGACTGCACATCTCGCAGAGCTCGGTGCCTGGCTGGTTCATAAAGGTGCAGTGCAGGCAGGACCACATGGCGGACGCTGACGTGGGGGCGGAGGGGCCGCTCATGGCCCCGTAGTCATGGGAACCCGACGGCTGCCCGCCCACTGTGCCTGCAATGGAGGGAGGTTATTAGAACAAGACAGCAGGGGCTCTCTGATGGGGGGGGGGGTGAAGCATGTCAGATATGGGGGCTGAAGTGTATTAAGCTGGGTAGACGGTTAAATTCAAGCAGATGGTGGAGAAAGTGGACTGACGACTATGGGGCAGAGAGTCTACCAGACAGGAGTGGCCAGGTCAGTCGCCCAGACAACAGGCAGAGCACTCCCTGGCTCCGCCCACCCACCCGGATCCCTGCGGGACTCACTGCACAGCTGCTCGATGGTCGCCCACTGCACCGACTTCTTCCAGGTTCGAGCCAGCTCCTCATTGGAGGTCTTGACTGCATCCAGCAGGAGCCCGATGCTATCCTGTGTCCAAGGGAGCAAGAGCGACCCTTGAGATGTGATGCCAAAACGTACTGAGGGTGCCGGAGGGGTGAGGGGGGGGGGGGGAGTGTGGACTGTTCGACAGATGAGAAACCAAACATGTGAGAAGCAGAAGTGAACAAGCCAACTGCGCCAACTCGCTTCCTAGAATGCATCTGGGCAAAGAACGCAGGAGAACTGATAACAATTATGCGTCTCGAACAGGAATCGCGCTGAATACTCGGTACGGAGGAAGCAAAGCGGGAAACAAGGAGGCTATTTCAACACCAGATCAAAGACCATCGTAACAGGTAACAGTAACACCGTGACGGACCCTGCGGACGGGAAATGCTGGCAGGAAGTACCGTGCCCGGCTCTCCGGGCAGACCTCATCCTCCAGGAATCCAAGGCTGCTCAAGACTGGCTTGGCCTCTCCCTCACCGCCCACTGAAGTAATAACCACCCCCTCGAGCAAACAGGCCAGCACGGGTGGGGGGACTCCACAATGGTTAAGAGCCATTAACACAGAAATAATGACTCCCTGCTTCACAAATTTCTCAAATCTCCACCAACTCAGTCCAAAGCCACAGCTCAGCCAAGGGTCGAGGAGTCCTGCTCCGTCCTACACAAAGACGTCGGCTCCAACATCAAGGCGACAGTGACGAAGCCTCTTAGCATCACATGGAATGGAACAGAACACTGACACTTAATTCATCTCTCTGGGGAAACTGCTGCCTATCTTTCGCTTTCCATGAGACAGAGACACGTATACAGATGACAGCAAGTCTGGGGGGGTCACAGCCAGCATGCAGCACCCGTGGGGGGGCAGGGCCACACTCAGGGGCCCAACGGCAGCATCAGTCCACCGGCCTCAGGATTCGAAGGGGCCTTCTGATCGTGGACACAGAGTCCAAACCCACAGAGCCATACAGCAACCCCTTATACAAGGCCAACAACGGAGGGGGAACTACAGTGCGGCTCACTACTTCGCCGGGAAGGAAATGTGCCCAAGCCATTGGATAACATCTCTACTGTAAGCAGTTATGTTGGGGGAGAGATGCGTTTCAGGAACTCCTGCACTGCATGGGAGGCCAGCCGGGGAGACTCGGTGTGGAACTCACCCCAAGGGGCATGACCTCATTGGTGACCAGGAAGAGCAGTAGGTGGAAGTCAGAGACGACGTCTAGGAATGCCGCCGAGGAACTTTGGGACAGGTACGTGGTCAGGCTGTGGAAGTCCTACACACACACAAAAAAAAAAAACACCTTTAACACAGCAGGCAAGCCTCGGGTTTTCCCATCAGCCACCACGTGGCGGGCCCATCCATGCCAGCACATCCCCCCCCCTCCACACACACACAGGTACACTAACGCAGGAGCAAGGACCTTCCACCAGGAACGTACTGCCTCTGCATCTTTACCTGAGTCTCCCCCAGTACGTCGCGGTTCTCGATGGGGAAGCGATGCATGGATGAGAAGGTGTACACTGGGTCCTTAGGGAAGGTGGTGGTGATCTATGAGGAGATGGCAGGGGAGGCACATCAGGGCAAGGAGTGGGCGCCATTCACAGATAAAAGAGTCACATCTTCTAAAGTCTGCTCCATGGAAGGCCCTCTACTAAACGGTGAGAGGTGGGCGGGTCTCCTGAGCCGCAAGCCAATAGCACCACGATGACGTTCTGGAAACATTAAGATGGAGCACGTCTGGCGGGGAGGGGAGGGACCCAAACACAGAGGTCTAAGGAACCTATTCAGACTGGTCCAGAGTCTGCTGCTCCTTCAGGGAATAACAAACCAAACTTTCCACCCCATTCACTCTTCAGAAGTGTGGCTTCTGGCGATGAATCTACGCCACCATTAGTCATCTCATCAACTAAGTGGTGCTCAAATGCGCAGCCTGGGAGGACGGCCATTTTGTGGGAACGTCGCAGGAGCGGACGCCAGCCCAGGATAACATGGCGGAGTGGCCAGGACCAGTCACAGGACCAGTCACAGGACCAGTCACAGGACCAGTCACAGGACCAGTCACACTCTACCCATGTACCTGCAGTCAAATCCCAGGTGAGGAGACTAATCTACGTGAACAGAGGGCAGCAGGGCATTATGGGAGCTGGCGAGGTGTTTATGAGGTCATACACCCCAGCGGAGCCACAGAGAACATCTTGAAATAAGAGTCAAATCGAAGTCTTTCTTCTAGATATAATTGCACTCAATAAATGTTTCTTATTGGGGGGGGGGGGGGGGTTGGCAGAAACCTCACGCTCCTTCAGTCAGCTGATCTGCAATTATGTCATTTCTTTCTGCTGGGATTACAAAACAAGGCAGTCACTGCGAACGCCTGGAAGGCTGCGCAGTAATCTGAGGCACTTAGAGGCAGCTCATGGTGCTTAAAAAGCAGGACGAGTGTTTGGCAGCGGCGGAGGGGCTTGGGGCCGCCGACATGGGGCCCCGCCGACATGGGGCCCCACCTTAAATAACGCCTTTCAGGAGCCCCCTGAAATCTGTCACGGCACCTGGTTAAATGAAGGGCACGGGACCCCCACATTGTGGGCTAACTGCCTCCCCATACTGCCAGGCCCCCAGGGAAGGGGGGAGGTCACTTTCAGGCTGGTCAGCCAGCCCCTGTGAAAACTGGGCTTTTAGGTACTACTGCCTCTTTGCCGAACAGCAGCTCAGCTTATTCGACTATTTAAAAACTTTTAATCACAGAGAGCAGTTATACAGTCCTGTGGTTTTATCCTTACACCTCTGTCAAAAAGAACTGAGCCAGAGCAGAGCAGCTGGACACCCCCGCACACACGGCCCCCCAATGAACAGCTCCTATCTCACACTGCACACACGGCCCGCCAATGAACAGCTCCTATCTCACACTGCACACACGGCCCCCCAATGAACAGCTCCTATCTCACACTGCACACACGGCCCCCCAATGAACAGCTCCTATCTCACACTGCACACACGGCCCCCCAATGAACAGCTCCTATCTCACACTGCACACACGGCCCCCCAATGAACAGCTCCTATCTCACACTGCACACACGGCCCCCCAATGAACAGCTCCTATCTCACACTGACAGACGTTTTCCTGCAGGGCTGGAGGCTTCCAGCTCGAGCCTGAACACCACCAGCCACCCCCCCTTCCTGGACTTCAATCTGCCGTCCAGCAGGCAGACACATCTGGAGTGCGCAGCAGACTCGTCTGCAATGAACATCTTGAAGTAAGACTGAGACGAGGACGCTCAATGGTCACGCGTCTAGGTTACGGGCTCTCCGTACGGATCTGGTCAACGCTTCCCTGTGACTTTCCGTAATTCCAGATTTTTAGCACCAAACAGCCCCCCCCTCCCCCCACACACACCCCCCACCCTAGATCCTGTCTCTCCAAGGGCTGGATGATCACCACGGATACTCACATCAATGATCAGGTACTCCACGGGCAGAGGTCGTGCTAGGTATGTGATGTCGTTGCCAAATTTGTCCTTGTCCTGCGGAGAGAGAGGACAAAGCGTGACATTAAGAGCAGCATGCATCAGGCCGCAGCCGTTCAAACGTGTCGCTGTGCGGATGTCGCTCAGTGTGACTCCAGGCACCAAATCCTGATGCTAACAAATGAAACTTGGACTTCGAATGTTACAGGGACATGAAATAACTTGTTTCCAACATACTGAACACAAATGTGGTACCAATAGTGCCAGAAAAAGTCTTCGCCAAATTCCCTGTTTATGCCATCAGAGGAGAGACACACACCCCCCCTGACCTGGGGGAGGGGGGGCTGTATCCCTAAGCATGCTGACACCATCTCAGTCTGCCATCAGTAACAGCAAGGAGAGGCAGCTGAGAAATATGGCCTTCACAGCGGGATTCAGCTCAGACTGCAGTCTGCGGAGCTGCAGGGTGTGTGTGTGTGTGTGCGTATCCATTCTCCCACCGCATTCCCTATGTGTGCTTTTTATAATCCACCCAGTCCTCCCAGTCCAGTGACTTCAGACAGTCCACGTTTAGCTCCCAGCAAAGAAAAAAACTAAGCAAGAATGTTGAATACCTGGTACAAGTGTACTGTGTCTGACCCGCCTGTAGGGGGCGCACTTTTCAGCAAGCCCCTGCGAACCCCCCAGTGATGGTACCTTGTAGAAGACATCCGGCACATACTGCTCTGTGCTGGACTCCTTGGCGTAGCCCAGCTCGGGGGCGTCCCGGCAGGGCAACAGGCACTCGTCCCGCACCAGCGCCATACACTGATTGGACACCTGATAGCCCTCGAAGTGCACCTGGTTGTCAGGGCCCCCTGCAGGTAGAAAAGTGAAGGACAGAGGGGTCAGTCTCGAATCCACAAACCCAGGAGATACACCTGTGAACGCCAAACAAAGAGCTTGTGTCTGGAGTTGAGGGACCAGCAGACCCCAGTGTGCGAGTGTGACAGAACTGCCAAACCCCCAATCATCATGAGCCGATGGAGAACACAACCATTATGAACAAGAACCAGAAGATTGCTGGTTTGCGTCCCTAAAGTAACCATGGTGTACGACTAAATGAACCTGCAACATCCGAGCCGGTAAATGGATAGATTCATACCTCGACTTGGATAAAAACATAAGCAACTAACCAAGCAAACCGACAGACAGAGGGAGAGAAGACCTGCAGGTGTGGGCGGGATCCGCTCACTGTGCCGCAATTAACACATGGATAACGAACACAGCAGCACTAACGTGGGCAGGGAGGGTCTGGGCGACAGGAAGACTGAATGGGAAATACCATTGCAGGGGGGGGGGAGCCAGGGTACCCACAACAGCCACAATGAGAGCCCGGGCAAGAAGGACGGAGAATATGAGTAAGGAAGAAGTGTGTGGGGTGGAAAATTCATGACAACACAGAGCCATGAGGCGTTAGAGGGGGGAGACGAGAGAACATGCAACCCCCCCCCCCCCGAACATCCCAAAGCCTGTAATCACCGGTTCTGTTATAACACACTGCATGCGACGGCAAAAAATGCGCTGAGGCTGCAGCTGCGGCCAGGGGCTCTGCCGCCGGGAGAGAGCAGCGAGAGATGGGTTTGGGGGGGGGGGGGGACGTACCTGTCGCTACCACGGTGACAAACTTGGAGCCAAAGTGCCCGTCGGGGGAGAGGCGGCAGGGGTTGGGGTGTTTGTTCTGGAAGTGGCCCGCTGTGATGCACTCCTCCGCACTCAGGAAATGGGTGTCCTGTACAGGAAGAGCGGGTCAGGAGAGGAGCCGGCACACCGGCGGGGTCCGCAGGCAGGCAGCAGGAGAACGTGAAGGTCTGTCACCGACACACTGCAGCAGTGACCCTGTTCACGGATTCAGAACCACGCTACACCCATGTCCGTGACTATAGATATTAGTGCTGGAATCTTTTAAAGACGTCGAGATGGCAGCAGCGATCCGAGATCCCATCTTCGTTCCACTGCCCACGACGGGGAGCATTAACAGCAGAGCAAACACCATCTCCTGCAGCCCCACACACGCCGGCCGCCCCCTGCTCCCCCTCCATGCCCCCGGTAGGCGCTACAGCCTGCACCACCAGGCTCAGGGAGAGTTTCTACCCAAACTCGCCAGGCAGCCAGCTCTCCGTATGGAGACTCGCAGCTCCAGGCATTACTGCATCTATAATTTATAACTATTTCATGTAAATGTCTCTGAAGTTATATTTATATATTCTTGTTATGCTGGGAACTGCAGATTGGATCTCAGTGTCCCGGGAATATAACACAAAGCACACGAATATATCGCTTGATATCCGTCACGAGAGCCGTAAGCCATTATCAAACAGGAAGCTCCAGTGAGCACAGGCCCGGTGGTGGCTGAGAGGCCCGCGGCACAGCAGGCCCCAGGGACGCCCGGGTTACCTTGTTCCGGCTGTAGCGCACAGTTCCTATCCTCGTGTCCTCTGACAGCAGATCCGTGAAGATCCAGCCCACCTGAAACACACACAGTGCCCGATTGAAGAACCAAGGGCCACCACAGCCAGCTACGCCCCCTGGCGGTGAACTGAAAGGTCCCCCCCGGACCCCACCTTGCAAAGTCCCAGCTTAGCGGCAATCTCCTCCACCGCCGCAGCCTTGGGGTCATCCACCAGCTCCAGGCTGTTCTGAGTGCCGATCTGCAAGAGAGAGATAAAGGGGCAAATCAGGAACAGTAAACTGGGAGGCAGAAATGAACCGCAATACAGGCAATTCCTCTCGGGGTGATTTCACCCCTAGCGCAAATTCAGCGGAAAAAATGAACGAATAGGTCTAATCTCACTGGCGCCACAAGACGGACAAAAAAAGCATTTTAATAGGTTTAGTGATGATTTAATGGTCTAAGTAACTCTGCTTCCAGAAACAGACACACATCATGGAGCCTGTTATTTCCTATGACTCCAGCTGTAACAGAATAAACCACCTGGAGCCAGGTACACCTTCATTCGAGCGTCACGTAAACCCAGAGCTAGAAGAGAAGGTGGGATTTGATTTCCCCCTAGTGGAGGACACATGGCATTGCACGCCGACTGTGGCTGATGGCTTCATTGAGACCATCCTCCTCACCTGCGGGGGCTCATAGATGGCGGCCACCTCGGCCCGGATGCCCAGCGGGATGTCCTTGTGCTCGGTGTACCTTCCGTACAGGTAGCCCATCCGCTGGTTTCCCGTCTTCCTCCAGAAGTCCAGGAAGCGGTCTGCGATGGTGTGGTTCTCAAACATGATGTTGTCTACGTGCCTGTATTTCTACGACAAACACAAAAAATGAGGAAATGGGAGATCGGGGCTGGATGCATCCCCCTGTCCCTCACGAGCAGGACCACAGCGAATGAGATGAAGCCCCTCCAGGTGGGCGGAGTCTCAGCGGCGGCCAGTTAGGCAGCAGGAACGTCCTGGCTGAAGGGCTACCTGTCTGTTGAGGGTGATGGCGCTGGGCTGGCACTTAGTGCAGATGCCCTCGGGCCACGGAGGGTGGCCCTCGCAGCCCGAGCGGATCTTACAGCTGATGTTCTCCAAAGCGACGAACTTGCCCCTGGACAGAGATCACACGTGCTCACATACGCGACTAACTTCAATACTGCGTATACAGCACTCCCACAAATATAACAAAAACGGGGTCCTTTGGGACACCGACGGCCCCCACACCACCCCCCCCCCCCCCCTCACTTGTCCGCGCCTCCCGTCAGCTTGCGGATGTAGGCGTGGAAGGACATATGCTTGACGGGGGGGTCCAGGTGGTTCAGGTAGTCCTCGTCGAAGGGCTGCCATAACAAACAAGAGAACGTGGTCACACCCAGCCCGGTAGCCATGGTAACCGCAGATGCGCGGGGTCGGGCCGCTCTCACCTCCAGGGGCACGCAGTGCACACACTTCCCCATGGGCCCATGTCGACACCTGGACAGGCAGCGGAAGACAGGCTCAGTCATTGACACCCCAAGAAAAGTCACCGCACCCAGTAATTGACAGCTGCATTAACATCCACCGCCCAGCAGGGGGCACCAAAGGAAAGAACCCCCGAAACTCTTACCCACCGATAAATTAAGCAGCCCTACCGATTATCACGCCCACCCCATGGCCTATGAGAGGGACAGCGTAAAAGCAGCCTTACAGCTGGGGGTCTCTGTTCCTATAGATCTTCCCATCCTGTTTGGTCAGGTACTGGTCGATCTCGTCCTCCGGGATCAGGGTCGCGGACAAGGAGCGCGACATGGACGAAGTCGAGGAGGAAGAGGAGGAGGAGGAGGGCAGCGAGGAAGATGAGTGTGGGGCAGCCACATCCATGACCTCGCTGGAGGATCCAGAGGCTCCGGAGGGGAACAGGAAGAGCATGTCTCCATGTCTGTAAGGAGTCGAGGACACAGAAAGAAAGGCTAAGACAAGGGACAGACAGACCGACTCAGGCCTGTAGAAGAGACTATGATGAGATGGTGAGCAGTGGACAGATATCACAAGATTAGTCACCTACGAGCATCTGAGCAGCAGAGAACAAAGGAGAAAGAGAGGAGGGCACTACGGGCCGAGGGCACTACGGGCCGAGGGCACAAGCTAACATGCAAACCCTGAATCTCATATCAACACCTGAACCCCTTTACAGATTAAGTCCTGTCACTCAGTCAGTGCACTTCAGTAAAGACAAAGCTAATCCAATATCCACCCATTACTGTAGTGTTCAGGCATCAGAAGTAGATCTAATATTTAGAGGGGGGGTATTAGCCATTTAGCCGTGTACTACTGGTGACTGACCGAACGCTTCAGCAAGCTGAACTTACTTAATCTTAAGCAGGCTGAGGGCCTTGTTCTGGGACACGATCTCTCCAGTCTTGTTCCGGTTCAGGTAGACAGAGAAGCCATTGGAGCTGAAGCCAAACTCTTTGGCCACCTGTTGTGAGGAGGAGGCAGAACAGGGGGTGGAGCTCAGAAGACATTACCCAATCACAGCGTACCACTTATCAGGCACGTGGGCCAAAACTAAACAGCAGAACGGCATAAACCGCTTTGATTGTAGTGATGTGTAGTGATTGTAGTGATGTGTAGTGATTGTAGTGATGTGTAGTGATTGTAGTGATGTGTAGTGATTGTAGTGATGTGTAGTGATTTCAGGCTACAGCTTATTCCCAGAAACATATCCAGTGCTACTAAGAGAGAAAATAATGAAACAAAGGAAAAGTTTTGCCCAGAGTCTCTGGGATCAGCAAGAGCAGACCATGTGTTGTAGTTACCCAAGCTGGCCAGCAGAGGGACCCAACCTGAACGTTCCAACTGGAGATCAATTAATCACAGTAATCACAGACTTCCCGTAACGGTCCAGCGGTCAGCTGAGCTCAGGACAGACAAATGAGGGCAAAAGGCATCTGGAGGGAAGTGGTATTTAACCCTGAAAATAACTCGGGAACAAAGGTTACCCAATGTTATGGAGGGCGGTGGCTTAGGCATGGAGCCCGACAGAGAAAAGCATTCGGCCATGGGGAGAGCAAGGCAACGCGGGCAGGCAGATAAGGAAGACGCGTCTGATCCAGCTCAGAGAGCAGCGCAGATAAGCAGGTGTCAGATGTTAACCCTGACGGGAGACCCGAGGAGGTCAGCGACCCTGGTAAGTCTCCCTAAACGATGAAATGGCACCAGCAAGACCAACAACTGAGGCACATCTAAAACAATAGAGGGCTTAGACTTAAGGAGATTAGTCACTTGCTGCATTCAAAATTAATTACACCTGCATGGAAAAATACATCCAGAGGTTTCACCAAGGATGAAAGTGACAAGTCTCAGACCTTTTTTTAGCTTTATAAGAATCACTAACTTATTTGAGTGAACATTCCCACATTGTGAGATTTAGCACATGTGATACACGGACCTAGTGGCTGAGCTCCCATTACTGCTGGGTGCAGACAAAGTGTTGCCATTTGAGGTGAAGCCTCGACGAATCACAGCACAGGGGATGCGGGTCACATTTGCCCGCAAGGACACAGCTGCGACCTCAGAAATTCCAACATGAATCCCCTGAGGGCAGATGCCCCATCACTTAACACGGCACACAGCTCACTAGTACAAGTGCACTGTCTGAAAAAGGGTCACTTTTTGCCAATCTGAGCTACACTGGACTGGCTTGGGATTAGAGAGAGAGAGAGGGGCCACTTCACAGACTGACACAGACATTAAAGTGACGCATTCAATGCTGGCTAATAGCATCATGAACTGTTTAATACGGCCCACTGTAGGGTCAGAGGCAACAGCGCCACCACATGGTGATCATGCAAACAAGCCTCACTACACAAAAGTAAATGGGAGCATCACTGTCCTGAGGCTAGAGGAGAGCTATTTGTTAACGTGCACATGCGCACACATACATGTATAACTGAACCCCGAAGAATGCAGACAGATGTAAAGTGGCTGGAAGCCTGAGAGCGCTGGTGCGCAGGTCTGTACCTTTTTCAGGAAGGCAGCCGCCGTCTCCCGCTTGGTGGAGGGAATCTTCTTCATTCCCTCCGGGGACTGGACTCGGACGATCTGAGGGGGGCGATAGCGTAAATATGCTTTAATACTCTCAAGAGAAACCAAGAGAAGCTTTTAATCCAACAGTGAGATAGTGAAGGGAATCAAGAGTTTTCGCACAGGAACCTGAACAGCGCGTTAAAGTGAAAATAATCGCACAAACACATCTGAAAACATTACCGAGAATGAAGCATAGCTGTGACTATGCAAAACCTAAACAGGAAAACAAGGACGACACTATGGTCGACGGCAGGGGCGTTTCTAACTATTGGAAAAGGGAGCTGTCAAGTTTACCCGGGGCTTCAGTTATTTTTTAGGAAGAAAGATTGGCATCAGGGGTAAAATACTCGGGGCGACGGCCCCGAGCGATCGGACCTACCGACGGGCCATAGTGTGACGTTGTCGGGTTACTATTTCTCTAGTTAATAACATGGCCTCCCTTAACGCGGGGGAAAACGGACGAGGTTGCCCGGCAGCCATGGTGCAGGGGAGCAGCAGCAAATCGAGGTCACGGAAGTACAGATCACTCTAAACGACCCCAAACTTTATACGTATAATCATAATAAATCATATCATGCAGATACGAACGATACATAAATAACGGCAACACTAAACAAGTATTTAAAGAGCCTTCTAAACACACGCAGAGAGTAAGGTTAGATGGAAACCTGCCAAATTTCCCAACAAAGCTATTGGACACTGAAAAGGCGTTTTGTAATACCCACACCGTTAACCACCAGCTGGACAGTTAACCGAACAGTGACGAGATGATTAACTGGCGAGAAACTTCGACAAGGAACTGGCCCGTTTACCAATAACTCGTCTGGCTATTTGAGCACCGAGTCTCACAACGGCCGTCCCCTGGCATATTCAGAAAATGACGAGCCAGTTCATTAGCATTTATTGTCCAAAACAGGTCTTTGCGTTCTCCTGAATATTAAATTCAGACAATCAAATGGTTAGTTTTCTAAAGTAAGACCGCAAACACATCTCGCAGTTAGCTGGCCAAAGTGTCTCTCCTTCTTTGTCAAATACGACTTTCACTCACGCGCAGTTAAAAAAACGGACCGACGTTAATTTATCGTTACGTCAGCGCAAAAGCAATCCTTTCCACATCCATCTAACCGCCCTGGGCCTTCTGTACAGCTAGTTAGCTGGTTGTTCGTGTTGTTTAATGCAGTTCTGGCGGCCTTCGAGGCCCAGGTGTTTCTCGGCTAGGCTGCTAGCCGGCTAATTCTGCTGCCTCATCACTCCGGCCGGTTGGCGTCAACAACACCGCACTTGCATGCACTGCCGGAGCTTTCCGGACCACACGGTGACTTACTATGTTTTCTGCCATGTCGAAGAGGTCGCTCCTTAAACGCTGCGCTCCGAGCTGTAGGTGCGTAACCACTGTGTTCTGTGATGTTTCAGTAACCGACAGTTAGCGAAACTCCATCACACAGGCTGCTCAGGTATCGGGTGTCACACGCTAATGGCTCCGGGGGAGACACACCGCCCGTTCACATTCTTCCCGCACGGCCGGAAACATAACCGCCAAACATTTGTTCCGGAAAGACAAGGCGTTTTCTTGTTTTATTGTTTAATTCACTGTACTTACGGATAGTTCGGCAGTAAATTACTACTGTATATAAGTGTTTTTTTGTGCTTTGTATTTAACCCCCTCTGCTATAAAAAGGTTGAAACATATTTAAGAATTGCATTTTATCAATTTTCTTATTTTAAAGAAAAGGATTTTTGTTAAACTGAAGTTTCTTGTACATACAAATCATTCAAAAGAATTGTAGTGATCTTTGCTTAGAGTGTCCTGTGATCAGAGGCGCAGTAGAGGTGTGGATACCCTGGCAAATACAGGAAGGGCAGCAAATTATACGCTTAACACTTAAAATTCTATGTAAAATTGGGCAGTTGGGCCCAAAGTAAAAATCTGTCAGGAGACCTGAAAATTTTGACTGCGATGCAGCATTAGAGTTTGCTGTGGGCTGCGTTTACCAGCATGGGCATATTCACACATTAACAGAAGAATCGTAGACTCACCAAAAGCGTAAAATACTTAAGGTATTTGGATATTGTGATGAAATAAAAGTGTCTTGCAAAAACTGTGTGAACATGGGGAGAATGAGCAAACTTCACACACTGAAATTATTGTGTAATTGTAATTAATTATCATGAAAATAATTACTAATAGGGACGGTATGGTGGTGCAGTGATTAGCACTGTTGTCTCACACCTCTGGGACAGGGTTCGAATCTCCACCTGGGTCACATGTGTGTGGAGTTTGCATGTTCTCCCCATGTCATCGTGGGGTTTCCTCCGGGTCCTCCGGTTTCCCCCCACTGTCCAAAAACATGCTGAGGCTAATTGGAGTTGCTAAATTGCCCATAAGAGTGCATGTGTGTGTGAATGGTGTGTGTGTGTGCCCTGCGATGGGCTGGCCTCCCATCCTGCCTCGTGCCCCTTGCTTCTGGGATAGGCTCCGGACCCCCCGCGACCCAGTAGGATAAGTGGTTTGAAAAATCGATCAATGGATAAATACTAATAGTATGACTGATTTAGCCTATTTTCTATAGGCAACAAAACACCCACTTTCTGTTTAAGATGAAATGTACATGCTTGTACTGAAACACGTTTCCCTGTGGATCTTAAAGTTGCATAGACATCCAGCATTTTTTTTCTACATATCTGTGCCCCAACCCCATGTGCCGACTACAGAAAAATGCTCCATGAGGCAGTGAAGCGCGCTGATCTCTGAGCCGTGACTCTCACATGATGCTGTGTCTTTAGCCCTAGGCCCCGTTCTGGGTGCTGTTCCGGAACCTCACGGGATACGGCGTCTCTCACTCGCCCGTTTCTCTCTCACAGTGCTGGGTTTGGCGCTTGCGAGCGCGGCTTTGCCCTGATAACTGGAGAACATGAGACTGTTATTGAAGTTTCCTTTTCTCTGGGTGAGGAGGGACAGCACACGGGACAATGAGACGAGGCCACTTTTACCCAAGGTATTGTCCTGTGCATCTCTTTCTGCAGTGTAGACGGCTATGAAAGTTCAAAAGCTGCACCCAGCAGGGTTAAGCAGGATGCTAACAGGCCGGTTCTGCAGCCTTCGTTGTGTTTTGTACTGTACATTTTGGTTTTTTTTTTAGTTCTTTCAAATGGTGGTGAGTGCCACAGTCCTCCTTTGAGTATCCTCCTTTGAGTGTCCTCCTTTGAGTATCCTCCTTTCAGTGTCCTCCTTTGAGTGTCCTCCTTTATCCTCCTCCTCTTGCTCTTCCTCTATCTGAAGGGTGAACGGGATCTGGGGACAGCAGCCGTCTCTGCAAGTGAAGATTCCCAGAAGGTTCCGGATGGGAAACCCTACCCGGCAGACAAGGGAGGTCGAAGCAGCGGCTTCTCAGAGACACGGAGGGGGCTGCCACCACAGACAACCTTTAGCTTGAGCTCCTTTGTGCTAAAGTACCTCCTCTTCCTTAGCAACCTGGTCCTCTGCGTTCTGGGCCTGGTCACCTTGGCCCTGGGCCTTTGGGGCCTGGTAGACAAGGAGTCATTTGCCCAGGAGAGGATTGGCCACATTGGCACGGACCCCATGCTGTTGTTTGTGTGCCTGGGCCTGGCATTGTTCCTGCTGTGCCTGTCCGGCTGCATGGGGTCCCTGCGGGAAAACGTCTGCCTGCTGCAGGCTTTCAGTGCCGGGCTGCTGGCAGTGCTGAGCTCACAGGTGCTGGCCGCTATTGTGGCCTACAGCCTGCAGGGCCAGATCGAGGGCTCCCTGCGCACCGGCATGCTCACGGCCATGGCCCGTTACCAAGACGACCTGGACCTGCGCTTCATCATGGATGAAATCCAGACGGGTTTGCAGTGCTGTGGAGCTGACAGCTACCAGGACTGGGAGGTCAACATGTGAGTGTCTCCCCATCACATGGGACAATGTGGTGCTTTTTCCTGGTAAAATGAAAGCAACAGAAATCATAGTTATTTAGCAGGTGCTTTTATCCAAAGTGATGTGTGGTTCAGGATCAGCTGCTCTTGGAAACAACTGACAGTTAAGGGTCTCACTCAGTGGGAGGGTGGGTGGTGAAATCACTCTGCTGGTCTTGGGATTTGAACCAGCAACCATCTGATCATTGACAGAGCATCCTAACCCACTGAGCCACACAGCGCCCCTTAAGTTGCTTTAATCTGTGGGATGATATAGCAGAACTTGCACCAAACGAGGCCACAGCAGTCGTGTTATAGCATGTTTGTTCATTTCAATGACTGTGGGGAACAGATATAAAGTTCTCCTGACTCTAGTCAAAATTGGCAGGAAAGTGAAACAACAGAAGTTCTTTGGAAAACAGGCTCCTGCAGTTTGTAGCTGGTCAGGATCAGATCTGGACAGGGTGGTGTAGCAGACGATATCCCTTGCTGACTGTCCCCCCTCCCCCTCCAGCTACTATAACTGCTCGGCCCCTGGCGCACGGGCCTGTGGGGTGCCCGCCTCCTGCTGTGTGGATCCCCTGGAAAACGGCACGGTGGGCAACTCGCAGTGTGGATTCGGGGCACGCCACCTGGACGAGTTCTCCGCCCACAGTGTGGTCTTCCTGGGCGGCTGCCTTGGGGCCGTGGCCCGCTGGATGGAGAGGCACTCGGGGGCCATGTGGACGGTGGCGATCATCAGCCTGGCCGTCCAGGTGCTGGTCCTGTTCGCTTCAGGCCGTCTGCTGGAGGACATACGGAGGAAGAAGGCGGCCTGGCAGAGAGGATCTGCATGAGCGTCCAGCCCTGGAGACGCACTGGAGGGGATTTTTGATACATGATCCCTCAGAGGCATCCTGCCAAAGTGGGGAGGATGGGAGGAGCCATCTTCTCTTCTCCCATGAACCGGCACCTTGATGTCTGTCCTGGAAGCTCTGCAGGACTTGAGGTGAATCATGCTGAACGAGATAGTTTGTGGTCCAGCAGTATGTTTGCCCTGTTGGTAGCTGTCTGCCCTTATATCCAATAACAAAAGGTCTGCTGTGCTCTCAGCTGCCGAATAGCAGCTTCCCTCTCATGGTTCGAGCCCGTCTCTAGGTTGCATGGCGATCCCTGATTGGATTCTGCCATCCAATGGTACCTGTCGCTAAGCAAGAAAATCATTGACATTCATCTCCAAACTCACACATTCTTAATCACTCCTAGAAAGGATTCATACTCTTTTCATTGAATAGTATGTACTTTAAGTGAAGGCTTCTCCATAATTTTCTTGTCTTCAGATTGTATAAATATTTTACGCTGTGTTTAAGATCGTAAAAACTGGACTGGGTTACATGCAAGGAAATGTTTTGGACCAGCACTGGCCTTGGGCTTAATGATTACCTCCTTCCTTGTTGTCATGGTGACACGTTTGGCTTTTTATTGGTTTATATGAGGTTACTGTGCCCCCACCCCGCCTAATCCTGGGCTTTGTTCCGGTGCAGCAGAAAGCTATGTGTACGTCACCACTCTGACAGAGTGGCTGAGTCATCGGACCCCCGCCAAAATGCATGACTTTCATGCTAACCCTCCTGTTTATGACTGAGTATATTGTGTTCAATAAATGTTTTCATTAATAATCTGCATCCTTGGACATTGTGACCAGTGTTTTCATTCATTTGGAATAAATGTGCAGTATCTGAGGAGAGGGATCCCATTGAACGGGACTCGGTGTGAGTTAATGATCAAAATCAGTTTAAGTAAACAACCAGAGTGCCATTTAAACTAATTGAACAAACAGAAACCACATACTCTAATGACTGATGTTAAGTTTAACATTACTCAGATTACAAATTACCACTGATTTTACCATATGGAGTATTTAAGGTGGTTTTGCTTATATGATCTCTGGTTGTAATTAAATTGAATAGGGCATATTCTGTAGCTCCTGAGGTGATCCCGCATTAATGTAACTTATCTGAGTAGCAAACTCTTTGGTGTGGAGAATATCACTGCAAAAACAAGCTGAGCTGTGAAATAACAAGAAACTAAACGACCACAAGCAGGAATAAATTCCCACATTTTCAAGATTTATTTCAACACAGTCGTTTTGAGGCGGCATTCGGTCAGTTTAGTTTGTGGTGAAACAGGACTGTTGTTCGGGCAGAATTACTGTGCATGCTGCCCAGTGCCCCCCAGTGGATGGTTCCATCATAGCACCAGATGGATCCACAACAGGAATGCAGCTACTTCATTGGCTTTACACTTTAAACCGAATTCCAAGCCATTGGTACAATCCATTCAATAGCGAGGCAAGTCAGAAAGAAAGATAGAAAGAAAGAAAGAAAGAAAGATAGAAAGAAAGAAAGAAAGCTATCGAAAGAGTCTCTCTCTTTCGATAGCTCTTTCTTTCTTTCTATCTTGAGCCAGAGAGAAGAAGAGAGTGATGAAATACTGTTGAAAAACATGTAACAGCCTGTTCTAGGAGCTGGGAGAGTTCATCAGTTACATGACACAGAAAACATTAAGCAAAGGGTAACAGAATATGATAATATACAATAGGAATTATAGAATAAAATATTAAATCAAAATATATAAAGGAGATTGTGACAGCGAAAGGAGTGATGTAGACTTACAGAGAGACAGATATCAATACAGCAGGGCCAAACGACGTGCAGCTCAAAGTTAAAATGTAAGCTTAGCTGCTGGTGGTATATGGAATGACAGGCAGACTGCACAGGTCATAAAGTCAGGACCAGCAACACGGCTGCACGGCGAAATAGTGATGATGAAAGGGAGAGTGACAGAGGTAGAAAGGAAGAGAGATATCGAGATAGAGACAGAGAGACAAAGACGGAGAGACAGAGACAGAGAGACAGAGATGGAGAGACTGAGACACAGAGACTGAGAGACAGAAACTAAGAGATAGAGACAGAGAGACAGAGACAGAGAGACAGAGACTGAAAGACAGAGAGACAGAGAGACAGAGACGGAGTGACAGAGACAGATAGACAGAGACTAAGAGACAGAGACAGAGACTGAAAGACAGAGAGACAGAGACAGAGAGACAGAGACAGAGAGACAGAAACTAAGAGATCGAGACAGAGTTAAATAAATTGACGGGGTTTTTCAGCCACATGAAAAGACTGAATGAATCATGACAGGTCTTTTGCTGTAGCTGATGGAGAACATCTGACTACCCAGCCCCCCCCCCCCCCATCTCCCACTTAAATTCCATGCCGATAGTCAAGAAATACGGTGGCCTCGAATACCCAAACAGAACGAGCTTCTCTGAGCAAATTCAAATACATAAACTCAGCGAAACAAAAAGATTGTATGGGTTGACTAATGAATGAAGTTGGTGGTTTCTTACTTTTGTTGGAGGAGGGCAGTGAAACTGCATTTATGGTAGACCGAGATCCAGTGGGAGAAATGTAATGTTTAGCATCGGCCAGCAGGCGTCAGCCTCAGACCTCGGTATCATCTCTACGGAAACAAGGCAGAGGTGCTGTTCCAAAGGTGGCCTCCAGGTGGCCCCAGACACACCTGGGCTCATGAAACTGAGGGGTCTCATGGGTTATCGTGTTTGTCAGCTCGGCAAACTCAGCTTAAGTTTCGAGTTTCATTCCTTTTACAAGAAACTCAACAGGTGGGGAGAGGTAAGAAAAAGCACATTGTGGAGAGAGGGGATTGGCCAGCCAGTTTCCATGACAACAGAGCACACCCGACCACTTGGAATTTCAACAATGGAACCAAAGGTGCTCTAGAGAGGAGCGGGAATGCATGAAAAATTCAGAGAACAAAAGAGGAAACCAGAAAAAGAAGGAAGTTTATGCTTGTTTCCCATCGCTTTTTCTGTAGAGTATGTGCCAGAAAGTTCCAGTGGGATCCAAAGATGGTGGAGAGGAGGATGTGAACTGCTTACAGGGCTGTGAGAAGCTGCGGTCTCAGATGATGCCGTACTGGGCCAATTCGTGAAGCTCCAGGTGGTTGAAGGCCTCCCACGGGCAGATGACAGTGATGTCTGCAGGGAGAAGGGGAGGCCAAAGCATAAACGACACGCTGGGCTGTCAGCCCGCACTGCACTGTCAGCCCGCACTGCGCTGTCAGCCCGCACTGCACTGTCAGCCCGCACTGCGCTGTCAGCCCGCACTGCGCCCGGCTTCCTTCGACATGCACATTCACATTCAGGCCACAGACTTGCTGAAGAATAAGCCCTGCAGCCTAAGTTGGGAGTCCGATCAGATCATATAATACAGGTTTCGTAAGTAACGCCTTAATTTTCCCTTTGAACCTGAGACCGTAGTGATCAGGCATATGTGTGTTTATACTGATATTACTGCCTGTTTCTAAGTCAGTGTTTCCCAGCCTGGTCCTCAGGGACCCCAGACGGTCCACGTTTTTGCTGCCCCCCCAGCTCCCTGCCACACACTGTCGGGGGGTCTCCAAGGACTGGGCTGAGAAACACTGTTCTAAGCTCTTTGAGCGCCTCGTAAACACTGAGTGGCCGATTTTGTTCACGAAATAAGAAGTCGACCATGACTTACCAGTGCCTAATCCTTCCATGCCTGGGATGTCATCTCCAAATCTGTGAAAAGCAGAGCAGAAGCAATGAGGCATTTAGGCCGACAAGCAGCCAAAGTACGAGGAACCTCAGGAGCTGCCCTCCTCGCTCAGCGTGAGGGCAGGCATGCTCTGGCTTACCCCTGGATGCCCTTTTTGGGGGGCTTGCTCTTGAACTGACGGGTCTGCCTCTGCTTGAATTTCGGGGGGCCTTTACGTGGCGTGGCTGGCCCCCCAGAGACGCGGGTCGCTGACTTGATCTCAGACTTCGGGGGCTCCAGATTCATGGCTGCAGGGCTCGTAGGAGGACCTGATTGAACACAGTGTCCAAATACCAACCTGCGGGCAGGGGGGAGGGGGGGGGTTTCCTGATATTGAAAATCTCTAGTCATTTTTATGAAACTCTTTATAAGCAAAGCAAATGACGTGGCACACTCTGCCATCGATACGTAATGTCTGGATGATGACACCTAGACTGCAATCACAAATGCAGTGGTTTTGAATAAGGAACCTCAACGGGAGTTCAGACCCCACCCCACCCCACAGCTCCCCCATCCCCTCAGCCTTTGTCCAGCTCTTCCTGGATGTGACATTCCTGCTGCGACGTGTCGCCGTTCACTGTTCTGTTGGCTGGGCGGGAACGCCATAATCCTCTTTACTGTGTACTACCTTACCAGCTGCGTCCACATATCATAATAAGCTAAGATGTTCCTGCCGTGGCGGGAAAGGGCTTCACTGAGGAGGGAGGCAGTGGGGGGGGGCTAACCCAATTCCCCCATAATCCTTTGCTTAGTTTAATGCCCAGGCCTCCTTGGTGATGAGCTTCAGTTGATCCTCATTAAATCGAGGACATGCTGAGCATGCAGGAGAAGGGTGGAAAAAAATTACCTGCAGAATCTGTTTGTCCCTCAACGAATCACCGGTAGAGCGTTGTGACGATGTGGCCGTTTCGTAGATGATGGCTTAATGTGTAACTGAGATTCTGATTGATAATTAAACACTAAGCATTCTGACCAAACAGTGACACCTGTGAGTTATATAGCAAGAGCAACAGAAATGATTAAAATAATACCATCCTAAGCAAATATTATGTAGTAGCAATTTTAGTGTTGCTGAACAGTGAAAGAGAATGGGTGCCTTGAAATTTGCTAGCAGATGAAGAACTGTTTTGTTGCAATTTTGTGGCAAATAATCAGTTTGTTGGCAGATGTCAGTTGCGTAGAGTCTGGATGTCCTGTTAGCTTAGGAGATAATGCCTCTAAGCAGATCTACTCAAAGCAACGTCCTTGGTGCTTGTCACACAAGTACCTGTAGGTGACTTTTCTTTTGGTGATATTGCAAACTGCCTCGTATCTTTCTACACCATCTTCTATACAATCATCTCCTCTACTTTCTCTTTCTCTACCCTACAATCTTCCTGATCCAGACCCAGTCTTCTTCTCTAAAATCCGGTCCTCTCTTTGTCATATGTCCACATGTACTAGGAATAAGTAGGGACGTCTATGATTGAGCTCTCAGGGCACTGTGGTAACTTTGCAGCCATTTACACTATGGCTCAAGCATGTGTGCTTCATCACAGGAGTCATTGTGTCTGTAGAAATTCTCTAAAGCCTTCCAGTGTGCCGCCCGAGAACCTATGGGGTCTCCAAGATCCCAAAGTGTAGCCCCAACACCTGGCCATGTTGCACTTCACTGCATTGTGACCTTTATCCTGTTTACACAGCTCCGTGAATCTGAATCAGTTCAGGTTGACACATAGAAAATACTTCAGATACACAGTGATTTGCTTCCTTATTCTTGGATTTCTTACTCTTAACCATTAAACCCAGCTTATTCATTAATTCCTCCAGCGATCTTCTCAAGGTCGACTCTGCCTCACTGACTTTGCTACCCATGTAGCACCAGAAGACTTGTAAAACTCCCTAAATGTGTGATCCTTTCGGGAATCCACTGTAAAAACGGCATTGAACAATTCACATGACACGAGGTTGGCTTAGCAGGAACAAATGTATATTCACCATGCTAAAGCTTTGCCTTTTATGCTGTTAGCGTTATGGAGAGGAGGCTTAGCCAGGTGATGTGGTCCATGGGGGAGAGTTGTCTACGCTGCTGTGTCCGTCTTGTGGTTTTCTTCATTATGCCTTGCATCCCGTTAACTCTCCCTTCGTCTTGCCTATCCCTGTCTTCACACTGCATCGTCACTCCTTCAGGAATCCACCTTATGAGGCACTTTCACGCCTCCTGAAGTTATTTATGAAACCAGAACCTTTTTCCAGAACCAGGGACTCGTAAACTGGGACCATTCCTACCACCGAACTGATGCTCCAGCATTCCCCTAAGACGGTATCCAGAGAATTTCTCACCACACAGCCCGCCCTCTCCATTCCCTCTCCCGCCCGCCCTCTACACCCCCGTGTCACCAGGACACCATACCTACCAGCTGGGTGGATTCCCTCAGCGAGGAGCTGGGAACCCGGGGCAGCTCTATCCCTGTAATGCAGATGAGGACGCAGGTCACGCTTGCTTTTAGAAAGACAAGGGGTGGAGGCTGGGCCTGTTATACCCCGTCCCTAAGTGGATTAAGCACCCTCCCACCCCTCAGCCCCCCATCTGATCCCCAGCCATCCACTCGGCAGCCAGGGCCTCTTGCCTAAGGCTGGCATGACAACGAAGACATGGTCTGCTCTTGGCCATTGCGATGCAGGCAGGGGAAGGGAAACCCATTCTGGGGCCTCGCGATCCGTTCAAGGTCGGGGGAGAGTAACCCATTCTGGGGCCTCGCGATCCGTTCAAGGTCGGGGGAGAGTAACCCATTCTGGGGGCTCGCGGTCCGTTCAAGGTTGGGATGGGTAACCCATTCTGGGGCCTCGCAGTCCGTTCAAGGTCGGGGGAGGGTAACCCATTCTGGGGGCTCGCAGGCCGTTCAAGGTTGGGAGAGGGTAACCCATTCTGGGGGCTCGCGGTCCGTTCAAGGTTGGGAGAGGGTAACCCATTCTGGGGGCCGCTGTGAGCATCATCCTGAATCTTTGGGGCTATGAAGTGTCACACTCCAGGACCCACAAACCTATGATCTTCCGTACAACCTTCTACTGTGTCCAGATCTCCTTCCCGTGTTAAGTAAAATCACCTGCTTCCCATTTCTTGCATGACTAGTTAAATACTGGTCATTTTCAGCGGTTTACTGGCGGGTCGACTCCATACTGAGCAGTTCCCTAGGGAGTTAGTGTTACTTGAGTTAGTTTACGCTTTGCCTGTTCAACCCGGCTTTGGATTATGGTTCTGTCTCGGTTTGGTTTACTGAATACTCTGCTCGCTTCACGTCTGTAGGTTCTGGACATTGTGTAGGCTTTTCGCGAGTCACTCTACGGTAGGACATCTCCCTGTTTCCTCACAGTCACTCATGCATCACTATTTCCTTTCCTATTATCTCCACTTTCAAGGACTCACACCCCCCCCCCCCCCACACAGTACAAGCAAAAACAAGACCCCAAATCTCTGCTCGTCTGCAGCCTCACGGACTGAGCAGATTAAGTGCATCTGGTAATCCCGTGCCAAGGAGCTTAATATCTGCCCATTTCAAACACCTTGGCCACATCCCTGTTCCAGAAAAACAAAATGTAGTTTTCTAGAACAGATGGAAATGGTTCTTTCAATTAGTCTGCAAAAGTGGCAAAGACCACAGGCTAGATTATCCAGCCTAATACAGAGCCAGACACAGGGCTCTGACAATCGCAGGGCATTGCATAGCAAGACATAACATTTTTAATGGAATCGGTACAGGTGCACTGTGTAATAAGAATGATTGGCAGCCAACCTCTACTATTAAACAAAAATAGACTATATACACCCTGAACCACATGTCTAAGAATGTAGGTCTATCTGCCCTTTGTGTAACAAAATGTTTTCTTTGTTCTTTTCTAGAGCTGCCACAATGGCTCAGTGAGCGGCAGCCTCACACCTCCAGCTCTCCTACAAAGGCGAACTCCAGCAAAGCGCACAGCGTCACTACAAGATGGTCGGACATGAAGTTTTCACAGGTTAACCGGATCCTACAATCGACATGCTTCTAGGGACATTGCCAAAGCAGGACCTAGAAGCCCCCCCCCCCCCCCTTTCACATCCTGATTTTGACATCAGAGGTTGCGTTTGTGTGACAGGCATATGCCCACGGGAGGGATCGGCCTCTGCTTAGCAGAACAATGTTCCTGTGTTAATGTTAATGTCTGTGACATTAAGAGCAGGACAGAATGTCATAAGTAGCCTCTCCACCCGTTGATCTCATGGAACACTAAACAGCACCACCCCCGAGAATATATGACACTGTTGTAGTGCCATTGAACTTACCCTTTGTTGAATAGACTAACTGCTTCTCCTATTAATTTGTGAAACTCCTGTCAAGTGTCTTCAAAATCTTGTGAAACACGTGGCCTCCTCAGCATGTTGGTGTAATATAATATCCTTTGGGGTGTAAAAAGTTAAACTGTTTTTAATACATTGGAAGTTGTCTACTTGACTTTGCTTTGGTCACACACTCAATGTCCTTATTCCTTCTTTTGACAATGTTTTTGTTGTCTAGTTCTTATGACTTGATGAATCAGTCTTGGCCAAATGTCCCGTCTGGGAAACTTCATCTCTATACCATTTTCTTGGTCAAATCCTAGGACAATGACGGTCAGTCATCATTGATGACTGATCTTCTAAGCTGAGCTGGCAGAGAGTATTCATTGTATGAAACGTCAGCTGACTGAGATACAGAAACACCCAGTAACAACAGAGACACATAAACATGGGTTTGTTTCAGATTTGTGAAAATATTCACACACTTACAAGGTGACAGGTCAAAATGATATCTTAGTATGAGTCATTTTCTAAATGAGAACTCATCCTTAAAATTCTTCAGTGAAGGAAACAGTATCAAGCAACACTGTCAACTTAAAACAGAACTGTAGACTTGTCTTAACTTGTATCTCCTACCTCTTAGAGGCTCTTTGAATTTTTTGCACCTCTCAATAGATTATAATTTAACCAACAGGCTGCAACCTGAAATTATGATTAATTTGGTGCTGGTGTTTTCAGCATTCCAACCACGCATTTACAAGGTGAGGCCCCGGTTGGCCACAAACAGTCACTACTGTAAACATTTAGTCAACGTGTTCATTATTTAGGAGCAGCATCTTCTGCTAACCAGCTACAATCTTCTGACTTCACTCTCTAGCTCTTGGGCGTCCCACAGTGGCTTTTTCAGTGGGACCACAGATACAACAAACCCAACCCTTGCTGAAGACCCCTTCACAGGAGCGCTCGTGAACCGCCACGGCAAATTCCATCCTGAAGGACCAGAAGGGGGCGCTTTAGCATCACATCACAGGCCAGACCAGCACAGGTCAAACTGTTCTGCTCTCCCTCTCCTCCTATGTCTCCAGTTGCTAGGTGGCCAGTAATCCCCCCAGCACCCCCTGTACTGCTGACTCAGAGCGGGCGTACAGCTGAAGGTCACAGTACAGTGAGCCGCTCCCATCTCCGCTGCTCCGCTTAGCAAGTGCGTCAGTCCTCCCACCAGTTTACTCCATGCGCACATGGGGAGAACACGCGAATTCCATACAGACATGGGGAGAACACGCGATCTCCATGTGCGTATGGGGAGAACACGCAAACTCTATGCGCGTATGGGGAGAACACGCAAACTCCATGTGCACATGGGGAGAACACGCAAACTCCATGCATACATGGGGAGAACACGCAAACTCCATGCGCACATGGAGAGAACATGCAAACTCCATGCGCGTATGGGGAAAACACGCAAACTCCATGCGCATATGGAGAGAACACGCAAACTCCCTGTGCACATGGGGAGAACACGCAAACTCCATGCATACATGGGGAGAACACGCAAACTCCATGCGCACATGGAGAGAACATGCAAACTCCATGCACGTATGGGGAAAACACGCAAACTCCATGCGCGTATGGGGAGAACATGCAAACTCCATGCGCATATAGGGAGAACGTGCAAACTAAATGTGCACATGGGGAGAACACACAAACTCCATGCATACATGGGGAGAACACGCAAAATCCATGCGCACATGGAGAGAACATGCAAACTCCATGCGCGTATGGGGAGAACACGCAAACTCCATGTGCACATGGGGAGAACACGCAAACTCCATGCATACATGGGGAGAACACGCAAACTCTATGCGCACATGGAGAGAACATGCAAGCTCCATGTGCGTATGGGGAAAACACGCAAACTCCATGCGTGTATGGGGAGAACACGCAAACTCCATGTGCACATGGGGAGAACACGCAAACTCCATGCGTGTATAGGGAGAACACGCAAACTCCATGTGCACATGGGGAGAACACACAAACTCCATGTGCACATGGGGAGAACACGCAAACTCCATGTGCACATGGGGAGAACACACAAACTCCATGCGCACATGGGGAGAACACAAAAACTCCATGCGCACATGGGGAGAACACGCAAACTCCATTCGCACATGGGGAGAACACACAAACTCCATGCGCACATGGGGAGAACACGCAAACTCCATGCGCACATGGGGAGAACACGCAAACTCCATGCGCACATGGGGAGAACTGGAAATTTATCAGTGATGCTTCAAGCAGGATGAACCACTGAGAAAGGACTCCAGAAAGATCGTTAATATCAGTCTGCAGATAATTTCACAAGAACCAGAGTGTAACGACAAACAGTCCCTCACTGAGCACTTAATGTGACAAAACAACTCAGATATTCCTCAGTGGACACCAAGTTGTCATTAGCAATATTAGGCTAATATTGAAATTATTTGCATTCTAGTCTATAACTTCCTTTTGAAACATCCAAACAGTAATTATTTCAAGAGCTAATATTTAATGTTTTTTGTGGAAATTAACCATTATGAGTCTTTAGGTGTGTTTTTAAAATATGACAGCAGGTGTCACTCATCTTTGGAGAGGTCTGCATTTATGTTTGACACTGCACCTGCACTGGGATGACAGTGGAATCCGCTTTGATGGGGAGCCAGTACCTTGCAGACCCCCACCCCCACCTGGAAGCACAAGAGGTAGGGGCCAGGTGCTCACCTTGCCCGAAGGATCCCTGGGTGGAGATGTTTCAGCTCAGCACGTGACCAGTGGCCGGCAGCCCGTATGTTTTAAACAGGGGGCCCTAATTGAATCCCCATTGAGTTTTGGTGTCAGAATGACGCTCCAGAGCCCAACAACTGGACCCTTTATTCTGATTTTCTCACCACCGTAGCTAATAACAGAGACGAGAGACAATAACCAGAACAACTTCAAACCGGTGGGGTATAATGTCTGCAAAAATGAAAAACTGAAGAACATGGAACACTTAAGGGATTCCCTCACACCACTGCTGCCATAAATGCTACTTTTTGAATGTCCATTTGGTGGGGGTGGCCCGGTCTGCAGCTCCAGGCAATACTTGTTCCAGGCAATATGCATAAAATGGCGTTTACTTGGTCCACAGTAACCTAGACTGATGTCGGAATCCTTTTATCTACCATGAACAAAAAGTTAAAGGAATCTGGCTGAGGAGATTAAGAGAATGTGCTGTATCACCCTGAGTCCCACATCCTGATGACACTTATATGCCAAGAACGTTTTTTGCTCCCTCAAACCAGCACATATTTCTGTAATTACTGTGCTGGCGATGCCCCAGCAGACCGTCTCTATGGCCTCCAACGGGAGCTGATAACATTTCCAAAAAGTGTCACTTTCCATTCAGGGCAGCAGGTCACATGGCTCTTCAGCTTCCCAAGAGGTGGCTTGTTTATTCCTGCTGGTGATAGAAAATATATTGCAAATGTACTAAACCTCGAATATGCAGATCAGCCATTCTGAGCTAGAGAGCCATCTGGTGGCACCTCATGGATTGACACCTGGGTTTATTTACATAGTAACATGTAACTAAACAGTGATTAGACCCGCACAAACACAAAACTGTACACTGGATTGCGGATACAGGAAAGCTTGACTTTATTAAAACCCCAGCACTCAGTTTTATTGATTCATTGGGTATAAATGTAAATACAGGACTGGTCCGGCGCATTTTAACTCCATTGGGGTTTCGCCTGCAGGGCGATGCGGCGATGCACGCTCCTTAGCAAGGGCGACTGACTTTCAGTGAAACACTTCCGAAGGAGCACATTTCATTGGCTCTGCCTACAGGTTTTACACAGTACGGTTTTGTCACATACTTAATAATGAATACATTTAAAAATATTAAATAAAAACCCACATTGGCTTCCACAAAATTCTCTCCCCACAGTATGTCTAATACATATGTATATATGCACAGGACAGGCTCCCATACACACTGAGGCACATACACAGAACGGTCACTATGGTTTCTTCATAAGCTTGACTTCCATCTTCAGAAAGGTCTTCAGGTTCTCATCCTGGACGTTCTCTTCGATGGCGGCCAGCGCCTTCTCCCCCCCGTCGCGGTAGTAGGCCAGCAGCTGCTCGGCGTGGGCAATCCACACGCAGTTGTGGCAGCCGCTCATGCAGCAATGCGTGGGGGCCACAGGCGGCAGGCCCTGGCCCCCGGTGTCGGAGCTATTCGCCAGAGGCCCTGGGTTGGGGTCGGGCTGGGGATCGGGGTTGGTGAGGAGCTCTTTGGGAGGTTCTCTGTGTGACAAGCGGCGTGAAGGAGTCTGGTTCAGGAGCAGAAGGTGAGGAAAGGCCTCCTGTAATTTAGATATAGAAAATAATAGGCACATGCTCATTTACGCCTGGCTAAGCCTCTGTGCCTGAGATCAGAAGGTTGTCGGTTCAAGCCCCGACCTTGGCACATCTGCTGGTCCTGTTCTTATCACTTTTTTACACAGCGTGTAGTTGGGAGTATGGAATAGTCTTCCTGCTATTGTAGCGCAAGCTAAAACCCTGGGTTCCTTTAAATCAGAGCTAGATAAGAATTTAACAACTCTGAGCTATTAGTTAGGTTCTCCCCAGACGAGCTTGATGGGCTGAATAGCCTCCTCTTGTTTGTACATTTCTTATGTTCTTATGTAAGCTCCCTGGGTGCTGCTATGGGTGGCTGCCCTTCATGGCCAGCTAGCCCTCATCAACAGAGCACAAACTGGGGGAGGTGTAAAGAGAATTTCCCCACGGGGATCAATAAAGTATGAATTATTTATTTATTTGTCTGTCTGAGAACATGTGTCGTAGCAAATGTTTTAATCTACTATAAATAGAGGGAAACAGACATACGATTGCTTCTTGATTGAAGTCATACTGTAACCAAACCGAAACTTAAATCTGACTTCAGAACTGACGTCTACTCGGTGGCAGAAATGGGTTGACCGGAACGAGGAATATCTTAGGTACAAGCATAAACAGACCTATTTGGATCCGGGGGTCATATATAACAGCCGGCGTTTCACGCATGCCGTTGCGGCTAAGCTAACTAGCTAAACACCCTGTGTGCTAGCTAACGGCGAGCTCCAGCTGTTTTTCCGCTACCTTTGTCAGACACGACGGTGCTGCCAGATGCCTCACAATTGCCAGAAACATCCTAATAAAGGGCACTCCGACTTGAGGTACATGTTTACAATATTATTTGCCATTTGTGACCCTTACGTCAGGTACACAGCTCCAGAACGGTCACCATGTCACGCGAGCACAGTCGCTCAGGTGATTGGCTGGCGCACCAGCGCCTCAGCGGCCAATGGGAGTAACCGACGTCCGGCGGTTCAGCGAATAGGAACTGCCAATTTCTTTCTGAATGTATTTGATAAGATAAAGCGATTTTAAACCAATACAAATAATAAAAAAAAGTAAATAAACTTAGGGAGTTTTCAGGCATGAATTGCATTAAATGGAATCCTTTTACACGTGAAAACTGTAAGAGCGCACCGATATTGTAAAAGTAATGGGTAAGACAAGTGCATGGGCCATATAAACGCATAAAAATGAGTGCCCAGCATGTATGGCTGCAGTGTTGTATTACACATAGCCCACACCAGTCTTTAAAGGGAGTAAATATGTAAGGCTGTATTACTAATTGTGTCTTTAAATGAGTAGATCCGTTAAACCGTTGTGGATTTTTCAATGTATTACTGTATATCACGAGCCATGGAAAACATACACATATACTGGTATCGATTAGCGGAGGGGAACGCAAACTGTTGGAAATCCGGAATGGCAGGAATTAGTCAAAAATATTTTTGATGCATATGTCATACACTAAGATGACATTTCTATCCCGCTCGTCATAGTGCGACGAAACAATTATTAATATAACTGTACATGTGATATTACAGAATTATTGTGTAATATTAATTAGAGCCGGAGTCGTTCAAAACCCCGCCTGATAAATGTAAGCGGAATAATATTTCTATTAGGCAGGAAATGAATGCTTCGTTTGACACCACAATGGGAGGAAGTCATAGGTTAACGGCTTGCAGGATGTGAGTTTCCTACAAGAATGAAAACGTTTACCGGGCTGCAGGGAGCCTCCTAGGACTGCAGGACCATGCGTTAGCTAAGCTGTGCAAGAACAGTCTCTGACTACATCTGCAATGGAGATTAGGCACAGGTGCATAGGCTCATTCAGTGAACATTGTAAACTTGCTGTCATTTACCATGTTCCATCAATTAAGGATCCACTGGCTCAGCTGAGTACTGAATCCTAGGGGGAACGTTTCTGATCGGCCTAGACGATGAAGTATTTCGGTCTGTCTGCCCCTTTACACCCCATTAGGGTCCTAACCCTAAACCTGTGACCCCCCCCCCTCCTCCAATCCACCATGAAGTTATGGACCCACCCATTTCATCAAAGTTTATGTAGTGTGATATATCATCCCATAACACCATTAACGATCGACCCGTATCTAAAAACAACATGCATCCACTTTTATCCAGTTTTATGTTTACCCAGGCTTTCAGCCAGGGGGATTTCCTGCACAATGGTGGCGTTTTCAATGTTTAGTACTTGCTACCAGATTTTAACCTACTTAGCATTTTTTTGCAGTTATGTAGTCATAAAACATAGCAAAACTACTCAACTGTATAACAGCGCCTACATTTTTGTTCTGAACTTGTAGACAATTAGCAGGGGCGTATATACCGCGCGCGGCAGTGAGCTTGTGACCGGTCCGTCTGCGGTCGTTACGTCACAGCTCAGAACTCTGTGAATGATTTTAATTATGAGCGGTGGGGCACGATCATTTTGGCCGCATGCTGAGAACAGCCAATAAAAAAACCGAATGACATTGCCCATTGTTAGTCATAACAGCAAGACAATAATGACTTAAGTAGACAATTTAATGGAAGTTAAAATTAAAGTAAAAATTAGAGATTAAACATTTGGGACCTCTGTTTGGATTCACTGAGCCCGTAGCGTTCTGTGTATATAGTTTCATTGACGAGGTATTCGCTGCCCATGCAGAGCTTATTGGGCTCCACCAGGTTTTCCGTGCCAGAGGCGCTGGAGATAATAACTGGCGTGCTTGAGGTCCGTCACGGATAAGATTCGTATATTTATTTTGCTTCCAACTCCACGAGATGGCAGCATTTCATATACATATGAAATAAAACCTTACTAAACCATTTCCCAAGCATTTATAGGGAGTCACTGTTTACATTACAACAAAGATTAAGGCTAAGCGCAGGTGCCTCAGGTCATGTCACTGCACGCACAGCACGGATAACCGGTTGTTAGGCTTGACGCCGTCCCGCTCAGTGCAGGCAGATCCCCCTCCGGAACACAGTCTCCCCGTCAATCAGTCATCCGCATTGAACTCTACGCGAGTGGTTTACTTTAGGGAAGCTGTTCTATGAGTTCGATGCAGGCTGCGGTCGCCGTCGGGCGTTGACAAAATGAAATATTGAAGTGAGCTTAAAAAAAGAAGATATTAAAAATACATGGCTGTCAGCAGAGTATGCTTACTGCCACTCACACCTTGCTGCATGCATCGTGGTTTCTGCGCAGCATCCGCAGCCGCCCCTAGGGGTCACTAATGGGCTGAATCTGAAAGGTATCATTCCATGTCTTTTATGACATTTATTTTAATACGAAGTCGATTTTCGATTTCTCAGAGCAGTGTGAGGTTTGTACTCCACAGACACTGCTATCGTTTCCCACTTTCAGGACCAACCTCTAGGCCACCAGAGCCCCCCTACCCCCACCCCGAAACAGAATCTTTCCCAGCTTTCATGTGGTTACTCATTAGATGGTCATTCATGCCAAGCCCCGGTTGGTTATGTTGACTTTCTGATACCTTTCATGGGGAATGACTTGTTGTGCAATGAACCTGCTGTCTGGTTTTTCCATAGAGAGTCACTAACCACCATCCCAAAACAAAACCACACCCCACCCCGCCCAATCAGGCCCCACCCTGCCCTGGTAGGTCCCTCATTCTCACAGAAATTAACTTTGGTTTCAAGGCCAGAGAGATCCGACTGGCTGTTAACTCATTGTGTAATTACTTTGCTCTCAGTCCAGTTAAATTGCGTGTGTATGTGTGTGTGTTTGGGGAGTACCCACACAGTTTGAGAAATGGAGGTGATGTGTAGCACTGTCAGCTGATAAGGAGGAGGGGCGGTCGGCCTGAGCCAAGCCAAACTGGCACAGGAAGCCAGGCCATGCTGGCTCATAGTTATCAGTGTCTGCTTGCTTGTTCAGTGGTTCTGTATAAAGCACACTCCTGCAGATAAGTCATGGTCTGTTACTCGACAGTCGAGGACTCACACACTCGCAGTAGGTATTTCGCAGTTTACTTATTGCGATATGGTCCTTGCACTGCATGGCCTTGGCTTCCAAGCCAAGATCCTCCTTGCATTCAGAGATGGGATAGGCCAGGTCGCTGGACTCGTCCATCCCCAGATCTTCCTCTCCTCCTTGGCTGGCCGGCTATCTTGGGCCGACACTGACACCTGATTGGTGGCCTCCTGTCATCGCAGTACTGGTCCGAATGGGTCTGCGGTGTCCCGTAGGCGGAAACGAGCGCAGCCATGGTGGAAAGGGCTACCGCATCCGCCGGGCTGTTTTTAGAACAGCTGTGTTTAGGAATGGTAACCCGATCCTGCCCATGTCCTGCTTCTCTTTGAAGGGATTCGCCCCGAGTCTGATCCACCCCAGGCTGCATTGAGCTACTGTAAACAGCTCTGGAGAACCGTCAATGTCACTGAGCCCATCTGACAATGGAACATTAGTTCTGCTGTTTGGCGTCCGCAGTGGCCCGGGAGGCTGTGCGAGGGGCGGGGCTCGTCCACAGTCATCGCGTCAGTGCAGGTATTTGAATGTGCCGTGTTGTGCGGAGGGAGCCCTTCTCCCTGTTCACCTCCATGACCTCCACAGTGATGTTTGGCGACTCGACCGGATCTGCTCTGTCATATGGCACAAGTGCTGCAGGCTGCTGGGGACTGTCCATTGGTGTGTGTGTGTGTGTGTGTTAGTGGAAGCCCTTAGGGGGCAATAAAGGGCCACTCTCTCACCCTCTGTCATCTGCCCCTGGGTCAGGTTTCTCTTGTCATCTGTTTCCATGGTAACTGGGGTCCTCCCCCCCCATTCACCTTTGGAGTTGGGTCTCAGATTGTATGATTTTTCCCCAGAGGCCCCTATAAACCAATCACAAATTACACAAAACACTGTCATTAAACATTACTTCAGAGAAGATAAAAATACGACAGTGTGTTATTCCCATGTTGAGCGGAGCATGAGGCGGCTCTCATGGAAGGCAGAGCTGTCGTGCGACCGCCGGCCTGGAGGCTGTTTGCTATGGATGCTGCTGACGCTCGCAGGAGGCGCCCTCATGGGGACGTTAAAGGGCTAAACAAACTGCTTTCTGATGTCATCAGAGGTGGGTCGTTTGCCAGGCAACTCGAAAAGTCATCAGAAACCCTTCCAGTCCAGCGAGAGACTGAAGGAGAAGCGGAGGTCTGGAAAGTACCTCCTGGAGAGTACCTCCTCCTGGAGAGCACCTCCTTCTGGAAAGCACCTCCTGGAGAGCACCTCCTTCTCCAAGTCCTCACCCCATCTCAGCTAGCCTGCTGGCTTCGGGTGCACCTTCCTAATTGTGACACCTGACCTCAGACCAAATCAAGTCAAATAGCTTTATTGTCCTACCATCCATATACAGCGGCACGAAATAACCTTCCCCCAGGAGCGCGGTGTGACACGCAGACATGAGTGACTGGGGGAGGGTTTTCACAGGACTTACAGTGCAGAACACAGAGTGAAACAGGGGGGCTGGACACAAGGGGCTACATGCAAAACACAAGGGGTTATGTACATACATAAGGAGCTATGTACATAACACAAGGGGTTATGTACATACATAAGGAGCTATGTACATAACACAAGGGGTTATATACATACATAAGGGACTATATACATAACACAAAGGGTTATATACATACATAAGTGGTTATATACATGCATAATGGGTTATATACATACATAAGTTGTTATATACATACATAAAGGGCTATATTCATACATAAGGGGTTATATACATGCATAATGGGTTATATACATACATAAGGGGTTATATACATAACACAAGGAATTATATACATACATAAAGGGCTATATACATACACAAGGGGTTATATACATGCATAAGGGGTTATATGCATATATACGGGGTTATATACAACGGTTCAAGGGGCGTAAGTTAGATCCCTATTCCCTGCCCGGCGTGATCAAACCTGCACTAACCTGCTGGATAAGGTGGGACCTTTTCGACAGTGTTTTATTCCTGTGGCTTTATATTTTACTGCAGTTACATGCCAGTGCCAGTGCAGGTGTCCTGCACTGTCACACTGTCCCCACTTCCAGTGCTTTGGGGAGAAAGTAGCTTTTTGTATGTTTATGTTTTTTTAAATCTCTGAGATACTAGAGCAATTTCCTCCAGGATTAATAAGGTCTTCTGATTCTGATACTAGTAGGGAGGTTGATGTAAGCAGCCTCGGTCCTCTCTGGTATCTGGAATTGGTACCTCAGGACTTCATAGTCAGAACTTCATAGTAAACACCTCCAGTCCAACAACCTGCTCTGAGATACATTCTGTTACGGGGACAGAAGTTATGCTGCATGTTGCAGCAAGTTACCGTCATTTTCTTTAGGACCCGTAAATGACTGCCAGTATTTTCCCTGCTTAAGGGGAACTGTCATTTTTGATTGATTTCCTGTCTGGCACGGAGTGGGACCCAAACTCAGGAAGTCTGCAGGGAAGTGGATTTCTCCACTTTAAAATGAATAATAGCAATCTGATGCAAGTAGGGATTTCAGGAGGATGGGGAAAATTTGCTTTGGCCGTTTCGAAAAATGGAACGATGAGGGTTTAGGGACCCTCCCCCTACCCAAATGAGATAAAAGGGAGATACTCAGCTCAAATCTGACTCATGGGAATCAGCTTATGCAGCCCACATGACAAAAGGTACATAGGGGACCTTCTTGGGGTCGCTGATGCAGCAGGGAAATCTGCTTGCTTAGTAAACAGCTGCCGTTCAGTCGTCTGCAGAGTGGACATGGAACCGTCACCCGGGAGACGCCCTGGCAACATGGCACAGGAACAGCACGACGGTGCCATTACTTTAACCATCAGTCATCTGTCACCTACTTGAAGCATTGGAGCCGGTTTTAACGGCTTTGCCAGCCACCGATACACTCAGCACAGGTGCCTTTTCTGTGACCGTGATGGGGTGACACATCTTAGGCAAGCGTTATGAGAAGGGAAGGGATCGTTAGTCAGCACCAATTAGCGCCTGACGCAGAGGGGCACCAGTCTTGACTGGACTTGCACCGTGCTCCCAGATCCAGATCCAGATCAGATCCAGTTTGAATAAATTCACAGGCCATCCAGCTGGGAACAAGCCAGCGAATCAGAGAGACGCTACATCCTGCCACATCCCCTGGAGCCGTGACATAATTGGCATTTTTTTGACACCTGTCCATACAGCTGCTGTTAAGCTGAGCAACTGGAGCCGATCATGGGCATGGAGGCAGCCGGCGGATGTCAGGCACGGGGGAGGCGTGTCACTGCGTCCCGAAACCGCCTGCTTGCTGGGCTCCGTCCTTCTGCCTCCCTGCGGGGGCTTGTGTATCTCCCCCAGGCGAGCCGTGTCTCCCAGGCTAACCAGACGATCGTCTTTCACCTGTGTTGCCCTCGGCAGCATGTCGAAGGTCACCTGCCCCGCAGCAGGTGAGACTCGCCGCACACATGTAAACAAACACCTCACCCCACCCACCATTTACATTTATGACCTGACCCCTATTTTCTCTAACACCGTTTTTTTCTTGAAAAAAGAAAGGGGGGGGGGGGAACCGGAGTACCAGGAGGAAACCCCACGACGACATGGGGAGAACATGCAAACTCCGCACACATGTGACCCAGGCGGAGACTCGAACCCGGGTCCCAGAGGTGTGAGGCGACAGTGCTAACCATGACAACACTGCACCACCCTCAAAATCATATGTAACACATTATGCATATTCTTTTGGCCATTAGCAAACCTACGTAACTCCTCCCCGTCGAAGTCTCACAGAATCACCAACCAGGAACGTTTTTAGGTTCCCTTAGCTACTCTGCCTGCTTGGATATCTGACTGCAAACAGTGACAGCAGTCGTGTGGTAAGAAGAGACTATCATATTCAATAAAATACAACCCTAATTCCAAAAAAGTTGCAATGATTTAAAAGTCATATAAACCCACATTTAATTTAAAATAGAACAAATATGCTGACATCAACAATTTTGATTGTTTATGGCAAATATATGTGCCCAATTTGAATTTGATGCCAGCAACACTTTCAGAAAAGTTAGGGCCGTTCGTGTTTCACCACCTTGCTGCCTCACCTCCTCTTTTAACAACACTCTGTAAACGTTTGGGAACCGAGGAGACCAGGTGCTGGAGTTTTGAAAGTGTAATGGTTTTCGGAAGTGTTCCTGAGCCCATGCAGTGAATTCCACTACAGAATGCAGTGAATTCCACTACAGAATGCAGTGCCGCATGAGGGCCACAAGATCGAGGCTATCCAGTATTGGTTCATTGCCTTGTCCCTTGCGTACAGAGATTTCTCCAGATTCTCAGAACCGTTTACTGATATTATGTACCACACACGATGAAATTCCCCAATTCTGTTGCCAGTTAACCTATTTAGTTGTGAAATATTCAGCCAGGTGTTTTATTTTACCATTGCACAACATCACAAGTATTTTGTTGCCCCAGTCCCAACTTTTTAGAAACATTTCGATGGCATCAAATTCAAATTCAGCTTATATTTGTCATAGAGCAAGAAACTTTCTCAGTTTCAACATTTGGTATATTTTCAGTTAAATATGTGTTTATGTGACTTGCAGATCATTGCATTCTGTTTTTATTTACATTTTAAACAGCATCCGAACCTTATTGGAAATGGTGGTTGTACAAGAAAGAAAACACCAGACACCAGCTAAGTTAGAGATTTGGTCCCTGATACGAGTCCATAAACCCCAGAGTAAGAGATGCTACAGTTTATAAAATGTTCAAGGTTCACTGAATGTCAGATATTAGATAAAAACGAGAGACTTCCTTGCTGGTGGGGTGTAAGACTTAGAGCGCCTTTATAAGCAGCTTGTAAATCACACCGCATTAGTAAACATTCTTACACATTAGTTACACCTAAGCAATGACTGTCTGCTCCTTAGCTATTAATAAACTGTTATTAATCGATCGCTAATATATGAGTTAAGAAAAAGATTCAGTTACAATGTAGTGTAGCAATGTATCACAAATATATCCTTCTCATATCTCACTAAGGGTTCATGAACTGAAAAATGTCGGCTTATAACTGAGCATGCTCACTAAGCCGTTGGTTTACATTCACAAGTGATGTGCTAGCTGGCTTGTAAATATCAGGAGAATGACATCATTGTAACATATTTCTAAATTCATTTGTGAATGAATCAATGAATACATTAGTAAATGATTAGTAACAGGTTATCAATAGTTAAGGAGCAAGCCTTAAACTAAAGTGTTATCTAATAATTATCTGTGAAATTATTCTAGTATCGGCAAAGTAGGAAAGCAGTAAGTACAGGTCTGGGGCGCAATTAACGATTGTTTGGAGCAGGTCAACAAGAAACGACTCAAAACATGATATCAGGCCGTCTGGCCTTACAGCCTCATTCATTGTTTATTGCTATTATTTATTTTAAAAGGTATTTCAGTTTAGAAAATCCATGCGTAGCTCAAGCCTTCTGCTGACAGAAACACAAACAGCAGCTTTCTGTCGTGCTACTGCGTCTCCGACAGCTTTTCATGAGTTCGTTGAAGGCTATGAACACATTTCTGTGGTGCAAGTTAAGGGCCCCTTTCATTCCTGCTTAGGCGGGGCAGGTGTAATCTGTGGGGGTGTCTCCAATGGTCTGCGGCTGTTTTGGAGGTGAAATCCGAGAGTGGACATTGTCACGCAGAAGAGAACGTAGGAGTTATGGGGAGGGAATTGCTCGCAACAGCTGGTAGTTAAAGATAGATGTAACACAAAGGAAGCAGATATGCGGTTATAAAGCTGGATAAATGGCCATTTAAATGTTATGCTGTTACCGTGAATAAAAGCATTTACCAGGAAAAAGGTTCCTAATCTCACTAATGATTGTTTTTCATTGAAGTGTCTGATTTGGCTGGTAAAGCACTAAGTGCGTGGAAATAATGCATCTTTGTCCAGGTCAGGTACTTTGAGGTCAACTTTCAGGTCTGGTAACCTGCACCTTCATGACCACGAGGAACAGTGACTGACCCCGGTTGCCCCGGCGACCACTAACAAAAACAAGGCTTTGATTGTAAGTCACAGACATCTCCGCAAAATCAATGTAAATATCCATTCTGTGACTACAAACAGAGCGAATATTGTACTGGGTGAGAGTCACACTGACCGTGTCCCAGGTGAAAGATGACAAGCACAGTCCACACCCTTACAGAACCGGGGTAAACATGGCCGATTATGGTCTCCTGCATTCGCTCTGGGGATCCCTGTTAGGAGAAACAGGTCTCATTAAGAAGCGCTAACCACTGAACCATCTTTTGAAACAGGCTGGTTTTCCAGTGAGAAACGCAGATCAGACCAGCTGTCCCGTGTCCTATTTTAGCAGCTGGAGAAACTCCCCCACATTCTCATTCTAAAGTGCCCCCCGAATGTCAGCTTCCCGGCTGGCCCCTCCCTGTTGTGCGTGTGCGTGTGCGTGTGCCGTGTCCCGTGTTCCGTGTGCGTGTGGGCGTGCATTAATCACTGAAGTGCGATCTTACATGTTCCGGGTTACAGGGGAGGCTAATCGCAGAACCTCATTCAAATGAAAATTTATCCACAGTACTGACAAAAATGCAAGAACATCCAGCGAATCAAGATCCAGGTATTTGCGGAGTGACCACCTCAGCCACATTCCCACGCACAAGATGACTCAAGGAAAGAAACTGGGAATGAATTACAGAATCATTTAAACAGGTAGCTACAGTCCCCCCCCCCCCCCCCCCACAGTACTGACATGGTGCAGCAAAAAAACTGAATAAGTCTGTGGTGCATCAGATCACATGGCAGACTGTGTTGCACAGGTGTGTCTGGGGTGCTGCCCCCCCGTGCAGCTGATAAGGCGTTCTGCAGCAGGAAGCTGTTCCTCAGTCATACGTGTTAAGGCGATGTGTGCTTACTGCACACAGCTCAATGACGTCTGAATATATATGTACACATCTGCCAACTAAATTAATAAATAGTTATCCAATCAAATCAATTCAGCTGGAAATGATATATATTATCTGTCTGAGTGACAGCGTATGTAAACCATGTTCATGATTTAGATTAAAGTGCCAAGCACATATAGAGAGTCTTGGGACACTCGTTTAATTCAGTAAAAATAACTACAATTATTCATTTATTCACCATTTATTTACTATATATCACATTAGAAACAACCGGTAGATTTAAGTGAAACATTTATTTCTAAAAAAAAATTCTTTGAGAATCATCGGGTGTTTTTAAATGAGTAACAGCTTTGGGAGCCAGTGACTACAGCTGCAATTAATAGCAAAACAGCAGGAAAATAACTGAAAGAAAGTCAAAAAATGATGACAATTAATACAACAAATGTCTGTGTGGAAAATATGTGCATGCATGTTAAACATTGCTTGTCAATGGACTTTTGTTATGAACCCATTAAACGTGCAACCTTTTTACTGAATTAAGCAAGCGTCTGAAGAGCACCGTATATATAAACATTATTGGTGTTTATATTATTGAGAACTTTGTGTCATTCAAGGAATTAAAAAGGATATTCCAGATAAAAGCCACAGTTCGGCAGGATGAAACTGTTGCCGTTAAAAGCATGTGGAACGACCGAAAAGGAGAACGCTGAGCAGCTGGGCGCCTCTCTAACCCCCCAAGTCTCCGCAGTTTAACTGTGCGGCCAGGCTGAGGCTTCCTGATGACTGGTTATCGCGCGTAAGCCCTATTAACACAGGAAAACACAGAAACAGTCATATCTAACTAAGCCGTATCACAAAGTACACTGGCAAACAGCTGTAGTTAATGTTCCATCCTCACACACTCGGCAGGGGAACCGAAAACCCCAGGACTGTTTACTTTGGATGTCCGGATACACCCCCACCATTCACCCCCCCAAAGATAATCAATGGCCCCTGTAGTGAGATTTGGCCTTGGGCTGTGTTTTTCAGTTACCTCAGCTGGTATTTTTTGGGGTGGAGGGAGAGTCAGCACAGAGGGTCTTTGACTGGCCCATGGGCTGCGTCCAGGTTGCTTGGACACGACCCGGGCCAGTTCTTACTGGGTTACGTTTATCAGAGCCGACTGCAAGAAAGCCCCTCAGCGCGAGAGCCCGGGGTACAGAGAGGGGTCTCACGGAGCCCTCACAAAGCACAAAGGGAGGAAGGCACCGAGAGATAGAGGGAGGAGGGAGGGTTTCTAAATTCACAAGGTCAGGGGACAGAGGCAACCTGTGGGAGCTGAAAGGTGGGGGCACCGCACCGCCCCTTCACAGAAACGCCACGAATATGCAACATACACCCACAGAACTAGAGCTACACAATGAGCTTCTTATCGCCATGGCAACCTGAAGCGACGCAGCAAAGGGGCGGGGCCTAGACAGAAGGATCAGGAACATCTGAAAAGGCTGATACGCACTCCGCTGCGCTGTGCGACGCCCCGTAAACCGATAAATCCATATACTGCTAATTTACCGGATGTACCGTTCTCAGCGCCAGATGGACTGCCACTCAGTGCCGAACAAGCGCTGATCCCACACAGCGCCGGATGGACTGCCACTCAGTGCCGAACAAGCGCTGATCGCACACAGCGCTGGCCCTGATAACGCAGCGTCCAAAGCACTTTGCAGGTTGAATCCGAGAAGACACACCTGTCGGCTTGCCCCTCCTTGTTTTCCCATCGCTGTGTTGTGCTATCCGACCGTAAATACCACCCGCCTTCCCATTCATCCTGACCTTGATGCGGTCATGTGACCGCATGCCTCTGTAAGAGGGCAGACAATAGGCGTGGGCACTAACTAACGCGGCGGATTACCGGGGGACAGGGTGCAAGATTTCCTCTTCATCTGCTAGTCACCCGGTACGTTACCCCGCAGGGCAAGCGGGGTGCCCCGTCTCAGCCCCATTTCCATGGGGGGGCTAGCGTTATTTAACATCAAGCAGTGACAATGTGGTTCTGTGACAAGAAATAGAAAGAAAATAAATTATTACTTTTATTATACCGGGGAATATAAAGGAAACTGCTTCAGAGTAGTTAGAAATACAGACTTTCTCGAGAATAATAATCTGTTATGCACACTTCCTGAATGCAGCTGCTTCACGATGCCTTTGGGGGGGTCGACACCCCATGCTGTCAGATGTGTGGTGCCATGCATTCATTAAGGAAACATTTAAAAAAGTTGTATCGCCATTAAACCCCTTTTTTTCAATCACAGCTTATCGGCCCGCTGTTTGCTCAGCGTTAATTATGATTCCTCGTTATATGCCGTCTCTCCCCGATGTCATGACAGCCGTATTAACCTTGGCGTGATCAGTCCACTCCTGTACACTTTATATGTAAGTTGGTTTGCTTTTAATGACAAGAAGTGTCGCATCTTGCCATTCATGGCTGAAATATTAATTCAGCTCTCTAATGTGAAGCAGGTTCAGGGTTACATTGACCAATACACACAGGGACGCTGTAAGGGTGATGGGGGGGTGATCCTGAGTAATAGGGGCCCTAACATTTTTTTTATTCAATTGGATTGGGGGGCGGGGCTATAGTCTGGATGGGGCGGTGCCCATCGCTCTGTCCATCCATCCTTCTTCAACGTTTTGTCCTATTCAGTGTCCAGAGCCTAACCCAGAAGCTATGGGTGCAAGGCGGGGGGCCAACCCATCACAGGGCACACACACCATTCACACCTCTGGACAATCTGGCAACTCTAATTACCCACATCATGTTTTTTGGAGTGGAAGGGGGAACTGAATTACTCGGGGGGCGGGGCATGCAAACTCCACACACATAGAACCCTGGTTCCAGAGGTATGAGGCAACAATGTTAACCTGCCCTTGGTGACACCAGAATCCCTCGTCAGCCCTCGGACGCCCCTCCCACTTTCCCTGGCTCCGAGTGATGCCCGCAGTATTGTGTTCCCAAACCTACTTATGCGACGCAACTGTAATTTAAATACGCTACTTCCCAGAACTGCACAACTAAATATCAAGCACGACTATAATTACTGTGTAATTCAGTCAAAGTCAATAAAGTTGATTTATAGAAGTATTGTATTTTAATTTTTCGTACTAAGTAGGAAGAAGTCGCTGGCGACCATTTTCCAGTTTCGCATACCCGCTCCCTCACCCCTAAAACTGTAATCCCTTCCCCGAAAATAACCTGGAGCCGCCACTAGCCGCTGCAGTGTCTATCATGGCTCGGATTGATTGTCTGTCATGCAAGAATGCTGACCTCTACATCCCTGAGTCTCGGTTTCAAAAGTATATAAATGCAGCGAAACGTCGATACTGCCTATCTGTGATCGATACTGTGATAGTGCAATGCTGTGACGGTGTCCTTATGGAGTTCGGGTGTAGGATCGAGGACAGATCATCACGTAAGAGAGACTCACGCCCCTTTCAGGCTTATCAGCAGCGCTCCGAGGACATCGCATAAACGGAGACAGAACTCAGATCATGGTGGGAGTTACTAACAGATGCATAACAGCTATCATCTGTAAAAGATAAAAAGCTAATATTTCTGCAAAAGTGGCTATGAAAACAAACGCCTGCCAAAGCGCAGGTGTCAGGTCGTTGGCCACAAGGTATTTTACATGCAAACACCCGGAATCCCGATGAATTACAGCGTTGGGTGATTCAGTGGGAGAGATTCCGATGTGACGTCAAACTACGGAAAACTCGCCAGTTTTGTCAACAGACATAAACGTAAGTCATTACATAAGGACATAAAAGGTTCGATGATTAACGCTTTTTAAACAATCAAACACGGCTAAATGGCTTCGGCATCGTGGGTTTGTGCTACGTCACTTTCTCTGACCCCCAAACCCACCGCATGCCTGATACTGCGGCGCGCATCCCCCCCACCGCGCACAAAGTCCGCCAGCGTTATCTCCTGGCGGCCGTCCTGCCCCTCCCCGCCCGTCATCCCGACGCCTGCCGGACTCCTCACACCCTTCTGCATATTTTCAGCAGCCCAACTAACGTGACGGAAATCGTTATTTTCTTAACGCGTCCTCATACGTGATGTCTTGCGAGTCAGTTTCAAAAGATCAACTTTTTTTCCTGGGGAAAGACGACCGAAGAATGTGTCATGGGGAGAAATCGCAGCCAATGTCACGGGAGGGGGCACGGGTGGACCGGAGATGGTGTATCGTGGGGCAGGACCCAGGGACGTCATCCTCCCGATCGTTCCATATACTTTCCCCTTTCTTTCCTCTCCGTCTCCGGTTCCCAACAGATCATACCAGACGGGCGGTGCGCGATGCGCCCGGCGGCTGCTTATAATGTGCTGCCGTTGACCGCATGCCCGTGGACAGCGGCGAAGTTAATGATCTGGGGGCCTTAAGCGCACATAAGCATGGACGCTCAGTTGTTGCCTATTTAACTAACCTCTTCATTTTTCCTGAGGTGGGACTGGGTGACTTTGTTTGCCGGGACCTTAGACTGTAGTGTACAATAGTCTATGCATGTATGCGTCCCTCTCTAACAGGAAAGCGTGCCTGCATAAGATGTCTCCTTCTGTATATCTTAATATAGATTTTCCTGTATATTGATTTTCCATGACTGGAGACACCTGTGTAAACAGGAGTGCTTGCAGTTGGATATGCGGTGTCTGTTCACAGTGCAGGACATGGCAAAGTTAAATCCTGTGCTGGATCACCAGACCCAGCCTGACAAGTCTGTCTCCCCCATCCCCCAATCACAGGTGCAGCTGAGTGCTGGGGAGGGCCCTGTAGTGTCTGTCATGGACAGAGCGGGTGGGGGCAGAGACAGGGGCACAGGGTAAATGGCAGGCCTCTCAGGAGGCCTGAATTACAACGTTTCCAGATATAATCAGGGCACCCCTTCCGCGACTGACACGTCTGACATGAAAATCAGCAAAAATTAGTAGGGATCGCTGCTACCTTGCCTTTTTATGGGGGGGGTCACCCTGACCCCACACCGCCAAAGCAGTGATCAGCGATAAAAGCAGCGCACCTCCAGGGTAACGTGTGGGGCCAGTTTCCTCACATCATACCAGGTGCTTCCAGAGAGATTGGAGGAGATTTCACCCGCTAACCCCTCCAAACGGGAAACAGCTGCAGCCTGAGGTCACCAAGCCTCCCCCTGGCATAGCTGGCGAATCACCAAGCAGAGAGGCTCCCGGTTTGGGTCCCCCGGTCTAAGAGGGGCTTCCGGCATTTATCAGCCAATCACATGCAGCCAGGAGGATGTCCTTTGTGATTCCAGGATCTCCAGTTCCCACCCCATCCAACCCAAATGGCACCAGTTCGCGTCCTGGTTCATGTTTTCCCTTTCCGCTTTCAGTTTATGTTCTGCTGTAGTGACTCACATCATGGCCACGGTCCTCTTCCTGGCGAGGTCCTTGGCTATCTGCAGCATCTCATGGTTCAAAACAGCCCTCGCCATGAGTGACACATTCATGCACAGGAGACTCTTGGAGGGATGGTTGGCTGAAGAAACTTCACAAATAGCATGCCACGTTTTTATTTTCAGTACATTTCAAATATAAATAAAAAATATATATGGTACAAACAGAACACAATAATCCGATCAAACGGAAACAATGCTTTAACTGCACACATCTGTCGTCAAAATTAAAGGCCGTCCTAGTCTTGTCAGTAGAAGTTCATATTACTACAATCAATATTCAGTAATTTTCAGCATTTTCCTGCAAACTCAATAGCCTTATGTCAAACCGTAATCATACTGTAACTGTAGTAATGCATGGTGCCGTTACACAATTCCTAATTCCCTTAAAGCTTGATTAACTTGACATTTGCCGATCAGAAACGACGGGCCCTCACATCTAGCCACGAACTGGTTATGAAGCTTGATCGCGTCCTTTGCCGGGACTGCGGTTCTATCCCATGATCCTCCTGTTACAGGTCGTCCATTTTACTTCGCTGTGATGGGATGATTCCATGTGGAAAGGTCAGTCTTGCTGTAGTGATCTTCTCAAAGGCCGAGTGTGAACATGGGTGAAGGGGGGTGACTCAATAGTGCAGTCTCACTCTCACAGGCCACCTGTGTGCGCCTGTGTATCAGGGAGATTGACTGAGAGCAGTGTTATCCCCCCCCCCTTGTGCCTCACCTTGCTCTCCCCCACAAAAATGACATCCTCCACTGACAAGGATGATCGTCTCGTCGGGTGGAGGCGGCCGGAGGTCTGGGAGGTTACCAAAAACGGCCAAGGCGGATCATCAGAGGGGACACGTTGCTGGCCCCAAAGGATTGTGGGTATGGTAGCATGAGCCACAGGGATGCCGCCGGGACCCCATTGTCTTGGGCAATATCCAGTAAAACCTGCCCCCACCAGGTTTAATACATGTGGATAACATAACTAATATTAAGAAAAATGACAGATCAAATGAAAAGCAGGGGGGGAAAGATGATCGTTGACAGAAAGGGTTCACCATTTCCTTTGAAAGCCGTTCACCTGCAAAGAGAAGACAGGTTTTGATTGGACATCTGTGCCACATCTGGTTACATGCCACCAAAATGAATTCCTGGTGTCACAAAGTAATAACATGATACATGGATATTCAGTATCCTCTCCTCTAAGAAAATGGGGAAGCCTGGAAGTGCCTCTGTCTAGTGTTGGAGGGAAAACGAAGCAGAAGTCAGCCAGGTTCATTCAAGCCAAGACCCAAAGAGAAGCCCGAAGTGACTAACCGGACCGGAGGAGGACAGGAGAGGGGCGGAGCCAACGGGCCAGCAGGACAGGAGGGAGGAGGGAGAGTAAAAGCGGGGAGCAGGGCAGCAGCAGGTAGCTGGGAGGGCCGATCCAGCGCTACAGGAGATGAGGGTCAGGGACGACTGCACCTACACTGGCCCCCGGCAGGTGTCCGTGGGGGCTCTCCTCGACCATGCCAAAGGACACGCCATTGCTGGGGACAGGTGGGGTGGCCGTGGCACGGGGGAGGACCGTGTCATAGGAGTGATCCATCTGCTGCTACAGACAGACACACAGGGGAAAGGAGGTTAGCAGGAGCTGGGGTCAGAGCGGCCAAAAGGCCTGCATGCTCGCTAGGTGCAGCCTCTCAAGTACGCCGACCCGCTCTCCACGTTACAAAGCCACGCAGTCAAGAATGAAGCCTGGGGTCTGAGCACAGGGGCAGACATTTATCCAGCTGAGGATTAGAGGCCCGACACTGACACGATTACACTGCCAGCCACGAGATTCACTGCGGACACGGACTGTTACATGGCAGTGCCAGCAAGCGACCTGCTTCCTGCAGACTTACGTTACCCCCGCCCTTGGTGATGAGCGCCAACTCGGTGGGCTGGTACACAGAGCTCCTCATCTGCCCGTTGTAGCCGCTGTAGGGAGACATCGGCTTGTTGTAGCCTAGGGGGCAGCAAAGGACAGTATTAAAACGCATCTGGGCAGCCCCGAGGCATGCTGGGTAGTCAAAGTAACCGTAATGTCCGACGTCTTTGTCAGATCAGAGAATTATCCAACTTTGATCACTGTGACTGATCAATATTTGTAATAATCATACATAGTGACTCTTTTTGAATTAAGCTATGGCTTCGAAGCTCTGAAGTTGCACAAGCTTCAATCTGACAGACGGCCGGATGGAAGGGGCTTCCTGTGGTCATCCTGCGAGGTCGGACACCACTCCGAAAATAACAGTGTCGGTTATTTGGATGGATGGACAGACCCTAACCCTAACCCAGACACTGGTCAGGTCAGCGCCGGGTCACTGTCAGCCGGACACGCATCCAAAGTGTGGGGGATGAGCCTCAGAGACCAAAGCTAATAACCATGGCCAGAACCGAGCCATAAGTCGGTGCTCGGGAAGAGCACCCCCTACTGGCTGACATTAGCATCTTCATTGACTTGCACAGGATGGAGGGTTTATTTTAGTCCCTTCTGCTGAAGATAATCCAGGTTTCGTTTTTTTGATCAATAATGTAAATAGAGATGCAGCATCTACTACAGTCAATACTGAAATGGGGGGTACAGATCTCTCATTAATATTCCATTTTATGGCTGTATACCAGGTGTGACCCCCCACATGTACGCACCCTAAAGGCGGCACTCTTGCACAGCACCCTTGGAAGGACTAGGCCCCCCACTCCCTGACCCCGCGTTTTTTCCCAGGGCCCCTCCCACCGGACTGCAGGGGGCACCGTGCACCACTGCAGGTCCTGTGCTGCACTTAAGCCCTTCTGTGAGGACGTGTGGATTACATTCTGCCGCATAAGCGTCTGTGAGCGCAACCCCGCAAGGGCGCAGGATGTGGCTCACATTCCCGGACTTATTTTTAAGTTTCGGCAACTCTGTGGGTTATCAGAACATTATTCCGTCATCAACCCCAGCTTGCAATACATGTCCCATCCACCTGCCTCCCAGGGAAAACCGTTAACCAACCAAAATCAGCACCCAGAACGAGGTCACTCAGAAGTGTGGAGGGGAAAAGAAATGAAATAGGGAAAAAAGCAAGGTACAGATTTAAACATCCAGATATACAACCACAGGCACAAATTGACTCATGCGACAAATGCTTTAATCAAATTTGAGCGTAACATGTGGTGCTGTGATTTAGCCTCAGGACTCAAATTTCAGAATTTTGAACCAAATTATTACAAAAGTCCATACAACATAGTAACAGGAAATGTGTTCGTGCACTTAAAAAAAAAAAAAAAAAAAACTAAATAGTCTGGAAAAAAAATGTTCAGAATATTTTTTTTTTTTTTTAACCATGCACTCCGTCACCCAATTGTCCCCGATTTTGGGTCATGACCCTCCAGCTTGAGTTATAATAAACTCTGGGGAGAGACACTGGCCAACGCGAGCTCATACGTACCGGCAGCTGGCTCGTCCATGGAGAAGGCCTTGTTCTCCATGTACATGTTGTGCGAGCTCTGCTCCTTCAGGATGGTCTCGTAGCCGACACCTCGAGCAGCGTACAGGTCGTCGCCGAAGCTGGGCTCCACCTCACCATCGTCAGTGAGCGAGCACACCTCCGGGATGGCGTGCAGGAGCAGGAAGACCCAGGCGTTGGCCACCAGGGCGATGGCCAGCGTGGGGTCATCCCAGCTGGGGCCGCCGGTCCGCGCGTTGCCGAAGACGTACATGACGATCCAGGCCACCCAGATGGCGACGGAGAGCACGGCCGTCAGGACGACAAAGCAGCCGCCCTTCCGCCACTCCGGACGGCTGCCGATCAGCGCCGGTACGGCTGACACCACGGACACCGCCAGCAGCACCATCACATAGATGAGCGCCATCACAAAGTCCTGGTTGGCCACAAGGCACGGCACGGGGGCCGACGAGCTATTGGTGGGAGGCGCACGGGCTACCGTGATGACCAGCCACTCAGTGTTGATGACGGCCTCCACCAGCCAGAGGGCGAGCGCCGCCAGGCACAGCGGGAAGGCGCCGGGCCCGGCTCCGCCCGCCCGCCAGGCCAGCGCGCTCAGCCGCACGCCCTGCATCAGCAGGCAGGAGAAGCAGCCAGCGAACAGCACGCCGAAGAGGAAGCGCCGCGCCGTGCACGTGGCGAAGTCCCGGCCCACCACAAAGGCGAAGGCCAGGCCGAAGAGGCCCAGCGTGCTGAGCAGGAAGCCGGCCTGCAGCCCCGCAGAGCTGCGCCGCCTCGGGTCCTTGGCGAACGGCAGGCTGGCCGGGAGGATAATGAGGAGCAGCAGGGATGCGACGATACCAGCGGCCGCAAACGCCTCCACCACCACTCCCCACACCGCCGTCAGGTCGCACAGATTGTAGTAGAGTAAGGAGATTCCGGCACCGCAGCCATTGGGGGGTGTGGGATCCTGGGCCTCCAACGGTGACCACAGGGTGGTCGTCAACGGCAACAGCAGCAGCCAATGGCGTCCCATGGCCGCACCTGTAAAGGCAGACAGGCACAGCAGAGAGAGCGCGTGACACCAGCGCTTCTGCTTAACCGGGAAACACGCCTTTTACCCCCAGAGTCATCGGGGCGTTCCAGCTCAGAGAGGCACAACAGACGGGACACTCCCAGCCCCGAGTCACACGGCTCATTCCCGAAACACTACAGAGCCGTGCTAAACCTGCTACCTGGGGTAGAACTGAAGCAGGCAGTGCAGCCCAAAAAAAAAGGTATCCTGACAAAATGAAAATGAATGTACCAAGAAGGAAAGACAAACCTCCGAGTGCAGACATTTGGGACATGCTAATAGCGTAAGGCAGATATCCAGGGGCAGACTGGCAGCCGAGAGGAGGAATTTCGCAACAGACATTGTCGTGGTTTGGGTTACCACACTGTACTGCAGGCTGTGAGCGACTAATCTAAACTGAAAGAAAGACCAATGACACTTGTAGCACCTCCTACCTTCCCCAAAAAAGGGGGTTACAGTAAGTTAGGCAGAAAGTGACAGGACAGAAAGTTTACAGTTGGTCGCCGTGCGTGCAGCGGAGAGAGGGACTGATGAATTGGATGCTCCTGTTAATCATTAAAGTAATCCCCAAACGCGGGGAACCACAACGGCGCTGGGATACAGCCCAGCCAGTGGAGCGATTCTGGGTGGGAGGTCTGGCTTTCCAGATGTTTCCGCCTCCCACCAACACTGGTCCAGCCATGCCCACCGACTGCCCTCCCAGCCGTGCACTCTCCTGGGGAGCGATTCGGGACAGCTTCCCATCCAGCCAACTCATTTTGTACGGGGGTGACAGAGCTACTTAGAGCCAAATACAGTGAGCAAAACAGGCCATTCATATTTATTTGTTAAGCAGACACTTTTATCCAAAGCGACATACAATTGAGAAGGCAGTGGGGTCATCCAGTGCCGGGGCAACTGGGGATGAGGACCCAAATGTGAAATCATTCTAGTGATTAATGGATTTGAAATGGCAACAAAAAAGTCCAAACCAGCAGAACCATGCAACTACACCAGATAACTCAGATTTATCCATTTTAAAAAGCCCAATCCTGCAAGGTCGTGGCAGCGTCACGTACAGCTAATGTTCAAATTCAGTGAAAGGTATGCGGTGTGAACAGCAAAATCAAAGGAGGCCAGTAACCCGCTGAGGAGCGGGGCGTCGCCTTTGCTGATCCATTTGCATTTCGGGAAGTTTGTAGGCGAGGTATTTGTTTGACACTTCCTTGCTCAAACGCTCGCAGTTTCGCTCGAGGGTAGTTTCTGTCGGGATCTAAAGGCACAGCCACCCGCTTGAACCCTTGATGTGGCCGGTGCTTCGTCAAAAGACTGATCCGAATGAAACCGGCGACAGTACGCATGCGTCACTTAACTTCTAAGCATTTCCCCATAAAAAGTACCGAAATAGATGCCGATTTATTTCAAATGCAGTACGGATACAATCGGACAAGACACCACATGGGCAAGAAGCAGAGAACAGGAATCGTGGAGTTTCACAGCGCCGTTTTAGCCCGATAAAGTTACTGATTGACAGTATGACATTCCCACCCATTATCACATTTTCCTCCACATTGGTCTCAAACGCGCATTTAAACAAAGTGTGGCAACCAAATATACGCTGCCCACAAAAATCAAGTGGGAAGGAAACGATGACGTATAGAAAGTTTATGGACCTTAACAAATGCCCTTAAAATCTGAGCACATCGTGCAAATATTCAATCAGACATAACTATGAATCTATTTAAAAGGCGATAGGCTTCCACGTAAAAAATAAACTGAAAATTGGGGAACACAAATTCTTCTTTAGAATTTACGTCCACGGCGGATTACAGATTTTTTTCCCGCAGCCATCCTGCTTTAATATTTTCTCTCAGAAGATGGAACGTCGGAAAACGTTATAAATATGTAACCGGGCCAGCCCAAGGAGAGAAAAGGGCTGGACCAAAAAGCAGGCAGGACCTCGGTACCATATCCCTGCTCATGGCAGGCTGTCGGATAACGGGCCGGATTAGGCATGATCACACCTGGGGCAGAAGTCAAGGGCGTCGGTCTGCGTGCTGGAAAGGTGTAACCACGCAATGGCTGGTGCCAATAAACCAATCTGACAGACACTACTACACTGACAAAAGGTTCCGATCGCTTAAATAATACCAAATTCATTCCGACATTAAATGCTTAAAAGTATGTTTTTTGCTATAATCAAACTTGTGGCCACTTACTTGGGGCAGTTCCACAAAATAAAATTAACGAGACCGCATACAATGTCAAAAATGCTAGATGAAATTTATGTCCAAGTCTCTTTCACGCTACAAAGACCCTCCTTTGCCAATTATTCTACCTCCATTTTACAAACCCCCCACCTGTCTTCAACACCATCTCGCAGTACACTTTTGATTGACAGTCAACGAGGCGAATGAAAATTTCCCCGAACACGAATTTCCACCAATAAAGTCGAGAAAGGGCGGGACCCAAAACTCCAAAAAACTGAGCCTTCATCTGGGCAGGTGGATGATGCAAGTTCTCGATTTATACATATATATAAGATTGTAATAATTGAATTATACACAAAAACCTGCGCGCCCTCTGAACCTGTCTTCGTGGCCTCTGCGGTCGAAGAATTTAGATGCGACAATATTAATCATTAATGTTACCTGAAACCACACCCTTTCAAGATGTAAACTGACTGCAATTAAATTTTCCTCTTCCTAATTTTCCCCATGACATATCAGATATTAGTCACAAAGAGGAGTTTCTTAAAGTGATTTTTAGAACTTCCATTCTGATGCTTTTGTTTCGACATTTAATACACTTCAAATCATTTGCGCAACAACGGTAACAAAAGCGTCGGATCTTGTTGTGCTTTGTATCTATACTTGTGAGCGACGGAAAAAAACCCGAAGTGACAATATAACCCAAGACAAACTCTCCACATTTGGCAGGTATATAACGGGTGTCTTACCTGAGCTTTTGCGCTCCTTTTGCGACCTCAATTTATCTACAGAAATCCAAAGCGGGCGCAGCGCGTGCCCGATTACTGCCAACGCCAAACGCAGAAACTTGCGTAATTTATTCTCCGCTGTACTCGAATATTCCCGTTAATTCCCGATCGAGTTCAGTATCTCCCAAGATGTTTGTCAGTTTGCTGATGTATAATCTTGCGAAAGGGCGCTCGGTGCCCTGGCGGTTAGTTAATGTTCACCTCTCTCTCTCTCTCTCTCTCTCTCTCTCTTACACACACACACGCACGTTTCTCTCTCTCTCTCTCTCTCTCTCTCTCTCTCTCTCTCCAACCGGCCACCCAACTTCCATACTATTTGCGACTCACTCCACCCAGATGTAGCGATTCTATCGCGATATCAAATATCCCGTCCTCTAGTATCCCCAATTAGACTTAATATCGCACCAATGGGCTTGTAGGAAAGCCTTCTGCTTCAGTCATTAAAGGTGCGATTTGCACTCAAAATAGAGGGCCCGATGATTAGTTAATATAATAATAATAGTAATAACTGGAAGTGTGAAACAGTAAATAACCAAATAGGCCTACATAAATAAACCTATATATTAAGACGCAAATACATCGATTCAACAATTATATTTGATCGGGTTGTGCTGGAGTTTGCTGTCGTGCGGCAAATAACTCGATGAAACGGTAAGAATTTAGGTCCATCTTGTGGGAAATCACGGTATAACCCCGCTGCGTGCCCACTGGCGGTCTGTTTCTGTGCTACATGTACACGGCAGGTTGAAATGAGAAGTAAAAATCAACTACATCCGTCCTTATTAATCTACAGAGTGATTAAGGAGTAATGAATCAAATAATAGGGTAAGTGTTACATGATAACATATTGAATTTCTAACGAACCACGTGGATTGCACAATCACAATTACAGTAAGATGAAATCTGAGAAGGAAAACGAGTATAGAATTGCACAGTGTTAATCAGCTAGGCTCAGTTCCAGAATATCAGCAGTAAAATCTTGCCTAGAGTAAGGTGATTTGAGGGCACTATTGTAGAGCAGTGGAGATTCAGATGTTTTTCGGGGGAGGGAGGGCATTTAGGGTCATTTTTGGAACATTGAGATGACCAAGAAATGCATTAAGCAAACATCCCGATGGGGGTCTGGCTGTTGTTTACGGCACTGGTAGCCTGGAAACAATTAAACATCTTTGTCATGACCTTGAGCTGAATGTCTGCTTCATGGACAGCGAAGGTGTTCTACAAAAGGTGAGACATGTGGTCATCCGGGCAGCTTGAAGACAAAAATTCTGGTTGAGCCAAAGTGCTTTAAAGGTATGTGCTAATAGTCTGAGTCTGACTGATCTACAGTGGTCCAGGGAAGGTTCTCCAGTGAGTTAGAGGTATGAAGTTCTGGCTGGTAGGAGAAACATCTCCATCTTGACCAGTTTCATTGGCAGGTGACCGGTCATGCAGGTGGAGGTGTCTGCCAGACAGGATTTAATTGATATTGGTGGTGAATTGTGTGTCAAGGATGGGGGGGCATCATACATTTTACAATTTTTCAAAATGAGATTATGTTACAAAATCCCTTGTGAACTGCTCATGCTACAGATGTCTGGAGAAAGTCGCAGCTGACCCTGACAAAACGCTGTGCCCCACGACCGCTATACTCTCTAAAGGAAAGGGGAGCGCAGTTTACCCTAGTAAAACGCTGTGCCCCTCGACCGCTATACACTCTAAAGGAAAGGGGAGCGCAGTTTACCCTAGTAAAACGCTGTGCCCCTCGACCGCTATACACTCTAAAGGAAAGGGGAGCGCAGTTTACTCTCGTTTCTAGGCAACAGTTTACCAGACATTCTAAGCCCCAAAAGTGATCTAAGTGCCGTAGTAATTGTCTTGTTTTTATTTGATATCCTGTTCTGCAGGAAGCATGCGATAATTTCACTGTACTATATACACGATGGCAAGCGAACGTGGGAACGTGACTGGACAGTAATATTATTCACATCAAAAAGAGAGTTATTTAGTCTCTAATAGGATGGTAACCATATGTGAGGGAATTGTGTGTAAACATGTCATAATTTACAAAATGTATGGTGCCTGTTGTGATAATCAGTCAAAAATTATGTGTGATTTGAAGGTTAAAAGCGTAAGCGCGGATTTGTGACATATGGGGTGAGAGTGCCCCCTAGCGTACAACCTGTTGCTGAGTTTTGCTGAGTTAATCTAGGATCACAGGTCTGTTTCCGTTTGGTCCTTATTGCTCTGGCTTTATGCCCTAATTTCTGTTCTCATAATTGTGTTAAGATGACCGTTTATGCGGGGTCGTCTTCCTAACAATGGCCCACAGTGTGTGACGTCAGATACACTGCCCTAGCAGGCTCTGCTGACCTTATCAACGATATTTTACAGAGCAGAAGCATGTGTCTCTAAATTCAGAAAACAAAATTCCATCCACTTTACAGTTAGTGAAGACCAGAACATTTCACACCATTTATCACTCACTCCTATAATCAATCATTTATTATTATTATTAAAAATAGCTTTTTGTGAAGTTTAGCTGTTCTCATGACAGAGAGATTTTCAGCAATTGTTCAAGCAAAAACAGGAAAGTCGCACTTGTTACCCAGCCAGCCCACGTTGTTTGATGTTCAGTCAGACTCCAGCGGCTCCCATGGCTAACTTTGTGATCATGTGACTTTCCCTTTTGTGGAATCTTCTGCTACGGCTTGTTTGACACAGAGGAGGTCCGGGGGAGGTTATGTTGCTTTTTGTCATAAATCAAACCTTTCTCTTGCACGGGAACATGATCAAGCTGGTGTGAAAGTGATCTGACTGGTTTTCACCCCTTAATGTCCAGTGTTCCCAGTCCACGCATGGATGGCCAGTAAGCTTTATAATGATAAAGATGTCCTTCATCACGTCAGTCTATTTTTTAACATTGTTTAATAATTAAATTATATATCCTAAGTATGGGGTGGACAAAATAAAAGAAACACCTTATGATATATTAACCACGATTTATAATTCTGTAGGGTGTGACTTAAACCAAACCAGGTATTATTTCAGCCCAGTTTGGCATTACCGTTATGGGCCTGATTACCCAACAAAGCATTGTTTGAAGGGGCAGGAGTGCCAGGGGTCCACCGAGCCCCTGCACGGCCCTGCGTGACCCCAGGGGCGGAGCCAAAGGAGTGCCAGGGGTCCACCGAGCCCCTGCACAGCCCTGCGTGACCCCGGGAGTGGAGCCAAAGGAGTGCCAGGGGTCCACCGAGCCCCTGCACAGCCCTGCGTGACCCCGGGAGTGGAGCCAAAGGAGTGCCAGGGGTCCGGCGAGCCCCAGCACAGCCCTGCGTGACCCTGGGGGAGGAGCCAAAGGAGTGCCAGGGGTCCGGCGAGCCCCAGCACAGCCCTGTGTGACCCCGGGGGCGGAGCCAAAGGAGTGCCAGGGGTCCGGCGAGCCCCAGCACAGCCCTGCGTGACCCTGGGGGAGGAGCCAAAGGAGTGCCAGGGGTCCACCGAGTCCCAGCACAGCCCTGTGTGACCCCGGGGGCAGAGCCAAAGGAGTGCCAGGGGTCCGGCGAGCCCCAGCACGGCCCTGCGTGACCCTGGGGGAGGAGCCAAAGGAGTGCCAGGGGTCCACCGAGTCCCAGCACAGCCCTGTGTGACCCCGGGGGCAGAGCCAAAGGAGTGCCAGGGGTCCACCGAGCCCCAGCACGGCCCTGCATGACCCCGGGGGCGGAGCCAAAGGAGTGCCAGGGGTCCACCGAGCCCCAGCACGGCCCTGCGTGACCCTGGGGGCAGAGCCAAAGGAGTGCCAGGGGTCCGGCGAGCCCCTGCACAGCCCTGTGTGACCCCGGGGACGGAGCCAAAGGAGTGCCAGGGGTCCACCGAGCCCCTGCACAGCCCTGCGTGACCCCGGGGGCGGAGCCAAAGGAGTGCCAGGGGTCCGGCGAGCCCCTGCACAGCCCTGTGTGACACCGGGGGCGGAGCCAAAGGAGTGCCAGGGGTCCGGCGAGTCCCAGCACAGCCCTGTGTGACACCGGGGACGGAGCCAAAGGAGTGCCAGGGGTCCGGCGAGCCCCTGCACAGCCCTGCGTGACCCAGGCCCCTGACAGCACCGTTACTGGGCTGGAGGCTGTGCTGACCTAGGATTAAAAATCAGCCCCACCGTAGATTGTGTGCGGGAGAGGGGGGGGCTGAATTTTACCACCCCACATAGCCATTGGGTCCCCAGTATCACACACAATCCAGCATCAAATCACAGCTTATCACTTAACGGGGAGTCACACGCATCATATATCGATACGATCTGCATGTTTTGCATGCTGTGTAGTGGTGCTGGACACAGATGCTCTCGGCAGCCATGTGATCAAATAATTTGAATAAAAATTTACATAGATAATGAAAACAATACCTATATCCCACAGGGGAAGCATCTTCTTCTCCTGTTTGTGCAGGTTTGATACCACAGAATACAGGGTAAATTTTCGTGAAATTTAAGTTCGTTTGGTGACTTTACACACCTGATATTCTCACTCAAGTTCTTATAATTTAGAGTTTAGCAGTTAAACATTAATTATCTTTAATTCACATAACAGCACACATATAGACAGCATGTCCTTTTGGATGCCGATTTTATTTCAGTATAAAAGTACATCATCTGTGTTATGAACACAAAAATAATGAAAAATCCACATTATTGTGCCGTTGGGAAGGGCGGCTGCATCAGGCACTGCGGGCATTTAGGCCAAGAGGACAGTTTACTACAGAAAAGCAACATGCAGGTGAGATAAACCGCAGCTCCTTCCGGAAGGGGGGTCGAGCTGAACACGTATCACTTAATTAGTTGCTGCACTTTTTATCTTCAGTGGGTATCAGACTGGACTCAAATTTTTAGGGAGACGTACGTATCGGCCTGGTGTCGGGGGTAGAAGCACACGTGGAGCTAATTAGACATGTATAACCCATCGATCTTCCTAAGAAATTTTACCCAATACACGTGACACCTATTATCTCATATCTCACTACTGTGTCATTATCAGCAAGCAAAATGTCGCACGCCTGCCCTCCTCTTGCCGTACGTCCCAGCGACACACCAAGCCACCCTGTCAGGTCACTCTCATCCCTCTTTTTCTGTCCCTTGTCCCCCAACACTAAGCGGCTGAGAGAGGTGCCCCAAACCAAAAGATCAGGCTAGAGGGCACGGATGAGCTGCTGTGATGGCGACTGAGGGCCAGCAGGGGGTGCAATACCCAAGCAATCAAAACATGGACTCCGAAGGTTCTTCTGAAGCCATGCTCGTATCTCCTTCAGCTCGGCAGTTAAGCCGAGTTAATCCACTCAGAAATAGATATATTATCTAATAAATCTACAAATGAACTGCAGTTACATGACAGCATAAATTGTTTTGGATTGCAATTCACTAAACAGCACGGTAATCTAATCAGCTGCTGAGGGGCTGGAGGCAGAATGCAGATAACGGACGTTTTATGCCAGCGCGAGCACGCCTCTGCTTATCGCGCCCGAGTCCGATGGAGCGCCAGCAGATGGAATGGGCCGAGCCCTGAGCCCCTTGCAGGCCGTCCTCCGCATTATCCCATCCCGGTGCAGCCCACCACGCTCTCAGACGCCTCTGCGGCACTCTGCCGCGTTAACCTAACTTATCGGTTACCGTGTTCCCGTAAAAGGCTGCAGATGTAATTCACACCATGGTGCCATTGCAGTCATTTGAGCCCAGAATTGCCCTCCTCATACTGGACAGGACTAGGAGGGGGTTGTTTCAAAGTAAATGAAGTGATAAATTAGAAGACATCCGAAGGGAGCTGTATTCCGGAATTTAACACAGTGTTTCCTGATCCGGTCCTCAGGCACAGTCCACATTTTCTCTGGGAGCAAAAACGTGGACCATCCGTGGGTCCTGGAGGATCCGGTTGGGAAACACTGATCTGATTGAACGCATCAGTACTATGTATAAGATCCATCCATCCATTTACTAACTGCTTATCCTTGTCAGAATCGGGAGGGAGGGTGACTGCAGCCTGTAAAGCGCACGGCTGGTGTGTCACAGCGAGACGGCCGTACACTCCAGTGTCTCTGGCCTCAAATCCCAGAGTCCAGTTTCTCCTTATTAAAACTGCAATTTGTGAAATGTAGGGAAGGAGACGACTTGTCTGCGCCTGAAGAATTGAGAGCGAAGCCTGGCGCTTAGCAAACAATCACCCAGAAAGGGTTACGAAGCGGCCAGCTTGTTTGAGGGTTAAAGGTCCAGCGTCGCACATTATAGGCTCAGAGTCGGTGGTGGCCCGATGGAAATGTACCGGTGTGGAGCCCGCGGCCCTCGAAGGCAGGGCCACCACTCTCGGACGCAGGGCCTGCGTTTTGGTTGCTCGGTGAAGTGGCAGGAGTGTTTGCTCTGCGACCTGGACGACTTAGAACGCCATCAAGCCGTGGTTCAGGAGAGTAAACATGGCCTACTTCACCCCCCCCCCCCCCCCCGACTTACCTTAGCTGTCTGTTTTTACGTTAATCAGTACAAAAGTGATCCGGCTCCACTTGAGGTCTCTGTGTTGAGTTATGAAGCTACGCTAAGGATGAGCAGAGATTCCATCCAAGTCTCTGAATTTGTAAACCAAGTAGTGTACAGAGGCTGGGACATGCGGTTCACATAGCCTGAAATGGTGGGGGCGGAGTTTGGTCACATGGTCAAAAACAGCCTAAGTGGGAGGGGCTTAGGTTATATGATGAAACGTAGCCTAAGAAGTGGGAGGGGTTTAGGTTATATGATCAAACATAGCCTAAGAAGTGGGAGGGGTTTAGGTTATCTGATCAAACATAGCCTAAGATTTGGAAGGGGTTTAGGTCATATTATCAAATGTAGCCTAAAAAGTGGGAGGGGTTTACGTCATATGATCAAAGGTAGCCTAAGAAGTGGGAGGGGTTTTGGTACTATGAGCTGCCATAGCCTGGGAAATGGGAGGAGATTAGGTCACATGATCAAACAATCTATGAAGTGGAAGGAGGCAGGGTCAGAGAGTCGCCCTGGTGCGGCTTGGTGCTGGGGCGGAGGTGCCGCTTGTGGCTGCTGGAGAGCGAGGAGGTGGAGACGTTGGCAGCTGCATGCTGGTGGCGGAGGGCACGGAGCGGGCACAGCAGCGCCCCCTTCAGCAGCAGCACGTCCCTGACGGCCGCGCGAAAGGGCCGGCTCACAAAGCAGTACAGGAAGAAATTGACCGCCGTGTTGAGCATGGCCAGCATGTTGGCCAGGTCGTACGCCAGGTGCACGCGCCAGTCCCCGTGCACGGAGGACACGTGCAGGTGGTAGAGGACCACCACGGTGCGCGGAGCCCAGAGCACCGAGAACACAGAGGTCACGGCCAGCAGCATCGCGGTGGTCTTGCCCAGACGGTATGACGATGCCCCCTGCTGGCCGCCGGAGCGCCCATCCTGGCACTGCTGCCTCTGGCGCACCCTGAGCCGCCGGAGGATGAGCGCATTGAGCGTCAGGAAGATGCTGCAGGGCAGGAAGTAGATGATGGTGACGTGCGTCCAGATGAGGGCGCGGTCCAGGGTTGTGGGCGGGCCGCTCACGCGCCACATGTCCGACCACCAGAAGAAGGGAACGCCTGACACCAACGCCAGTGCAAAGACGACGCCGATGATGCGCCGTGCCCTGGCCGGGTAGCTGATACGGCGATGCTGCAGCGGGTGGCACAGCGCCAAGTAGCGGTCCACCGTCAGCGGCACCGCCGCCCAGATGGAGGCGTGGTTGGCACCGAACTCCAGGATGCTGACGGAGTGGAGCAGCAGCTGGGGAACATCCCGGTGGAAGATGGCCGTCTCCAGGAGGAAGCCCACAAAGATGATGAAGAGCTGGGTGAGGATGTCCGAGCCCGTCAGCGCCTGGAGGTACACATACAGCGCCTTCTTGGTCCGGGCCGCCAGCCGGGACAGCACCACCACCGTCAGGATGTTCACTGCAGCCGTGGAGCACGAGGAATCAGACAGGAAGGGGACAGCCATGTCAATGTTGTCCTACTAATAAGCTGCAGAGCTCCTCCTTCATGCCTATTGGCTGAAACGCTGTGTGCCTATTGGCTGAAACGCTGTGTGCCAGTTAGTGCTGGGTAGGTGTTAGGGTGGTCATTTTGGGATTTCCCATAGAAATGAATGGAGAGTCCCCACAAATATACAATTACTAATCTGTGTGTGTGTGTGTGTGTGTGTGTGTGTGTGTGTGTGTGTGTGTGCATGTGTCAAGTTTTGAAATTTATATTTCTCAGTCAGTTACACTTTTATCTCAAGATGAGCTCATTTAAATCCTTTAAATAAAAAGGCAGTAATTGTCCACAGAGAATCTTCATCAACATACAGGGAAACAGATAATTATAATTATATGGTGGGAGTGGTTGGCGCTCCATGCCAATTGGCTTAGAAACTCCAGGTAAAACAATACCTTTGCATTCAGATGAATTGCTATTTAGTATTAAAGCACATGCCCCCCCCCCCCCCAACACACACACTATCACCATTTTCAGGGGTATTTTTTGGTCGTTTTCCATGGGGAGTCCTCATCTCTCGTTGAGGCAATCCTACATAACCCCTCGTCCTTGGGGAGGCAATTACTAATCCTGACAGACAACTTTAAGACAATACCCCCCCAGCACTAGATCAATAGCTGAGCAGGGGGGCTATATTAGTTCCATAAGAATCACAGGAGGAGACAGTGACATCAGTGAACAGCAAAGGGTGTTTCTATAAAACTATAAACAATGGAATATTTTTTAAACAAATCTTTTTGTTTTCAGAAAGCAGGTCATTTGTTAATCTGTCGACGGAGCACAGAAAGGGTACAGGCAATGTGTGTGGGGGGGGGGTTATGCAGGGGTCAGGGGTATTGCTTCCATTAAATGACGATCAGCAGTTTACAGCAGGGAACAATGAACGTCATGTGACCGAGGTCAGCAATCGGCATGATGGGAAATTGATCAGGTGGCCATTAAAATGATGTGCAATGGGCAGCCTGCTGGACCATGTGAAAAAGTCAAGGTGGACTGAGGAATCGTCAGAAGGCAGTAACTTTTATCACATCAACAAAGCAACCACCACATCATTATACATTTACCAATGTATTGATAAGGCTTCCCTGTGCACAGCTTCTGCCTTGAAGATTAAAGGCTGCCTGTTTATTTAAAGTGCTTACCTACACACAGCATATTACAGTACATTATTCATATCTTTTCTCATTCTTTTCAAAATTCTGTTCATCTAATCAAATAACATCATGGCAGGAACGTATATCCAAGTATATCCAAGATACAATTAGGAGTGACAGGACAACAGGGAGCCCCCTGCTGGGGTCTGATTGGAGTTCTTTAAACCAATCCCTGCTGCTCTTATTGTCCTGTACCTGGTACTCCCACGCAGAGGAGGGCGCTGTAGTAAATGACGGGGATAGCTCCTAGGACGCACTTCGATGGAGGTGTGTTGTCGGGGCCAGGTGGAGTGCTGTTGGACCCAGAGATCATGGCTTTGCAGTGTTTCTTTATTTGCCCCGTTTGCCAGAAGAGAGGAGGAAGAGAAACAAAATAAATGGAAGAGTCACACACAAACGCCAACCGGTTAAACAAAAGCCTTAAACATCCTCCACTAGTTTATGCATTTAAGGATTAGGCCCAGCCATACTCCACAAGACATGATTTAAACAATTTCAAGAACAAATATAACATCAGCGAGATCCGGGCCAGAGGAAAATGGTTAGACTTTAAGTCCATCTGAGACACCAAATTACGAGGTATACCCAGTGCCCGGTCTGCCTTTTCTCCCATGGACCCTGTGCTCGCATCGTGATGGTGCTCAGAGAATAGAAACCCCGGGGCTCAGCCTATCAGCTACAAGAGAAAGCTACGGCTAAGAGGTCGATAGTACAGCAGAAGTTTACCTGCCTGGATGGAATCTGCTCTCCGTGGTTACAGAATCAGTAGTGCGATGGTGCACGTACCACGTGAGTTTATAAAAATGTAAGAATCAGAAACACTCAGTTGACATCTTTAAGAAAATTGGAGAAAAAAAAAACAGATTGTTTGAGAGATTCCTGACTGTGCTTTTTGTCTTAGGATACTTCAGTGGAAAAGGATGGGACAGAGGCACCTGGATTCAAAAGGCGACTTCAGGCAACTGTTTAGGGAGGAGGTGCATGCAGTTTACCAGTCACAGTTGTATTTTATAAACGGCAACTCGATAAGTCCTGTACGACATCCTTATAAAGGGTCGGCGGCAAAGCTATTGACCCCGCAAAGTTAAACATGCTGCCTCTATTCCCAGACGCCCGTGACAGCAGAATAAATACGGATAACGCTGTGGGTCCAAGTCTCGGAAATGTGCGAAGGGGCGGAGCTTAATCAGGCACGGCCCGGCATGATGTTGGCCAGCTGCTGGCTCCGCCTCCTTCCCTTGTCCCTGCAGCTGCCTTGCTTGCATAATCTATCTGGCCTGTGCCAGAATAACTTCCTGTGTGTTCCACCTGGGCTGGACTGGGATTAAAAATCAGCCCTGGAATTTGGCCCATAGAAGCTCACCACACATACATAACTACGGTAAAATTTGCCAACACAGGAAGGAGTGTGGGTCCCCAAGCTTGGGTCAGGGGGAGGGTCCCCACAAAAAATCCCGCCCACCCACACCCCCATTGGCCCACCTTCTGCCTTAGTGACTTAGGTGCTGCGGACATCCTGTCATTTTCAGCTTTAGGAAACTCTCCACCAGGCCAGCCTGTCTTCTCCTCGGCTTAAGCACCCTTCCACACCATCCGAAGTCTACCTTGCCGCACTCAGGTCAGGCTGGGTTACGTTTTCAGTACATGGAGGTTTCCCTGCCCATGGTGGAGGACCCTGACTTTTGACATAATCCTCAGGGCTTCTGTAAATGAGGGAGAAACCCTGAATAAGTCAAGGCGCCCAGGAATGGGTAGTTGGGCTCGGAGGAGCCAGCAGGTTGGATGTAGGAGCCCAGACTGAGCTTTCATCAGGAGGTCAGTTTGTCTAACACTACATTGAGAGCTGGGCTGCTGTGTGTCACTTTGGGCCAAGGCTCCAGGCGTTCAAGCAGAAGGTCACTAGTTCAAATCCCAACGTTGGCAGAGTGGTTTCACAGTTTTGTCCTTGAACAAGACCAGGTTGTCCATGAACTACATATCAATTTAATATTGTTCTATTCTTTACTAATCTCACATGTAAAACATAACATTTAACAGAGGTTTAAATCCCATGACAGATGCTGAGCCTCCAGGAGCTAAAAATGTCCCATTCTGAATCCACTCAGTATGCTTCTAATTTTTTTTTTAAAACGTGTCTTGTACCCGCCGCCTAAGGACCAGATGTGGGGCTTCTGTAAGCCGCGCGTATCCGCAGACGTGCGCTGTGATGTGTGATAATCCAGGCGCGATGACCGGCAGAGCAGCCGAAGCATGGACGGAGGTGAGACAGGAGAGCTGCCAGGCGGGATCCAGGCAATCGGAGCCGTGTTCATGGCAACCGGAGAGCGGACACAACCAGCGACGTGCGCCGTGTCTTTGCGTCTCCCCCGCTCTCCGTGTTCCACCTTCCTGTTTTTAACCCTCTCACCCGAATGGTTTCTCTCCATCATCTCGAAATATCTGACACTCACTTACCCGATTATCCCATATTACCCTGGTTACCGTTAATTTCGTCTCAATGCGTCTCAGTGTCAATGATCGTTACAGCGTCCGCTGACAGTATGAACACCCCGCCCCCAAAGAAAGTGCTCTCCATTCGCTTTATCAGCTCTTTAAGTTCTTATTTTGTGTTAATTGGGGTGTGATCGTGTTTTATAATGCCTACTGACCCACTGAAGTGGCCGACGTTAGCGGTAGTTAAGGAGGACCGCCATAGCTTTATTGCGAGAATATTCTATTATAAACAACAAACTCGTTATATTGGAAAGGTCACTTTGTTTTTGTCGGGAGGGACGCGTACCTAATATATTTTACCTATCTGCAACCTGAAAACAAGATTGTAATTACAGGAATCGGAATTTTCCTCATTTAGATAGACTATAATTTTTGTACTGCATATTAACTCAGACCTCAAAACATCCGTGGATATTATGTACAGAGTTTTACATTGACGTAAATTTCTGCATGTTACTTTGACTATATTTGTTGGTGAAACGAATATAAACTATTGAGATGAATTAAAATGGTTTAATAAGGGACCGTAACAGCGGACGGGGAATTACCTCTCCGTAATTTGAAGGTGGTTTTCTGTCACTCGTATGACATAGTAAAATTTTTTAACTAATTTAGTTTAAAATACCAGTGAAGATTAAGCAGAAAGTTAATCAGTGCATTCTAATACACGCATGTCGGTAAGCGCTTAAATACCGGCCGTCGCTTCAGGATCAGTCACCTCAAAGACATTAAATATCACGTAAAGCATATCGGACTGGATCTATTAATGCTCCACGGACTTTGTGATCATTAGTGTTCAGGTTACACAGTAAGCGCTATAAAGGGACCTGCAGAAAATCGAGCATCATTACGCGGTTATTATAAGGACGTCATTCTATTATTTTCTTATTTGGCGTTGACTCAAAAGCGCCGACCACAGCATCACATCCATGGTTATCAGCATAAGGACCGAAAAAGCTTCCTGACTATGTCCAACCAGGAGGAAACGGTGGCGTGAAATGAGGAGATGGGGTGCTGGTTTGACCGCAGAGCCAGTTAATGTGTCATTGCCTTCGAAAGACTATTTACTCCGAGGCGATATTTAACAACAAAAAAACGTCTCCGGTATCCACTAAAGGCTTTTTGATAGAAGTCCTGAAGTGGAAATGGTCCAGGGCAGCAGAAATGTAGAGGACAACTGCGAACACACGGGAGAGAAAGTGAAGGCAGCGAAACCGGAGCGCAGTCAGCGCGCTCCTCAATTATTCATGGGCTTGGCAGCTACATCCAAAGGGGCAAACTGGTCAGGACCAGGGCACATCGACCAGGACCGGGGAAAACGGGTCAGGACCGGGGCACGTCAGCTAGGACCGGGACACATCGGTCAGGACCGGGGCACGTCGGCTAGGACCGGGACACATCGGTCAGGACCGGGACACATCGGTCAGGTCGAATTAAATGGAATTTGGCGTCTCTCCCGCCTCAGAAACAAGGTGACATTCAAAAGACGCTGAAGGAGACAAACAGCCTTGCAAAAACGTGTGCGATTCACCCCCTACTCAATGACACTGACACTTCCTGCCAGTGCAGAACATTAAAATGACAAAATCCAGATAATATCGTTAACAACAGTCTTTAATATCAAATCACTCCCACACAACCTTAGCGGGGGAGTATGGTATGGACACTGGTAAGTGGCCAAGAGAAAGTGGGAAAATATATATATAAACGACAAAGTAAAGATAGGAACCGCAAAGGCTTAGTTAACCCTTTGAATTTGTGGTAGTTCTTTTACGTTAAAGTGACAAAGTGACTCATGCATATTAGTAGCAAACTGTTTTCATAACTAGCAATTCAAACACAGAAAAGAAACACACGACCAACATGCTATTTGAACAACTTCCCTCTGACAGTCACACACGTAAATATTTTAATAGCCTTGCAGGATTGTGTTGCCCTCGTGCGAGTGTTCAGGTAGCCTACCTGTAAGCTGGGACTCATCCAGAAAAGCGAAGTCCTAACTATCACAGCCGAGACTGCCCCCCCATCCGCCACTCGACCGGGGCTCCAGCGGAACCCGCGGCACGACCCGGGCGAAGGGCACCAGGCGCGGAGCTGGAGAGCAGAGAAGCGCAGAGGAGGCGTGAGTCCGGCAGGAGGGACATCACTGCTAAGAGATCCAGAAGGGAGGGAGGGAGGGAAGGAGAGAGGGAGCGAGGAAGAAGAGCCAGGAGAAGAGGAGGAGACGGGGGGGGGGGGGGGAGGGGGGGTGGCCCTTGGAGGAAGGCAAGTAGGTGACAAACAGACAGGGATATGGGGCATGAGAAGAAAGCGGGAGAGAGGGATGAGAAAGAAAGCAAGGATGAAGGCAGGAAACCCTTAAATGGCTGTAACAGTGACTGACGTTGTGCCTCATGGCGCCCCAAGGGTTTGCAGAGGGCTGTGACCAGAATGCAAATTCTCCTGCAAATATAGCGCCATAGCCCCATCGCCCCCCCCCCCACACACACACACACACACACACCCACGCTGCTCACACAAGCACATAACCCCTGTAACGAGAGGAGAGGCTGATGCTGGGGGCAGGGTGGTAAAGTCACGTCACATGAAATCCCCCAGAATGCCGTTTGCCTCCAATAGGGCCATTTTGTGGGAGATATACTATATTGCCAAAGGTATTGGGACGCCTGCCTTTACACACACATGAACTTTAATGACATCCCTCCCATTCTTATTACACAGGCTTTAATATGGAGATGACCCTCCCTTTGCAGCTATAACAGCTTCAGCTCTCCTGGGAAGGCTGTCCACAAGGTTCAGGAGTGTGTTTGTGGGAATGTTTGACCATTCATCCAGGAGAGCCTTTGTGAGGTCAGGCACTGATGCTGGACGAGAAGGCCTGGCTCGCAGTCTCCACTCTAATTCATCCCAGAGGTGTTCTGTCGGGTTGAGGTCAGGGCTCTGTGCAGGCCAATCAAGTTCCTCCACACTAGGCTCGCTCATCCATGTCTTTATGGACCTTGCTTTGTGCACTGGTGCTCAGTTGTGTTGGAACAGGAAGGGACCATCCCCAAACTGTTTCCACAAATATGGACGCATAGAATTGTCCAAAATGGCTTTGAATGCTGCAGCATTAAGAATTCCTTTCACTGGAACTAAGGGGCCAAGCCCAACCCCTGAAAAACAACCTCGCACCATAATCCCCCCTCCACCAAACTTTACACTTAGCACAATACAGTCAGGCAAGTAACGTTCTCCTGGTAACCGTCAAACCCAGACTCGTCCACCAGTTTACCAGACAGAGAAGCATGATTCGTCACTCCACAGAACACGTCTACACTGCTTTAGAGTCCAGTGGCAGTGTGGTTTACACCACTGCATCTGACGCTTTGCATTGCACTTGGTGATGTAAGGATTGGATGCAGCTGCTCGGCCATGGAAACCCATTCCATGAAGTTCTCTACGCACTGTTCTTGAGCTAATCTGAAGGCCACATGAAGTTTGGAGGTCTGTAGCTATTGACTCTGCAGACAGTTGGCGATTCTGCACACTGTGTGCCTCAGCATGCGTTGTCCCAGCTCTGTGATTTTACGTGGCCTACAACTTCATGGCTGAGTTGTTGCTGATCCAAATGGTCTTCACTTTATTATAATAGCAGTAACAGTTGACCGTTGAACATTTAGTAGTGAGGAAATTTCACAAATGGACTTATTACACAGGTAGCATCCTATCCCGGTACCACCCTTGAATTCACCGAGCTCTTGAGAGCAACCTATTCTTTCACAGATGTTTGTAGAAGCAGACTGCATGCCTAGGTGCTTGGTTTTATAAACCTGTGGCTATGAAAGAGATTGGAACACCTGAATTGAATTATTTGTGTGGGGTGCCCCAATACGTTTGGCAATATAGTGTATCTCATGTTATCGTCTCCTGGTGAAATGGGATTTAAATGCAGCGATACGTGTCAAGAACCTTACACGGTCTAACAATGTATCACTGCAACAAAGAATTTTCCCTTTACGTTATTAATAAAATAATCTAATTTAATCCAATGATACAATCCCAGCGTTGGGATTTCATTTATTTAGTATTTGTTAGCCAAAGCTCTTGTTCAAACCAACATCCAAGTGAGGAAAGTGTTGAGGTCAGAGAGCAGGGCACCTGAGAAGAGGAGTAGAGGCAGGAGTCAGCTGGGACCCCTCACCTCCTGATCTACCCACCACCCCCAGAGAAGAGGAGTAGAGGCGGTAGTTACGTGGGACCCCTCACCTCCTGAGCAGCATTCCACCCCCAGAGAAGAGGAGCAAAGGCGGGGGTCAAAAAGAACAGACATCCCGTACTTTTACATAACGTCATATTATACACTCCCATAAGTCTATACATGATGTGCCCCGGTCTTTAACGTCACAGAAAGGTGCCATTGTGTGTTAAGGAGCAGAACATGTTTAAACCTTAAAGGAAAAGGCGTATCATGTCACCAAAGCCAAGCCAATCCTCTCCTATGTCCTTAATGCAATCTCGTTTGGCCTTTCGTCTTCACAACTGCCTCTAATCTTTGTTGCCATGGCAATTGCCAGAGGTAGTCACATCCGCTCATGGTGTAATGAGGACAACGGCCAGAGGGCCAATTAAAGTGCTGTTAGGGGACTTTTCCAGCCTCCGCTCTCAGGCCTGCAGATTCTGCCTTATTCTGCGGGTGTCAGCAGGTAGCTGCTTCAGATACATATAGATATAACAAGATGATGATGTAGAAGCTAATTGGAAGGTGGCACCTTTTTCCTCAAGGAGCTGGAGGTTCATAGCTGCCGCTGACTTAGGGAGTTGGCAGGGTTCTGTCGAGGCACGACGTTTCCCAGACTCATTCCCGGACACTTCTTTTTTGACGTTGTTCCATCATGCTCCCAACAGCAGGGAGACATCAGCGTGCCGCTCAACCTGATCCAACTGTGTGACTATGCACAGGGAGAGGATTTTTACCCCTAATCAGAGATGGTACAGTCCATCACCATATTGACCCAATTGCCATCAGATGCCAGCTAATTGTTTTGAAAGCTAATTATTGGCTGGCAGACAGCTGGTCAGCGTGAAATCTCAGCATCGCAGCTTCTTTTCATCTAAGTATGAAGTGTTTGGTGGTGGCGGGGGGGGGGGGGGGTGCACCTCCATCCTTTATGGCTGTGTAACCAGATCTTCACTGGGTGTCATTGTTTGTCCTGTAAGGGACATATTCAGGGGTAAAAAAATATATAACAACCTCCCTTGATCTCTTCCCTCCACTACATTTGTTGACCTTCTCTGGAGCCACTGCCAGCTCTCTCATCGCTATCGTAACCCTGGGGTAGGGGCCGGTCATCCTGCCACATCCCCCCTCCCCCAACATACACCTCAATTTGTGATTCATGATCTATTATTATTACTTTTAGTCTAATTTAGAAGAGCAGCAGTGGGCTCCGGAGTCAGAGGGGCAGGGATGGAGGTGTAGAAGGTGGAGCGACTTCTCCATCTGAGACGGCTTCTCTACTGGATCCACATCCAGCATGGTGCTTCTACTTAAACTGCACTGAGGAAATTCTGGAAGCATGGAAGTTCTTACTGCTGCTGCTGTGTGAACGAGACAGCGGATGGGGCGGAAGACTGGGGACCTCCATCCGATCAGGCCGCTGACTGTTCCACGAGTCCTCAATCAGGTCACCTGACCAGCTCTAATCACATGACCCAGAGGGTTTTTTTAAAAAAAAAAAACATTGGTGAAATTTGCTTAAAATTCTGTTGCATTTACTGAAATATCTGAAACTGTTATTTCAATGGTACGAAGGTATCATCCCGGCTGGGACTTGCTACGTCTCTTGTAGTTCATTAAATTGGTAAATGTGGCAGTAAAATAAAATGTAAGGATTAGATAATGGCCTGGTAACGTCACACTCATCTGTTCTGCATGTAACCAGCCCCAGTGCTGTAGCAGACAGGGACCTGATCTCTCCTGCAGGTGCCGAGGTTTCCTACGTAAGGTGAGACACGTCACAGGGGACCACTGACTGGAAGGTGCTGCTTCTGAGTCTGAGAAACACTTCCATGATTATCCTGATTGCCCCCAGTAATAATATTCAGCTATTTAAAGGGTACATGACATGCAAGTCAATTTGAAAGGTCAAATAAGTAGCAAAATAGCAGCAATCTAAAAACCTTCTACAGCAGAGTGAGTCTTGCAGCGTTTATGGGTCATTCTGAATACGCAACATTGTGTTTGTATTCCTCGTACAGGACATTCACTGTGTATTTTATCACATGCATCCATGGTGCACAGACGGCCATGTGCCTCGCATGAAGGCGAATTCAAAATGTGCTCGTTTTGGATTCCAGTGCCTCGGCGGCTCCCTCTAGTGGTCAGTCAGAAGTTCTGCACGCGAGCTCACCTCTACCTCAGCCTCTGCTACAGCCCGACTTCTGGCTGAGTGAGGAATGGAATATGAGGAAGCGAAACTTGACAGGGGTGCGGTACGAGCCTGCAGTAGAGGCTGGGGGTGTGTCCTCACAGGACATCCGCTTGCTACGTGTGCCAGACCCGTTTTTTAATTTAACCGTGCCGAGTCACTTGCTTCCGTTACAAGTTTTGGAAGCTGGGATTCCCTCGGACAGGCCCGAGTCACCCTGCTGCGGTTGCTCTGCCGCACTGTAACACACCCATTAGCGATACCTCATCTGCGTACATAACTCACTGTACTTATTGTACTGTTGTATATTTTTGTACCTGCTGTATGTATTCCAGCATCCCCTGGCACCAACATGCACTCCTGCACCTTTTATACATTAACAACACGTCCAGGTTATATTTCTGTGACCAGCTGTTTTGTTCAGGCATGTAACCAGGCAGAAAATTACAAGATGGAATCTCCCCCCCCCCCCCTCCTTTTCCAGTTGGCAAGATCTACTGAGAGGGACCTATGGGTGGTGTTAGGGTGGGGGCCCTAGGGGTGGGGCTGTTAGGCAGTTACAGGCTGGATTGTGCATCTGTACCTTCTGTATATATGTTTGCCACTGACACCCAGAGACAAACTCCCTGCATGTGTGAACATACTTGGCCACATGAACTCGATTCTGAGGTTGCAGCTCATGTTGCATGTTAGCAGTCCGGAGCATCTGAAATCATGGTGACACAGCAGGGCAGAGTAAAGAGCAGAACTTTATTAAAATTGAAACACTAATTACATTAAATTACATACAGATTACTTACATGAAGTATTCACATTCTTTACATGGACAACCAATGCAGTGGTGAAGGACCTGGGGTCATGGTGACCATGAGGGCGTCGGCTCAGATCCCGCGTGGGACAAGCTGCTGTATCATAGGAGTAAAGAAGCACCTGAAAGGCTGGCAAATTACAAATAGTAAAAAGGAGCAGAAACTGAGAGTAAAGTGGAGGCGGTCAGCCTGAATACGACACCCAGCTAAGCAAAGGAACAGAAATGCTTAAACCACCTCTATACAGTGACACCAAACGTTTCAACATCAATAAAGGAGGAGTGAACGGAATACTTTGTTAGCTATAGCATGTTCACAGCAAATATCACCTAAGATGAGGTGTGGGGCATTCAAGAGTCATGTGATCGCTTACCAGGGCTCCCCCGTATCAGTACTCCCAACCGGGCAGGGTGCTGATCTGATCCAGCAACGCACTGGATTACAGGGTCTCTGTGCTAATCCTGCGGGGTATAAACTCGGCGCACGTCCACTGAAACCGTCTGCACGTCAAAGCCGAAGCTGATTTAAAAATGCTAATGGATCACAGGTCTCAAGTCCGCCTCCCATGCTTCACTTAATTAGACGTTAAGTGGGGGGGGGGGGGGGTCTGCTCGCAGTCGGGAAGCAGAAAGGACATCCGGCAGCCTTCCCATCCGACAGCGAGCGGGTGGATCTGACCCCCCCACGCCCCAGCCAAGGGACCGGATGGAGCAGTGTGCCTGGGGAACATCGCTGCATCGCCGCCCACCTTCCTTTGCCCGAGTGACTTTACACCTCAGCAGTTAGAAACGTGCCAAAACACTGCGCTGGTGCTCAAACAGGGGGCGACTGAGGCGAGACCCAGACCTAACGGCAGGTCCTGGCTACTGCGAAGCACCTTTGGTGCTCCAAGAATTAGGGAGCAGCTGCTGAATAATAAGCTTTGTGGATTTTTTTCAGACTAATTTCTTTTTTTATGATTGAGTTTTAATTACGCTCCCCCCCCCCCCCTCCCAAGACGAGAAGAAACAAGAGCCGGAGAGCAGCTCTTGTAAGGAAAGTGGTCATGCTTCTTCCAAGCCAAACGATCCCCAGCGAGGAGCCTGGAGTAAATGGGGGGGGGGGCTTTCACGCACAGATGCAGTCATCCTCAAGCTTGAGGTCTGATTCAATCACAATGAGAGTTATGGGAGACGCAGACATTCCCCTGCAGGACCCCCCCAAGTTCACAAGCTCGCCACCAACTCTCCTTCTCAAAAAATAAAATATATATAGATATAATAACAGAGTAAAAGCAAATGAACACTCAGCAGTGAGCTATGAGATGCTGCTTCAAGCCGGCAGGGCGTCCTGTGCTGGCGGGTGACTGAGCACACGCTCGCTGCAGCAGCGTGGGTGAGACGCAGGCTCCCAGATGGATTGCTGTTTACTGCGACGGTAAGGTTTGGGTGGTGGGTTGTGTGTTTGCTCCCTCGCACGGCCGCCTCACAGGCTCCGCCCCATGATGATTACGTCCTTGGGGAAGCCCTCCATCTTGGCCACTTCAAAACAGCCCAGTTTGCTGTAGAAGTCCATCATCCGCTTGTCGGTCTGCCTCACTTCACAGAAGGCCCCGTGGGATCCTTGGGGGGAGGGGGATAAGGTAACCGACTTATTGGCCCTCAAGAATTTACATTTAAATCATTTATCTGACACTTTTATCCAAATAAACTTACAGTAGAGAGACAGGATTACAATTTATGTGCTTCCCGGGATTTGAACCGACAACCTTTGCATTATTAGCATAATGCTCTACTTGTTGACCTACAGGTTTCTCACCAAAACGCTCAAAAACCAGCAAAGCTCACCCCACCACCAGAAGACGGCGGGGTAGGTCTTTAACTAGCCTTCCAGTGCTCCATGACACACGGAAGGCCGGACCCTCCCGGCTTTACCCACCACTGGCTTTGAGTGACGACAGCAGGCATCCCATCATGCTCTTCGCCACGCTGGGGTCTGTAACCTTGGTGTGGATTTGCACCTTGATCAGGGAGGGGAAGTTACTGAGGAAGGAGTCTGGCAGACCTTCCTCTTCCTCCTCCTCGTGGAAGCTCAGCATCATTTTCTAGATGACAGAAGCGGGGAGACCGGGTACGAGTGAGCCAGGCTAAGACAGGATATGCTCTGCCGCGGACAGTGCAGGCTGGACAGCAGCGGGCAGTCAGACCGCCGCCGGGACGCAGCCCCCTAGCGCCCCACCTCAGCCTCAGTCAGGTCCTTCTCACAGTCTGGCTTGTTGTACTTCTCCTGCATGCTAGGGATCCAGCTCATCCTGCACTTCTTGGCGAAGGGCTTGACGTCGGCCGTGCCCAGCGCATAGCCGCAGATACCCTCCTCATCCTCCAGGACGAAGCCGTAATCAGGGCTCAGGTTCAGAAGGCCTCCGACAAACCTGGGATAAAGTTAATTGTTGACACACCACAGAGCACACAATGAAATGTGTCCTCTGCATTTAACCCATATGTGACAATGTGACATGGCAGGGGGCAGCTAATTCAGCTGGGGGCGGAACCTCACTCAGGGTACCTCAGTGGTGCCTTGCTGGTCGGGGATTCGAACCTGCAACATTTCAATTACAAGTCTGCTTCCCCAACCATCAAGCCACCACTGCCCAGGTACCCAAAACACCCCCTACTGGTCAGACCCTGCAGTGCACAAAGTATACAGCAACACCCTGCCCCAAATGAACACCGTGGGGACTCACCTGTCGCCAATGAGATCCGGCTGCTCTGGGAAGGGGCCCCCGTCCACCCCCTCCTTGTACATCTCCCTGCATATCTTGTACACAGCAGCCTGAAATGGACGACGAGATACAGAGATGAGGTAGGAGGACCGGGGGCTGAAACTGCTCTTCAGAACCGACAGCACGGTAGAAACACTGAGCGCCTCCGTTAGCTTTCTGTCACTGCTAAGTGGTGACAGGATGGCCAGCAGCGCATAGCTGACAGGCGCAGAGAGCGGCTCGCACGGGGGCCGTCAGGTATGCTGCGATGGCAGGTCTCCCCCGCACTGACCTCGTCCTTGGTGAAGTACGGCCTTATGGAGTATGTCTTGGAGGTAGGCATGGAGGGAGGCGGCTGGTGGAAAAGGTCGTTAGCCCCATCGATGGGCAGCAGACGCTGTGGACGGTCAAAAAGGGAAGTTCAGGGGGTCGCCCATAGCACCAGGATCTCCACCGGAGTTTCACAGATCTTCTACACTCAAAACTAAACGTATGTACCTAAAAAGGCCATCACAAAACTGTCTGGAGGCACTGATACTGCTTCGCGTTCAGACTTAAATCTAACACTGTGCTTTACTCACCAACACTACACTGGCTGCCCTGGTTCTAATTCAGCCAATCGGGAATAAGCACAGCACTCTTTGGTACTTTTCCTTGGGTGCTTGTGCGCCTGCGAGCTAGCCTGACTCTCTCAAACAGTCCGTACGTCACATAGCGATTAGCAAACAAGAGAGAAACCGTGATGGGCCCTGTGAGAAAAGACTTGGTCTGAAAAGGGTGCGACTGGCTGTGGAGATGCTGCTGCCCCCCCCGAACCCTGCCACCTCATGGGGGCACTGTCGCTGCGCGGGGGGGTCCTGCAGAGAGAGGCGATGACACAGGGGACGTGGACATGCCGGTTGGAACAGGCAAGCGGGAGAAGCCTGGAATGGCTTGGCTTGCTCTCAGCGAGGAGGTGGAGCCAGGGTTCGATCGCGGCCTCTGCGGACAGGCAGGCGGCGCAGCGCGGCGCCCCCCCGGGCCCTCAGCGCGGGCCTCATCGCGGAGCGCGTTTTCTGCGTGCTGGACGCGGGCGCAAGGACGCTGCGCAGGAAGGGGGAGGGGCTCTTATCACTGTGCTTCCTGCAAAGAAATGAGATGTCATGAATGCAGAGCCTAGCTGCGCTGCGCGTTTGTGCCTGCGCTGTGAGTGTGGGGGGGAGGGGGAGCAGCATCGCCTGCGCAGGGGCTGAGGAATGCAGCCGGCCCCTGTGGAGAGTCCACTTTAAGGCAAAGGGGAGAGCTCCGGAACCTTCCGCTTTAAGGCTTGACTGTTAACCCCTACCTCCCCATTACAAGTATCCAAGGCGTGACTGACTGGCACCTTAAAGGCAGACCAAGCTTCCTCGCTACAGCGGCACACACACCGAATTTCCTTCACAGAACAATCAGTGGGACATGATACCTGCAACTCCCCCGCCAGACCGCCCCTAAAGGCCCACGGCTCGGGGTCTCCGCCTAAGAACTGTGCCGAGGACTGACTACGGCACCCTGTGGGGATCAGAGCCAAGCGGAAAGCATTACGACAGAGCGATGGGCATGGCAGCCACGCCGAGAGCAACAACTGTGTCCATACTAAAAGATACAAGTACAAAAGACAAGTCAAGAACAAGAAGAGACTTCAGATGCAGGATCCCTGGAGCTCTGAACTTGGCAGATGCTTCTATCCGAAGCAAAACACAAATGAGGACCAGAGATCTGAGCTGGCCAGTTCCGGGAGCAATAGGTGTTAAGGGCCTCCTTCAAGGGCCAAAATGTGCTAGGCAGAGGATATGAACCAGCAACCTTCTGATTACAGGCAGAGAGACCCAACTCAGAAATAAGTCGATTTTTTTGCACCAGCCAATCCGTGTGCGAGTACATCATTAAAAGGCACATTGTGTGTGTGTGTGTGTCTGGACAGCTTCACCCACCAGGACTCTGCCTGCCCCCTGTCTGTGAGGAGCTCAGATATACTGTAGGGGGGGTGTTTCACTGCCGCACATTTTTGTAGCTCAAACCGTTCGTGCTCCAGGGTACCTCATACTGCACCCAAAGTCACGTTTCTCAAGTGTGTGCCTGGCCATGTGATGCTAGAGAAGGACACCTGGCGTAAAACAATTAAAGGGTTTTTCATGTGAAGGAAGAATCCCTCATAACAAGTAGTTTCAGGCTGGGTAATGAGGCCGAGAGTTACGCAAGCCCAGTGACATGTAAAGCCCAGACCTCTGAGGTCCAGCGAGAGCAGGGAATCTGGGAGGCGGGGGTCTCCTTCTCGAGTCACATGGCAAGGCACGAACAGCACAAAGGCAGGAGGAGCACTCCCACCTCTCATTGGCTGACCCAGCTGAGCTGGCTGTGACAGCTGCCCTTAAAGCGCCGGTACTCCCGGTGCTTCCTGAGCACCGGGGTCTAAGGTGCCCCTCCCACGCACTGGTCCCCTTAAGCAGATCACTCTCTTCAGCTTATGGCCCAGATATTATTAAACAGCAGGGAAGACTGAACTCTCCTGGGGCTATTGAAGCAAGCAGCCCCCCCCAGCATAGAAAAAATACCCATTTTTGTTACAAATCCAGCTCTAACCCAGCTGGACGTTTCTGTGCATAACAAAAACCTAACAAAAGTTCAGCTGATAAATGGTGCCAGAATATGTCAAATAAATGACACACGGTCACACCTGGAGGCAATACTTCTTAAAGCAACAGGCCTCTCTGCCACATATATACATGGCCTAGAGGAGGACACTAACTAGACACCAAGTACTGGCATCCGTTACACATTTCAAAGTCTCACTTAACATCAGTGCTCACTTTGTGACAGTCACTGAGTACCAGCAGTACCCATTCCTAAGTTTATGTACTTGCTACCCCTAAAGGCTTGAAGGGATCTGAGGGCAGTGTCCGAGCCAGCTCACCAGGGTCTAACAGTTACGCAAGCAAATGTAAAGTAAAAAAAGAAAAAAAAAGAAACGTAACAACCGAAAGCCTGTGAGGGAGAAGAAAGTTAACGCGCTGAGAGATGCCCGTCGCTAACGCTGCGCGGATGTGGCGCGAAACCCAAAGGGCAAAGACAGTTCAGCAGGAGAACATAAGGAGCACTAGCACGCGGCGGCCATTTTGGATCCGACAGCCGCAGGCGCCGGTCAAGAGGACTCTTCCGTCTGTTTGTGGGGTGGAGAGAAAACAGCAGAGGGAGTCGTTAGTAAGGGTTCAGAGCACAGGACCTGGCAGCGACCATCTGAGTACTGCCTGAACCGTCTATGGCTGGCGGTAAAACTGGGAGGAGGAACCTACACCAAGATGGCAGACCTTCCAAAGGAAAGCGAGATTTCAACACAGGACCCAAGCACACCTCCAGCACCACAGGAGCTGATGACAGCATTTGGCTTTTATGGAGAAAGACGCAATTGTCCAAGCAGCTCTGCACAAAGACCCAAAGGGGCTGCTCGGCTTGGCAGAATGATTACTGCCGATTGGTGCATAATTAATTTTCTTAAATGGTTAAACGTAACAGATGGGCATGAAACAAGCCCATATCCTTATCGGGAGGAATGGACTGGAGAGACTGGGGGGGGGGGGGGGTCACCCGACTGCTGCAGCCAGTACTCAGTCAGTCAATGATACACAGATAAAATCAAAAGATCAACACACACAGATACAAGCATGTCGCACAATACAGGAAAGCAAGCAGGCAACACGCTACATTAGCCCAAGAACTCTGTCTAGTGAAACCAGGAACCTTAAGCCGGTTCTCTGCCAACACTGACAAGTTTAACACTGAACTCTGTGTATGGCGTCTGAACACCCCCTTTGCCGCTAAGAGACGGCAAGGAGCAGAGTTCCTAAAAAGAGCGTGAAGTTGGCAGACATTGACTGCACTTGTTAAATCTCTCAAGGATTTCAAATGCCAAGTACGTTATCACGGTCCTGAAGAAATATGGGTTTTGCTAAAACTGGTGCAGAGCGCACACCGTCTCGCATGGTGCATGGTGCAGAGCGCACACCGTCCCGCATGGTGCAGAGCGCACACCGTCCCGCATGGTGCAGAGCGCACACCGTCCCGCATGGTGCAGAGCGCACACCGTCCCGCAAGGTGCAGAGCGCACACCGTCCCGCATGGTGCAGAGCGCACACCGTCCCGCATGGTGCAGAGCGCACACCGTCCCGCATGGTGCATGCTGCAGAGCGCACACCGTCCCGCAGAAAAACAAATCCTTCCCTAATGTCCTTGGGCTAACCTAGCTACTGTGCTGCCGTGACGCCCGCCAAACGCAGCGGGAACCTACCCAGCCACTGAACGAATGATTTGACCATGGACACGATGCTCTTTATGTCCCAGATGTAGGGATACAGGTCGTACAGGATGGTGCGGTTGGCCGAGTTGGACAGCCTGGTGAACATCCTGATGACGGAGCAGCACATCTCCTCGAACTTCTCTGCTCTGGAATGCCACTCTGCCTCCTACAGGCAGGAAGACAAAAAGACAAGTTAGCATTTAGCGCATTTAGGCTCAATAATGCAATAATAGTGTAATGCTGCTATGGAACGATATAAGCAGGCGTCTGTATAGTGAGTTTACTATTGCTGCCCTTATTAGCACTAAAATGTGTGATACTGCTAAATTAGCCACGGCAGGCTAATGGCACCTTGTCGGGATCCTTGGTGTCGGCGTTGACGCTGACCACGCTGCTGTTGGCGCGCAGCCAGTTGAACTCGCGGAGCATGTGGGCGGCCTTGGGCCCGTGCTCATAGGGCAGGTAGAACAGCTCCGCCAGCAGGCTCAGGTCCTCCAGCGTAAGGGCCTCAGCCGCATATAGCGGCTTCTCCCCGGGGCCCGGCACGAAGGGCTCTCGGCCCAGCTGCTCGTCCGTCTGCATGGGCGCCACATCACCGCCCGGGTCCTCTGGTGCGGTGGGAGGCGGAGCTTCCGGGGAGGCGAGCTCGCCAGCGGCCTCGCGGTCTGTGTCCATGGGCCTGAGATCCTCAGCGGCCTTGGCACCCTCAGTGAGGGCGGGGTCAGCGACAGCAACGGCGTCCGGATCATCGGGCTTCTCAGCGGCGGTCTCCATGGGCTCCTCCTCGGGCTCCCGCTTGGCCGGGTCCCGTTGCCCTTCCCCCACGGCCGGCACCCGGCTCATGATGGGCTGCTGGTAGACAGTGGTCACTGTGGTGGACGAGCCGAGGCTGGGGGAGGTGACGGAGGCCACGTCCACCGCCGAGCTCTTGGGGCCGCTGTGGGGCACCTGCCGACCTGTTTGCAGGGGAGCAGCAGCAACCCGTTGTAAACATCCGCAGAAACCCAGGGAAACATTCATGCAACAGTCTGAGCCACCCATGAGTGGGAGGAGTTACACCACTGCATTATTCATGAGAGAGACTCTGGGTGCCGCCCCTTAGAATACTGCACGGTTTGCTTCGTATCTTGGAAGGCTACAGGAGGAGTGCACGCTTCGGATGCGAGCGGGGAACCGTGAGGGAGGGTGGGCAAGCCCTTACTGTTGTACTGGTGGGGCTCCCCGAACTCGGCCAACCAGTCAGTGAGCGCCAGTTTGAGAGCCAGCTGGGGGCTGTAGAGCACGTCGGTCTCCAGCTCCTCATCGCTGCCCTCGTTCTCCAGACGGATCTGGATGGACACCGCCGTGTCCTCACCATCCGCTGGGGAGAAGTGGGCACGGGGTGTTAGAAAGAACAGAGAGTGTGTGACCGACCCGGGGGGGGGGGGGGGGGGGGAGCAGGAGGGAAAGAGGCCTCCTTTCTGGGTTGAGAGAGCGTCTGAGATGTTCTCAGACAGTCCGAGAGTCTAACCCCTGCTTGTGTTATATTTGGATTTTACCATCGTATAGAGAACAAGAGACATTTCTGTATTAGAAATAACAATTGTGGTAATAATAATAAAAATAATAATGACGACAATAACAATGATATGCATCCTGGGTATGGGGCAGTGTACGGTGTTGGAAGAAACAAACACAGACTCGGCGACAATGGTCTATGTCACACAGCAGTAAAAACTTGAAATATTAATTTTAACAAACTGTAACCAAGGAACCCCACTGCTCACATGCCGCCGCCTTCCCCTTTAAATGTCATTATTACATACACACACAGATTTCGCTTTCACTTGCAATAAGCCCAGATCCCGATTCTGCAGGCAGAGGAAGCAGACAGACTTACTCATGACCACATCCTTGCGCACACCATTCATGTTGGACTTGTACCAGGTGGCCAGGGTGTGGATCGCCACAAAGTTGGACTCGAATTCACAGTTGGGGTTGGTGAGGACCCCCTTCAGGCGGGGAATGAGCTCTGTGGATCGTCCCTTATAGGGGCCCAGGAAGAGCCGCTTCTGGTCATAATCGTTGGCATGGATGTTGTCCCAGATAACTGGGGCTCTCTTCAAAATTTTCGTCACCTCCTCGATGGACTCAACCGTTATGTCTTTTGACACTACTTTGGGACCTGGAGAAAGATGGGGGAAAGTGTCCTCAAAATTTACGTTTTTGGGGGGAAAATGTTTTAATGTAGATGATATTTTAAAAAATATCTCACACAAAGAGGAGACAACAGGTAAAATGACTTCACACTCTGTGACAGAATGCATTGCATAACTTCCAAGAATCCAGGGAAGAGACCCAGAGGACTTGCCTGTCCACAGCACCTCGATGCCCGGCAGCAGCTTTTCCCCGACTGTCCTCAGGTAAGGAGACTGGGAGACACTGGGGCAGCAGAATGTTCCACAGTATTCTGCGAGACATCGAATGCATTGAGACAAAAGCGTGAGACATCATTTCCATTAGACAGAGCATGTGCAGTTAAATAAGCTATTTTCCTACAGAGAAATGAGAAAAATGTGTGAGGAACATTATCTTCTACTGTGAAGAACATAGCAGCAATGTATAAGAATACGAAGACAACCAGCCCGACATGCCACAGGAAACAAGCGGTCAGTCTCCTTGTAGGACGGCACAAACAAGAACATGGAGTTTCCACACAACTGTAATCAGTCACCCCCCCCACCTGTGGGACAGAAGAGGAACGTCTCTGGCTCTCCCAGGTACTGGTAGATCTCGTTGGTGATGGACACTTGAGCGTGTGCAAAGGAGCTGAACACCTCCTTGTCCGCAGGGCACATATTGGGATCGATGTCATCGAAAAGCAAGGCGAAGGACTTACACCCGAACTGAGACACCTGGAGGAGGGGAGACAAGCACTGTGACCCTGCCTTGCCCTTTAGAACAGTCATTTAATATTAAAATAAGCACAGTGTGTATTTCTAAACATGCACAGGAGCCTAATAAACAAAAGTGAGAGTTATTAAAGGCAACTTTAATCTCCATTGGATCTGCTACAAACATCAGGATGTAACAGTAAACAGACATTTCTCAAGCAGAGCCCCTGAGGTGTAACGCCAAGCCATAGGCCACATAAGACCTTCTCCTATTGGATGGATTCGCTGTTGTGGCGACGGCGGCTCCCCTTTCCCGATACCTGGTCCAGCTTCCTCTTGAGCGTTGACACTTCCTTCTGGTTGGAGAACGTGATGTCCAGCCCAGGGGAAATGGCATAGATGAACTCGATGCCGTGTTCTTTCGCAGAGGCCATGAGGGTCATCAGTTGCTCTTCCAGAGACACAAACAAAGGGAAATTAGCCGTCTAACTATACGAATGTCCTAAATGAGCAGCAAGGAGGAGATTCAACATAATGGGATGAATCACTTATTCTCACCTGCCTCTTCGACCGAATACATTTCCCTCCAGAACATTCTGTGCTTATAGTCATCCTTTGGAGCATATAGGTATGTGTTCAGGCCCCATTTCTGCTGCCTGCAAAATCAGATTTTATGCTCTCAGAATACAGCCCATTGTTCGAAAACACCTTCAAACACAGATGGAAACTTACATGGAAGGATTCTTAAAAATACATACGCACAACAGATGCATACTTCAATTACAGAAATCGATACATTTAACGAGATCTGCTTTTAGCACACGGGGTAATGTTAAATCCAAATCAATCAAGGAAATAACAGTAAGAAAATGTCCAGGATTTAGCAGTAGATTCAGTACGAATCAGTAGTTTAAGAGGCACCTTTGGAGCTAAAGGTCACCGGTTCATGTCCCAGGTAAGACCTGCTATAAACTTGAGTACTTAACTGTAAATAATCAACTGCTAAATAGATAACACACAGGAGAGTGATCTCTGGACCAAGTAATCAGAACAAGCTGGAATCATTACCTCCTGAAAAGCTCCTTCCTTTGTTCCATAGTCCATGGCCGTCCGTAGAAACCTGTCAAACAACAGAACAGGCCAATTACCAAAAACGCACACCGTGACCCTTATTCCTGGTTAGGGAGAACATGGTGGTTCTCACTTCCGTAACGCACGTGCGTCCGCCCGTTTACGGTACCCTCACTCACGCTGCCCTGCTTATCTGCAAACCAAAATTAGGGCACGCTAACCGCACCAGTGTGATGCCAGTGACAAGCTAAATTAGGAAGAGCCTGAATAGCGGTACAGCAAAATGTGCACAATCGAGCCAGACGGGCAGAATCGGGCTTTCCGGGGGGGTTAAATCTCAAGTCAGCCACGGAGTGACCCTATTTTAGAAACAGCCCTAAGTACTACGTGACAAAATAAATCCCAGAGGCACCCCATGCCATCCTGCTTTTCTCACCCTCCACCACGCCGCTGATGAATTTCCGATGGCCGGTTCTCTCGACCTCGATGGTACCAGGCTCCTCAATCGGAGCCTCAGCGGCCACGGGGCTAGGGGCCACGGGCTCGTCGGGGCGCTGAGCGGAGCCCATCGTCTTCTCCTCCTGGACCATCTCTGTGAGCCAGCTACCCTCCCAAGCGGCGCCGAGCGCTGCAGCACCTGCTAGGGACAAGACCTCCGCTCGTGAACCAGCTACGCCAAAGCAAAGACGCAGGGTCGGGCTACTGACAGAGGAGCCACCGAGCTAACGCGCTAAACACGCCGTTAGTCAGAGGGGATGAACTTATAAAGCTCGGTTTTTATAGAGGTAAAGACGCTCTCGTATATCTCTATATAAACGACATTTTTCCGGGTTATACTACTTTAATTTTTTCGTTATACCGTAATTATTCCCCCGCCGTGTCTTGCCTTCCTTACCAGCTCCTTGATTCTTCCTGTTTACACCGACTGCGCAGGCGCAGCAAACCGGATCAGACCGGTTCCCACAACGTCAGAAACAAATAAGGGGAGTAAAAAACGCATAAACCAAACAGGTAGGATATTATTTTTCATTGTGGTCGTCGAAGAAACGTCAAACATCCGTTTTAGATTATTAATATTTTCACATAAATCATTTTATTTTCACCGTGTTTTGAATGGGTCGTCCCATAATTACGGTGTCCGATTTAGAAATCCGCTAGGGAAGGGGGGCCTTAAAGGCGCCGTACACATTTTACTACGCAGGAGACTTCGATCTAGTAATGATGTTTTTCAATAAATGTATGCGTTCCTTGACATTACAATTTTTTCATGGCATCCTTAAAAAGGACAGTGGCCAAGACTAACTGCAAATATCTTCCGCATCAGTAATAATTCACCAAGCACATCATTATTCATGGATACCCGGGCCCCAGCCTTTACCGTCACTGCTATGTAGTATTCCACGTAAAACCACAGCATGGAATTCATGCGATTTAAAAGCCTAGAAGAGCGCCATCATAAATGTTTTTATAAAGACATATAAACTAAAATGCGATATGCGCGGTCTGCATATCGAAACAATGGCGTTTTCTCATCTACACAATTACATTCTCATATCAGCCCATGCCGATATACAATTCTTACCTCTACATTCAACTAGTTGGTGTTTTAAAATAAGTCTACAACATAAAAAAGTTATTTCAAATAAAGGTATTAGGGAAAAATGCAAGCCAAAAAAAGACAAGAATTTTAAAATTGTTTTTTAATGTTCTGCATTACATTTTCATTCCACATTCTTCCAAGCATTTAGGAAAGAATACATTCCATTTGTTTCCTTACCCATCATCATATTTTCACACATGGGGAGCCCATGCAGTTTTAGAATGCATAAAAAAATTTAAATATTCTCTTACTTAAGAACATTTGCCTCTTTTTTGCACTTTTTCCCTTTATACTGTTTTTATGCTTTTAATTTTTCTTAGAAATCTTCACTTCAATAGAAGGTGTAAGCTTGTAGACACGGGTGGGGGGGGGAGTGAAAACAGACACAGAAAAAGCCACACGCGACGAGTGGGAAGGCAGTGTCCGAAGGCGTGCGCTCCAGCACGGCTCTGAGGTAACGTGCCATCTCCTCTCCTCCGCCCTCCGGCCCCCTCTTGCTGTTACCTTCTCAGACCTTTCTTGGCCTGCCTGAGTAAAGTGTCGAAGTCTAGTGCGTCGAGTTTGCTCTTTGTCGGTGCCGGTTCGTATTCCCGGCTGGAGTCTGAAAGAAAAGCACGATGGGACGCGTTACCAACGCCTCTATAGGGGCAGACGCACAGAGCAATTCCAACCAAACGCCCCAAATGACGATGACAGTCCAAGGGCGCTTTTCCACCACACCAGGAACTTTGAGAAGGTACCAAAAATGCGGTACTTTATGGAGTTGGTTTTCCACTGGTGTAAAAAACTGGTACCGGCACCCTGAATGACATCACAATACGAGGTGGATATTTTGTGCTGAATTTGAATAATAACTATAGTATAGGACTGGATGATGCGCGATATTAATACCAAAATGCATGTTATACACATAATTCTCACATCGCTAATCAGCTATATTAAAAATAATGCTTTTTCTTACTTTCAATTCTGTACGGACATTATAGCACAGGGCGTTAAAGTTTCGCTAAGACATTTTTACTCTGTCAGCGGAGGAGAAAAAAAAAAAAACCTTTGCAAGCTTTGCAGTTTTAATCATTATTCCTTTCCTAGATTGGTGTGGTGCAAAAGCGCCGTAAAACCCACATGCAATAACCAGCCGAACGGGCAGGATGACAGCACCCCCACGTGAGAACTCAGAACATACCCAGGTCCGCATAGCTGGACTTGCAGAACTGCCGGCGACCCCCGAAGCAGAGGTCAAAGGGCAGCTCGTTGCACTGCCTCAGCTTGCCTCCATTCTCGATGGCGCTGAACGCGTCCTTTGTATTGTAGTAGGTGACAAAGCCATAGTTGTCCCTGTGGGGGGTGCAAATTGGCACCAGTAGTTACATGACCTGTCATCATGGGCTCGGTCCACAAGAGGGCACCAGAGATCCTCAAAGCGATCAAAGGTGCGACCCCTAAGGCCACTATTCGCCAGCATAGGGCCGTCCTCACCCATGCTCCCGAAAGTGCAAGGTGCAGTCCTCGATCTCCCCATAGAGGGAGAAGCGCTCCTTCAGCTCCTTGCGGGTCATACTACCGCGGATCTTCCCTACATACACCACGCGCCGCTCCTCCTGGGGGAGACAAAAGGGGTTAGGGGGACCAAAAATCACCATCCTAGAACTTCTCCATCCATTTCAACTACAAGATTACAAGAATGTCTTCATTTGGAGTAACCAAACTCGATCACAGGGATGGCATGATTGAGAAGGTGAACGAGTAACTCACGATGGCTTTCTGCTTGCGGTCATTCACATCCTGCACCTGATGTGCCTCCCTGGAGTTGTAGCGGTAGTTATGTCTATAATTAGGGCTGCGAGGTTTAAAAAGAAAAATGAAGAAGATCTTCAAAACTATTGCAAGGTCAAAAGGGGCAAGAAACCTAAGGAGGAAAAGGGGTAATGACCCCTGTTGCCCATGTTGCTGGCAATTCTTCATGCCAGCGTTTCACAGTCTGGTTCTTGGGGATCCACAGAGATGGACTGTCTGCGGTTTTCCCAGGACCGGATTGGAAAACACTGATCTATACATTTTTCTGAATAGCTTCAAATGCACAAAGAGACGCACACACGTCCAACCTCAGCCACAAGCAGAGGTGAAGCGCACGCAATCCCCCTCCCTTTACACTGACCTATGACTGGCCCTCCTCCAGCACGGCGAGCGTGACCGGGAGCGGCTGCAGGACCGCGAGCGGGAGCTGGAGTAGGAGCCACAGCGCCGTCGAGGTGGAGAGCGGGACTGTGAGCAGGAACTGGATCGGGACGAGGAGCTGGAACTGCTGCCAGAGCGGCGAGAGCGGGAGCAGAACCTGGGCAGGCAGAGACCCCACATCGGATCATAAGCTTCACTCAAGTAAATCGGCACCTGCTCCACAAATCATGTTCATAAGCTCCTCCCATTCACTGACCTCTTTCTGGGCGGAGAGGTTGACCTGGACTGAGACCGGGATCGGGATCGGGATCTGGACTCTGACGACGAGCAGGAGCTCGACTCAGAGCTACTGTTGGAGGTGGGGCTGGGAGACCGGGCTCTGTACCGCCGCTGTGTCCGGCCCCTTTCGTGGACAGCAGGTCGGTCAGGGTGCCCAGATGGACGATAGGCGGAGCTTCTGCTCTTCACAAGCCCTGCCTCCTGGGGGATGGGGTTGGGCTCCATCCTGGAGGGTGAGGCTTCGGGGGACAGCAGCACAGAGCCTATGACAGGGTGGGCCTTCGCCTCAGGTTGAGTCCTGTGGTCCAAGGGCTTCGCAGATATCCCTTTCGGGAAGGCACAGTGGGGGATCGGGGCGGGAACAGCGCCCCTTACTGGCAGAACGGCCACACCAGGCTGCTGCTGGACGCAGATGGCTGAGGCCGGCTCTGTAGGTGCAGGCCCCTCGGAGGGCCGGCAGTAATCATGATCGGCGAAAGCCGGGTGGTGCGTGGGGGCAATGGCCTGAGCAGGGGGCTTGCTGCGGGCCTTGATGGGGGGCAGTGGCCGAGGGTTGATTATCTGGATGGCCTTGGTGGGGGACGGTTTGGGCTTCGCCAAGAGGGCCACTGGGGTTAGGGGCTTCCAGGTCTGGTGAGGGGGGGTGGCTGGGGGCGTGAGACCTGGAACAAGACATATCCCGCATTACTGAGTTTTCATAAATGTGTGGGAGTTACCAGAGGTGGATAGTTCAGGTCCTGGAAGTAAAAATACAGACTGTATTTTTACTTCCAGGACCTGAACTATCTGTACGTTACTCAGGTAGGTAGCAGTCAGGCATTAAATTAAAAAAAGGTGAAACGAAAGCATGGCAGGTTATATGCTACATATCTGCGTGTGGGTTTTAGAGACTGTCCTGATATTCCCTGCTAACCGCACAGGTAACCATGGTTTCAGTCTGGACCGGAAGTAACTGTCCGTGTAGTCATGGTAACACACAGCAGCGCTTTTAGAGACAATGGGACTTACCGGCGGTGCTGGTCAGGTCAGGAAGGACCGAACGCTCCACTGATTTCCTGAGGACAGAAGAATTAATGTTAATGCCGTGTTAAGCCCCCTTTCCAGGGACCGGCATTAAGCGAGTAGGTAAAGTCTCAAGCCCCAGTCCCCAGAGGGGGGTGGCGGGCGGGCGTAAGCGAGCGGGTAAAGCCCCAGCAAGCTCCTGTGCTGATCCACGATCAGATTTCCCAGTCCCAAACCTAGAATTAACCTGCATTAAAGGGTCTTTCATGTGCAACTGGTTAGTACAAAACTGGTTAGAATGCTCAACCAATCCAAGAAGTCAAACCACAGATGCTTCATTTAAAATTCACTGGCACATCCATTCAGATTTGTGCGATAATCATTGATTGGCATAAATTGCAGAGTGCAGTGCGAGCTTGATCATAGCGTTAATTTAAACCTATACTTGATCTAGGGCCGCGGCTCAGCTGGCACGGTAACAATTGGGTCGCAGTGCAAAAAGATTGAGAACCACTGCTGTAGGGTAACTCCAGCCCCTGCTCTACTCACCCGGAGTTTCCTACAGCGGCTGCTCTACCAGAGACCCCTGGCACAGTGTGCTCCTCTTTGGCTGGAAAGAGAGGGAAGGCAGATCAATGGATGGTGCCGGGATAGACCAACCAACCAGAGCGAAGGGGAGGGAACACCCATATCAACCAATCAAAAAGCTCTGACAAGTGGGATGGAAGGCTGACATCCAGGGGATCCTTCAAGGGGTCCCTCAAAGAACTGACTGAGAATTCAAAACTAGGGGCTCAATATTCCAGCAATTTCCAAATGAGCCAAAAGCTCTGGAATCCGATAAAGTAGTAGCCAAATCCCTGGCTCCACCCCTGGAGCCAATCTTCAGCTCTTCCTGAGGTGTGGAGGGATCCTCCAAGTCCAACCACAAGACACTGGCCAATTTCGGCACGCTCAGGTTCACACCCGTGGCCTTCGATTACACCGTTCAGGAATACAATGTCCATGTTTTAAACAGACCTGGAAATAGGCCCGTTGTGCACCAGGCAGGGAACACCCCCCCCCTCATGAATATTTTAAACAAGAGGTTTGAGACCCCACCCCTCAGCCTGGAAATCTGATAGGCGCATGCCTGCCCATCAGTCACTGCCTGAAAATAGCCTTCTGCTTCCAGAGAGCCCCAGAACCCAGTGTTTACCAAACGTGCGCGATTGGCCACCCTGCTCTGGTGGGGGAGAGAGAGAGAGAGAGAGAGAGGCAGGCCGGGTGCCCCCCCCCCACCTACCTTGAGTCTCCTCAAACTGCTCCAGGAGGCTAGTCAGGTCAGTGGCTTCAATTCCTGAAAGGCAACGCAGAAACCAATTGTGAGATGCTGCTCTGGTGGCCCCCACAGTTAAAATATGGGAGTGGTGAACAAGTCCCAAGCTTCCTACATTAATCCAACATGTCCCCTACATCAGCATAAAGGGGGCGTCTGATTGGCCGATAAATTCAGGTGACTCACTGAAGGCGGAGCCGCTATGCTTTAAAAGCCACATCACTGCAGAGTGACTCACCTATTTCATTGGTGCTGGCCTGAATCCGCTTCTCCTCTGGGTTCTGTTTGACGGGGAGCACAAGCAGCTTGGTCTGGGGGGGCCGCTGAGGCCTCCCGCGGGCAGGGAGGCTGGCGTCAGGGGCCACTTGGTCTCCCGTGACCGAAGGGGGGTGGCTGTCCGCCTGGGAGGGGGGTGCCGTGACCGGGTTACTCTGTGATGGTGGCTTTTTTGAGACCGGGACGTCGAGGTGCTGTGGCCGGCGAGGATCTATAATGGTTTGGGTGGGCAGGGACCCAGCGGGAGGCAAGCGGGGGGCCGGGTGACAGGCATTCGCCTGGGGGGGCACTGGCCTGGCAGCCGCACTGGGAGACGCAGTAGGAGGTGCTGGGCCGGTGGGTCGGCTCACGGCCTGCGAGGGCTCCACCGGCCTGCCTGCCGGGGGCCTGCTGGGACCCACCACGGAGCCGGGGGGAACCAGCAGAGCCTCGGGGGTGGGGGGTATGCTGGAGCCAACCGGGTGCCAGACCGGCACCGCCTCCGGGGGCTCCTTTTGGGCGGGGTGGGCCCGCCGCTGCTCTGGGAGGCAGGGAATGGGGGGCAGCTCCCTGGGGGGCTCGGGGAGAGTGGGCCACTTGGTGCTGCCGCCCGGATTCCCTGCGGGGGCTGGCTTTCTCTGCTGCCTCAGCAGCCGGTACTCCTGCAGGCTGAGGGGCTTTGGCCGGGCCTCATCCTGAGGGGGCTGAAGCACAGGTGACGCTGGCTGCTCGGCGGCGCCGGGCGAAGGCTCCGGCTCAGGCTGTCCCGAGGTCTCTGACCCGACAGAATCATCCCAGCCCTCAGACGGCGTGTCCAGGACAGACGTCAGTACGGGGGCAAAGGTCACCCTCTTTTTCTTAGTCGCCGTCTTTGGACCCTTGTCTTGAGGGACTCCCTCTGGCACGGGTCCCGACACGCCTGCCGTCGGCTCAGCCGGCCCGCTCCTCACAGCACCCTTTTCCACGCCTTTTTTGCTTTTCCGTTTCTTCTTCCGGCGCGAGGGACATTTTTCTGAGGTGGGCTCTTTGGGGCGCTCCTTGGACACCTCGCTGCCGCCGGCAGGGGCAAAATCGGGGCTCCCTGGCCGTGAAGTCTTCCCCTCAGAGACAGGCTCCTCCTCTGACGCCCCTGCCGGCCCAATAGGACCCGTTACCGCTAGAATGGGCTCCCCCTGCTCTCCACGGTCAACCACCTCCAGCACGATGCCGCCCTCAGGCAGGGGGTACCCATTATCCTCCCCCAGCTCCAGGGAGACGGCCAGGCAGTACGGGTAGACATGCTTCACCAGGTCACCCAGTGAGGGGAGCCCCATGTCACACTCGAGGCCTTGCACCAAACTTCCCGCGTTGCCATCTTCCTCCTCACAGTCGCTCCTCTCGCTAAGGAGCCTCCAGTGCCGCTCAGAACAGGCATCCACTTCCTGGAAGACAGGAAATCGACTGATTGGCCGAACAATAAAACCCAAAACAATGGTCACTGAATGAACGAAACGGCGGCTCCATCCCGCATTAGAAGCACCTTGGAGAATACAGGAGCTCCTAACATTTCCTACTGGCTCCTCTGCGCGCGGCGATAAGCGTCAGAGCCGGAACAGAAGTGAGAAGTTCACACTGCACCGGATTTGAAAGTCGTTTCCTTCTGAAGGAGAACACCAGCCTAGAACCACCTGTTGCTCACGACTACAAAACGTGTGGATGAGTTTAAGGGTCTTGCCTTCAGAGAGTAACTGAAGATTATCCTAATATCCAGTAACGGTGATGAGATGGGCGCACTGATCCGAGTGCTTTATAGGTATCCGGTCAATTTCCTTCTAAATTTGAGCTAGGTTGGGGGACTTGATAACCCCTGAACTGAAGGAATTTGAATACCTCAACTTTTCAGAAACCCCACCCATTCCGGGGGGGGGGGGGGGGGGGGGGGGGCAGCAGGGGGACGGCAAAAGAGCAAATGAGGAAACAAGCTAAGGACAAGCTGAGGGCCAATCGCTACACAGGGGAGGGGCTTGGAAGCAGGCCTCACCAACGATGGGTGCCCGCCCTTCTGTCCGGAGAAGAGCTCCGGATCGGGCAGAGTGTCGAACGGTGACAGGTTCTCGCTGTCCACACTGTCCAGTACTTCCGTGAGTGCAGTCAGCAACGCGGCTTCTCCTTCTTCATCGATGCGGCCATTGATCTACGAGGGGAGACAAATCCCATTGGCTGCACGTGACAGAACCCCACCCCCACCAATGCGTAAGGAACAAATGGAACATCTTAGAGCCCATACCTGTGAAAACACTGGCATTTACAGCTCGGACAAGGTTCTCCAGCCACTGAGCCACAAAACACAAACAAAAGCTGAGAATGTTGTTTACCTCCACCGGAGCGCACGAGTCCTCAAAGATGGATAGGATGGAGGAATCCAGGCAGGCGGGGAGGGACTCTAGGGCCTGCCCAGCATCCAGTGGGTCATTCAGGCTGAGGTCACCAGCATCCTGCCTGCTCAGAACGTCCTGTGTAACACACATGGGGGTGTCAGTTAGTAGGTATCGAGCAAGACCCTTAACACCAAGCTCCAGGGGCATCGAAGGGAAGAATTCTAATGTACTTGTGCAATCGGCATATAATACCTAAAAAATTATTAATTCTTCATTTATGTCCTGTATCCCTCCTGTCTGAATTATTGAAGGGTTTGTTGTTACCTTTTTTTGTTAAGCACTGACAGTGTAGCAAAATTCTTTTCGTTATGTCATCAAGGATAAAGACAAAGGTCATTTAATTCCCCCGCATGTTAACAAGACCACTGAATAAGGGGATCTGAGGAGATGTCGAATCACAGTAGCTGGAAGTCTTAATACCGACACGTGAAACATGGTGGCCCGAGACAGGCCGCGAAGCAGCAGCTCCTCCCACCGCAACCAGGTGACTCACAGGCCAAACACCAGCTGACAAAACGCACTGCTCATCCGCAACAGGGAAATGAGGACATCCGGCAGACACAGCCGCCCCTTGAAAAACGTGCGTTTGCTGTCACTGCGCGCGTTTATCCCCAACAAAATCACGAATACTAGGAGCGGTCACGGGGAGGGGGCAATAAAACCTAACAACGTAGCGTGATCCGGCACTACTGGATGGGTGGGGGGGCGATACAACGTAGCGTGATCCGGCACCACTGGTTTAACACGAAACTCACAATCCGTAAATCAATCGAGCACTGAAATGCAGGTCATTTTAAAACAAGCATCCCATCAAAGAAAAAAGAGTAAGCGATGGACATTACGAAAGGCGTCTGGTTCCCGGATCGTGACATTAGGTGCGGTCTCCGCCGCCGGCCGGGGTCCCTCCACCCACGTGTTATTACAGCAGCGACAAACGCCGCCCTTCGCACATAAGCATGGTAACTCATTCTAACACTTAAATGAGTGCACGCATGTCCAGCACCTACGATCAAGATGATTACATTACATAAATAGTTCGAAATATTCGGGACATTGATTTGCGTTGATTTTTAGCTGTCATTTAAATGCCACCAACTTCCCTTCGGTGGATCAGCAGCCAGATTCGCACCACGTGTTATGCATACAAACTGCGAACGGGACCCACCGGCCCTCGTGACAACGTGCATTTCGTCAAAATAGTCGCAGAAAAGTGAACCTGAATATCGTCAAAGCTTTTAAAAACACTGCTACGAATACAAGACACGATTTGTTTCTGCTGCGCATATGCAGTAGATGGCGGCCTAGATGGACCCAGTACAACTTCTAGGCTTTAGCATCGAAATGCCAGCGTGACAAACGACCAAAGTGTCTAAGCGAAAGGACGGCGATTCGGGGGGGAAATGGATCTGAAAATGTACAATACAACCAGACTTAGCACGCATAAACAGTAACAGTCACGTTACCGGTAGGAGTCACCATTCCTTCATTAATTCTTCGTAACACGTAACTCATTTAACAATGATAAATCTTTTACGTTATCAATGGCTTTTATTATTGCACATAAACGTACATATATTTGGCACAGTTAAATGGTCTACACTGGCCACCACCACAGACAAAAAAAGCGACTGAAGATTTTGTCGATCGTTTAAAACCATTCAAATAATCTTTTTTTTATGTACTAATTTCTTGGCGCAGGTAACTTTCCACAGATACAAACGAGCAGCGAGCTAACCCCCCTTTTCCCCTGCCAAAAAAAATATTTATCCGACAAACGTATAAACGTCACACTTAAGAGTCAACGCAAAAAACCAAAAACAGGATCGCAGTAAGGAAAGGGCACGTGTCACACTAGATGGGGCTCCCCTTCGCACCGGGGCGAACATAAATGCGGCGATGGAGGCATCCTGGTGCGCCGAGCCCAATGCGTGGCCGACTTCTCCTCTGCCCCCCCTTCCATCTTTTCCCGGCACCATGCTTTCCTCGCCGTGCACATCCACGTGTCACACGCAGGCGGACGCCGCGCTACTCCGCCAGCCACCGCCAAACTCAGCGTCCCACCGCCAGCCGCAGACTTCCAACGCCAAGCTCCTGCTCCCGGCCCCCAAACCGGCGCAGACCCACCTCATCCAAGGAGAAACATTCCATACTGCCGACGATCAGACTTTCCAACCCCGCTCCCCACCGCGTCGCCATCTTGCAACTCTGATCTCACATTCAGGCATGAGGCGCCGGGGAAGTGAAGACGCAGCGTTATTTCGGACCGGCTCCGGCACGTAGGCACGCCCCTTTCCGAGGTGGGAGGAGGGGAGCCGCATAGATATAGAGAGATCTAGAGCTACTACGACGGGAAGCACACGAACGACAACACAGTGAATAGAAATAAAACGTTATATATATTCCTTATGGCAGTATATATAATATATATATATTGAGAAAATGTAGTTGATTCTATTAGTACAAAATTATGGACGTTCATTTGAAATATGCGTGTGTGCAAGTGAGACGATGTGAGACCTGCGGCAGTATAGCTACTGAAGGCTCTTAATTTGAAGTTCCTCCTTCCGCGCTCTGCGCGTGCTGTCCGGACATGCCGGGTCGGGCTATGCGCGGAGCCGCCGGGGGCATCGGCCACTGACGTGAGGATTGCCGGACGGAGGGGGGCACTGCAACTGTTTAGTTAAATACCTTGTGGTAATAAAACTTCCTTAATGGTCTCAACAATTTGTCAATCTGATCAAACCGGATACCTCTTTGTTCCTAAACTTATATGGCCACTAGTGGAGTACACTCAGCATATGGTTTATATGGGCGTGAGACCCAGCTAGTAGTTCGATTTCTACGCAAACCGGTAAAACATCAGATGGCGGTACTGAGACTAATGGAAGATCAACCTACGATATACTGCGATTGGACAGTGATGTCCCGGGTTCTACGGTTGACATGTGTGCATTGCAGTGGACTATACTAGGAATCCGTTCAACCATCTTTCATTATGGAGTTAACTTTGCCTTAACTAGTTCTTTGATTATTGGTATAATCGATGCTTAATGTTCAAGCATGTTTTACGAACTGTGGCCAAGTGCCAGCGTAAAACGAAGGCTTCCCGCTTCAGTAATATGAGGTGATGAGACGCCTGGCTTGTGATCTCAGCGCCGACACGTGACAGAAACATTGCGGCTCGCCGGCTTCGTGACAGTTCTTCCTGGTTAACAGAATCCTGCTTTCATGCAGGGCAAAATTACCCTGCCGCAAACAGCTCATCTTCATTATGTCTCCACTTTTCCTGGACCTTACCACAGCTTTTATTTCGTTATTTGAAAAAATCTGATTTCCTCAGTTCCTACTCCAAACGCGAAAATGGTTGCTATCAGTCGCTATATATAGTTTTTTTCTCTTACCCAAGGGGATAACTTTGGGTTCAGGATTGGGGGAGGGTTGAGGTCTCCACCCATTTACTGGGACCCAAGGGGTGGTATTGGCTGGTTTTGATTATTGGGGGGGGGGTTACAACCCCCATCCCCCATAGTTTACAGCCCTGCTTTTACTGACACTCATTCCTAAAAAGACCTTCGCTGAAAGTCTGACTGATGTGCCTCATTTTCTTTGGTTGTTTGTCCCACTACCAAAATGTCAGCCCCCCCCCCCTCCCCACGGACTGCACACTCACCAATTCCTTTGATTCCCAAAGCAGAGTCAGGAGTCTCCGAGCGTTTTTTTTTTTTTTTTTTGCATAAAAATTTACTATAAGAAAATCAAGAAAAATATTAAGGTTTTTTAAAAATTAAAATTACAGTCAATTAATAGGAGATAAAAAATGAACACAGCAATGTTATAAATACGGCCCAGAGACAGTACAAAGAACATGTGTCTGGTTGGCCCTGATACAGGTGGCTACAAGTGACTTAGATACACACGTACAGCTTTGATCCTTTTTCTAACACAGGCACCACGTAGCCTGTCTTTGTATACAGTGTGCATTTGTCACTTGGCTGTTTTAACATCAAGGCATTTAATCAGCTGAGAAGGTGAACAATTGGTGCATAGTTGGATTAAAAACTCAACATTATATGAATGCCTGAGGAGTCACATGACTCAGCTAGGCCACACCTACACCACATAAGCCACGCCCTCCATTAGTTTTATTTTTTTTTGGTGCTTGTTGTGGGGTCACTGGAAAAGGCCTAATATTCATGGTCTGGTGGCGCATCATTGGTTGACTCCTCACTAGATGAACTCTAGTCCCTCATATTTGACGTTTCCGATCTTGGTCTCCGGTAGCAGGATGCGGCCGTCCAGAGTAAAGGCTGTGATGTAGCTGCCGACTTCCCCGGCATCCTCCTCGGACTTCAGCGCCAGCACAAGCTGGTCGTTGGTGCCGGGGACGAACTTGAATGAGGAGAAGCCGTGTGTGGGCAGCAGAGGGCCGACGCGGTCCGCAGAGATGTCCCGGAAGTCCGGCGAGCAGCTCAGCACCAGGTTGGTCCCGCGGCGCTCGTCGGCTGCCTCGTTGTACGTCTTGGCGCTGGCCCGGCGCGGCAGGAAGAACCAGCGCTGGAGCAGGTCGCTCCACGCTGCTGATTCGTGGATGAGGTAACCTGGGGGGGGTCCAAGGACCAGGGAACAGAAGGAGAAAAACAGGGAGAATAATGTGAGCGAGAGTGTGAAAAAAATATAGGATAAAGACGGGTGTGATGATGGGGGGGGTAAGAGAGAAAGAGAGAGAATGATTAAGGGTGTAAGGATGGGGGGGGGTCATCCCAGTCAGGTGGCAAGCCCATTCATTCATTCAGCTCGCTTGTTCATTATTATCTATAGTACCGGATTGGGCCATATTTTAGCTCCACCCCCAGTGAGACCCTGGTGGCCAATCACCAGGCTGTGGGCCCGACAGCCAATTTGTTTTCCCGTGTGTTCGCTCTATGCATCTGGAGCCCAACCAGGACGGCATGTTCCTTTAAACACGTCCTTCGTCCTTCTGGCCTCTGTCCATGACTGTGTTATATTCACAGTCCCAGCCAGTGGGAAATGAAGGGCGAGAGTCTCAGCGGACAGAGGACACATGAAAGCCCAGTTAAAATGACTCACCTGGGGGTCTGATGCCAGCGGCATTCCGCATGGCGCTGTACCGAGGCACCCAGTTCTGGTGCTCCACGTCGCCACGGATACCCACCACCTTCACCCACTCTGGGTGGTCGTTGACTACCTCCCCCGTGGTTGTGGTCCACTCCTTCCCCAGACCGCCCACGTACAGACGCTCGTCCTTCACGGCCAGCCACTCTGCCTTGAATCCTGGGAAGGAAAAGCTGGGCTGAACAGAACCCAAAACCTGCTGATTCCCCTGCGCCTGGCGCCTCTCTTCAGTTACAATTTCTGGCTGCAGAGAGCTTTAAACTGTCAAAAATGTCATTTCAGGCATGAGCTTCACAAAAGAGCTTAGAAAATGCCCTGAAGTCAACTTTTGTTTTATTTCATGCTCAAAAAAAACATGTAAGATTTTATTTGTGTCATAAAAATATCTTGAAACCAAAACAGGCCAAACTTATACTTAATCATTAAACAGGAGCTGTGCAATTGAATTAAAAATGTGTCAAACTACATTTTTATGGGAAACTCCTTCAAAAGCATCGTCCTGCCTGTCCTTCAAGATCGAACACGATGCTTAAAATACTGCTGAGATCTAAATATGTAACATTTAATTTGCATAACAAACCACGACGAGCACATCTGTCATGCATTTTGTTCTTAATTTAAAAACTTCTGCACGCAGTCGAGTGTTTGTCTCCTTTCTGTCATTTATGAATGGTGTTTGATGTAAAATGTCAAAGTGGCAGCCTGCAATCTCCCCTCTTATTTACCTAGATTAACTTCCAGGCAGTTGTGTGAAGGTTGTAACTCGATGTTTATAATCTGCGACTTTGCCGTTTTCTCAGTGTCTTAGAGAGTAAGAGCTGGACCGTACTGAACAGCCCCACCACTGCCGCTCATCTCAGTTTACTTTGCTTTCCATATAATTACAAAGAGGTAACAATTTGTATTGTGTTTAGTTGGCATTGCATGTTTATATCACGCCTCGTTTACATACAGTGTTTACTCTCATAAGTGTATTTATTGTCTGACTGTAAGCATCCTAATTGGTATTTGTGTTTCATTTGTGTGAGATTTGCGTCGTGTAACGTAACTGACTATATCAAATGAAATCAAAATTTAATTATAGGGCTCATTTAAGACAACACAGGTTGGCCGAAGTGCTGCATGAAATCAGACGCTAATCAAAACCCAGAGAGGAAGCCAGGTTTTCAAGCGCGATTTAAAGGTGATCATGCTGGGGGAGGGGTTACTACAAAGCCCGGGTGCGACTGTTGCCAGAACATGGCCCGTCAGTCTGCACCTTGGTATGATCACGATCATCTGCTGAGGGGACGCCAATGACCAAGTGAGAGCGTCAGGGTGCAGGAGGTCGGCGAGGTAAGATGGCGCTAAGACCATTCCAGCAGTTAACCACGAGCTCCTGGCTATTAACTCTTGGATGAATAAATCGAATAATTAAAAATGAAAACGTCTACAAGTGAGGAGCACGAGCCTTTCAGGGGCATGACTGACCTTTGGCAACTGAACCGTCTCCGTCAGCCAGGATAACCCAGGGTACAGCCCGGTTGCCCTCGATGTGGTAGACCACGCCCGTGCGGTCATCCACGCTGTACAGCTTCCCATTAAAGGCCACCAGGTCGGAGAGCTCCATGCCCCGCCCCTTTTCCGCCAGGTGACTCTCGAGCACCACCCGGTTGGGGTCCCACTCCACAGTCACTTGGTCCCTACCATCTGACACCAGCAGGTGGCCCCGGCGTAGGTAACTGAACCAGGTGAGCTCCTTGGAGCTGCGAGAGGCTGTGTCCAGGTCGGCGATGACGGCGATGCGATAGCGGGTGCCGTGTGCCGTCCGCTCCGGCGGGCTCAGCGGGTACGTGTAGTTATACCGTCCGGAGAATAGTTCCGCTGCTGCCACACCATGCCATCCGGAACGTGGGCGGAGGCCACCCAGGACGTGCTGAGGGAAGCGGTCACCAGTGGCGCTGCTGTCCTCTGCCGTCCTGTGTGAATACAGCAGGACTGCCAGCACGAAGAGGCCGACCGCCATGATGGTTCGCCACCGTGGCCGTAAGCGGGCGTCCAAAGCGGACAGCGCGGAGAGGCTTCGGACGGGGACGGGAAGAGGGTTCATGAAGCCGTTCTGCTCTAGCTGGGTGAATTCCGGGTCCATCTGCGAGGAAGCCGGAGAGGAACCTGAATGGAGAGAGAGAGAGAGATGGGGTTGGACACCAGCAAGAGATGACAAGACGAGGACGGTTTGTGTCTGCAGCAGCCGGTGATGCCAAATGCAGGGGGGGGGGGGGGCAGATTTAGTGAGAGAAGGACATCCACACAGTTACATGACCAAAGAAAATCCACCACCTTCCTGTGACCAACCCCAACGAGGGATCATCAACCTATCAGCGCCGCGTCCCATTATCTCACTGGGAGGTCCCTCGTGGGCCACGCTTATTCCAACACGCGTCCGCGGAGGCGCCGCGTCTGTGGCCGGAGGTCGGCAATGTCGCGGGAGCACGTTTGTTTGGGAACGTCCTCAGGAAAACAAGAGATACAGCAGCCTTGAAGGTCAAGCAGAGCCAGGCAATGGCAAAGCGGGGACCCGAATGCATTACGTCAAGCAAGATCAGCAAGTCCAGATATAAAGTCACAAGCAGAAACATCATTTAATTGCTAATCAAGCACTTTCTGGCCTAAGCCTGCCCATCTAAAGCCCAGAGATCAGCACAGTGGGGTCTGCATTCGCGGCCTGGTTCATTGTGCATTGTTGGGCTGAACCTCCCTCTCTGAGCTTGGTACGCGTTCCCACGCTGCTGAATTCTCACAGAGCAGGACGGGAGAATTCACCCCGTTATCAGGCTGAATGCCATCTCACAGCCCACCGAAGCGGCCCCTCCTCCCAGACAGTCGGTGTGGGGGTTTACGGTTTGCTCCGAAATGACGCCATCACATTGTTTTGCACGACACAAGGCTTTTGTTGCTTTGAGGAAGGACACCAAGAAAGCCGGAACATTCCAGAGGTACGACTGCACCCCCCCACTGCCCTGTGCCCCCCCTCGGGCCGATGGCTTCCGTGACGTGATCTTGGCATGGAGGCTCTGACCTGCCATGAACTCAGACTCAAATTACTCTCTGGGCGGCTAAGGTTGCGATATACGGGAAATGGCTTTGGTGCCGGACAAGACAAAAACTCAGGTTACAGAAGCTAAAACTCTTGAGCCTTAGTTCATTGCCTAGACTGTGCTGAGACATCCTCTGGCACCCACACAATTCAGCAGGTTTTCCTCTGGTGAACCGTGACACGTGTAATGGTGACACAAAGGACAACAGCTCTAAAACCTGCAAGCAGTACAGGTCACACATAATTTGTTAGGAGCAGGCTCTGAAAACGGGTTAACTAGCTCTGTAAACGGGTTAACTAGCTCTGAAAACAGATAGCCTAGCTCTGTAAACGGGTCACCTAGCTCTGTAAACGGGTCACCTAGCTCTGTAAACAGGTTACCTACCTGTCAATCCACTGACTTCGATGAAGAGTCGGGTGGTATCTTATAGTCAATAAATCGATAGTCAAATAGATCAAAGTCAATAGATGTGAAACACAAGTGTGTCCTCAAAAGGTGTTCCTTGAAAGGTTATTTGTCAAGAACAGGCGTCGATGTCTCACCCAAATGGGCTGAGGTGACCTCGCGGTCTGGAGCTTTGGTGTGGGCCAGATCCATCCATATCCAGATCCATTGAAGCCATCAATAACCCACTTACCCAGAAGCCTAAGTTGGCTCATTTGGCTTAATGGACTCTTCGAAAAATAATTAGGTGCTCAGAAGGACTGAAAACCTAAGCACATGGAAGCCAGCCCAGACTGAGAACTACCTACCAAGCAGGAACTGGGAATGGACTTCCCCTCATGGGGGTTCAGATGGACCAGGCCTCCAACTTCAGCCAAACCCTCAGGGTAACTATTATTATTTTTGGTATCATTTTTCGTGCAGGTGCTTTTTTTCCATTCTTGTTTTTAATGGTTTAACAAACACAACAAGGAGCAAACAGGCTCCCAGCACGTCTTGGTTGGGTGGTTATTTGCCGTTTTAATAGATAGGCGGTGGTCCTCCTTAGTGGTCAACAGTCTCGTCGACGAAACAGACGCCCCTAGCTAAGAATGGGCCAGTAAAAAGTGTGCCGCTCCCCAGAAGTCCAGCTAAAAGCTCAGGTCATACACAACCACCAAGGTTTAGCAGAACTATGAGTCAAAGCTTTTGCACTCCGACACAGATGGAACCAGGCTTGCGTACTGACCCAAAAAGTACCCAACGCTGAAATAATAATTACACATAATGGTAATCTCGCAGTAGTATTATAGTTTTTTTCCCATAAGCACCGCATAGGTACAAGAACTGCATATTAAACCAAAAACAGAAATGCTGGTTTGGGGGGGGAGGGGAGGGGGAGGTGCTTATCATGTATTGTCCCAGCGTGCTCCGGCTTCGCCCATCCCACAGACACTCCCAGTTAGCTGGCAGGTCGTTGGACACACCCATTCCACTTGTAATACTTCGCTTGTGTTACCTGTTAAACATCGTTTGCATCCCTCCATCCACACTTTCTCCAGTGAACAGCTCCAGCTGTGACAGAGTGATCTGCCGGTTCTCATTCCTCGACAAATGCCGTATTACATCATTAATTACATGTTTTTCCAGCCTGTACATGGGACATAGGCCTATTTTTTCCCCCTTAAAGAGTAGATTTCAAAGGCTGTTCGATTCCAGAATGTATGTTTTCAGGAAGAAACACAAATAAAACCTCTAACTTAAATCTCAAAAACCAATATCAGGCTGTCCGCGGCACGGAGTCACCGTACTCACTGCGGCAGACACGGCCTGCACACAGTCACCCCTTCGGCGTGACCCGCTGTCCCTCCTTTGGCGTCTTCACTTTCCCAAGCACATAGTAGATGACCCCGAATTCCAGTCTTCCGATTTTAATCTGTACTTTGAAAAGCTGGTGGAAACATAGCGGCTCAGTGTACAGACAGCTGCCTATCTGATTGCATGTAATCATTTTGGGAATGAACAGGCTTATACTGTATGTCATGGTGTAAAATGAGATTTTGCCGTCTCATAACCAGCTAGTCCTCGAGGCGCGATCTGCTATCTTATCTTGTGACATCTCTGCCATATTCGTGCGCGTCCGCTTCGAAACAGGAATATAAGCGTGTCATCTGTATCGCATAAAGGTACTTAATGCAGAAACGGGGTGAGACGCTCGTGGGGTGACGCGTTGTTCGCAACTAGCTAAAATGCAGCATGAGGGCGACTCCCCCCCCGCGACGTACAGGCTACGCTTAAAGCCGGCACCTATTTACCTGAACCCAAGCAGCACGATTTTATTCCTACCTATTGGCAAATCACTGCTATAATTATTAATGCACCTCGTCTGCTCATTAGGCTATTCATTCATTGCCTTCGATAGTTTAAGTTAGAAATAAACTAATTCTTATGAAGTCTCATACCTACCCCCTTCCCTTTAATGGGTACGATAACAAACGTGTAGTCCGGTCCATAATAAAGTAACTTACAAATAAAATCAGTATCCGATTAAGAGACGGTCACCGGTTGTCACACCTTCAAGCAGCGCAGGTAACAGGGTTACATCGCCGGGTGTTTATGCGATAGATGCCGATAAATAAAACGGGAGCAACGGTAACTTGCAGGGTGGGAAAAGCGCCAGATAGGTATCCGCCTTACCCCCGATCCATCGCTTGCACACCGTTGATGCAGCCAGCACGCCGACCTCCGGTCCCGATCCAGCAGCGAAATCGGCGGTGACAGTGTGGCGAATGCGAAGCCGCCCACCGGCTGCATGCTGCGCGGTCCTTGCCGCGTCCCTCGGGGCAGCAACCGGAGCCTCACCTTCCCTGCTAAGCAGCGGGACCCTAGGGAATTGCCGTGTGTCTTAATTGGGCTACGCCTGAGCCTCGCATCCAAACCCTGAAATATGTGACGGGGAGGGCTGCGTGTCATGCAAAAGGGGAGGAAGACTACGAAGCTGAGGTGTGATTGCACTGCGCTGCAGACCTGCGATGTTGCGGCGAGGGCGACACCGCAAACTCCCACAGATGACGAATAAGGACCCCTTTGTGATCCGCCAAAACACTATTTCCATTGATGTAAGGATCGCATTTAGTGGCTTATACGAGGCGTCATATTACGCCTGGCACAAATGGGGCTGAAAAAGATCACTCTTCAGCCACTAATATCCAAACAATGATTTGGACGTAAAATAAATTAAATTACATATCTTTATTAATTCAATGCGTACAATATTCTACTGCAAACGGGAGACCATATTGTAAACCACCGTTATTCTGTACGCGCCACTTCAAACATTCCGCACAATCGGTTTCAAATAAACTAACAACTTTTTAAAATCTTAACATTCTGTAATTTATTTAGCAAATACATAATCCAGGGAAATCAGTTCTGTGGTAAAGGCTGTACGGTAGAGATATTTTTAGAAGCTATACACTGTGAAAAGCTTATATTCTGCAATTACAAATGGCAAGAACATAACGTCTGATGAGGAGATATTCGGCCCTGGGCGACTTGGTAGGAGGGCCAGGTCTTTCCTAGGCAAATAAAAATTATCCGAAAGGCAAAGCAAACTGGCTGTAGGTGGCAGTGTCCTGCAGAATTCCGCTCCTGCTTCCTGGCCAGTCTAGTCCGCGAGCTTAACTTCTGCTCATCATCTTTAGCAAGAGCTGAAGAGAGCATAAAGACAGACAGTCTAACAGGAATCCTACCAAACACGCTTTATTGAAGTCAACTGCATCACTGCCCCCTTTACACTAAACCAGGGGTTACTAAACCCCTCCTTTCCTCTAACGATTAGATTCCCAAATTACCAGATGGTCCCATAAAACCAATCAACCAATCACCAAGCCCAGAATTAGTTGAATCAGGTGTGAAGATTCCACTGAAGCCATCAATAACCAAGATTTTGGTAAGAACCACATCAAACCAGGCAGAGGACTGGGAAGTAGCATACTGGACCAATCAGAGGTTTGGGAACCAACAGACTGCACCAATCACAGGTTCGGGGGAAAGATGACACACTTGCGTGAGACGGTAGTCTGGTTCGACCAGCCTCTCGATGACGTTGAAGTGATCTGTATCAGGGATGTCTTCGAAAGTGACCCGGAAGCCTGAAGACTGCAGGGCCTGAGGAGAAAGGTGGTAAGGGAGGGGAGGGGAGCTAAAAGCGGACTGGTGAGGCCGTGGGGATATTCTGACGGCCTGTACGGTTCTGCATTCAGCTCTGAGGTGCCACTTCAGCCCTATGTGCATGTGATACATAAAGCTAAGCATGTGGCATTATAAATGCTTATTAAACTCAAAAGATTCCAAAGAAACATTGATAATGTTCAAGTGAATAAGGATCTATGGCTTTTTCCTGTAACAAGCCAAATTATACTGCTGTGACTGCAAAACGAGAATGTGCTACTAAATAATCCATCCATCCATCCATATTCCAACCGTTTGTCCTGGTCAGGGTCACTAAGGACGGACCGCAAGCACAGGCAGCACTGTGCATAATTCAGATACGCACCCTGGATAGCATGCAGTCCATCGCAGGGCTCGCATTTGTCAGCATGTACACAGTATGCGCAGTTTAGGATTCATCCACCTGCATGTGTGCAACTGTGGTAGGAAATCGGCCTTCAGGCACCTCAGCCGCTTCTCTAAGAAACTGTTGGTTCCCAAACAGTAACGGTTGCATAGAGGCAATGCTGTCCACTGGGAAAAACACCGAGGCCACAGCTCCCAGTATGGCACTGGTGTATCCCCACACCTGAGGCCTTTCACCATGGGTACTTCCAAACCAGAGAGACCTGGAGCCAGGGAGGTGAGGCTGCTTATAGGTAGCAGGTAACCTACACAAACCCAGGTCTGAGTCTCAGAGGGGATGTAAATATACTGTATAGACAAAGCACTGGGACACGCCTGGTGATCACTGAATTCAGGTCTTTTCTTCAGACTCATTGCCACAGCTGTATAAAGTCAATCACCTAGACATGCAGTCAGGTTCACAAACATTTGTGAAAGAATGAGTCGTTCTGAAGAACCCAGTGAATTCAAGCGTGATACTGTCACAGGATGCCACCTTTGCAATAAGTCAGCTTGAGAAATTTTATCCCTGCTAGACTTTCCATGGTCAACTGCAAGGGGTATTACTGCAAAGTGGAAACGCTTAGGAGCAACAGAAACTTAGCCACAAAGTGTCAGACCACGTAATGTAAGAGAGCGGGTCGCCGAGTGCTTAATGCACAGAGGTGCATAGTGCGTAAAAGGCACCAAAGCTATGTTGACTCTAACTGCAGAGTTCCAAACTTGCTCTGGCATTAACTCCAGCACAAAAACTGCACCGCGAGCTACATGGACTGGGCTTCCATGGCTGAGCAGCTGCATGCAAGTCTCACATCACCAAGCGCAACGCCAAGCGTCAGATGCAGTGGTGTAAAGCACACCGTCACTGGGCTCGGGAGCAGTGGAAACTTGTTCTGTGGAGTGATGAATCACACTTCTCGGTCTGGCAGACTGACAGACGAGTCTGGGTTTGGCGGTTGCCAGGAGAACGTTACCTGCCCCACTGCATTGTGCCAACTGTAAAGTTTGGTGGAGGAGGGATTTTGGTGTGGGGTTGTTTTTCAGGGGTTGGGCTTGGCCCCTTAGTTCCAGTGAAGGGAACTCTTAATGCTGCAGCATTCTAAGCCATTTTGGACATTTCTATGCTCCCAACTTTGTGGGAACAGTTTGGGGATGAACTCTTCCTGTTCCAACACGACTGAGCACCGGTGCACAAAGCAAGGTCCATAAAGACATGGATGAGCGAGCCTAGTGTGGAGGAACTTGACTGGCCTGCACAGAGCCCTGACCTCAACCCGACAGAACACCTTTGGGATGACCTAGACTGGAAACTGTGAGCCAGTCCTTCACATCCAGTGCAAGTGCCTGACCTCACAAATGCTCTTCTGGATGAATGGACAAAAATTCCTGCAGACACACCCCAAAATCTCATGGACAGCCTTCCCAGAAAAGTGGCAGCTGTTACAGCTGCAAAGGGGGGACTGACTCCATATCCATGCCTATGGATTTAGAATGGGACGTCATTAAAGTTCCCGTGGGTGTAATGGCCAGGTGTCCTAATATTTTTGTATAATAATTAATATCTTTAATCATGTTTTTTTTTGGTCAAGCAACAGTGACAAATGGGTCTCATGAGAGAACAGGGTTGCAGGAGGGAGATTGTCATACACTGTCTGTAAGTGACTGGTTTTATCCCAGTGTGATCCAGTAGTTAGCAACAGGAAATGGGCTAGGCCTGTCCGACCATTATCCCACCCAGGTAGGGCAGAGAGGGCTCGATTTCCCCTGAGTGACAGTTTATCACTCTGATAAATGCCCTTCGTCAAAATGCTTCAGCCAGTGTGTGTGTGTGTGTGTGCGTGCATGTGTGTTTGTCGGCTCTGTAATCTCAGTCACTGCGCACTGACCCTGCAGAAATCCTCAGACTGCTTCCGGAATTCCAGGGAGTCATTCTGCGCTACGGCGATCACGATCTCGCAGGCAGAGGACGAGTCTTTCATCTGGGACACCAGCTGGCCCGGGCTGTTCCTCAACGCCACCTCCCTGTGTATGGGGGGGGGGTTAGGGAGTGGATGTCCCGGCCAAGCACAGGCTGTCACTGCAGTCAGATGCACACACTGCCGCACTGGAGATGAAAGCAGCTCATTTTAACGTACAGCTGTGAGAGGAAGACCCACAGACAGAGGCTGGATTATTATAGAAGCTAAGCTAAGCTAAGATTGTCCAGTAATATAACCGTACCATTAAGGGGAAGCACTGGGCTAATTAACCAAAGACCGAGCTCCAGTACATTTTACGTCTTTTTAGACGCAAGAGTGTGACCCCAATAAAGAAAGAGTTTGTGTAAGGCGGGTGCTCCTTGGGGAGGTCACATGGTCACATACTCCGTCATCTTCAGGGGCTCGTTGACGTAAGTGGACAGGATGGGCAGCAGGTCGTAAATGCCACTGACCAGAAGCGCACCTGTAAAATAAAATGATGCAACTGAGTTGCCTGTAATTGATGAATCATGCATATTCCTACACTGTTTTAATAGACGGATGTTTCCTGAATATCGCTTTCCCGCGAATACAAGCGAGAAGCACAAATCTCGAACCCTGAAGCCTACCCTACTCTTCAAACGCGTGTCCTCAGCACGGGGTCAGACCCAGCCTGGGGTCACATCTGCCAACGGGCAAGTTCCTGCTTCTGGTAGAACTGGGGTCGTTCCATCAGTTACCAGAACATACTAGCACTCTCCCAGTCATCTGTCCAGAGTCCCTTCAGTGAGAAAATTGCTCCTAACCAGCTTTGAGACAGTCTGTGACTCAGTCTGTGACTCAGTCTGTGACTCAGTCTGTGACTCAGTCTGTGAGCTTTTCTGAGTGGGCCGCAGAACTGATCCAGAGTCAGCTAGAGACGGTGTGAGGCATTTCCACCGCAGCACACGGACGCGCCGATGTCCCGTCCTCAGCAGTGCAGTTTCCCAGGTCGTTTCAAACTCACTGGACCTCCCTTCCCCTTCTGCAGAATCAGGTTAGTTTCTTTGCATCGTGACATCGGTCCATCTCACGCTGCAATGGGGGCTCGTACCTTTGATCTGGGGTGTGACGGCGTACTGAGACCATTCTGTGGACAGGACCATCGCAGCCAGGTGAGCCCCCGCTGAGTGACCGCACAGGTACACACCGCTGAAAACCGAGAGGGGGGGGGATACATCTGATGCATCTGCTGCCGTACCTCCAGGCTGAGTCATGTGACATGTTCTCGTACCTGATGTGGGAGTACTGCTGGACAACGGACACCACGCTCTGCCGGACCTGAGACACCATCAGGTCCATATTACCTACAAGGAGAAGCGACAGGGCTAGATAAACATCGATCTGTAATGCAACCTAGTGACTCTGGCGTTTGTCGATTCCTTAAGATGAATTGACAAAAGGCCGCTTGCCTTTCGGAGCAATGTCGTAATCCACGGCCACCACAGCCACTCCCTTCTGCACCAGCGGGAGCGCCATGAAGCCAGACTCCTCTTTGCTGCAACAGGCACGAGACACGGCTTGAAAACACGTTTCCTGAATATTATTTCCAATTAAGCAGCCGATATTCAAATCAGATCGCTCTTTTCTGTCTAGGGAGCACAAACATGAATGCCCCCGCGTCTCGTCAGGGGCGGCCATGGGACCTCGTACCTGAAAGCCTGCCAGTAGCCTCCATGAAGGTATATGACTAAAGGCATCTCTGCAGCAGGAAACAGGGAAAGGGGCATCAGTGACATCAGGGGTCAGAGGTCAGCACAGCCACCCTAGCTTTCGATTGGCTATTCGGTACGAAAGTACCGACTGAATGCCAGGACTTGGTATTCCTGGGGGGGAGGGGTCAAACCGACATACACACACACACACACACACAAACACACACACGCTGCAGGGACAATACCTAGAGAGGGGCTGCTGGGCACATAGACGTCCAGTTTCTCCCTCTCCCCTTCTCCGTACGGCACGTTGAGAAGTGTCTGGGTGACGCTGCGTGCCCTCTCTGTGCCTGGCACGCACACACACACATAGGCTGTCAGTCTGAGGGGTTGTGGGGGGGGATTTACACTCTCAAAGTGAGTTTTACACATAAGGCTGCACCTGGGTGCAAGTGGACTGAGAGATGTAGACAGACCAACCTTCTCTGAGCAATGCCTTGTGGGTCTTTATCACCTCATCCGCTGACATTCTGTGCGACCATTGGCTGGGCGAGTACTGCCGGCAGAGCTCCTGCGAAACATCCGCTCGTCATTCAGGCTGCTCACGGCGCCCTCTGCTGGTGGCCAGGCGGCATAACAAGCACGACGGATAATAATGGCTGCATTGTGGACTGTAACAGGTCTGTACCACACCACGTGGTCCGGAAAACATTCCAAAAATCATGTCCTACATTCAAATCACAAATATAATAAATAAATGAATTTAATAAAATTACTGAATCAATTTATGGTCATGTATACAGGGGCCCCGACGTGTCAACACAATGCAAAAGTTACAACACAAATGCAAAGAGCGAGTGCTGGACGACGGGTGGGCTGCAGAGTGTTCGAAACGGCTTGCGAAATAAGTGAAATGTTTTTACAGCTTGTTATCCGTTTTTCCCTTGATTTGAGCACGAAAATGGAAATGGAAAAATGCACCATAGTCATTACCTGTTTTCTCATGTGGTGCTCAAATCAAAAATAGAAGAGCTTCTCACATTCTGCTTGGTGTTTTCATCTGACACAAGAAGCATTACCCTTGGACGGGACACGTTACTTATGGAATACGTTTCAGTCGTCTTATGAATTCGTTCCCACGATATATTTGAAACGTGGGCACATTTTACTAAAGGGGATTTCACACACTTTTCCAGGGACCTGAACCTTTTTCCGGAAGCAGGGACTGCAGGGCCTCGGCCCGAATGTAGTTCTCCGGAGGCAGATCAGGAGATTTTAGTACCTATTCCAGATCGTGATCCAAGGAAAACTACCCAAACTGCTGAGGAGTGATAAACATTCCGACTGGTTGACCACAAGCACCAGCACTAACTTGGAAGCTATTCAGAAGAGCAGGGTAGAGAGACAGATGTAGCAAGAACAAATGGAATTATTTTTGTATCTCACCTACATTTAATGCATCAATTTTTGCTTGAGTTTCCATATTTCTGCATCAGAAAATTAAATTAAGCAATACTTGATTCTTATTAAATCTGGCCTTTAGATCGATCTTTCATTTTCCATCCATCCATTATCTACCGCTGAATCCGGGGTCGGGTCGCGGGGGCAGCAGTCTCAGCAGGGAGACCCAGACTTCCCTCTCCCCGGCCACTTCATCCAGCTCCTCTGGGGGGACCCCGAGGCGTTCCCAGGCCAGCCGAGAGACATAGTCTCTCCAGCGTGTCCTGGGTCTTCCCGGGGGCCTTCTCCCATTTTCCAAATGCTTTCATTTTCCAAAGAATAATAAATGATGTAACGTTATCCCGCTACATCGTCTCATCAACAATATTAGACAAAGGTCTACTAGTTTTTGATCTAATTTTCATAAGCTATCATAACTATAAGCATATTACTTTCAAACATCTCAACTATAAATTATTGTGGATGGCTGAGGATATACACCTGTAAGGCAGCATTGGGGGAGGTCAGTGAATGTTTCTGCCTTGGCGGGTGCATTTTACTCAGGGATCCCCGTTAATCGTAGTAATCTTCATACGGGTTAAGTTAGTGACAATTTTCATTGTAAGGTTTGAAATTTCACTGGCCTGATAACAATTCAGTACTAAATAACACTGAATGATTTCTCTAAGAACGCAAGGTTCTTGCAGGTAACTCATACGATATACAGTCGTGGGCAAAAGTTTTGAGAATGACACAAGCATTGTCACATTTTCTGCTGTCAAATTCTTTTATTGACAGTTGTCAGTATTCGCAGCGTTGGCCCTTTTCCCCAAGACCTCTGCGATTCGCCCTGACTGCTATCAATCAACTTCGGGGTCAAATCCTGACTGATGGCAGCCCATTCTTGCATAATCAATGCTTGGAGTTTGTCAGAATTTGTAGGTTTTTTGTCCATCTGGCTCTTGAGGATTGACCACAAGTTCTCAATGAGATTAAGGTCTGGGGAGTTTCCTGACCGTGGACCCAAAATGTCGATGTTTTGTTCCCTGAGCCGCTTAGTCATCACTTCTGCCTCATGGCACGGAGCTCCATCATGCTGGAAAGGGCATGTTCATCTCCAAACTGTTCACACCTCAGTAGTCCAATGCCTGTACCTTTTGGAGCTTCTTCGCTGCCCTTCTTGACACCAGGCCATCTCCCAGAAGTCTTCGCCTCACTTAACGTGTAGATACACTCACACCTGCCTGCTGCCATTCCTGATCAACCTCTGCACTGGTGGTGCCCCGATCCACAGCTGAATCAACTTCAGGAGACGGTCCTGGCACTTGCTGGACTTTCTTGGGTGCCCTGAAGCCTTCTTCATAACTGACCCTCTCTCCTTGAAGTTCTTGATCTGATAACTGGTTGATTTAGGTGCAATCTTACTAGCAGCAATATCTTTGCCTGTGAAGCCCTTTCTATGCAAAGCAGTGATAACTGCATGTGTTTCCTTACAGGTAACCATGGTTAACAGAGGAAAAACGATGATTTCAAGCACCACCATAGCATCCAGTCTGCTATTCTAACCGAATCAGCATGACAGACTGATCTACAAGCTTGTCCTCCTCAACTCTCTCACCTGTGTCAACAAGAGAATCACTGATATTGCCAGCAGGTCCTTTTGTCGCAGGGCAGTGGAAATGGGTTTTTTGGGATCAAGTTCATTATGGCAAAGAGGGACTTTGCAATTCATCTGATCACTCTGGAGTTCACATTCTGCAGTTTATGCAAGTTGTCATCATAAAAACTGAGGCAGCAGACTTTGTGAAAATTAATATTTGTGTCATTCTCAAAACTTTTGGCCACGGCTATATATTGCATAACATTAGTCGTATACATTAAAGTATAAAAAAACCTCGGTCGTATATTCTCGTGCATAAAACACAAACTTCAAGCAAAAATGCCATATTACCCTGTACGTGTCGGGACCCGCGGGTGTTGCCTTTTGGCAGGCAATGCGCCCGCCATATACTTGTCACGTTCGCCGCGGTCGCTGAAGCAGGGAATCGCTAGAGCTGGCAGAAAGCAGGTAGGTAGGCAGGCAAGCAGAATACGGGGCGAATTAGGGGTTTATTCGGAGGAACAGGGACCATCGAACGCCAACTGACAACAACTAACATCAATAACAGACGAGGAACGGAGGTAAGACACGGACTGAAATAGACCAAACAACAGGGTACAGCTGGGTACAATCAGGGAAGCACACGTGGATAATCAGGGGGACGTGGCACACCCGAGGATCGTACGAGCTGGGCGTGACAATACTCACATCTTGCTTCATTTCTTTCCAGGTGGCCATATTGCAGGCAGTCAGAGAAAAAGACCCTGATCAGGACTTTGAACCCAAACACTGACCTACCGGACGGCTTCACACGCGCAGTCGTCTGCAAGCACTGCGGCTTTTAACTCGCCTAGCGCCTGTGCAGCTTCACCAAGCTCAAAGCCCAGACTGTGGATCGCTTTTGGCATTTATTTTCTAAAGATTAAAATCAGTATTACTCTATATGCAAATAACGCGGTTTTATCCTGGAATATTATTCGGTTCCAATTTCAGTTCTGGCCGGATGTTGAATTCAACAGGCTCCAATACCCCTTCGCACTTCAGATGAACTGCATTTAACGCTTCGAGGTTTATCAACAAAAGAGAAATATGAGACAAGCACAGAGGTAAGACGGACCAAGATACAATTCCTAAAACGGAACGAAACGGACTTTCACCCCAAGGGGCGTATCAAGCTTTTTAAGTGTGTGTGTGTGTGTGTGTGTGTGTGTGTGTGTGTGTGTGTGTGTGTGTGTGGGGGGGGGGGGGGGGGGGGGGGGGGGGGGGGTGGGGAAATAAATTTCAAGGCGAATTAAATTGAAAAGTAAATTATAATATAATTATAACCGCTGACAATTATATATAACTTCTCGCATTTTTACATTTTCTTTACATCTACACTATGCGAATGATATTGTTAAAGTAACGAATGGCCTAAACGACATGAAGCAGTATAAGAAGTGTCTCAGTTTGACCAAAGAGGCCAAGGACATCTGGACCCCTCCTCTGAAGAAGGACTGCAGCTTCCCTGCTAGACTGGAAACTGTACTTTCTCCTAAACATTCCTAATTGTACTATCAGGCAGTCCGAGTTCAGTTCTGGATACTGTTGCACAACATCGTTTACCTCTCCAGTCAAGAGGACTTGTTCAAGATTTCCGAACATTTGCTTTCCTTCCTGCAGAAATCGTTCTCTAATCTGCATACTGAGGGACACATTCAGAGCCTCCAGTTCCTCTGTTGCCTCCAAAGCACAGAAAAGACCAAGAACGACATTTCCCTGCAGAAATCTGTCGCGCAAGCCCTGTGCCTTAGCGGCCGCATCTGATTCACATGCAATTCAAAGCATGCATTATGCACTCCTGCTTCACTACAGCACGAATACGAACCGTCCACCTTGTTTAACAAAGAGGTCTTATAGTGTGAGGGAGCTCTCCTCAGACTTGGATATCCCCTTGAATTTCTCCTTAAAGTTGCCGATAAATGGCGAGGCAGTACATGCTGTGTAATAAGTTTAACACAGTGCGCAGCACAGTGGACATAATGGGCAAGAGGTTGTCATTTCCTGATAATGGCATGCGCTCCATTTTATTTGCCTGCCATATTTGCTGGCCCATCATATGCTTGTCCCCGTAACCCACTGATGGGCAAATTCAGGCGCTGTAACACATCCATCACCACTCTGGCTAGATTTTCCCCTGTGGTCAGAGAAACCTCATAAAGTTTAATGAACTCCTCATGAACAACTAGATGATGATGATAATAATAATAATAACAATAATAAATCCTTTATTGTCCCCAAGGGGAAATTCTTTTAACGTCTCCCTCTGTCATGCCCGGCTCGTCCGCTCCTCGTGTGTGCCACGCCCCCTGATTACCCACGTGTGCTTCCCTGATCGTACCCAGCTGTGTCGAGTTATTTTGATCAGTCCTGTCTATTTCTGTCCACGTCTTGCCTGAGTTCATGGTCTGTCATTGATGTTTGTCGATGCCTGTATTCCGTCCTGCCCTTGCCCCAATTAAACCCCCGTTTTCGCTTGCCTTGCCTGTTTCCTGCTCGCTCGCTTGCCCGCTCGCCTTACCCCCGGTCAGCGATCGTAACACCCTCAACCTGCACTTCTTCTGAATTCTTTGAAAGTGGTCAAACCGAATTGACTGTTCGCCTATGCAACATTAACTGCATCCTCGTGTCTCACTGGTGAGGTCTGCTACAGCTGCCTATTCTAAACAAGCACATAGCCGTAAGTAATGAGTAAGGGCTACTGGGGACTGGACGGGGACTAACTGCCAAAATCAAATGATCCCTAACATAATACGAATGCATAACCCTGTGTAAATACATATACAACACTGCAGAAATATAAATGCCATACAACACTGAGGAAGTTAGAATAGCCTAGCTTGCCTCAGTACATTGCAAGCCTGTGGTAGCAAGCTGTCACCTCAACACCACTTACTTAATTCTGCTTGGAAAAAGAAGTCGGATATCACTTTGATATACCTCAACACTTTCCTTCCCAAATCCAGCAGGATAATACGTTGGCAACTTATTATTTGAAGAGGAGAAGCTCTCGTCCCCTCGTGACTAACTCTAGCTGATACATTTGCTGTGATTGGCTGAATGGTCCTTCAATCAAACTAATGGACCAATGTGTGTGCCCTTAATCTGCGTCCGGATCCGGGCTACGGTTCATTTCGCTCTTGTACCGGTAGCAGAACATATTTTAGTATCGTTTTAATCTGACAGAAGTTATGATCAAAGTGCATTTTTTTTCTACCACGGACATGGTATTTAAAACGTAGCCTTCATAGTTTTATTCTTGATCGAGACATTTCGCCACGGAGACATTAATCCGTGCGCAAACTGGTTGCCCACCCATGATTTTTAAAGGCAAAGCTTGATATCTAATTAATATTTATGAGAGAAGTGCTACCTGATCGGCCAGTGAATGCCTTGGACAGAAAAAACTGGTAGCACATGTCATTGGGATGACGTCGAGCGACCAATCAGATAGCGGATTCTCTGAATATTAATGAGGTTTCCCGAACAACCATGTACAAAAAATACGCCCCCGCGAAGCGGAAATCGCTTCGAAACGGGACGTCACAGGCTGCAGAAGCCGCTGGCGGGATTTTCAACTTCCTAATTGATCCGGGTGGAGGGATCCCGTCTCGGCAATAAGGGCTCTTAGTCTCCTTTGTTAATTTTAATTTATAGCTTTTAAAAGTTGAGGTAATATGGAGTGCCTGAATGTCCCGCGGATCTTACCAAGCTCTCCGATGCGCTCCCGGGGACAGATCCAGGTAAATGAGCTTATTTCGCCTGGGCTGATTTTGTTTGGCGCCATTCCCCGTATGGTTCTTAATTTGCTTTTTTTTTTGTTAAGTTAATTTATGTATTTGTGTGAAACTTTTCGCAGGTCATTTTCGGGCCGATGTTTTCGGGAAAAAGGTAAGTAGGGTCTGGCTTGTCCGTGTAGGCGGACTGCATGGAGTGGAAACGGGGTATAAGAGAGGGAAACGCTGCCATGCTTTGTCCTTTTGTCGTGAGCAGCTACTGAAAATCATCTCAGCTATATGGAAGAGAAGGCATGCTCTGACACCGTCCGTCCCCCCCCCCCGTTAATTTCCATCTGCCTTTACAGCACCGAGCTGATTCGCAGAGTGCGCCGCTTCCAGGTCGCGCGCTATAAATGCCTGGTGATCAAATACGCCAAGGACACGCGCTACTCCGAGCTGGGCATGGCCACGCACGACATGTAAGCGCATCCCGCACGCCGAGTTCTTGTGCATGCCTGTCAGGGCTTAACAGCCCCTGTGCACACCCACAGGAGTACCATGGAGGCGGTGCCCGCCAGCCGGTTGCAGGAGGTTTACGGTCTGGCCTTGGGGGCTGAGGTTCTCGGCATCGATGAGGGACAGTTTGTAAGTGTATTGTCAAAGAATTATTATTTTTTTTTCTTACTGGACGTGTCTGGTAGTCGTTGAAATTGTACATCATCCATGTATGGACATTGTATTATTCAGAGATACATAATGGCAAACTCTTGTTCAAGTAATTGCGTCACATGGTATTTTGTACATAAAAACACCGGAGAGAAACGTCCACAGATAGCGGTTGAATATTACTGTGTGTGCGACAGATTTGATGAGCTACAAATAAAATGTACATACTATTAAACCGCATAAAACTACAGTCTAGCTGAGGGTTCTGTAGAATCCCCCAAGTTCACGAGTCGGAATTCCGGTGTTCCTGTTAATTAACAACTAGGAACTCGGAATTTCTGAGTTGAAAAGGAACACAGCATTGCTATGATAACCGCAGACCCGCTCACGGGTGTTTTACTACCACAAAAATTTTATGATGTTAGAAGGAAAAATGATTGGTTCAGAAAGAGAACCAAACAGATTGTAGAGGAGGCAGGACCAACCAATCAGATGTCTTGTCATTCTAATTGGTTAAGCCTAAGGGAGTGGCACAGATAGCCAGGTTCTTTTGATTGCCAGTTGAGTCAACCAATAGCATACATCCTTTCTCATGCGAATCCGCCTCCCTCCCACAGTTCCCAGACACAGTCCAGTTCTGCGAGGAGATGGCCAACCAAGGCAAGACCATTATAGTGGCAGCCCTGGATGGGACGTTCCAGAGAAAGGTAGTGTTGGACATCCGTCGTAAAATCGGCCTGCGGCATCTGTCGCTTCCAGAATGACAGGCGTACTCTAATAATTGCTGGTTCTGGTCCGAGTGGCCAAGCTGCCATCTCTATTAGAAGCAGCTGCTTACCTACTTAGAACAGTCCTTGTTAAATAAGGGACCATCCCAGATGCGTAACTCGCAGGGCTGGTGTTTGAGGGTTGGTCCTTTTCTGCTACGCCACCTACTGGCCAAAAAGAACTACCTCCGCGGTGAGGATTTCTTTCTAATTTGAAAAGTAGCATAAACTGTGGGCCATCACGATGTAAAACGGCAGTCAACAGAATGACGAATTCTGACGGACGGTTTGATGAAGCCTTGTGCTCTGTTTTGGGAATTTGGAGGGGGGGGTGTTAATCATATTCTAGCTATTAATCTACACGCAACATTCAAGAATTCATTTTTATAGCGCCGTCCCCAGTATGATTCAGTATCAGAATCAGAGGTGGAAAATTTCAGGTCCAGAAAGTAAAAATCCAGAGCAGGATTTTGTTTCAACTAACCGAGTATGAAGAGTCACAGAGTACATAGCTGGCTGGTTGAAACAAAGTCATGGTCTGGATTTATAGTTTCTGGACCTGAAATTACCACCTCTGTTCAGAATCAGTGTCACTAAGTGAAATAGTTAATAGTTGTTAAATGCCTGAAGACATTGGTGGTGACAGTCAGACCTCATTCGTTGTCGGATTGTGTGATGAAGGCGCGGTTGCTACTGCATCGGCCGCTAGTCTGGGGGGGACTTTTTGTATAATGAGTCTGCCCCCCTTCCCTCAGGCCTTCGGAAACATCCTGGGCCTGATACCACTGGCGGAGAGCGTGGTGAAGCTGAACGCCGTCTGCATGCAGTGCTTCAAGGAGGCGGCTTACACTAAGAGGCTGGGGGATGAGAAGGAGGTGAGGGACTGCAGCCAGGCCACAAGGGGGCGCATTTCAAGCAAGCTGAGCCCTAGGTTACAGTATTTGTTAGACCTGTTATGGTACATTGTGTCCATCCAGTAAAGCTGAATCACTGGCATAGGAGAACACAGACCCTACCCCCATTCTCCCCCATGCACCGTATTCCAAACAGTCGCTAGTCGAAGCTGGGAACCATAAGTTTGTTACAGTAGGTGGTATGACCTCATGCCCCAGGTGGAGGTGATTGGAGGAGCAGACAAGTACCAGGCCGTGTGCCGGACCTGCTACGGGGGCCTCGTGGCTGAGAAGGAGAACAGCACCCCCTGGAGGGATGACACACCCCCCCAGGCCCTTCCAGGGAAGAAGCTGGACGTGGGTTTTCCTCGCAAACTCTTTGCTCCACTGCACAACTGAGAAAGACAAGATTATGCCAAAAAGGGACGACCGAACGCCTATTAAACATTTTAATGCACCTTACATCTGCATCAGCTCAGAGTTACAGCAGTAAGGTGTACAGCAGATGCTTGGATGCTTAAAACGTTCACTTAAATTCCTTAACCATTTAGGTATGCTAGTAACTATATCTTTAACTTACCACTAGGGGGGCACAAACCTGGAGTGATTTGTTACTGTGGGTGAGTGATTTCACCAAGTTAGACCGTGGGCTACATGTTAATTGAAATAATATATATATATCCTACACAGAAAGAGTATCAGATCGACATTTGCTTATCACTGGGGTTGTACCTTTTAAGTCATAGAAATTGACTGTGAAGAACATTTATTTTTTTTGTCCTACTGGGGGGGTACATTAATGTTGTTTGTACCTTGGATGTTCCTCATGGTCCACTTCTATATCTTAAAAGGTAAAATTACCTACAGCCATAGGGTACAATTGGCAGACCTTTTGAGGGCGCAGCCCCAGTGACAAGCGAAGGAACGAACTGCTGCTCATTTGAGTGAAAGACGTTTATCTAGCAGGACCACGTATTGCAGAAGCACAGCTGGTGAACGAAGAGTTCCAGTGATTTGTTTGCATGGGGAGCTTTTGGGAAGCACAGGCCGGACTGGTTCATTTGCTTTATGTATTTATGCAGTGCTGCGATTTTTATATACAAAGGGGGGGGGATATTCCAGCTCTTTAGCCATGATTTATGAAGCACAGGTGAGAAGGTTCTGGGCCATTTCCACCTATAAATAGCCTGTATAGCTTTTTGTGATCATATTATACAGTTACAGAAAAGGTCACTGGGCATTCCTGCATATACAGCATCTAGAAGCATCCGAGGCTGCAGATGACAGTTCACATTTAACTTGACAGCAAGGGGGTGATATCGGCTCAAACACACCAACCAGACCGGCCTGTTGACCTATGATGTTTCTGGGCAAACTAGAGTCTGTAACAATAAGCTTAATCATGTTCCTGAACTCTTGTAAACCTTATGCCTAATGCGTGTGTCGGCAATTTTTTAAAGGTGTTTTTTGAATAAACATGACATGGACAATTTTCAGGGGGGGGTAAGAAAGATGCTTCTGACCAGATGGCCTCCCATCTCATGATTAATTGAACGTCCCAAACGCACAGTGGGGTTTGAGGTGGGAGGTGGGTCCCGCAGCTCCACAGGCAGGCAATGCGTCGCCGCTCCCTGCATTACTTTGTCTGGGATTCAAACATTTGTACGACAAACGAATCCGGTTCACTGCATAACTGAAACCGTATTCCAAGGCCAGGTTGCTTGCTCAGTCCAAGGTGGAGCCCTGAGGCCCCAAGCCGGGCTGGTTCGGACCCGCACAGCAGCATTCTCACAGGCTTGCTCATCTTTCTGCTGCCAGGCGAAACCGACAAGCTTTAGTCACAAGAATAACTGTTAATGAACAAAAGCTAATGTTTTGATCCAGTATGTGTCACCTACCTGCCAGTTTGGATAACTGTCCTGTCATGTCAGTGGTGCTTTAGCTGATCATGCACTCTGACAGTGTTCAACAAAGTGGATTTTGAAAACGTTAATAAGTAACTAGCTGTAATCTGCTGCCGAGGTTATTTACTGAACACGTGGCCTTTCCCAAGGCCTGTGGAGATGACATCATAGCTGCACTCAGGTACTCGGGGCACTGCCCCCTCGCCTTGGTTTACTGCTCACTCGCATTGGGGGGGGGGGGGGGGTTGAGGGCCCAGTTCCTCAGGCCTAAAATACTTTCTTTCATGCGTTTATGGACACATTTTCCGTAACACCAGACACTTGCAAGAGACACCTTATCAGCCGCTGAACAGTTTTACTTTAAACAAAAAAACTCTGGGTTGTACAAAACAAGCGTTTCTGCAGAACCCTCTCCCGAACACATTCACACTCACAAAATAAATACCACGGCCTTATCAGGAACACAGCCTCAACAGTCTAAATGAACCTATACAACAGAAAACACAAAATAAAATCAGTTTCTTCAAGGAAAAGACAAAAGAAGCAATTCTGAATGCCAAAAAAAAAGCATACATTAGTGTACAGTGTGATTGGCAAAAATGCTGGTGCAATTCCTCCGTGGCCTGGGCTGGTGTGTATGAGGGCGAGAGGTGTGTGATGAGCTATGCCACCGCCCAAAACCGTTAGTGACCTCACAGGGGCTGGTGTGTCGAGTTCCACGCCAGGGCTGTCCTCCATACACACCGGCCCAAAACAAGGTTTACAGAATTAACCAACATTCCTAAAACTCAGCCTCCCCATCGTTCACCAATAGAAAGGTTAAGACATTAGAAAGGCACAAGCAAACGGGTGGGGGTCTGCGCACACACTCGCACCAGTACGAACGGGGTTTGAACACAGACGCGTGTGTTTCAAGCAGCTCCTGCACATGGACTCAGAACAAACAAACAGTGGGCTGCAGGAAAGGGAGTGAAACAGGAAGGAACAGCTGCTTCAAAAGCCAAACCCTTCCTCCACTGTGTCATGTGACCAGACTCCGCCCACCCTCAGTAAACCGGTGGCTGGTAGCCACCCTCTTCTTGCGGGGTTGGCATGGTGGCAAACGGGGGCTGTTGATAGTTCTCCCCCCCCCCGCTAGGGTATGTAGGGTAGGCAGGGGGGTAGGGGGTGGCGTGGTTGTTGGCTGGGTCTGTGGGGTTCTCCACAAAGTTCTCCACTCCCTTACTGAACACCTTAAAGGCGACAAAGGCCAGTCCTCCCTGTTTAAAAGACGAGAACATGAGCGTGGTGAGAGTAAGCCATGGTGCGTTCAGGTGGGGGGGCACGGTGCCCACAGGGTACGCACCCAGGTGCCGATGGAGAAGAAGGCAAAGGCGATGGCTGCCCTTGCTGCATCGCCCGGGATCAGCTCGGCGTTCTGCGTGTGTGACCACTGATTAGCCAGGAGGCAGAAGCACACGAACCACAGGAAGCTCCATATCCCTGTGGGGAGGGGCAGATTCTCTTTTTGCCTCCCCATCTCACTCTCCAATAGACAGACACACATACAGGTGACAGCAAGGGGTCACAGCACAGACTCAGCCAGCATGCAGCAGCCCTGGAGCTGGGCGTTAAGGGCCTTGTTCAAGGGCACAACAGAGGCATCAATATGCCAGCTTTGGGATTTGAACCAATGACCTTCTGATCACAGGCACAGAGTCCGAGCCTGCAGAGCTACAAACTGCCAAGCCAATTTAATTCTGTAAGAAGTCTCTGTCCAGGGGATGTGGTCAGAGATAATTTTCATTTACTACTCCTTACTACAGTTCTAATGCGGTGTGATTGGCCAATAAACACAAGGGGCGGGGCTACAAAAGGAAGCCAATAGGAAAGGGAGGGATCAGAATGAGGAGGGGCTGGGCAGGAGAGTGCCCGCCTACCTGAGAAGATCAGGTCTCCAATGACAATGTACTTCCTCTGCATGGCGTTGCTGATGTGAGGAAAAAGAACGTCGAGGACAAGGAAGGCGATACAGGCCAGGAAGGCCAGCACACCCACGGCCACACCATAACTGCAGGCGCTGTCGTTCTGGTTGAACATGCACTTGACCTCCTGGACATGAATCGAGGGGTTGATGTAGCCCTCAGCCGTGATGCTCCCAAAAACAACAATGGCGAAGACCTGACGAGAGAGAAACAATTAAAAAGGCAAAGCTGACCGTCTTCAGGATATCACCCGCCTATCCTTCACAAGTACAGGGCGGTGGATGGGCACTGCTCGAGCACGGTGCCCCTATGCCCCCCTAATGCTAATGGCAAGCCAGGGACACCCATGGTGCATAAAGGAGGAGGGACAGCAGGTACCACAATGCATTTCAGGAATCTGACGTTAGAATAGAGCACTAATCTGGATACTTCACACCAGCCTTTGCTCCTCAAGTGCTGACCCACTGCATGAGCAGCAGATCAAGACAAAAGGACAAATCCATTTTCTGAGGAGTTGCTGAAATGAGAATGGCTAGAATTTATACAGATCGGCCATAACATTAAAACCACTTTCAATTCAATTGGTACAGTGCATTTTCACATCGCTTTGTCTCAAAGTGCTTTACATTATCTCTGCCCAAAGCCCCCAGTGAGCAAGCCAGAGGCGACAGTGAAGGTCAAATAGACAAGAGGCTCACTTTTCAGGAAGATCTGAAAACGTCTAGTGTATTTCAGCACCATTGGTGCGCTAGCTCGTGCAAAGCCTCTAAGTTCACGCGTATGATCATAGTACCAGGGGGCAGGTTTCTTATCTCTGTGCTTATTAAGTGGAGCATTGAAACCACTGACATGTGGACAGAATAACATTATCGCTTTATCATGACACCTGGTAATGGTGGCATTAAATATTAAGCAAGCGAGCAGACAGATCTTGAAGCTGATGTGTTGGAAGCAGGAAAAATGGACATGCTTAAGGATGAGTGACTTTGACAACCGGATGAGTGCTGGCCGGTCTTGTGGGGTGTTCTCAGTATGCTGTGGTCAGTATCTACCAAAAGTGATCCAAGGATGGCCAACTGGTGAACCAGGCTCATAGGTGCCCAGTTCTCCCTGGTGTGTGGAGCCAATGCTAACCTGTCTGGTCTGATCCCACAGGATAGCTACTGTAGCAGAAATTGCTGAAAAAGTTCATGCTGGCTGTGATAGGAAGGTGTCAGGACACACAGTGCATCACAGCTGCGTGTGGGGCTGCACAGCCACAGACTGGTCAGAGTGGCCATGCTGACCCCTGTCCACCGCTGGAAGTGCCTACAAGGGGCATGTGAGCCTCAGAACTGGACCATGGAGCAAGGGAAGACGGCGGCCTGGTCTGATGAATCACAGTCAACTGGGGAAGAGGTGGCACCAGCATGCACTACAGGGAGAAGATACTGTGATGTTCTGCTGGGAAAACATGGGCCATTGCATTCATGGGGATGTTACTTTGACACATATTATTAATAATTGAATAATAATACTTTATTGATCCCTGTGGGGAAATTCTCTTCTCGCCTACCCCATCTTGCTCTCTGTAGGTGAGAACATGCTGCGTAGGGCAGCCACCTGCTACAGCGTCCGGGGAGCTGGGAGTTAAGGGCCTTGCTCAAGGGCCTGCAGATATGCCAAAGCCAGGCTTGAATTAACAACCTTCTGGCCCACTGAGCCTCATGCTGTTCCCAATGGGTTTGAGGAACATGAGAGTTCCAGGTATTGACTTGGTACCCCAAATCCCCCAGATCTCCATCCGACCGAGCCTCTGTAGGAGGTGCTGGACAAACAAGTCAGATCCATGGAGCCCCCCCATCGCAACTTACAGGACTTTAAGATTCTGCTGCTAACGTCCTGGTGCCAGATACCGCAGGACACCGTCAGAGGTCTAGTGGGGTCGATGCCTTGATGAATCTGAACCGTTTTAATGGCTCAAGGGGGACCAACTCAATATTAAGCAGCTGGCTTTAATGTTATGGGCTGATCAGAGTATTTTGGGGACACAATCTATTACACAGCAGAGGAACAAAAACTAAATGACCCAGCAACTATAATAAAGAACGAACACCATCATCTACGAGTCGAGGCACGCAGATTAATAAAGATCGCTGAGAATTTGTTGGGGCTAGTCTAATAGGGGGGGGGCAAGAGCTCCGTCAGCCAGAGTAGCAAGCGAGCCCCCACTCAAAGGGTGCACAGCAGAGGTCTGCTCCGTCATCACATGACTGGCTTGTGACCAACAAGCAGCCCTCTCTACACTGGCACGGCACGATGAATAGCTCAGAAATGGAAGGAGGGGGGGAAAGGGAGGGGGAGGGAGAAACAGCACTCAGGAGGGTGCCGGAAAACACATTCCAGGTCATGTGACAGTCACCAGCAACTGCCCCGTCCAGACTGGCGGGATCTGTGGCCGCGGTGTCACTTTCCATACCACCTGCCATGTTCATATTTTCATTCTGGGGAGGGCTGGTGGCACAAGCACATCAGCTGAACATCTCTCCACTCTACTGGCGGACCCGGGCAGTAAATAAGAGCACAAATGTCAACCATGTTAAGGCAAACTCGCCCTGCCAGCACAGCCCTGTGCCCCTTCAGTCACCATATTGAAAATCTTACGTTTTAAAGCCTATAGCAAGTTAGCTAAATTTAAGTTCATACAACAACAACAGCTTTTGAAAGTTTCCGTGTGGTTTTATAGTTTAAAAGACCTGCTTTTGTACCAGTCTGCTCTGTCGCCTGCAACCTTTAGCGAGAGCCTGGTTGGGGGGGGGGGCTGGGCGGCAGATAAATGCAGCATTAATGTGACAAACGGACCGGGCGGCAATATACAGCAACACTTTAAGCCAACTGATTTCAAGTGGGGGAAGGGGGGGGGGGGTCACCAAAAAAAGCACTTTGTAAAAAATTACGTCTTTGTTCGAAAAACGAGGAATAAGTGTTTAGTAAGTGTTTTAAGCAGAATTAGGAGCGATGTATGATGTGAGTAGCAAAGAGAAGACAAGCTGCGGCACAGCTGCCGCCATAAGAGACGGTGTTTAAAAAGGCAAATTACCTCCGTGAAAATAAATTCGATTTTTTTAAAAAAGGTTTTTAAGGGTGCAAGTGCACTTGCTGCACCTGTCGGACATTTGAATACAGCGACTTTGGTCCTCCAGACTCCGTAAAAATCATATTTATGCGTTTTATCCATGTAGCTACAGATCTTTTCTTTAGTTTAATAACAGCTCCCAGTTTAGATGGCGTTTCTCAGGTAAGAGTCACCTGAACGAAAAGCAAATAAATCGCGGCAGTTAGTGAGATTCCGGGTGAAAGCGGCCATAAGCGCAACTGCGCGTCTTTTTTAGCCGCCGAGATAAAGAGTCATATTTTACTGCCATAAAGCGAAGAAAGTCTCATAAAGAAAGAGAGGGGAAAGGGCTCAGAACAGCGCCAAGAAGAGTGAGAAAAGCCCATCATATACATCCAGCCGAATACGACCCACCAGGGTCAATAACCTAGTATTGCATTAAGTAATATTTCACCAATACGGGAATTTTATAAACCTATAATATGTAAATTGACTTAATAAGTAAAGAGAGGGCGGATGGGCCGCTCACCCAGCTCAATAGGCGCAGGACGGTCTGCGGTCTCTGAATGAAGCTGACGGGGTCGAAGGAGCCGCCGGCCAGCGAGGCTCCGTACGCGCGGCCCGATGGCGCCTCCATGCTTACCCGCTGATCTGTGGCTGCCGATGGCGGCTCTGGGGCCGGGGTGGGCAGGGCTGGGCTGGGCTGGGCTCCCTCTCTGCTCTCCGGCCGATCTACTCCCCCCCCCCACTCCCGCCCCCCGAAAATCAGCGAGCGCGGGCCTGCAGGTTTTAATAGCATTTTCTTTTTTGGAGAACTTTAAAAAGTAACAAGTGGACTTCTATAGGCACAAAAAAACAGACCGATGAAGATGCCGAGAACTTTTAAAAACTGCATTTATGTGTTTGTTTATTTGTCTGTTTAATTATTTATTTGAGTAGTTGTGTGGTTGTACAATTTATGACAGTCTGCTGTTGTCCTGGAGATGCGTGTTAACCTTATTGGTAACACAAAACATTATTATTATCAATAATAATAATAATAATAATAGAACAAAGAGAGGGCAGGCGTCATGTTCAAAATGTGCAATACTTAAAATCAAATGGCAGGCTTTTTAAAAAGATGCTTGCAAAAATATATTTCAGGAGCAAATAAAGGTTTTGTGAAGGTTTCTCTTGAATGGTATGTTTTACACAGCCAGAGCTCTGTTGCTGAAAGCTGTCTCGACGTCACCGTCCATCACAAACAACTCTGTTACAACACCCTTACTGCCCTCGCTTCGAAATAAATTCCCTAACGGTGGAATCTGTTACCGAACCGAGTCCAGTAGCCACCCGTTTCACGAATGTCTTTAGTAGTCAGAAGCCTCTTTATGTTCCCTTCTTATGTTCTACATCTCGTCCTTGAATTGTCTCATTAGGCTCTTGCTGTGTGTAGCTCCTGCTCCGATACTGCTTACGTAAGCCTGTTCAGCTGTATGTTATTAATGTGCTATTTGTCTTGTATGTCGCTTTGGACAAATGCGTCTGCACGTTAAATGCAAGCAGGTATGCATTAAATGATGCATGCTTGTAGGAGTTTTACTTAAAAAATGTTCTGAGTGCAGAATGAAAAAAAGATTGATTCACAGAGATAACCAATCAGATTTTATAGGCGGTGGATCCAAGCAATCAGAGGAGGCGGGACCAAGACATCTGATTGTCCCTTCTAGTTGCTTGGACCCGCTACTTCTACAATCTGATTGGTTATCTCTCTGAACCAATCATTTTTTTCATTCTACCCTCAACATTTTTGCGGAAGTAAAACTCTCAGGAGCATGATACACATATATAAGTAAATATGTAAGAATACAGCGGGGAAAATACGTATTGGACACATTAACGTTTTTCTCAATAAATATATTTCTAATGGGGTTGTTGACATAAAATTTAAACCAGTTGTTGGTAACAACCAAAGTAATCCACACATACAAAAAGATCAAAATAAATAAGTCCATCGATTAAGTTATGTGTAATAAAGTAAATTTCATGTCTTATTTTCCTCGCTGTATATGTATATAGGCCTTTATGCAAATTGCACCGAAACAGGAATTTGCACCTCCAAACCACAGCGGCTGTCAGTCTCCCTTTTATATTTCGATTCCTTCCTCTGACCCTATTCATAATGTTGAGACTGTTTGAAGAATCAAGTTCCTTAGTGTAAATATTGCAGAAGACCTCACATATAGCACAAACTCCTCCTCTGTTGCAAAAAGGCTTAACACCAACTCTGCTTCCTGGCCCGGCACCACCCTCACCTCAGCCTGCAGGGGGCGCCACATATAACTTTCCGTCTAGCTCCATCTTGGTGCAGTTCAGGAACTCCCTGCTACTGCAGCACTGGCGTATGGGAATGGGTGCTGTGATGTTGGCACCTGCTCAGCCAGACTGACTGCTTTCAGCTCCTGGCTCTTAAGCTCCCGCCCCCTGCTGCAGAACATGCACTTGAATGCACTTTAACATCTCATTGTACAGTCATAATCTACAACAATTGGCCTGACTTAAAAAACAGAGGTAGAAATTTCAGGTCCAGGAAGTACAAATCCAGACCATGATTTTGTTCCAACCAACCAGTTGAACCTAGTCACGATCACGGAGCGCTCAACTGGCTGGTTGAAACAAAATCTTGGTCTGGATTTGTACTTCCTGGACCTGAAAGTTCCACCTCTGCTTCCATTCTTGTATATGTTTACTGTATCGCACTGTGTAATCTGTGTTGCTATATGTTGTAAATTGTGTTGTCCGCTGTTGTGCCTTTTGTTGTCTGTGCTGTCTATTATCTGCCCATCACACTGTGGACCTGAAGGCACTAAATTTATTTCCATTATTTATCATGTATATAACAGTGATAACAGTAAAGTGAACTTGAATAATTCCACAATGACACGCACACTGTGACAGCCAATGACATTTAGGTTAGCACCGTGTCAGCCAATGACATGGGATGCTGTTGGATTTACTAACGAGCTATTCAAACATCGTGTTTTCGGTATTCTCATGTAGGTATACACACACATATTGTACTCAAGCTGTCCAAATGTATTATGAGAATTTGCATGTTCAGGCTCGATGGCGTCCCTCTTGCAGTATATTGTTCTGTGCACACAGGTTTAATCTGGGGTCCTCTAGTCTGTTCCCATCCAATCTTCCAGTGAGTCCAGGTCGGCCTGTGACTGGGAAGGGAATGAGAGAGGAGGTCACCATAATAAGATCCTCCTTAAAGTTTGGTAAAGGCAGTTAGGTTCAGTCAAAGACTATAGGCATTTAGCCGCTACAGGCTACGTAGCCCAGCACCAGCTTTTGACACTACCCAACGGAGCATGCATCCACCATACCTCGTCTTCCTCGTCCAAACTGGCAGCTCTAACCAGATCTAGATCTTCCTCATAGTCATTCTGTGTCTATAAAAGAGAAAACTTGACAATATTGAAATCGCGCACCATGGTTGCATCATTAATCCATGGTGTGTGTGTGAGTCGTGTGCTTCCTGGCTTTTCAAGCTGAGTTGGGAGACATAAGAACATAAGACATTTACCAACGAGAGGAGGCCATTCGGCCCATCAAGCTCGTTTGGGGAGAACTTAACTAATAGGTCATCGGTACCATTATTGTCTCTTGGAAAGTTAGTGAGTGCAGTGCATTCATACCAATTCTTCGTTTTCCCCAGAGTCTGATTCCGAGTCGCGCCAGTTCAACCTAGAAGGGGATAAGGGTTCCTCTGTCAGTTGCTGAATTCAGTTCTGTAACATTTAGAGTTTGCCAAGGAGTATTTTTGAATTCATAATGAATGCAAAATCCCTTAAAAAGGGACACAGTGGTTAGTGTGACGAGCGCTTACTGAATCTTCTCTGGGGGTTGTCGTTTGGCTGAGAGACAGAAGACAGTGATGGCAGAGTTAACCCTCAAACGACTGACCAAATGATACGCAGGCAGTTGGAGTCAAGTAATAGAAATTAGAGTGTACTATCAATGATCTGCCACAAGGAGGCACTACTTATATATTTAGAGAGAGGCTGAATCAGGTGCAGGTCATTGAGAGGTACTGGGGGAGGGGGTGGAGGGTGGTTGATACTCACGGTACATTGCTCCATAGATGCAGCAGCCTGTCAATAGGGCCACAAGAAAGAGGCTGCAGCCAATGACCAGCGCTGCAACCTCAACGGGGATGTGGTTTTTCAGTGCTGTGTGAAGGACACGAAGAGCCAACTGAAAGGCAGATTCACTCACACGCCAAAGCAACAACACTGCTACTGGGGTCAGGAAGCAATCCAAGGTCAGCCAATGACATTTAAAATAGCACTGTGACAGCCAATGACATTTAGGTTAGCACCGTGTCAGCCAATGACATTTAGGATAGCCCTGTGACAGCCAATGACATTTAGGATAGTACTGTGACAGCCAATGACATTTAGGTTAGCACCGTGTCAGCCAATGACATTTAGGATAGCACTGTGAAAGCCAATGACATTTAGGTTAGCACCGTGACAGCCAATGACATTTAGGATAGCACTGTGACAGCCAATGACATTTAGGTTAGCACTGTGAAAGCCAATGACAGTTAGGTTAGTACCGTGTCAGCCAATGACATTTAGAATAGCACTGTGACAGCCAATGACATTTAGGTTAGCACCGTGTCAGCCAATGACATTTAGGATAGCCCTGTGACAGCCAATGACATTTAGGATAGTACTGTGACAGCCAATGACATTTAGGTTAGCACCGTGTCAGCCAATGACATTTAGGATAGCCCTGTGACAGCCAATGACATTTAGGATAGTACTGTGACAGCCAATGACATTTAGGTTAGCACCGTGTCAGCCAATGACATTTAGGATAGCACTGTGAAAGCCAATGACATTTAGGTTAGCACCGTGACAGCCAATGACATTTAGGATAGCACTGTGACAGCCAATGACATTTAGGTTAGCACTGTGAAAGCCAATGACAGTTAGGTTAGTACCGTGTCAGCCAATGACATTTAGAATAGCACTGTGACAGCCAATGACATTTAGGTTAGCACCGTGTCAGCCAATGACATTTAGGATAGCCCTGTGACAGCCAATGACATTTAGGATAGTACTGTGACAGCCAATGACATTTAGGTTAGCACCGTGTCAGCCAATGACATTTAGGATAGCCCTGTGACAGCCAATGACATTTAGGATAGCCCTGTGACAGCCAATGACATTTAGGATAGTACTGTGACAGCCAATGACATTTAGGTTAGCACCGTGTCAGCCAATGACATTTAGGATAGCACTGTGACAGCCAATGACATTTAGAATAGCACCGTGTCAGCCAATGACATTTAGGTTAGCACCGTGTATTAGTTAGCCTTAGCTAATCTGGAACCAGTTGTCCAAAATTCAGCCAATTGATATAAATTCCAGATAAACGAGCTGAATGAATGCATGAGCTGTAGCTTCTTTGTTCATGAACAGAAATCCTTTCATGTTCCTTTGTGTGACGTGAATATATGTGTTTTGGGGGGGGGGGGGGTGGTCATTCACCATCCTGGTCGATGAGGACCGGCATGCTGCTGATACTGGAGTTGGTGTCAAACTCGTCCATGGCTTTGCATCGGTAGGAGGTGGGGGTGTGGACTTTGAGGAGGGTGAGAAAGCGCCCATCGTCCGACAGCCTGTAGGACTGTTTCTCTGACTTCATGAGCATCAATGAGTCATTTAGGTACCAGCGGTAAATGGGGTGGGTCCCATGCTCCACCACGCACTGCAGGGTCATTCCCACCACTTTAAAGTTATGACCAGTGTCATACTCCAGATTTATGTGCACAGCGCCACCTATAGGGACTGGAATAGAAACACATCTGAGTAAGACCCTTAACCAGGGTTACTGGCTGACTTTGCTCTCTCAATTGTTACGTCGCTTTGGATAAAAGTGTTTGCTGAAAATTAACGTGAATTATTCTTATCTGACCCTCAATAAAACATTTTAGGAGCACAGTGAGTGCAGATCTCGGTGGCGCCCCTTTACACGTACCCACTTCCAGGAGTATGGCGTTGCTCTTCAGCATGGAGCGTCCGTCCGTCACCGAGCACTGAGCCCTCTCTGTGCTCCGGCCCAGACTGACGAGCACAGAGAAGGAGGCGTTTAAGAAAGGGCCGGCGCTCCTGGTGCGTGACTCCTCCCTCGTCTCGTTGTAGGTGATCAGGCTGAAATTGGCGGGAAGTGAACCCCTGGCAGCCCTGCAGGTGATGACCGCAACGTACTGCTCTTGTTCCTTACGTACTGTGAATGTTATCTGAGGTGTGGACAGCATTGCTGAGGGGGAACGACAAACACATATGAGATCTCTCCCAAGAAAGGGCCGGTATTCATCACGGCAAGAAGCTTTGCATTGTCATTTCTTATCTTTCGTTTCTGTTTATTACCATGTAAGTATCTGTATTATTTTCTAAATGTGTCTTATGCTTCTGTAAACCTGCAATTTCCTCCAGTATCTATCTATCTATCTATCTATCTATCTATCTATCTATCTATCTATCTATCTATCTATCTATCTATCTATCTATCTATCTACCTGTCTGTCTGTCTGTCTGTCTGTCTGTTTGCCAGTCTATCTATCTATCTATCTATCTATCTATCTATCTATCTATCTATCTGTCTGTCTGTTTGCCTGTCTATCTATCTATCTATCTATCTATCTATCTATCTGTCTGTCTGTCTGTTTGCCTGTCTGTCTATCTATCTATCTATCTATCTATCTGTCTGTCTGTCTGTTTGCCTGTCTGTCTGTCTATCTATCTATCTATCTATCTATCTATCTATCTATCTATCTATCTATCTGTCTGTCTGTCTGTTTGCCTGTCTGTCTGTCTGAATTAGTTCTAGCTGAGGCAGAGCACCCAGGGAGGGACACGCGACCTCTGACTGTCACGGTCACGTTGTTTGACGTTTCGTTGACGTCCTGTTCCATCTCGTTGAATGCCATGCAGGAGTAGGACCCCGCATCTCTCTGCGTCAACCTCGTGATGTGGATCGAGTTAGAGGACACCTCCAGCACCTCGCCGTCCAACAGCCACTTGTATGAGATGTCTCTCCCCCCCAACACATTACAGTGCAGGGTGAAGTTATCGCTCTCAAAAAACTCCCCCAGGTCTGGCGTTAGCCTGAGCACCACCTGCTGAATAGGCTCTGTGGAGCAGACCAAAGACACAGACAGTAAGCTGTAGCCTTGTGATATAAAATATGGTGCATCATTGAAGTGCACCAATGGACCGGTGCAAAATGTTATTACATATTTTCTCAATTACTTTGGCACATTTCATGAAACATACTTAATATAGAGGCTTTATTACATATATTACATTTCTCAAACCAATTCATGCATATAACCCAACACAATGACTTAGCTGTAAAAGCCTACAACTTACCCAAAACAATCCATTCATGTCCAAAATCAAATCCCACCAATGAATTAGTCAATGCCACCAAAATGAAGTACAAGCAGCACCATTTTAACGGGTCAGAATGTTCCTGAGCTCCATCATTCTGAATGACAATTTTTTCCCACTTTCTCATCATCGCTGACCATTTTCCTTTAGCAAACTGATACTTATTCATTTCAAAGGCACCAGTTTCTACACTGCAAGGCTCCATATTACAGTATGTAATGTTCACTGGCAATAGAAAGCACTCGCATGCACATGTAAGATCTTCATATCGCAAGACACAGTATAACAGCAAACAAAGCAGTCACACAGCACCGTATATCACAAAACAGCAAACTTGCAATACAAGAACAACAAAATCATGTACTGAAACACCACAATGCTATATTACTGCAGTTTCTGGGATATATTTTTACATCATCTTGAAAGCTTGGTTAGCAGTCTTGCCTGTGCTGACTAACACCAGGATCACATACATGTGTAGTTTTGAGTGCAAAATCATTACAATGGGAAACTACATAATCTATTTGATGAGCAAGACTAAAGCAACTGAAAACTGTGCCAAAACAAGACCATTGTACTACACCGTTTGCATATATGTACTAAAACATTTGGAAATTTGGTGAAATAATGAGAATTGTCAGAATGTAAGCATAGTCCTGAGCTCCAGAATGGGATATACTATGCAGAACTGATATTCTGGTGTGGGGATTACATTTGCTGTTTTGCAAATGTTAATTATCAATTGAGAAATGCTTCAAAGCAATCGAGAAAAACTGCATTACTATTATCAGACTTGTCGGACTTCTGTTTTTCTTCCCAGCCCCTGAAAACACACCTTGTCCCCGATTCCAGAGCCCAACCCCCCCCCCCCCTCAATGCAGTTTCCCACCAGCTGATGGCCAGACGCCTCTATTTTTGTTGCTTTCCACAATTTTCTTGCATCTCCTCCAATCCCATCTCCATATCCTCCCACTGGCCTCATATCAGGTGCTCCCCTTTGCTGTTCTACCTGGAGCTGTAAACCAGTCATGACCCTAAGAGGTTTTGTCAGAGAGGTCTGGCAGCCATCGGCATGATGTCACACTCACCGAGCACTTTGAAGTAGACTCTATCGCTGACCTCAGATGTCACTCTTGTGTTATTCTGCACTTCAGCCTTGCACATGTAATGACCTTGGTGTCTCAGTTCAACTATGAGAAGGATTTGGGCATCTTCTTCATTGCGTTGTAACGATGCCTCTTCAGACATGTCGGCCTCCTCGCTGTAGAACGTGAAGTGAATCACTTCATCGCGTCTCTCTGGTAGACGACATTTGAATGTCACGAAAGCTCCTACCTCGGCGAGGCGAGGGATGATTAGGGTCGGTTTGCCCAACTCGCCAGAGCCTTGATAGGAAGAGAAAGAGCTGACAGCAACTCATACAGAGAGAAATGACGTTGTAGCGGAAGAGCCGGCTGGAACAGCGATGTTTACTTACAGAGGACGCCGTGCAGGGAGGACAGACCTGCCGGTGAAGAGGAAATCAACATCATCATCGTCCCTCTAGGTTTTACATGTAAACTTCACTCATGTCAGCATTAAAACTAAAAGTAGGTTGAATTAAGGGCAGTGGGAGAAGGCAGAAGATCAGTGAAAGTCCATAAACAGAAAATAAAACAATGTTTTCATATAATCCATCCATCTATCCATCCATCTTCTAACCATTTATCTTGGTAAGGATCGCGGGGTGTGTTTGTATAATTTAAACTAGATTTCGCAGTGTAATCAGAAAACTTCATGAAAACAGACAGAGAACATTTATATCCATTTATAAGTTGCTACTATAGCACATTGCCATAGCAACTTATTATGATGTCACAGCATTGTGGTAGCCGGGTATGTCACAGCTAGTTATTATAATGCATTATTATTGACATTTTGAATTGTTACCGAGTCATAGCAGTTCGATGTGAGATGTAGCAGTTTGACGATCGTGCCACATACCAACTATCATGGCTACCAGCCGTCCAAATTTCTGATTCATCTTTAGTCTCCGGTCCGCAAGCAGAGTTCGGTTCTGACGATGTGGCGGGTAAACAGGCTCTGATCAGGCGCTGGCTACCGAGTCCATTGATCCCAAAACTGGGACGTTGTTTCAGTTACTCTGCCCCTCCCTCCACTGTTGTGGGATGTTTTCAAAAGATATGATGGCTTCCTCCACCCCAGCAAGCCATGTGGGGGCCAGAGATAGCGCTTAACACTATCATCTCTAACACCACAGAACAGAATTCAGTGAAAATATACCGAGAATATAAGGTGCACTGAGAGTGAAAGAAAACAGACTGAACACTGCCGTTTGGACAGTTTATTAGTGATGCAACAGAGAAAACGAGCAACAAAAACTGTTTAATAAAAAACAAACTTTTTATTAATTAATGATGAAAACCCAGCTAGGCAGTGAGTGTCAGGCCATAAGCAGTAAAGTACAGTTCCTGAATTTAAACATGGCTGACAGATGTGCGTAAACAACACATCAAGCACATTTTGTGCGACAGTTTCATTGCGGTCCAACGTTTTGCCCTCTGGGTTCCCTGGTGCAGAGAGACGATGGACCTGCATTGCCGGGGCGGCTTGGAAACCATCCTGTCATACTGGCAGCTGCTCCTCAGCTGTAGCCATATTGGGGTCCTTTTAAGAGGAAATAGAGACGGGCAGGTCACAGTAGGCTGTCGTGGTGCCTGAGAAATTATCCACTCATGTGTTTTTCCTTACCAATGCTTCAAATAAGCATTCATTTAAAACGTCACTGTGTGAAGCAGCATAGAAATGTTAAACCTCACCTCCTACCAGGGTAGTGAGGGGTTACGTGACAAGACAGTACAAATGGGGGGGGGGGGGGGGGGGGTAGTACGGGTGAAAAATACTGTCAGGAATCTTAAACAGTCACCTTTCGTTACACATTATTTTTACATAGTCGGGGTTAAATTTAGAATATTAAGGTTGGGAGGAGGAGTTGTATCTGGGATTAGAGGAGGTGTCAGTCTGGTTGGGAGGAGGAGATGTATCTGGGATTAGAGGAGGTGTCAGTCAGGTTGGGAGGAGGAGATGTATCTGGGATTAGAGGAGGTGTCAATTAGGTTGGGAGGATGAGATGGATTTGGGATTAGAGGAGGTGTCAGTCTGGTTAGGAGGAGGAGATGTATCTGGGATTAGAGGAGGTGTCAGTCTGGTTAGGAGGCAGAGATGTATCTGGGATTAGAGGAGGTGTCAATTAGGTTGGGAGGATGAGATGGATCTGAGAGCAGAGGAGGTGTCAGTCTGGTCAGGAAGCGGAGATGTATCTGGGATTAGATGAGGTGTCAATTAGGTTGGGAGGATGAGATGGATCTGGGATTAGAGGAGGTGTCAGTCTAGTCAGGAGGCGGAGATGTATCTGGGATTAGAGGAGGTGTCAGTCTGGTCAGGAGGCGGAGATGTATCTGGGATTAGAGGAGGTGTCAATTAGGTTGGGAGGATGAGATGGATCTGGGATTAGAGGAGGTGTCAGTCTAGTCAGGAGGCGGAGATGTATCTGGGATTAGAGGAGGTGTCAGTCTGGTCAGGAAGCGGAGATGGATCTAGGATTAGAGGAGGTGTCAGTCAGGTTGGGTGGATCTGGGATCAGAGGAGGTGGATTCTCACCGTGTGGTGGGGGCTGCTTCTGTCACTGGCCTCCTCCCTCGCTGAGACATTTGGCCTGGGTGGGATCTCTAGGAGGTCAAATATACTGGGCCTGGGGTTGCTTAGAGGCGGGGGGGGGGCGTTCATGAGCAGAAAGTGTGATAGGGGTGAAGAGAGAGTCAGGTGTGCAGATATGGTGGGAGGGGCATAACAGCAAGCCACACCCATTGCACACACACACACACACACACACACACATATACAGTCCACATATTTATATATTTGTGGGTATTCTCCCTTCAATTCTATGAGCATAACCCTTATCTCTACTATGAAATCTTTACACACACAGGCTCCCACAAGCTGAGACACACACACACATACATACACACACATACACTGAAACACACATACACACACAGGCTCCCACAAGCTGAGACACACACACATACATACACAGGGTCTCACATTCACAGACATACTCACACACACACATACTCACACACACTTACATATATCGATACCTGGCTGGTGAACTGCTACTGACCCCCCCTAAAGGACACAGGGCATAAAACAAAATATTTTTCAGCTTTTTAACATTTTCAATGTTTTCTTTTTCTGGTTATCAGGCTGTGTCCTTTTACACTGCTGTCATATGTGACGAGGCAAAGGTTTGGTCACTGCTGCGCGATACGGAGAGAGCAGCCCCCACCTTCACCCACCCTCAGGGGACACTTACTGTTAGTCAGCGCCAAAGCGACACCCGCACTTCCCAGAATGGCCAGCAGGAGGAAGCAGCTGAACGCCACAGCGATCACTTCCAGAGTCACCATGCGGGACGCTGCTGGGGCAGGAGTGGTTTTTGATGAGATACGTTTGTGCAGATACAAGTACAGATTCATAGGAATTTTGTGTTCACCCTGTGACACATATAGAAGGGTGGAGCCACGAGTCCAAACGCACCACTAGGGGTATTTCTGGTGGTTCAGGACATCGCCCATGGGCTCAGTGGCGATATGGTTACCCCGCCTGGTTCGGGATTTGCACCAAGGCGGAGCGTGCAAAGCGTTCTGCTTTAAGCAGAGCCTCTGAAGTGGTTTAAGGTAGGAAACACGTAGAGTATTGGACAAGAGGAGGGCAGATAACTCAGGGTTGTGGGTTTAACTCCCAGAAGATGTTCTGCTGTTGTACCCTCGAGTGAGGTTCGAAGCCTAGAATATTCTAGTAAAGCATACAGCTTCATTCAAATGAGTGAAAACTTTTCGTTCCTTTGGATAAAGGCATGGGTTAGTTACTAAGCAATTAGGACATTAATTGTTAATTAGAGGGAAATGTCCTGGGAGAATGAGGCTGAAAGGGAGCACCGCTTTACCGGAGCTGTGGATCAGGTGCTCCTGGCTTCGTAACCACGGGGATTCCTCGAAGCTGTCTTTAGCCTCACAGCGGTAGTATCCAGAATTCTCTGCCATGATGGGTACCAGGAGAAGCGTACCGTTTCGGTCGGTCATTAGGTGCGAGGCACCTTTCTCTCCCAGGAGGGTGTCGTTCAGGAACCAGGCGAACTCCGGAAAGGTCCCCCGAGTGAGTGTGCAGCGGAGCAGGACAGCGACGACAGTGGAGGCAGCATCGTGCAGGTACTGTACCTGGAGATGCACAGCGCCCCCTACAGGGACTGCACGCACAGACACACAGGTCATACCTGTGCCCACAGATCCCCCCCCTTTGCCTTGTAGATGCCCCAAGGTGTCATGCAGAGGAACTCACCCACTTCTAGCGTCACCGCATTGCTGACAAGCCGCTGCACGGTGTTCTCTGCCCCGCACTGCACGTTGCCTAATCTCTCCCCCAGCCGCACTGGCACTGAGAAGCTGGTGCTGCGTGACAGCGCCGTCCTGCTGGCCACCTCCGTGTCATTCAGGAAGAGCCGAAACTGCACGGGCGGCGTCCCATTGGCCAAGTGGCACGTCACGTCAGCGTGGTATCCTGAGCCCTCTTTGGTCACAGCAAACGAGACGTGTGGCTTGGACAGCAAGGCTGAGAGTGTCACGGAGAGCAAGAGTGTGGTGAACATGTCAGCTTCCCCCCTGGCCTGCAAGAACGGTCACGCCGACGAACAGAGTGACTAACATCCATAACCTTGTAGGGCTTGGGTTTCAGGGCTCAACCTACCTGTTTAGCAATTAAAGCAACAGACAATTACTCGTGATGATTAAGTTGCTGTGTCTGTAATCAGAAGGGCGCTGGTTCAAATCCCAGAATCAGCAGAGTGATTTTACTACAGAGCACTAGTGAACTGATGCAAAGTATCAGCGAGCTGATGTGATTCAACATGGGTTGGGAAGGAAATGAGTGTCATTTCTGACTGAAGTTGGGTGATAAATTCAGCAGCTCAATTAAAACTTGATAATTAGTTATTTAAGACTCTGCGGTAGGGGGGGGGGTAGCCTGTACATAGAACTGCGCTGTTTTTAATGGGCCGGCTGTGTGAGGAAGGAAACACACGGGTAATGAACTTATTCTGCTCTTTATTGTCTAGTCAGACATCATGATCACGTCATAAAGGAAAAGCACCTAATTATCAACGTCTGGCAGCCCCTCAGCCCCTAAGCCGCCCCACCTCTGACCACGACCGGGACATCTCTGCTATGGGAAACGTGGGAGCTGGTCATGTCATTCCGAGCAGCACAGGAGTAGTTCCCAGCGTGTTTCGGCGTCACTGGGCTGATGGTGAGGTTTCCCCCCAGAGGGCTATCAGGCAGCTGCCTGCCGTCGTGGAGCCAGCTGTAGGTCAGGTGGGAGCCCCGCTGGACCCGGCAGGACAGGGTCAGCATCTGCCCCTCGTACAGGGTAGGCGGGTCGGGTTCTGGGAGCAGGCTGGCACCCCGCACTGGGACTGTGGGGGCATATGGGGGGGAGGGTAAAAATGTCATTCCTCTAAAAGGTCTTTCCATTTTCCATAAGTGCAGCGACACTCTGGACTGGACGCATCTGAAGGACACAGTGGCCCATTTAGAAATACTGGCCGGATCATTATTCTACGGGAAGAAACGTGAACGTGACCAAATTATATATATATAAACAAAACCAATGATAATTAGCTCTAATTGTCACAGTGAAGCGGCCCGCCCTTATATATAGCGGGTTTCTACACTTTTTTTTTCACGTGCAATAAAGCTGAACCAATGAGGCAGTGGAGCAACGTCACTTCTGACAGGAAGTCCCGCCTCCCTCTTTTCGTATTGGCTGATTTCTATGGCCCTCACTTACTCACGACCTGGAAGGGTAGGCCGTTGCTGTAGAACGGCAGGCCACGGTCGGGGCCCCTCCGCGGGGTCACTCTGCAGCGGTAGATCCCTGCCGAGTTGTTTCTGACTGGCAGACTGAAATTGACGGGCCGACTTCCCGTTGAGGATTTCGCGGCCAAGACTCGGCCATCGTCGTCCCTCTGGAGCTCGAAGATGGCGGGGGGGGGCACCTGGGGTGCTGCGCACATGAAGGTCATCCTGGCTGCCAGGTATTCCCTCTGTGGTCCACTCAGCACAGGCATCGAAAGCGCTGCAGAGAGAGATGGGAGCCTCCAAGCATATATCCAGCCATCTGCCATGCAGATTTTCAAGGGCGGAGGTCGGGTTGTTTTGAACACAGCACTCAAGGCAGGGGACACACAGGGGGGGCCATGAGGTGAATGGTGAGAAGCTGCTATAGGGGGTGGGGGGGTGGAAACTACAGCTCCTGATCCTGTTGTTTCTTTTTAATTGACTTGACAAATTGACTTGACTGTGTATATTATCTGTCTGTCTCCTAAATGTCGGTCTTACGCTTGCGCTCTGTGTCAGCCAACGGTGTAGTCTGACCTTGGGCTGGGCCATGAATATCGGAAGCCTAGAGCTGTTATATCCGTGCAAAAGACACCCAAACCGCACAGATGACTCTAGATCGATTGACAGCCCACGTTTTTGCGACCTGCCGGCTCCTGGGAGGTTCATTCCCGTTTGCCTCTGCCTGCCTTTTCATTGGTTCAGTTGACGTGGATTCATTTTGCCGCCACACTTCAAAAGACAGCAGTTTTCGCCACACCCTCCCCTGCGTTCTCTCAGACATTCATTTTGTGATTCACGATCTATGGAACATTCTTTCGGATTTTTGGAGTATGACGTTTGCTAGTTTTCTGATGATAATTTTCCACTTGTTCCTTCCCTGGGTCTTGTTTGCCCTGCATGGGTGTCATTAAGTCCGATCACACGCTGTCGCCCCCAGTATTTTAAGCCCTGAGTATTTTAACCCCAATGCCAATCTTCCTTAAAAAAAAAAAAAAAAGTCAACCCCCCCAGGTAAACTTAACTTGACTGATCTTAATTTAAATGTAAATTAAATGTAAATTAAATGTTATGTTTGTTACTTTAGTTGTCATTTTTTGTTTGGACTGTAGGGTTGGTTGTTTTTGGGTTAATTACAGTAAGGAGTTCTAGGTCTAGAATATTGTCTTTGAGTTGTTTTACTTTGACGGGTTTCGTGTTCAGATCGAGCTGTTTGTTGTTTTGTAAATATCCACGTCTGAACCAATTGTCCTTCATTGGTCACTATTTGTCAATGAATCACATTGAAAACACATTTCTTATAATAGAGTTTAATCTTTCCCCCTTTCCAACCTGCATACCATTGTTCTGTTATGGTGCACTGCTAACCTCCACCCTGACATCCATCCAAATCTGGCAGGGAGCTCGGAAAGACCAAAAACGTGGACTGGCTGGGGGGCTACGAGGACCGGACTGGGAAACACTGCTGTACGGCGTTCTTACGAACCCAGTTAACTTATTATCTAACTACAAAGCTGTCCGTCGGATGAGTTACCCCGGCTGTAAGACCCCAGTCAGTGAACCGAAAGGTAAGAGCACAGCTATAATTACAGAATCAAGCCCCCGGTTAGACCAGCCACATGCTAAATACATGAATTTCAAACGTACAGAAGAATCCACACCCAGGCTCTGCATGCTAATCAGCCACTAACGAGCTGTTCTTGGGCGAGATCCATTTTTTAAAGAACATATTGAAGCTACTGATGGTTTATCAGAGGAGAAAAATACATACCGTTAACTGTCCCCAAAACTGCAAAAACTGGAAGAAACAGTAAACAAACACCTTAATTAGATTTTTAGGAGGTCATTCTGGCCCTGTGACCCTGAGGATGAGGACTCACCCAAAATGGGCATCAAATTCGCAGGCAGCGGTTTGCCCATCCTCGCATCTTCCCGCTGACCCGCAGACGTTTGTGCCTGCAGGCATGCGTGTGTGTAGATGCCTGGAACATTGGCTTCCCCCCCCCCTCCTATCTGCAGGGGACAGATAGCTGAGAACTCCACCCCCCACTCCGACCCCGTATGCGGCATTAAGGTGAAGCAGCATTTCCTGTGCAGGTCCGGGCTACGGTATTATGAGAAAACACTAAGGGCACCTTACAGGGAAAAGCAGTGAAATACTGAACAAAACCCGGAGGAACTGAGATTTGGGTGAATTAAAGACCTTATTTCAGTCTAAAACCTGCTCAGTTGAGTTTTCTTGGGAAAGAAACTTAACTTGGCCTTTAAAAAAGGAAGAACGTTAGTGAATTGTTAATTTAAGACGTAAGTAAGATAACTGCAGACAAAGGAGACAGAGTTAATCAATAGCTGCATATATGTGTTGCATTGTTTAGCTGTAATAATGTAAATAAATAATTGATATAAAATAATTAAAATAAATATAAACAAGCTTTATTGAACAGCATGTATGTACAAGTATTTTCTGGACATGCTATTACCATTCGCTTAACTGCTTGTAAAGAATGTTAAAGTAATACCAATAATATTCTCTGGAGATACATGAAGTTCTGAAACACAAGCCAGAGTCCCCGGCCCGGAGCTGGAGCCATTTTAGGAAATATCTCCTGCGTATGTGGTCAGACCCTGGGAAACCTTATACTGTAGGCCCCCCACCCCACCCCCCCAGGCAATGAGATAAACTGCTTGGCGTCAGGTTTAATTGCACTCCAATAAACATATCTGCTCAGCAATAAAATCATTTACATATATAAAACATATTTACAGCGGTGACTTTTGATATAATGCTTATAGTCTATCTGACCCAATCATGGTTTATCAGAACGTGAGAAACGGCCACACAATGTCACTGAGGCATCCTAAGTTCATCACAAGGAGCTGGCGGGCGCACGTGTTGCGTGGTTTGACGGCGCTCCCTAGGACAGGTCCTCCTGTAGCGGTGTGGGACTGAGCTGCCTGCTGCCTGCAAAGTCGCTGCTCTCCAATGACTGACTGTACGGCCAGGCCGACTGATGCCTCACTAGGAACCATTTATCAGAGCTGCACTGCAGGGGGAACGAGAAAGGGAGCGCACATGAGGAGGGGAAATGGGGTTTGTTTTCACAGCTGTATGGGGTCACTTGACTGTTTATCATAACATGAAAAAAAGTAGTATATTGTACAAGTATTAGTATTACAATATTGAAAACAATAAACTGATGAAGGAAACATTCACATTTTAATCTTCACGTGAACATTGATCGTGTGCTACCTTCCGACTATAGTTCCAGTGTTTACAATATAACAAAACAGGAAGTCTTACTATAACCAGCATGTTCTTCAGCCTCTCGATGCACTTGTTGTTGGCGCTCCTCTGAGACATGGACGACGTCAGTAGGATGCTGGGAAAGGCAGCAGAGATCCCTCAGCTCACACGCTGGTCACCCCCGTCACACAGAGCCTTGCATACCTCCCGCCCCCCCCCCCCCCCCCCAGTGTTCAGCATACACCTCCCACAATAAACCAATGCTTGACTTATTATTGCAAATTTCCCACTTGTGAGACTAATATAGGATTATCTTATCTTATTAGACGGATGACATAGCAAATCCCATAATGCTTTGTGAGCACCTTGCATGTCGTCTCACGCAGGAATCTCCCAATCAGGATGAACTGATATGTCCCTTTTCTGGATAGCAGAATCTTTTACGCAGGATTAATCAGTAACTAACTTGTAGCTTTATTCTTTCATGCATTAGTCTGGCATACGAGCGTATGGAGTGATTTTAATGGGGCTCCCATCCACTCTGCTGTGTGTTTTCCTGCCTGGGCCCAATTTATCGTCGATCTTCACTTACATCTCGGCCAGGATGAGCGACAGGGCGAAAGCCTCGGAGGACATGAAGTGGATCAGGTCGCGGGGGACTTTGGGCAGGCTGTCCACGCACTCCGCCGTGATGTTAAACACCGTGCTCCTGCCCTTGAACGGGCCACATTGGGGGGAAGGAGGCAGCCTGTGCGAGGGTGGGATGGAGAAGAACCTCAGGTCTTCTGCCTGGAGGTGGGGGGGGCGGTGTGGCAGAGTAGCTCCACCTACTTGTTGAGGGTCAGGCCGAGAACCGCGATCGCCATCAGGAGCCCCAGGAGCAGAATGAAGTGGAAGAGGACAGAGGAGTTGGAGGCCCGAAACACGCGGTGGGCGGGGTCACAGCACCGCCGCACGGCAAACTGGATCAAGGTGGGCGGGGCAAAAGCAGAGAAGCTCATTGGACCATACATATTTCTGCATGTGCCTCATTGAACACCTTACCCCCCCCCCCCATTTGGTTGAGTCATGCCAGCCCTTTCCTTCATTTTCTACCACACCTCCAGCTAACATGTCATACAAGTGGGAGACGACACAAAATTTCAGGAAAGACAGAGAGGCCAGTGAAGCAGATCCCTTCCACATGTACTCTGACATCGCACCTTCTTGATATAGAAGACCAGGAACAGCTTGATGAGGGAGATGAATGGCAGCAGGGGGCAGTAGAAGACCCCCACCCAGGTGACGGTCTGGCTGTATATGAGGTCCAGCACGTGGAAGGGGATCACAAACTTCTGCAAGCCCATCGTCTTCAGCAGGTTGTTATTTGGGAAATGCTCCCTCAGCAACCTGCAGCAAAGCACAACAGTTTGTCTGCTGTCACCCTGCTGTTTGTCCTCTTGTCCCTCCTATGTACCTCTCCCTCACCCTGGGTATAAGAGCTTCGCCGTGATCCAACAAACACATGCGACAACACAACTGAAACTTGAACCTCGAGATGGAAGATCAGCTGGAGAAACAGAAGGAGCTGAACCTCCAGGAATTCAGCTTGCCAGGGATGACTAATCATCCTCCTCCTTATGGCTAGGGTGGATATACTATACAGCCAAAAAGTATATGGACACCAGCCTCTACAACATCTCATTCCCAAACCAAGGCCATTAACGTGAAGTCGGTTGGCTCATTGTTGCTGTAAGAGCCTCTGCTCTTCTGAGACGGCTTCCCATTAGAAGCTGGACCATTGCTGGTGGGATTTGCTGCCATTCAGGCTGGTTATTGGTGTCGGGTGATCAGGCCCCTTTCTATGAGCTCATGTGATTGACAACTTTGCAACTGAACCTGCCCCCAGATGTTTCCACATGCAGTTGACCAGGGCAGTGTTTTCCAAGCCAGTCCTTGGGGACCCACAGACGCTGTGTTTTTTGTTCCCTCACAGTTTCCTGCCAGACTGTCCACAGTTTTGCTCCCAGGGAGCAAACTGGATTGGGATTAAGTTTGGGATTGGGAAATACCGCTCTAATTAATATGGGTGTCAGTATACTTTTAGCCATATCCCGGACCTTAATATAATTTTTTGGTTCTTCTATTTCAAAATATGTCTTTGATGTGACCAGCACCAGCTGTAATCTAAGTAAACATCCCATCCAAAGGCTCATGGATTTACTGGCACTGAGTGCGACAGTGGCTTTTAAAAGCCACTTTTAAAGCATGTGACTCACTGCGCCTCACCTTGTCCTGTAACAGGCTGGAAGGTGACGGATGGAAGGGTGTACTCACGTTCTGGGGAACATCACGAAGAACGTGACAGTGAAGCAGGCCAGGAAGTCGAAGATCAGAAGTTTGTACATCTCCTGGCCAAACTGATTCTCCCAGCACTGGCGGTGAAAACAGAAACAATGACTCAGATGCTTTTATGTAGAAGTGCAGACCGCATCCTGAGAATGGCTGATGGATGTTAGCGCTTCAGTACCACACTACTGTTCTCCCGGGAATTGTCCTTGAGAGTCGCGTAAAGGGAGAACAGGAAGATTCCCAAACAGGCAAGTTTCAGGATGATGCTCCTTTAAAACCAGGAAAAAGAAACCAAGAAACACACTGTTAATACCATCAAACCGTGTGTCAACGAGTTCATAACAGAGGTGATGGTAGCACTTAGGATGCCTTAAAAAGCCCTTAAATTACCAAAAAATTTTATCTCCCGGACATCAGTGGTACCATATTGACAGTTTGGTGAATTAATAAATCAATAGCTATATATAAAAGGAATGCATAGCCAAGCTACTGAACATAATCAGTCGTTAAATACAGCCAGCAGAAACAAATCATGTGACCTGAGGAAAGAGGAGGCTGAATGTGTTAGAGTCAAAACAAGGTATTAGTGTGTTAAAGTCAAAACAAGGTATTAGTGTGTTAGAGTCAAAACAAGGTATTAGTGTGTTAGTGTTAAAATGAGGTATTAGTGTGTTAGTGTTAAAATGAGGTATTAGTGTGTTAGTGTTAAAGTATTACAGCATTAGTGTTAAAATGAGGTATTAGTGTGTTAGTGTTAAAATGAGGTATTAGTGTGTTAGTGTTAAAAAGAGGTATTAGTGCGTTAGTGTTAAAATGAGGTATTAGTGTGTTAGTGTTAAAAAGAGGTATTAGTGTGTTAGTGTTAAAAAAGGTATTAGTGTGTTAGTGTTAAAATGAGGTATTAGTGTGTTAGTGTTAAAATGAGGTATTAGTGTGTTAGTGTTAAAAAGAGGCATTAGTGTGTTAGTGTTAAAATGAGGTATTAGTGTGTTAGTGTTAAAATGAGGTATTGGTGTATTAGTGTTAAAATGAGGTATTAGTGTGTTAGTGTTAAAATAAAGTATTAGTGTGTTAGTGTTAAAATGACCAGTGCTGTCATTGCCTCCTCTCTGCAGAATACAGCATTAGAAGATAATCATCAGCAACTTCTTCATTGTAGGAAGAGCTTGAAATATCACTTTATGTCTCCATCTATCCATCCTTCATAATCCCTTCATCAGAATGAGAACCACTTTTAAATACGATTAGCGGAATGAGATGGTGCTTCGTTTGTCATTTGTATAAGTGCGAGTACAGGCACACCGGAGTGCTTCTTGTCATGTATCCCATCATGCTCTCCATATATACATGCACACACATATACACGGTTAATTACGAGGGAAGCTTTGGCTTTGAGCACAGGGTCTACCTTTAATCTGGCACCCCTGGACCATTTTTGGGGGAGTGGGGGGTTAAGGGCCCTGCTCAAGGGCCCAACGGTGATGTGTGTATTCTGTTGAGCACGGGATTCAACCCAACAACCTTCCAATCAGAGGTACAGAGGCCTGACCTGCTGAGCCCCCCCTCATTAGTAAACATGAAATGAATTTCCAGTACAGGTACAGTTATAAAGCCGCACAATGTCAGGAATCATGGTGGGGGGGGGAGAAGCCCACAGGAAGCCATCAGGGCACCACCCACCTGACCAGCGTGATGTTGACCTGGACGGTGAGAGAGTAGTCCTCGAATTTGGAGATGATCCGGAAAAGATGCGGGAGCACAAAATTGACCAAGGTGATGGTGATGGGGGGGAGGTACTGCTGGAGAGGCCTGAGGAACTCGTTCTCCTGGGTGACCGAGAGAGGGAGCGAGAGAGCGAATGAGGGAGAGGAAGGGAGAGGGAGGGAGCCAGGGCAGCAGGAGGGGGGTAGATGGACATCCACTTACAGTAAGCTTGCCAGGCTGGGAAAATTCGGTGGCCAGGTAGATAAGGTAGAAGGAGCCGCCCAGCAGGACCACGACCATGAAGTTGAGCAAGAGGCGTATGAAACAGAGCCAGAGCTTCTGCCGGCAGGTCCGCTGGGACACTCGCAGGTGGTACTGCTCCTCCTCCAGGTCCATCTGGCAGGGGGGAATCAGACAGCATCAGCTGGCCTGGCTGTGCAGCCAATTACTGAAGAGCAGTAAATCTGCATGAAGCAGAGCATCTCAGCCCCAGCAGGTGCAGCAGGAGGACATGACCTAGGGGGTGCTGTCACACACGTAGGGCATCAGAATCCTGCCCTATGCACTCAGAGAAAAAGAGCAAAAAATACGTAAAATAAATAACAGTATGCAGAACGTGAATGGTGGTGGGCGGTTTTCAACCATGCAAACCAATGAGAGCAGGTGGTTTTCAACCCTTAGTACATGATTCGTTAAAAAGAAAAGTGGCCTGTTTTCAATGATTGTACCTCATTCGCTAAAAACTGGCCAGTTTTCAATAATTGTACCTGATTCGCTAAAAAGTGGCCAGTTTTCAATATCTGTACCTCATTCGCTAAAAAAAAAAGTGGCTGGTTTTCAGTGTCCAGTTTTCAATCATCTTACCTGACTTGCTAAAAAGAAAAGTGGATGGTTTTCAATCATTGTGCATGATTTGCTAAAAAGAATAGAAGCCGGTTTTCGGTCACTGCTTGCATAATTATTCCACTGAAACATTACTGGGGTAGCTCCTGTAATTACTGTCCTTTTCCTGGCTGAATAATCTCATCTTGAGCGAGGTGTAGACTTTGCAAACTCTGCTGTCCCGCGACCGTAAAACGGTCCTCACTAGCCACGGTCTTCTTAGTGCGGCATCACTTGGTGTGCTTTAGGGACACAATTGTGTTGGTGACATTGTTACTCCTGAAACAGACGTTTTTCTTTTCTTGTGCTGATTGTTCCGTAAACAGGAAGTGAGTCGTATTTCGCACTGGCAGGCAGGACGGCAAAGAACCTATTTGACAACTGAAACCCGCCATCACTGCTCGAGTCATGTAAAGACTTTCTCGAAAATAGGAGTAACTTCTCTATTCTTTATTTTTCTTTTTAAAAAATGTTTTATTATGGTGCTATTGGGCAAGGTGGTGCAGTGGTTAGCACTGTTGCCTCACACCTCTGGGACCCGGGTTCGAGTCTCCGCCTGGGTCACATGTGTGTGGAGTTTGCATGTTCTCCCCGTCGTCATGGGGTTTCCTCCGGGTACTCCGGTTTCCCCCCACATTCCAAAAACATGCTGAGGCTAAATTGCCCGTAGGTGTGCATGTGTGAGTGACTGGTGTGTGAGTGTGCCCTGCGATGGGCTGGCCCCCCATCCTGGGCTGTTCCCTGCCTCGTGCCCATTGCTTCCGGGATAGGCTCTGGACCCTCCCGCGACCCAGTAGGATAAGCGGTTTGGAAAATGGATGGATGGATGGTGCTATTGACAGTAAAAGAAGCTGCATCATTATCCCATTGAAGGAAACATCCTTTTATCTTTAAACGGTATAAAGGACTGTCTTTGGTGTCACCTTGAGTTCATCCCTGATGACTCTCTGCTTCAAAGCGGCTGACGCCGAGTCCTGGATGCAGAAGTCCCAGCTACCGAAGACCTTGAAGCTCATGTTGAAGGAGTACCGAACTCCCAGCATCCACTTGTGCTTGTAACCATTGACAGTCCTGTGGGGAAGGAGGTGGACATTAGGCTGGGGATTATGGGATTGCTGCCCAACCAGCATCCTCCACATCTATTGGCTTTGCAGACACTTTTATCTAAAGTGACATACAGCAGGGTCTCTGGAACAACTGGGGGTTACAGTGACACAGGGACTGAATCAGTGCCCTTCTGATTACGGGAACATTCTTAAATCATACACTACAGGAACTGCAGTGGAAGTTCAATTAGAGGAGGCGGGGCCTGCTGTCATTCTCACAACATACACCTAAGTTCCCAGGGAGTTTATTTTCTGTCAGTTGCCCTGCAGCCTCACCTGCGGACCAACACAACCAGGCTGAAGATGAGCACAGAGGAGACTCCCAGCAAGAAAAGCAGGGGCGTGTTCAGGCACTGTCTCCACAGCACAGGCTTGTAGAAACGGTAGAAGACAGGCGATTTTTCCAGGATGCCCTGCGGGAGACAGGAAGCCAGCACACGTTTCAGGAGGATTCTGGGTATTTACTGCCACTGGATCGCGCATGTTTTTAGGAATCTAATGCAGGAGCACTAACTCACCGTCCCCAGGAGAAAGTGAAGTATAGAAATGTTCTGTAAACCTACAGAAGGCAGAGAGCAATATTGTAAAAACTGGAGCAGTTTTCGAAAGGAAAAAAAAAACAAACAAATGCAAATAAAAAAAAAACACTCTGAAAACCTATAGCTTGCCATGCAAATGTCAGGCAGCAGGTGGCACCGTGGTTAAGGGGCTGATCTTCTAGTCAAATGTTCCAGGTTTAAATTCTTCCAAAGGCCCCGCTGTTGTATTCATATGCCGTGTGCATCAATTACAATATTTCAGGCGGGAACTGTCAGATGAACTAAGCAGGATAAAGTATGTATCCCTGAAATAAACAGGCAGTGTACCGCTGAGGGGTGTGTGATTATAAAATGACAATAAGGGTCTATTTGTGGTGGCACTGGAGGCAAACTTACTTCCACTGTAATGCAGTCTGTCCCTATTGAAGATGATTACAGGGGCCTGTATCAGCCCCCCAGTCAGGAAGCAGCTGAGCAGGTTAAGATAGACCAGGTAGCGCAGGAAGGCAAAGTACACCTTCACACCCACACCAAACTTGCCTGTTGAGGAGGAAAAAAGGGCCTTAAGCCTATTCTGTCCCCATGAAATAAAGAACAAGGATGTCCGCTATAACCAGCTCAGGTGCACTGTCCCCCTCCCCCACCCCCACCCCACCTTCAATGGTGTGCAGGGTACGTCTCCACGGCTGCAGCTCTGACAGGAACTGCCACATCTGCTCCAGGCACCGCCTCCTCATGATGCTCTGGCTCCGCCTCCACGACTCCCAGCAGCCAATGGAGCGCCGCTGCAGGTGTCGACGGTCCCTGATTGACAGAGGGCACACTGGGAAACCGGCTCTGCAGGATTCTGCAGTCTTTTCATCTCTCACGCGCAACAGAGTTTCGATGTTCACTACGTGTGCACTTTGGCTAGAGATCTTGATAGATATGCAGGGCTCTGAATGTTCACTTGCTACAGCTCCAACACTGGCATCACTGCAAAGAGGAACACGAGTTCACAGCATGTGAAAAGCATCAGCTTTTTGTTTCAGATATTCACCTAATGTCTGATAAAACTAATAAAATAATAATGGTCCCAAGAACACCAAACCCTAAATTCACAAAATCCCGTAAGATTTTCACGTTTAAACTAGAGCTGGGTGAAGCAAGAGGAGGCAGAGCAGCTGAAGATCTTTACTAGTAAATAGTGGTGTTATTGTGGCAGATAGACAGGCAAAGAAATAAACTAAAGGTCAGGGATTGCTACAACCTCTGAATTTCTATTAAAGTTTGAACTCCATCCATCCAGCCATTTTCCAAACCGCTTATCCTACTGGGTCGCGGAGGTCCGGAGCCTATCCCGGAAGCAATGGGCACGAGACAGGGAACAAGCCAGGATGGGGGGCCAGCCCATCGCAGGGTACACTCACACACCATTCACTTTAGCAAGTCCAATTACGCTCAGCATGTTTTTGGACTGTGGGGGGAAACCGGAGTACCCAGAGGAAACCCCACAGCAACATGGGGAGAACATGCAAACTCCACACACGTGAACCCAGACAGAGACTCGAACCTGGGACCCAGAGGTGTGCGGCAACAGGGCTAACCACTGCACCACCATGCCGCCCCAGTTTGAACTCCTTAGGTTAAATTACATTACACAAGACAAGATCAGACAGACAGACAGACAGACAGACAGACAGACAGACAGACAGACAGACAGACAGACAGACAGATAGATAGATAGATAGATAGATAGATAGATAGATAGATAGATAGATAGATAGATAGATAGATAGATAGATAACGAATGGGAAGGGATAGAATGAGACAGGATGGCCCTGCCGAAGAGCAGACCTTAGTCATTGTCATTTGTTTGTTCTTACAGTCTTTGACCGTGTACCCTGTGTGGGCGAGCTGTCGCCTCTGGCAACACTGCAACGCACCACCGCAACGCACCACCAGCGCATCTGCAGCTGCCAGGTGCCTGGGGGCCATAAATATCGATGATACATGAAGCATAGCATTGAAAGCTGGCGGCCAAAGCGATGGTATCTTCACAGTGAGAAAGAAAGATCGACTTCTGTATTGTCCTTCAGATACTTATAGATATCGATGCTATATATATATATATATGGACGTCCACACCCAATGCGCCTCTGCCCATGGGCAACTCCAGAGTGGAAAAGGGTCCAACCCCCCTAAAGGAGACTGGTTCCAGACCCCAAGCCGTGCATCGAGGTGAGTCCGACTATATCTAGCCGGAACTTCACAACCTCGCGCACCAGCTCAGGCCCCTTCCCCATCAAAGAGGTGACATTCCATGTCATTAGAGATGCTTCTGCAGCCGAGGATCGGACCACCAAGGTCCCTGCCTTTGGCCGGCGCCCAGATCACATCGCACCCGACCCCTATGGCCCCTCCCATGGGTGGTGAGCCCATTGGAGGGGGGACCCACGTGCCTTGTTCGGGCTCTGCCCGACCGGGCTCGCCATCGAGCCACACCCCCAGGCCTGGCTCCAGGGGGGGGCCCCGGTGACCCGCGTCCAGGCAAGGGAAAACGTGGATCCAAAATAGTTTTCTTCATGAGGGGCCTCCTGAGCCGCACTTCGTCTGGTCTTGGTATAAATGACCATCAGCAAATGCGTAACAAATACTGAATATCAGATCTCTGTGATATGGGACATTTTGTGTGAATCAGGAAACAAAGAGCTGCTGTTGACGTCCTTCATGCGAAAAGGTGGAGATGTTCCATAATCTGATTGACTGATGGTAGGAGACCTTTCTGGTCTTGGGTCTTAATGAAACCTCTTTAAATATCACTGTTAATATGCACACTTCTGATGCTTCTGAATTAATTGTGGTGACGTGTTCTCCTGGGTTGTCTGCACGCCGGTGACAGTAACACACAGGTGAAGGTGTCAACAAGACCACCCCCCACCCCCCACCCATACAAACCTGGTGTCCCTCTTCTCCTGCATCGTCAGGGGCAGATTTCTGAGAGGCACGTTGGGGTCCTTGTCTCTGTTCAGGCCCCAGAGGTTATCGTCGGCTCCCTGCCCCTGGAGGGACCCCCCGGGCCTGTGCTGTTGGTGCTTGGAATGGCCCCCGGGTGGCTGGTCGCAGAGTGCCTGCTGCACGTCGTCGCAGAACACCACGGTTAATTCGGAGGTGTCTGTCTCTTCTGCAGACGTGAATGACAGTGTCAGTCCTTATGGTATGAGTCTGTGCGCCCCGGCACTGCAGCTCCGTCTGCACACGCACAGGCACTGCAGCTCCGTCTGCACACGCATAGGCACTGCGCCTCTGTCTGCACACGCACAGGCACTGCGCCTCCATCTGCACACACACAGGCACTGCGCCTCCCTCCTTTCAGCTACACCCAGAGGTGATACTCCAGAATATTACTACTAATAATAACAATAATAATCATAATACATTAGATTTATACAGTGCTTTTCAAAACATAAGAATGCTAACAAGAGTTAAAAAACCACAGTGGAGGGGAGTAGAAAGCTTTAGGTAACAGAATGGATTTAAGGTGATATTTGAAGACTGGGAGGGAGGGTAAGTTAGGGATCTGAGAGTAAAGCGGATTCCGAAGACGAGGAGCGACCTCAGAGAAAGCTCCCACACCATCGGGCCAGTTCAGTAAAAATGTAAGCCCACGTGACCCTTTTTTTTTATAGTAGCCTGCGAGCTAGTGTTCAGTTTTAGTGCTAACGCTTAGTCTAAATTACTGGCTTAATTTCCAGCTTAACTGATTACACCAGCACTGGTTACGCGCCTGGGGGCGATGTGCAGCTCAGTGGATTAGGTTGTTATGACTGTGATCGGAGGGTTGTTGGTTCAAATCCCACGGTTGGCAGACCGATTTCATCACAGAGCCGTTGAGCAAGGCTTTTATGCCCCAATTGCCTCATGACCCGGCTGATCCAACTTCCTCAACCATACATCACTTTGCATAAAAGTGTCTGCTAAGACCTGAACTGCTCCTCCCACAAGAGCTCTCTGTGACATTGCTGCCATCTCTTGGAAACAGCACCTAATCAAAATTCCCCCAGCTGACATTGCCAGCTTTATGAAACTGGCCTTATATCGGCGAAACGCAAGTATGACAGCGTTAACCGTCATTCCTTTTAGCTTCTGCATCATTCTGGGGTTCATGAGAACTGAGATTATCTTCTTTCACCGAATCAACTCACCCCCACAGTTCCAACATCTTCCGTGGTCACTGAAATGGTGGATTCGCCTTCGCTGACAAGAACGCCCCCCCCTCTCACCCCCACCCACTCCGCCGCGGGACACACGCTGCGTCCACTTCCCTAAAGCTCCCTCAGGTGCCCTCCATGCACAGGGCACAGGTTTGCAGTTTGACATGTGTGGCAAGAAAAAGGAACCGAAAACTGCACAATTTCACGGGTAGGAAACTGCCCTGCCGGCTCAGGAAGCAGAAGATGTCAGCTTTAGCTACTGAAGTCTCTGTGAAGTTAATCCTCGAGCTCTTTAGATCGGGCCCTGCGCAGGGACACTCACGTCCGGATTGTACGCTGGGCGTCTGATACTTTGCTTCGGGACTTTCAGGTCCTAAGTGCGTGAATTTGTTTAAGAAACAGCAATCTGTTTTAATTATCTTTGATAAGTAGCTGCCGCACTGGTGGCTCCAAGCAAAGGCAACAACAACCCCGTTTGGAAACTGCAGCCAGAACAGCCAAGGTAGCTATTGGACATCAGCGGCAGACGCTTCGAAGTCTTTCTTTGTTACTCTTTTTGTTTGTCTCTGCCAAGATTTTTGTGTTGAAGCCTGCCCCTAAAGTAACCTCCTCACCCCTCTTATGTAAGAGTGCCTCCCCCACCCCACAGTGGGTGAAAGAAAGCCAGTAGCAATTATCAGAGAGCACAGAGGAAGCAGGTAGCAAGTACAGAAGGGGCCCCTCCGGGTTGGCAGAGAAAACAGACGTGTATCGTTCTTTCACCTGACACGAGGCGCAGGAAGGTGCTGGAGGGTTCCGGGCTGGCCATGTCCCTCCGAGCGAGCTGGACGCAGGAGACCGAGGATGGGAGAAGAGAAGATCAGCCAGCTCCGATGCTCGCCGCACGCATCTGCTGATGGGCAAAAGGCAGGCGATGTGGGGGGTCACATGACAGGAAGTAAGGAGGCAGAACAGAGGTCGCCTCTAAGCAGTCTTCATTGCGCCCGCAAAGCAGAAGACGTGTCACCTGTTCCAAAGGACAAGGCTGTACGGACGGACATACCGCTGTCCCGACTTCCAGACGAGAGCGAACGATCCCCTACCTCTGCCAACAGGTGAAAATCAGCTGAAGGTCTCAAAGTTTAGCTACTGGGTAGAAGGATGTAGGCTGAGGGAAGACGGCGCTTAAACGTAAACGCTCGCTATGTCAGGAAGATTCGCTGGCGGTTTCTCACTTGCACGTCACTTCTCTGAAAGAGTCGCCTTGGGTTAGTTCTGTTGGTGGACCAGCCCATGACGTTGGATGGACAGATTTACATCTAACTGCAAAAAGGCCAGTTAAGAGTTATAACAATGATGGACATTGTAACGCACAAAGCGATTCTGTGGTCTTCTCCTGCATTTCAGAGCTGGCTTTTGTCTCCTGTTTCCGCATCCCTGAACTTGCTGCTGAGCTGTTCTGACCCTGTGTGGTACTTGTGTAGGCTGAGGCCAAGGCACATGACGGCGGAGTGTGGGTGAGCACTGATGGCTTGGCTTGCGGTCTGTTTCGGTCTTATGTTTACGAGTCATTAACAGACCGGCGTGAAAATGCATGACTGCAACGCTACGTCACGGTAAATAACAACGAATAACTGTAACCTCGGCGCGAGGCATCGTTTAATTCCATCATGGTCGCTACAATAATAATTTAAAAAAATCAACAGCAAATAATGCCAGTAATAATAATTAAAACAGACTATGGTCATTGCAGATGTTTTGAGAGGGTTTGAGGTGTGTGCGATCAGTTTCATCCTCATTAACATTCAGCTGAAAAAGACTGAGCGGCAGGGCAGCATCGCGGCGATTCGCACATAAGCAGGCTGGTTAATCGCGGGCACCTAACGTTTCGAAACGGCAAAGGAGAAGCAAATCGTGACGGAAAAAAACAGTCACCGCTGGCAGAGCATCTGCAGTCAGGCAGCGCCAGTCACACCAGACTGCCGGAGTTGCGACATTACTGTGCTTTAAGCTTTGCGTAGGCGCAGAGTAATTAGTCACTTTAAAGCGAAGTGCCTGCTTTAACGGGGTAGGATATCTGATCTGACGGCGCGGCAGGGAACTTGGCCTGAAGCACCGAAAACACCGGGGGCCGGTAGGCTTACACCTTCGTGAGAAGGCTGGTGGGTAGGGGGGTGCGGACAGCTGGTACAGTAACAGCTGGCGGTTTTGAACTTTATGCCCGTTTACGGGTAGGCTGTGTAACACAGTGCTTCCCAACCCAATCCTCAGAGACCCCAGACAGTCCACATTTTTGCTCCCTCCCAGATCCCGACACCTGTACCAGGTGTTCTTGATTGGTTGGGAGTTGAGAGGGAGCAAAAATGGGGACTATCTGGGGTCCCTGAGGACTGGGTTGGGAACCACTGGTGTAACAGGTGCTGGTGTTTCTTAGAGTGAAGAAGCGCTGTCTTCATGGAGAGTATGAATGCCAGTGGAATGAACTATTTATTATAAATATTATTTACAATAATAATTAGGGGTCGCGTGTTGATGTCCTGATTATTATAACTGTTGTTATTGTTTTATTAATAATATAATATTGTTGTTAATTGTCTAGTTAATGTATATCTTTGTTGCAAATAGTTGCCATGTATAATAATATGAAATCATACGTTGCCTTTATTGTTTGGTGAACGAAGGTAAATATTACGTAAGAGAAAGGCATGAATGAAACGTGGATCCTCCGTCATGCCGGCCTGGGCGTGAGCCCTCCGCGGTGTTTGCGTGCTCCTGCTGAACTTCAGCTCCGTGCCGCGATTTCTAGCCTGTTTGCTTCGCGTTTCTCTTTAGTGTTGGACAAAAGGGAGGAAGGCAGCACCCCACGCACATGCCCCTGTGTCGGTATTTGCATATAGGCTGGCGGATGGACGGCGCACGTCCTCAAAGCTATGGTCGGGTACCTGGGGGGAGGGGAGCTAAGGGGCAGATCAAAGTCTGATTTCTGGAGGTAATTAATACACTTCAAAGCTCGGCATCATTATAACAGAGAAAACTAAACGGATCTATTTACGAAAGCAGTGCTTCGGCAAACCTGTGTCAGTTGCCTGCTCACATTTGTTAGAGCGTTACAGCGGCCTTATATTTGCGACGTAGTATGTGCAGTACGTAAATATAACAACATCGAAAGAGCCTTAAGCCTAGATACTTATAACGAGACGAAAATGTTAATTATGCATGTACATTATATATTAGACTTAGGTTGCGTGCTTATAAGTTAAGCTTTTACACCTTTGATACAGATTTAGTTAATGTATTGCTAACACAGCGATATGTTTTCCAAAACTCCTGGAAATGTGTTTATATTTAGGTTGTATGATTCAATTAATTTGTATATAGCGCCTTTCACAACAGAGTCACCCCAAGGCGCTTTACATGGGTGTGTGGTGCATTCCTGCATCATTTGTAAAGAAGAATTCAAAAACAGGGATGAGGGATGACAAAGAAATGAAAGAAAGCTGTATATGACTGCAAAGGAAAGGAACTAAGGAGGAAGAAAAAATACAAGAATAAAAAGCAGCACATGACGTAGATGTTGAAAGTCGTGTCTAATTAATTTAATTAATGAAATAATTCGTGCCTCCAAATAATTGACCCCAAAAACTAAAATATGAACGTATTAAGTATTTTAATTGTATAAACACGACGCGTATTTGCATGTGTATTCGAGAGGTGATATGCTAAAATTAAGCTCCGATTGAGGTAACTGGGTCGCTGACTAAACAATAGTAAATGTAGTATATATTTACTTTTGTGGTTAACACAGGGGATGTCTAAATTCGATTTCGCTTGCACAGCACATTTCACGTTGTCTTCTCTTTGCCATTTCACATGAAGGAATACTCTCGAATTGTCTCTAATAACATATATCATGCGAAATGTCTTCGAACAAAAAGAATTGTTAAAAACAATATATGCCCCTATGAATAGGGCTGTACCATTGTCTAAAAAAGTACTTTTACAGGGTACTCGTTCCGCTTCATTATTGTGCGTAGGGGTGAAACCTTTAGGAAACGTCGCTGAAACTTAACTACGAATGCTGTGTTTTATGCATATACGCCCACCAGGCTTTCTGCATAGTTCGAAGTTAAACATCCAGGCACTATTGATCAGGTCGTGCTATGCCCCTCCCCCACGGGGCACAATGGTTCGTTCCCGTCGTTTAGCTTTCCGAACTTGAAGCCCCGAAGTAGAGAGGAGCGGCGCACCGTGGGCGGCCGGTGTGGGAGTCTCTCTTCGCGGATCGGGGTGAGTGATTTTCAGCCTTCGGATTTCGGAAACTCCTATAGAGTCAACACACCCTGATATTCAGTATATGTAAAAAATTAAAACATGTTATAATTGGTTAACACTTGACAATTTGCAGTTGAAACACGAAGAGTAGGGGCGCGTGGGATCCTCGCGCCGGACGGTGAGCCGTACCTGTGCCGGAGCGGCTCTGTGGGTCAATATGGCGCGCAATTAAAAGTTTAACATAGCGGAAATATAGCGTGACTGGAGTTATGATGATGATCTGACGAAGCTGAAATTATTGCAGTCTGCTGGTGATCGCAATAATTCCCATGAGTTCCGAAAGTACTTCTGGTGCGCTGATTTAATCAGACTTATTATGACGCTTTGCCATAAAGCGAAGATAATGGAATTGAAAGACACATCACGGTAATTGCAGAAGTATGTACCGATATGTAGCTATATTAGCTTATGGAGCTATTACTACCTAGCGAAATAGTTCCAGGGCCTCTTGGCATAAACGGCTTGGGGGCGGCATCATTGCTGAGGATTCTGCTCCCACCTGGATAAGAGCCAGATGGCCTTATTCTTACTGGGACATCCCTTCTCGAGCTCAGTGGAGCCACATAACCGCACCCCAGTAAGACTCTCCACAGCCATATGTCTGCTGTTTCTGTTCATTGAGAACAAGCTTGAAGGTGACTCATCTAACCATGTGACTGTCCTCCATGGTTTGGGGCCACCTCAGGCTGCTTGCGGGGTGTGTGGATGCTGGTGCCCTTCTTTTGGGTTTCCATGGCAATGACCCCTCTGCTCCTGCCAGACTCGTCCCAGGAATCATGCCTCTCATTCACCCAGGGCAGCCAAGGAGTTGAATGTTTTCATATTAGATGTGCTACTGGTGGCTTAGCAGATGTTGGGTCCACGGCTGGATGGGAGCCCCTGAATCTGGACACATCATATGTGCTTTCCTTGTGTCTTGGCACTCACTGGGCTTTAGACCTGACTTTCCTCGACAGCCGTGTTGCGAGTTTCACATCTCCTCGTAACTTAAGAGCAAGTTTCAACGGGAATCGAGGTGTCATGACAACCGAAGGAGAACATGAATGCACAAGTGGGCGTGCGGGCAGATTCAAGCGATCCTTGAGGTGCTGAGTGTCCTGCATAGTTTTGGTAAACGTAACCTCGGTTCCGTAGCACTTCGTCAGCGGCTAACTGCGGTTGAAGTCTCGCTCTTTAAATGATAGGTATTGTTCAGCCTTGATGATCTGACCGTCCAGTCCCTACTGGCCAAATGAAATGAACCGTCCAGCAAACCAATGACTGAAATAAAATATTATGAAAGGTTAAAAATAATGATATACTTTGTCCACAGTGTTTTAGTTTAGTTTGGGAATAAACACTGGTGTTAATCCCCTGTGTTGGGATTTATCCTCACTTTAAAATTCATTTTTCTACTCAGCAGTACAAGTGCGTTAAACTTAAATGAGTGTCATTTTTTGGGATCTCAGTCACTGCTGAATTGAGGCGGTTGTTCTGTGATACAGAGCAAGGGGATTTTTTTTTTGCTTGGCTGGTTTCAGTTCGGTTACGATACCCTGTTCTGTTTTATATACACGCCATAATTATAGCATGTAGTGCTAGGCTCCTCGCGCCACATCTCACACGCTCCGCATTTCGGGTTCAGCTCACAGCTTCCTATATCCTCACAGGCGTCTGTAACCTCGGCTCGTGTGGTTCAGTCCCTTCCCCTAAACTGCGTCATACTGCTTCCAGCCCCGTCATTATGGTGTAGTTTCCCCCCCCCCCCCCCCCCCCCACTGTGGTTTTGGCACCTTGCCATAATCAGTGGGGGGATTCTTGTCGATGATGTTGGGAGATCTTCAGAGATCTTTGGCTGCTCGGTGTCTCTCCAGGAGAGGCTTGTCTCCTCCACTCCCCCATGCACATATGGACGACCTTTACAGTCGCACAACCCATCCTCAGAGATCACACTCTCACACTTGTCTGTTTTTCTTCTTTTTCCATTTTTGCTTTTTCGGCGAGGGGAGGCGTTCCGACTGTGTTTTGGCCAGTGGGATAATGGAGGCTTTGTGTCCTCTGTTGTGGTCCCATGTCACACTGTCACTGTTCCCGCGGGGTTTGGAGACCGACCCTGACGACATGCGTGCCAGCGGGCGAGGACCCCTTTTAGTGGCCGCCACGTCTCAGGTGTCATTTCATCGACCCCTTTGCGGTTACTGGTATCGACTGCAGCCTCAAAGATTTTGTGCCTTTAAGGACACTGGAAAATCATGTGGCATTACTTTGCTGGTGCTGGCAGCGGTGGATGTTTCGTTAAGAGTGCAGGGAAGCTGGTTGGCCATCTTTCCAGTTAGTGATGGCCAGCCAGTGAAGTCATTTTGGGATGGACAATTGCCTCTTTCTCCCTGTGTCTTGGCTTTTTTCCATGCTTTGTCTCTTAGAGGGTTGGTTGTGCTGTCCGAACCATTCCAATTAGCTGATTTTTTTTCCATTTTTTACTTACTTGTCAGGATGCCGGTTGACTGAGGTGGTTTGTTAGCGGCACTGGCTGTGTTTCTGTTTATCCCTTTCAGATAAGCGAGCGATGACAAATTCGTGGTCATTTTCATGTGTCTGAAGGGCATGATTACAAGGTCGAGTAGGAAACTCATACAGCCGGTAGTGCTGTCTGCTTGCGCAAGCTCTCAAGGATCCAGCTGGATAACACTTGAGACGAGTCACGGCAGGTGGGGGGAGGGGCTTGGCTTGGCAGAATTTGGCCCCATCCTCCTCTGTAAACACGCAATCTCTCTACAGCATGACTGGCAGCAGAGGCACGGACGGCACCCCCTGAAGCGCCTCCACGGAGCAGCGGCGACATGGCCCATGCTGTGAGCTTTGACGCCCTGGATCCCATGGCGGAGTGAGTCGGGATCTCCGCTGTTGGCACCTTCGTCCCACCCGAGACAGTCCACGCTTTCTGATGACTAGCTTGAGCAGCATTTTGGTGTGGTGTCTGCACTTTTAAATAAGTGTGAAAATTGAACACAATTAGCTGACACTTTTACCCAAACGGAGGTACAAATGAGGAAGGATTTGGGGTCAGAGAGCAGGGCTGATCAGCATCCAGAGCCCCTGGAGCAGTTGGGGATTAGACCCCAACGGTGATTTGATTACAGTTCAGTCTTTATTGTTGTCGTTGTGCGTGTCAGCACAGCGGGATTGAGTTGGCAACTCCCTTAGCAGTGCAAACAAAAAACACAAGACAGGACGAAGCACGCAGTATGCAAACAATATGTATATAATTTTCTCAGCCAACCACGAGGTTTGAACCCACAACCTTTTGCACAGAGACAGAGACCCCCAAACCTGCAGAACTGCGCACTGGCCCCCATGTCACAGAGCAGCCTTTCTCGGCTGGGTGTTTGTGGGAAATGCTCATTGTCATTACCCCTGGGTCCCCAGGAGCCCGGTGGATGAAAACCAGGTGCACTCCTCCTTCTACCAGCTGATCAATGAGCAGAGCCACCTAGAGGAGGGGCTGGCGGAGGAGGGGCTGGAGTTGGAGGGGCTGGAGTCGGAGGGGCTGGCGGAGGAGGGTCGGGGTGAGTCACGGGGGTGCTGTCCTCCACCCCCCCCATATTGACTCGCATTAGAGCTCGGTAGCAGCCGATGCTGGCATCTGCCAGTGAGCTGACCATGAAGGCGTCTCCCACAGATGCTGTGGGCTACCTACCAGGCCCGTTGGCACCACTGCTGGACCAGCCGTGGTCCGCCGCCACTCTCAGGGTGCTGTCGGCCATGCCGAGCCGAACCATCGGTGAGTGAACGGCAAGGGATCATGACGCGACTGACTAACGAAATCGTCTCTGGGAACGTCTTCCCGGGAAGCCGGGCCAGTTGTGGCAGACTGTACTATAAGATTCCCTGCCTCTTTGTGTTGTTTGGTTGTTGTGGCGCCCTCTGCAGGCCGGAGTCGGGGGGCCATCCTATCGCAGTACTACAACCGCACCCTTCAGCTACGCAGGCGGCGCTCCACCCGGCCCACCCTGCATGACTTCTCCCGCACGGTGCGGCCCAGCATCCGCGGCTACCGCATAGAGACCGACTCCGGAGACGGTGAGTCCCACTCAGCCCGCGCTGTGCATTCGTGCGGCCGGCCGCTAGGCTTGCGCGTCATCGACTGCGACCGGATCAGGTGCATCTGGCCTGCGGTTAAAATCTGCTCGGAGTCTCCGGTGCCAAAGGGCTTTTCTGTTCACGGCGAGGGGGTTTGTGTCATGGTGCTTAGTGCCCGTCATCATCAGCGGTCTGATGCTGCTTTTTATGCTTTTATTGGTACTTCATCTCCAGTCTCAAAATGGAGAGTCGTATGAAAAAATGTGAAGGGGGACTGTATTCCTGTCCTCTGTTAATGGCTGACGAGGTAGAGTGTGGGGCCGATACTGGATAATCACACTGCGCTTCAGACGGGCCCTTTCTGCTGGGGATTCGATTTCCGTCCATCAGTCACAGCTGCAGGGTGCTGCTCTGACTTTGGTCTTGCAGAGAACAGGAGGGACCAGCTGGTGAACAACCTGCAGATCCTGCCGGCCAGCGATCGCATGCGCATGCTGCGGGCCATGCCGATCAGCCTCGCCGAGAAGAGCGAGCTGAGGTAGGCCCTGCCTGGACCCGTCTGGCCCTGCCCACTGTCCCTGCGTACCCTGATGCTGTGGATGCTTAGGGCCAGAGAACCAGTGGTATCTGTGTCTTGACATGTTTTTTGAGGGGGATTTTCCAGGAAGTCCCTTTCAGACTTGATGCGCTAAATGATCTTGATGTAAATAGAAAATAATAAACACAGACATAGTTTTTTTTCCCTTCAAATATCAACAGCATGATAGGCAGCTGATGCTCCTGAAATGTCAAGAAATTCATGGTTGTGCAGTTTCTTAGATCAGCAGAGGGCATAGTGATTAAGAACTGGAGCTGAAAATGTGCTGGCTGTGATGCCAGGATGGGGGCATGGATTGCAGCCTTTTCAGCCTTTGATGTTTGAGAAGGCGACCTCGCTCAGCTCTGGGTAATGCCGGGTTTGTGTCGTGCGGTTCTCCGCAGGAGGCAAGCGTTATGTTACAAGGAGGGACAGACATCCCTCAGCGGACAGATTCCCTGCTGCAGCAACCTCAAGTACTACGTCATCATCGTGAGTTTCCCAGCACGCTTCTCTCTCCCCCTTCCCACTGCCCCTCACTCTCACTGGCTGCTGTCCGTCTGGGTGGCCCCACTGGGTTAGCCACTAAACGCTAATAGCTACAGGATCTTTATGGGTGCCTCTGATGGGATCTGTGGTTGTTTAGCTTCTGCATGCTTTGGGCAGCAATGTCTAAATATGGCTTAATATGTGAAGTCTGAACCTTAGACCCATTTAATGCTTTTGTGACTGCCAGCATGTGACCAACTTTCTGTCTACAAACATATAAATAGGGCACAGTGACCATCGCTGTGAATGTGACAATGACAAGGTGACTTTCTCTGTCATTGTGACCGACAGTGTTGCCACCTCATCCCCTTCTAGGTGACTTTTTGTCCTTGGTCAATTCACACTGTCACAGTCCCCCTTTCTCCCACCCGGTCCAGTGATACAGTGCTCCTGTTACTGTCCCTCTCCTTCCCGGTCCAGCGGTGCAGTGCTCGTGTGACCGTCCCTCTCCTTCCAGGTCCAGCGGTGCAGTGCTCGTGTGACCGTCCCTCTCCCTCCCGGTCCAGCGGTGCAGTGCTCCTGTGACCGTCCCTCTCCCTCCCGATCCAGCCGTGCAGTGCTCGTGTGACCGTCCCTCTCCTTCCCGGTCCAGCCGTGCAGTGCTCGTGTGACCGTCCCTCTCCCTCCCGGTCTAGCGGTGCAGTGCTCGTGTGACCGTCCCTCTCCCTCCCGGTCTAGCGGTGCAGTGCTCGTGTGACCGTCCCTCTCCCTCCCGGTCTAGCGGTGCAGTGCTCGTGTGACCGTCCCTCTCCCTCCCGGTCTAGCGGTGCAGTGCTCGTGTGACCGTCCCTCTCCCTCCCGGTCTAGCGGTGCAGTGCTCGTGTGACCGTCCCTCTCCCTCCCGGTCCAGCGGTGCAGTGCTCGTGTGACCGTCCCTCTCCCTCCCGGTCCAGCCGTGCAGTGCTCGTGTGACCCTCCCTCTCCCTCCCGGTCCAGCCGTGCAGTGCTCCTGTGACCCTCCCTCTCCCTCCCGGTCCAGCCGTGCAGTGCTCCTGTGACCCTCCCTCTCCCTCCCAGGCCCTGCGGCAGGGCTGGTACAGCTGGCTCTCCGTGCTGCACTCCCTGCAGCCATGGAAGATGGCGCTGAAGCGTGTGAGCGGCCGCTTCGGCACGGGCGTGCTGTCCTACTTTGTCTTCCTCCGGACCCTGCTGCTCTTCAACGTCCTGCTCCTCTTCATCAATGGCTTCTTCCTAGTCATCCCACAGGCAGTTCACCCCCCACTCCTCACCAGCGCCCCCGTGAAATTCACAGGGCTGGAGCTCGTCACCGGAGCTGTAAGTGTATTGTTTACTTGCAGATTGTAGTCATAAGGACGGAGATACTCTGCTGTACACTTGGTACAGGACAGTTCAGTGCTTGCAGATATAATGCGAATCTCTAGTACACATGATTGTTTTGCACTGTCTTTCGGAAGACCTTCACTTACAGTATCTAGCAGATGTTTCTAGATTGGCCAATCCCTGTAGCTTCAAATGTTAAGGGCCAAGTGGTGCTAGGCATAGGATATGAACCAGCAACCTTCTGTCCTTGTAAACTTGTAAAGCTACACACCGAGATTTCATTGGCATGCCCCTAGGCTGAGATGTACCACAGTGTTAGTGTGTCAGGGCTGAAAATTTGTTTGGTGTGTCAGGTTAAGAATCACTGGCTAAGGTAGGGTTTCAATGAGCTTCTGTAAGACCGTAACAGCCTCCACCACCCCCCTCTGCTATTCTAGGGACGCTTTTCCAGCTCTGTGATGTATTACGGTTACTACACCAACTCTGCTCTGATGGGAAGCTGCCAGCAGAACAGCACAGGGGCCCTGAGTCCTCAGTGCGCCTCCGAAACCTTTGGCCTGGACTACAAAATGCCGCTGGCCTACTTCTTCACCGTCGGTATTGCCTTCTTCATCACCTGCATCATCCTCGTTTACAGTATGTCAAAATCGTTTGGGCAGAGTTTCCGTGTGGACAAACCACAGGGCAGCCTGGCCCTCAAGGTCTTCTGCTCCTGGGACTTCAGGGTCATCAAGAAGACGTCCATGAAGCTGCAGGCCGAGAATATCAGCACACAGCTCAAGGTGTCTATCCGTTCGTTCGCTTCCTCATTCGTTTGTTTGCTTGTTTTTGTTTGCCTATTTGTTTACTCATCCATCCATCCATTTTCCAAACCGCTTATCCTACTGGGTCGCGGGGGGTCCAGAGCCTATCCCGGAAGCAATGGGCACGAGACAGGGAACAACCCAGGATGGGGGGCCAGCCCATCGCAGGGCACACTCGCACACCTTTCACTCTCACATGCACTCCTACGAGCAATTTAGCAACTCCAATTAGCCTCAGCATGTTTTTGGACTGTGGGGGGGAAACCGGAGTACCCGGAGGAAACCCCACGACGACATGGGGAGAACATGCAAACTCCGCACACATGTGACCCAGGCGGAGACTCGAACCCGGGTCCCAGAGGTGTGAGGCAACAGTGCTAACCACTGCACCACCATGCCGCCCCCTCCTGTATGTCGTCTGTAGCAGAAATAACAGATGTGTGTTGTGTAAAAACAGGTCAGCGAGTGGAGGGGTGATGAGTATTTTGTAGGTGGGCTTTTTGAGAGTCGTCTTGTAGTTTTAATCTTTGTGCTGTTATGATTCCAGAATCCAGAGTTCAAGAAGGGATGAGAAGTTTAAAATAAGGTGGAACTTTATGGGTCTCTGAAGGGAGGAATATTTGTCCAGTAGCACAGAGAGGAAATATAAGGAAGGATGATAAATATAACAAAAGGAAAAAGTAGAAGTAAAAAGCAAATGCGTGACAGAGAATCAATACTGAAAGGAGCATTTAGTTGTATAGGTGCCTACGTTTCTAGTTAACATGTATTTTGAAAGGGCTTGAATCTGCTTCCCATCTCTGGCTTGTCTTGCACAAGTACAGGTACATTGGAATGATTCTTTTCACCGACCCCATCTTGCTTTCCATAGCTTGAGGGTCAGAGTGCAGCTGACGTGCAGCTGGGGGTTATGGGGCTGGCTCAAGTGCCCATGGACATGTGACTGTTCTGCCGAAGCTGGGGCTCGAACTAGCGATCTTCTGGTCACATGCACAGAGGCTTAGCCCACTGGGCTTTGGTACCCTGCCGCTGGTCCGATACCCCGTGTCCGTCCCGTTCCTGCCCGTCGAGTAAGGGGCATGGTGTTACATCGTAAGTGTTGCTAAAACTGTCCACATCCTCTTTCCTGCCGCCCGTGCCTCACCCATACTTCCTGGCTGATGGTCCCTCCTGCAGGAGCTGCTGTCGGAGCTGAGCTGTCGGCAGGAGCGCCGGGGCCTGGCACAGAGCTTGGCGCGGCACCTCGTGCACCTTCTCGCCTGGCTCATGTGCATCGGCAGCACCGTGGCCTGCAGCCTTGCTGTCTACTACTTCTCAGAGTACCTGCACAAGGTGGGGCTGCCTGTCTTGGCCAAAAGTGTCCATTTCCTAAGCGCTGTTAGCCTCCCTTACTTTTAGCTCCCTCAAGGGTCCAACATCCGGCCTTAGCTGACATCCTGTAGGTCGCATGTCCAGTTCCTGAATCGTTAAGCGTGCTGTCAGTCATTGACTTGGTTGCCTGTCCCCCCCCGCCCCACCCCCTGGTTCCTGCAGAAGTGGGTGGCAGAACATGGCCCGCTAGAGGAGGCCAGCCCGCTGGAGGAGGCCAGCTTGCTGGCGCTGCCTGTGGTCGTGTCCAGCTTCAACCTTCTGCTGCCCGGATTCTTCAACACCGTGGCCTGGATGGAGCAGTATGACTCGCCCAGCGTGCTCACCTACGTCTCCATCTTCAGGTATGTCCTGCCCCCCGCGCTCCCCCCACGGCCCTCACCACCATCTCTCTCTCACTTTAGCACTGCCTGCTAATTCGCCGCCTTGCGTTCAGCGTGTTACAACTGATGCTTTGAAGAAAATAAAATGCTTTTTTTTTTTTTTATAAGTAGGCTATTGTATAATTGTATAATTTATGAGATAAATTTAAGTACATTTGTATCAATTTACCTTTATCCAAAAGACATGCTTTAGTCACTGTTCCTAGAGCTGGATGTTTTACCCAAATACTTTTGCTCAGAGACGTCAGCAAGCTCTGAGAAGTCTAGGGGTTGCGGCGTGAGTTACCAGTCTCCCGCTATACAGGAAGTGATGTCGTCATCCAGCGTAACTCGGCTGTCATGGTAACCACAAGTCCCGTCCCCCTTTCCCAACAGGAACCTCTTGCTGAAAGTGTGCCTCCTAGTGGTGCTGTGCTACCATTGGCTGGGCCGGATCGCCGCTGGTCCAAAAGAGTTAAAACTGAAGGTATGCCGCTAGACCACATAAGCCTGTTTTGGGCTGGTGTGGCATGCCCACTTTCAGCTCTGTATCCCCCCCCCCCACAGTGCTGGGAGAGTTTTGTGGGCCAGGAGATGTATCGCTTCCTCATCATGGACTTCATCTTCACCATGCTGGACACCTTCTTTGGAGAATTCCTCTGGAAGTGAGTATGGTGTGGCTCCTCCCCCCTGCCTCCGGACCGCCCTCTGCTTCTTGAGACCACGCCTCCATCTCCCCCATGTCTCCTGGACTCTTGTAGGATTTTCTCCCAGAAGGCCCTGAAGAGGAAGAGGAAGCCCGTGTTTGACATCGCTCGGAATGTCCTGGAGCTTATCTATGGACAGACACTCGCCTGGTAAAGACCGCCACTCCACTAAGACCCACCTTCCCTGGGAAGGGGAAGTGACATCATTGGGAGGTCTTTTCCGCCAGTGACCGACTCTGCTTTAACCCTCACCGCTGAGTGCTGATAGTAAACAGGAAACGTCCCTTTCGCAGACAGGAAGGGTAGATTACTGCCCGTTCGGCTGCGGTTTCTCACGCTATCTCGGTGCTGAGAGCTTTGCGTATGGTGTACTGGGCTGCTCTGCTGCTGGTTTGGTGATTGTGTTTGGGGCCCTCTCCCCCCCCCCCCCTGCAGGCTGGGAGTGTTGTATGCCCCCCTGCTGCCTGCTGTTCAACTCATCAAACTTCTGCTGCTGTTCTACATGAAGAAGGTAAGGCGAGTGTGTGTCTGTATGGTGTGTCTGTATGGTGTGTCCTCCGTAACAATGTGTGACGCCCCTACACCCCTCCTCCCACACACTCTCCATTAGTGTCAGTGATGTTCCGCATGCCTCCCCGTACCTGTGGGCTCTGAACCCACACCACCCCGGCCCCCAGCAGATTTACACTCACGTCATTCGCTTTGGCTGTCGGAGGGGAGGGGAGGGAGGTGTATCATTGTCTCGCCCCCCTCACCACCCCTTTCTGTATCGGCCCTGTCTCACCCCCCCCCCCCCCCCCCCCCTCCCTCCCAAAGACCAGCCTGATGATGAACTGCCAGGCCCCCCGTAAGCCCTGGAGAGCCACCCAGATGACCACCTTCTTCATCAGCCTCCTATGCTTCCCGTCCTTCGTGGGGGCGGCCGTGTCCGTCACCTATACCATGTGGACGTGAGTGATGCCTAAGCACCGCCCACTGCGGTGACACCCCCCCCCCCCCCCAGACGTCCTCTGTGCCTGCCCTCTTCTCTAGTGGTGGTGGGGGTGGTTTCTAGTGAATATTCCTCTCTACCTATTTAAGATTATGTCCTCATTCAGATGCCTCTCCCCCCCCCATGGGGCTGATCATGGGCTCCTTACCCCCCAGGATTAAGCCCTCGGAGCAGTGCGGACCTTTCCAGAACCTGACCACCATGTTCCAGTCAGGAAAGCTGTGGGTACAGCAGTTGGAAAAGCAGAATCCCAGGCTGGCCTGGCTTGCCTGGGTGCACGCCTACCTGGTGGAGAACCCGCTCTTTCTCTTCGTGTCTGCCGGAATCTTCCTGTAAGTCTGGCCAGAGGACAGCGCAGCACTTCTGCGATCTGTCTGTGAACTCCTCAGGCTTGGCATTTGATATTCTGAACGTGATTCTGCCGTGATCGCAGTAGCGGCCTTGAGGGTTGCCACTGATCCTTCTGTTGAACGGAATGCTGCCATCTGCTGGGCGAACGACTGTAACACAACTGTGCCTGTTTCAGGGTTGTCATTTATTTCCACACCCAAGTGGTCGACGGTCAGCGGAAGATCATCGACCTCCTGCAGGAGCAGATCGAGAATGTGAGTGGGGCAGAACCGGCGCGTGAAGCCTGGGGTTGACGTTGTGTGGTTCTACCAAGCGACTCGTCCCTGAAAACGACCACCTAGGGTTTTCCATCAGGGCCGAGGAGGGGATGGGTGATGCACTGAAGGCTCTGCTTCATGTGTATGTTTCTGTGTGATTAAGTTGGACCTAAAGCAGCAGATACGTTTGGACCATGTGGGTGGGTGACTGTCTGGGCGGTCCGCGGGCTCGACCATCTCGATTCCGCTTACGAAGGTAGCTCTGTTTCTCTCCGCAGGAGGGGTTCGACAAGAAGTTCCTCATCACCAAGCTGCAGGCTATCCACGAGCAGAAACGTCCACGGCAGAGACCGAAGGCGGCAGGAAGTGAGGTCAGGAGATGTGAGGGTGCAGGGATGGGCTTGCATTGGGGGAACAGGAATCTGCCAAAATGTCAGGCCCATAGCATGCAAAGTCTAACCCCTGTGCTGAACCTCTGGCCAGTAGCGTGAGTAAGGTCGTCTGTATTCCTGTTTAAAACCTCCCTGCTCCGTCCCATTGTTGTGAATTGTAGTCAACAGCTTAAAATGTTTGAATTGCGTGTAGAAGTATCATTTAACAAGTGATTCCAAAATCATGTGAAGTTCTTCAGCATGAATGAGTTTCCTGACTGAAAGCCCCTCCTCCTCAAATGCTGGCTTTCAGCAGCAACCCAGCCTTCCTTGGTAAACGTCTCTCTCCTCCTTTGTCCTGACGTAGGGCTCTGATGTGGACGAGTGACGCTCTGCCCCACGTGCCGACCTCTGCCTGTTTGTGATCACAGTTGCTAAATGTGACCTTCTCCCCTCTTGTGAGGAGGACTCAGGACTGCCCCCAACAGGCCAGCAAAATCTCATCAGAGACCGAAATGTACTTTTTTTCAAAACTGACTTTTTGAGCAACTGCGTTTTCCAGGACTAAAATCAGTCCCCATGTTACCTCTCATTTCCCTTTTATTCTTTAGAATAGAAGTAGTGACCTGGTACAATTTCCACTAGAGGGGGACAGTGAGTGAGACATTTTATATACCTTAATGGATATTTTGTAAATGTGACTACTGAACATTGAGCTGTTTCAGTACCATTTATAGTTTTATGTTGTATGTTTTTTTTAGAATACTGTGAATTGTACATAAATGGTGTTTTTCCTTCTGTAAAAATAAATCAATGTGTTTATTTGATGAGAGGAAAATAAAAGGGTGAACTGTTGGTGAATGGGCTGGCTATGCAGGCTGCTGCTGTTAGAGGGCTGGTTACTGGCCTGCTGGCCTTTTTAAGGAAATGTCTGCTTTTCCATCCTTATTAATGCATACGGTGGGGGTGCTGTGTGGCACAGCAGGGGAGGCCTCTATGCTTGCGATAGGAAGGTCGCTGGTTCGAGTCCCAGCCTAGGCATAGACTCGCATGTCTGGGCACCTGAGCCGGGCCGCTAAGGTTCTGATCATTGTCTGATCCTGTGCTGGGACATATACCCCCCCCGGCTTATTCTCTCCTATCTGTGTATCAGAGGGGGGGTCTTAAAGTATGTGTTCTCTTTGCATGGTTAAAAAGGTGAATTACCCCAGAGTGTGTCTGTACAGGTTGCAGTGCCCCCAGAGTGTGTCTGTACAGGTTGCAGTGCCCCCAGAGTGGAATCGGGCGTAATCGGCGCCCTTACATTCCACGTTGGCGGCTTCAGGTTTTCTTTTTGAGGCAGGGTGGGTCTCACTGGGGTTTGGAACCTGGGACCACAGTCATTGCTGAACAGTATGTTGAACCTGGAGTTAATATTTTTTTAAATAATATTCATAAGAAATTTACAAACGAGAGGAGGCCATTCGGCCCATCAAGCTCGTTTGAGAGAACTTGACTAATAGCTCAGAGTTGTTAAAATCTTATCCAGCTCTGATTTAAAGGAACTCAGGGTTTTAGCTTACGCTACACTAGCAGGAAGACTATTCCATATTCTAACTACACGCTGTGTAAAGAAGTGCTTCCTCAAATTCATTTTAAAATGTTCTCCCACTAATTTCCACTTATGGCCACGAGTTCTAGTATTTAAACTAATATTGAAATAGCCATTAGGCTGAACAGCATCCAGACCTGTTAGAATCTTATATACCTGGATCATGTCTCCCCTTAGTCTCTTTTGTTTGAGGCTAAACAGATTCAGCTCAGCTAACCTCTCCTCATAAAACATTCCTCTAAGACCAGGAATCATTCTCGTAGCCCTATGTTGCACCTTTTCCAAGGCAGCAATGTCCTTCTTAAGGTAAAGTGACCAAACCTGCACACAATATTCTAGGTGGGGCCTTGCCAAGGAATTATATAATCGTAGCATCACCTCCCTTGACTTAAACTCCACACACCTAGAGATGTAACCCAACATCCTATTGGCCTTTTTTATTGCTTCCCCACACTGGCGAGAGTGGGACATGGAAGCATCAACACACACACCGAGATCTTTCTCGTAATCAGCTACCTTTATTTCAGTGGAACCCATAAAATATCTGTACTTTATATTTCCGCTCCCTGCATGGATTACCTTACATTTATCTACGTTAAATTTAATCTGCCAGGTATCAGCCCAGTCGCTAATTAAATCCAGATCCCGTTGTAGCTTTGCTGCTGCTAGATCAGTATCTGCTACACCACCCACCTTGGTATCGTCTGCAAATTTAACCAGTTTACTGTACGTATCAATGGTGTCAATATCGTTAATTTAAATTAGGCACAATAGTGGTCCTAAAATTGAACCCTGCGGTACCCCACTATGAATGCAGGCCCCCTGTGACATTGTGCCTCTACTAACTACCCACTACTTCCTGTCTATTGACCAGTTTTCGATCCAAGCTGCTCCAGTTCCTAAAGTCTCTGCAGCTTTGAACTTAAGCAAGAGGCGATAAAATCGTGCGACATGACAGGAAAGTGACATCAGCACGGACACATTTTGGTTTTGCTGTAGTTTTATGTTGTTTTCTTTTTTACATTTGTTATGAAAACATGCGGTCAGAACACAAGAGAAACATATTTACAATTTACAAAGAATCACTTCTCTGTCTGAATAGCACTTATAAATATGATTTACATAATAAAATAAATATGTAAATTTACTGAAATAGCTTGTTTAAAAAATATGTTACAGAACAAAATAGAATTACTTATACTCCTTTTTCTGCTTGTTACGAAGTCTTTATTAATCATATATAAAACCATCTGTCGCCATGTGAAAAGTGGCTTCCTGTTGAACGTGTTTTAACCAGTCAACCATGTTCGGTAGAAAAAGCTCCTGTAAAGGAAAGTAAGGTTCTGACCCTTCGTGAGGGAGGGGTGAGAGGTCAGGGGGGAGGGGTCACCTAGAGCAATACACAGCGGGTTATGAACAGCTGGAGGAGGATGTTCAATGGGATGACAGAGCAATGTGAGCTGTGACCCTTTGCATCCGCGGCTCACCATGCAGGCCATGCAGCACATAATCTGTGTTAACCTGGCCACAGGAATCCACAAGGGGCCCTCTGGCCTGCAGTTCCCCAAGTGGCCAAGAGAGGGATCATGCTCACAAGATTACCAAAGCATGGATGGAAACTATTTTTTTTTTTTATTATACAGACACCAGGAAATATTAAGCTTTCTGGCTCACTCTGGCCAGTCACACCTGGACTGAAAAATGAAGGTTCTGAAACACTGGTGTAATGTCAAACGAATTGCGCTTTTCCAATGGAACAGAGCCGTACCGCGAAGAGAGAACTTACAGCACGGTTCCAGCTCGCTGTGGTTTTCCACTGCAGAAGGGCCGGCTCAGTAAAAGCGTTTCTGGGTTCGGAGAGCAACGGTCGACGAAAAACCAAAGAGATGCTCGTTTACTGTTCACGCCGATGTGCATCATGAATTACAATCTGCAATTATTATTACTGCGCTAGCACGTCTGTGAAAATCGCCATGTTATGTTAGCATCAAATGCCAATGGAATTAGCATTCGCTTGTATAAATCGGCAGTACGGATCCAGTCCGTTCAGCTGTTCTGTAGCAGCTCTGTTCGGTCATGCATTGGGCCCTGATAGCACACAGGGCCACATGAACCCGGTACGGCTCACAGAATTTACTATGTAAAACTGTCGCTTTGTGGTACGGTTTGGTTCTTGGTGGCAGTGGAAATATCTCTAAGGTGAGTCCTCCTCAAAAGCAGGACAGAGCATCTGTCGACTACAGGATTCCACAGTGTCCACTTGGCTTCTCCATATATTTATCATACAGAGCTTTTTTTCCATAAAGATGTAGAGAATGATTTAAAATGCAATATCCTTAAAACGGGATTACATTCATTACATTTGTCACGTTATGCGTTTCTTTAAGTCTTTTACGAGCAAAAGATCATTTTGAGAGCAATTAGCAGACGGTTCTGCCTGGCAGTGTTGTTGCCACGGTGACGGCTCCCTGTCTTAGGGTCCAATATCTCTGGTTTGGGGTGGGCCGTAGGGGACGGATACTGGGGGAGGGGGCGTGGCTATGTTAGAAATGGGCGGGGTTTGTGTTCAGGGCGCTGGAATCAGGGTAGGTTTGTGTGAATTTTAAATAGAAGAGAAAGAAGACAGGCTGTAGATGGGTGAAAGGTGCTGGTTGGTCAGCTGGTATGAAGGACAAAAGAGAGGGAAGGGATGTTTCACTGAGAGGGCGGGGCTTCTGGCTGTCTGTTTAGCTGCCGGAACTGAGCATGCCCAGTAGCTTCCCGGGGTCCATGCCCTGCTGCTGGGCCATCTTCTGCACATCGAAGCCCATGTGCATCAGGAACTGGACCACGTTCATCTCCTGGCCCGTGAACTGGTCCCGGATGGTGGGGCAGGTGGGGTTGCAGTGGGGCCAGGGGCAGCTGTCGATCAGATGCACCGGGCAGCCCTTAAGCGTGGACTTGTTCTTGCTGCTGTCTTGGAGGCTACGGTCCCAGCACTGCAGAGCCCTTGGCAGAGAGACCCCCTTCACCTGAACATCCATCCAGTACCTGTGGGAGACAGGGAAGGGGCGGGGTTGTGGCGGTCAATCAAAGCGAATGGGTGTGGCCAACACCTCACAGCTGACCTGATCCACTCAAGAAAACGAAGTTATTCTGAACTTCCCATTTAGACGGGAATCAGACCTCAGATCTCATGCACATAGCACATGACTGTCCAAAAAGAAAACACACTTAAGAGTCAGGTGTCAGCTAAGCATACATACCTGACACACACAAAGCAGACATCCCTCCGCAGTCACACACATCTGCTCAGCGTAACACCCCGCAGAGAAAAAGACACCCAAGGACAAGCACAGGCAGATGCAGGATCTACTCACGTCCGGGTGATGACTTCATGAGACAGGCAGGCGGGAGCGAACATGGCCCTGTGAGAGGAGGACAGGCCGGCGTTCACAGTCATATCAGCCATGCCGTATCAGCACATCTCAAGCATGCTTTCTATTCTATTAGATAATAAATGTATTCATTCATTTATTTTATTTATTATTAGGAAAAAATATTTTCTTTCCGTTACTGTACTAAGTGACTATGGCTCCGTTCGGTCACTGTGCTCAGTAACCTCTCTGTCACTGTTTTCAGTGACTGTGTGTCCCATTTTTGTGCTCAGTGTCTCCATGTTCTATTACTGTGCTAAGTGACTGTATTCATTTTTACTGTGCTCAGTGTCTCCATGTTCTATTATTGTGCTCAGTGACTGTGTATTCATTGTTACTGTGCTCAGTGACTGCATGTTCTGTTACTGTGGTCAGTGACCATGTGTTCTGTTACTGTGTTCAGTGACCATGTTTCCTGTTACTGTGCTCAGTGACTGCATGTTCTGTTACTTTGCTCAGACACCGTATGTCATGATACTGTGCTCAGTGACCATGTGTCCTTTCTGTTACGCATGGTCCAATCAATGTGGTCAGTGACTGCGTGTTCTGTTACTTTGCTCAGAGACTGTGTGTTCCGTTACTGTGCTCGGTAACTGCATTCCGTCACTGTGCTCAGTGACTGTGCGTCTGTGTGCTCCTTACGGGACATCCTTCAGTGTGTTTCGCAGCTCGTTGCCCAGGTTCTCGATGTAGCGCCACTGGCCTTCCTGGACCGGCTGCCCTGTCAGGTGGATGTTGTCCACAGTCAGCTGAGCCTCATCAAACAGCCACTGCACCACGAACACAGGGCCTGGGGAGGGGGGGTGATAATGGGGCAGAATATAAAGTTGTCCATGAAGGGCAGCGGTGCCCAGGGAGCTGGGGGTTAAGGACCCACACACATGCGGAGGGTTTGAACTGGTGACCTTCAGATTACAGACACACACGCTGCCCCCTAATAACAGTAGGGTGGGGTCACAGCACGCACACACACACACACACACACACATAAACACACACGTAAACGACATACATAGCAGCAGAATGCAAACAGTGGTAGTCTCACTTTTTAGGGTGGGGTACACCTTGTACCCAAAGAAGCAGTTCCACTCCTTCCCCTCATGCTCTTTCTGGCATCGCTCTGGGACCACACCGTTCCAGTACCTGTGGGTGCACATATCCCATGAGACTTTGCAGGTAACACTGTGAGGTCGGTGTATGGTGGGAGATGGGGGGGGGGGGGCGGGGGGGTACTCACCTGATGCCACGCCGGATGGCCTCGGTGGGGGGGCAGCTGATGGGATCCGAGCAGTCAGTGCAGCGGTACTGCTTGTTGTCCAGGAACCAGCCCGAGTCAGACAGGCCCCTGACCTGGATGCCGGTGTGGCCGAGCTCCTCCAGCTGCTCCGCCACCCGGTCCACGTTGAGCAGGACGCCAGTGCCACCAGCACTGCCAGGGACACGCAGGGTCAGAGAGGCTCGGCGCACTCACACACTCTCACACTCACACACTCTCACACTCACACACTCTCACACTCACACGGAGAGACACTCGCACACTCTCACACTCACACACTCTCACACTCACACCACTCGCACACTCTCACACTCACACACTCTCACACTCACACGGAGAGACACTCGCACACTCTCACACTCACACACTCTCACACTCGCACACTCTCACACTCACACACTCTCACACTCACACGGACAGACACTCGCACACACGCACATTCTTATACATAAACACATAAGAAATTTACAAACGAGAGGAGGCCATTCGGCCCATCAAGCTCATTTGGGGAGAACTTGACTAATAGGTCAGAGTTGTTAAAATCTTATCTAGCTCTGATTTAAAGGAACCCAGGGTTTTAGCTTGTGCTACACTAGCAGGAAAACTATTCCATACTCTGTGTAAAGAAGTGCTTCCTCAAATTCATTTTAAAATGTAAAAATCCAGATCCCGTTGTAGCTTTGCTGCTGCTAGATCAGTATCTGCTACACCACACACCTTGGTGTCATCTGCAAATTTAACCAGTTTACTGTATGTATTGGTGTCAATATCATTAATGTAAATTAGGAACAATAGTGGTCCTAAAATTGAACCTTGCGGTACCCCACTATGAACGCAGGCCCACTGTGCCTCTATTAACTACTTGCTGCTTCCTGTCTGTTAACCAGTGTTCGATCCAAGCTGCTACAGTTCCTAAAATCCCTGCAGCTTTCAGCTTAAGTAAGAGCCGGGACAACATCAAAGGCCTTCCAGAAATCTAAGCAGATCACATCTTAGGCCTTTTTGTGATCAATTTCTCTTGTAGCTTCCTCAAAGAACCCAAGTAAATTTGTTAAACAGGACCTACCTCTCCTAAATCCATGCTGGCTATCCCTCAGAATGTTATTTGCATCCAGGTAATCTACTGTTTTCACTTGGATTATAGCTTCCATTATTATGCACCTGCATACGGACACACTCTCACACACACACCTGCTCCCAGCCAATAGCAGAAGCTTGGCTCCCTCCAAGCCCTTGGTGAGAAGTTCCTTCACCACCTCTTTGATGATCAGAGACCCCATGAAGGCGTAGTCATCTGCAGGGAAGAGGATAAGCAGGGTGGGGGGGCAGACACACAGTACACATCAGTGTGGCCATTCTAACATGCAGCATGTGGAGAGCTCATCCAGACACTGATCTTGCACTTTGGAACTTCCAGTCGAACATCGATTTCTACAACCCAGATAATCTGCTCTAAATTGCCAACCTGGTGAAAGAGTGGCATTGATCATACAGACTGTGACTCTGGATCGCTGCTCTGGCCTGAGTGTAATGTGTGTGTGGGAGAGAGGGTTGATCAGCACTCACTTACTTTGGTCTGTCTTGGGCGAGGCACCGCTCCACACATCACTGGAGCAGTAGGGAATAAACCTAAAAAGAACACAACAGCCACAGACCTCATTTCCAGGTAGAAACAGGGCGGAAAGGCAGGGAGGGTCTGGAAAGCGGAGCTGCTCTTTAGCCTAAAAGCAGCAGAACTCAAGGGGCCTTCTCACAACGTCCACACACACACACACACACAACTACAAATGCCAGGCTTTCCGGCAAGGAACTCCCTCTGCCACAGCGCTCCGTCCTTTTACAGGGTACAGGGTGTGAAGCCCTAGAGTACGACAGCGGGTACAGGGTGTGACGCCCTAGAGTACGACAGCGGGTACAGGGTGTGACACCCTAGAGTACGACAGCGGGTACAGGGTGTGACGCCCTAGAGTACGACAGTGGGTACAAGGTGTGAAGCCCTAGAGTACGACAGCGGGTACAAGGTGCGACGCCATAGAGTGCGACAGCAGGTACAGGGTGTGACGCCATAGAGTACGACAGCGGGTACAGGGTGTGACGCCATAGAGTACGACAGCGGGTACAGGGTGTGACGCCAATGAGTACGACAGCGGGTACAGGGTGTGACGCCATAGAGTACGACAGCGGGTACAGAGTGTGACGCCCTAGAGTACGACAGTGGGTACAAGGTGTGACGCCCGAGGGTACTACAGCAGCGCCTTGTATGTCTCTGTACACAGCAGCACTGGAGGGAAAGGCCTCAGCCCAGCTGGGTCTTCAGGGACACCGTCTTGTCTTTGTGGTGACTGCATGCAGTGCACACACACGCACACATGCATGCACACATGCATGAAAACACGCAGACAACCGCTTGCTCATTCATACTCCCATCATAGTAATTAAGTCATCATCTCTAACTATCACTCCTGTAATCCCTGTGGCCAGAAAGCCAGACTAACTGCGAGGAATGTGCTAATTAGACAGCAGAACGTAAAAACGTCAGCCCTGCCCGCACGGGGGTGTCTATCCCGCCAATGTCCTGTGTCGCCCCCGGTAACAGTGGGGGGGGGGGAACGCTCAGCTTCAGAAACCTGCATCCTGAGTGCTCACCCGCATCCAGTCTCACAGCATCCAAACCTCATGACTGTCAGTGTCAGAACAATATTAAAACCTTTGGAACCATTTTTACAAACCAAATCATAAGAATGTTCTAGGAGCATTTCAAAGAGGAAATAAAGATGATTCCTAATGTACAAATCTTTAACTAAATTAAAAATATTTTCTCTTGAAAATACTTCTTAATCTGCACCTAAATATTATTTCAGCCCATTAAGAAATTCAGGCCAAACCCCACCTTGCGTGTCGGGTCTGAATGGTCGATCTGTTGATTAACAGATGGGCGGACAGTACTTACACCATGTTGGCGTTCCACCAGTGGGGGTTTTCCTCTGGTTGTGGTGACAGGATGCCTGTACCTGGGGGGGGGGGGGCGCACACAGTGAGGTGTCACTAGCATATTCTGCCCCCAGTGTGCACATACACAGAAGATCTAACCAAACACTGCTCATTAAGCTCTCGTGTAGAAATGAAGGCAATGCCTGAACACAGACCCCCTGACATACATAATGCCCCCGAAATATCGGAAAAACATTCACTTGGGGAGGGGGGCGATGGAGTGTCTGTGACCTTTGACCTTTATGCCACCTAGCCTGGATGGGACGCTGTGGAAAGGCCATGTTAATACAGGCACTTGCTTGGTGGCTTAGGAACAAATTCAATATTTCTATGTCACTCCAGCTCCGGAAAGTTACTCCATCTGAGGTTCCTGCAGGAGGTCGGACTCCCGGCGGGGGCAGGAAGCCGCGCCTTGCCGCAGACACTGAGGCTCCTCGCTCTTACCCGTCTTGCTCTGCGGCCACTTGGTGGAGCTCATGAGTCTCCTCATGGTCTCGTAGCGGCTGCCGCAGTTCTCCTTGTCGAAGCAGTACCAGCCTCCTGCCAGAGGGGGCATCGCCGGATGAGAGGGGGGCACCATACACGCAAAACACGGCACAAAATCGCAGCCGGTCTGTGCCCGAAGCCAGGAAATATTCCTATACTGCCTGCACCTGTACCTGGACGTTCACTCCTCGACTGCTGTATGTCGGCAATATGCTATTTGAACGAAAAGTGTCTGCTAGATGAAGTAAATATGAATGTAAACCCCACACCACTTTGACCTTATTTAGTCTTCATGAAGTACCATGTCTCATTAAGAAATTCAGACAGTGATACATTTTCTGCAATGACATCTTGACATCTGTCCGGAGGTGGGAGTCCAGAAAGTACAAATCCAAACCAAGATTTTATCGCAACCAATCAGTTGAGTATAAAGAGTCAAAGTCCCAGAGTACTCAAGTGGTTGGTTGAAATAAAATCCTGGACTGGATTTGTACTTTCTGGACCTGAACCATCCACCTCCACATCTGTCATGTAGTCATACAGCAGGAAAAATGACAGCAATAACTAATAACTAAAATCGCTGACTAACTGGCACCTGATGCAATAGCCTGACTGCTTTTGTTTGGATAAGCTAACCAGGGAACCTGGCCGGTATTACGGTAAAACTGCGGTATTTTGACATCTTCGCGACAAAATCGTGTTTACATGCGGCTGAAGGGCGGATGGAAGCAGTCAGTTCGCCACACTCACCTTCCAGGAAGACGAGCCACCTCCTGCTCCCTTTGGACTCTCGCATGTAGTACCTGCAGTGGAACCGGAGCAGGAACTCAGCGGTCACGCTCGCATTCGGAGAGCGCGGTCGACCGCGACACGGCCAGACCTGAGCGTCCTGTGCATCTTGATGTGTGCTGAATGCATTTAGCGGTGCTCCAGGCCGCTCATGTTCCTGGTCTATGCCCCAGCAGATAGTCACAACAGACGTAGTGAAATGACAAGAGGTAACGGCCACCAAACAGGGAACTGTCCGGGCACCGCGGTCCAGTTATCGTCTCTTTAAGCTGGAGGCAGCAGTGCTGTGATTGGGTGCCGGTCATCTTGCTGTGGGTATATAGGAGATGACATACCCTCCCTCCTTTTTTAACTCCCATTGGCCTCCTGAGTGATCCCGCCCTGCCTGGAGCATGGATCCAAGGTCGCCCAATTACAGTGCATGATGGGAAACTCCACAGATGTCCAGGCAGCAAGTCGGACCCAGACCACAAGAATGATGTGTTCACAGTGACATTGGTCCATCTGTGCAGAACATTCCCAACTGGGACTACATGTACATAGTACATTTGGCTGTGTGCCTTGGAAAAGGAAACAGATTCACTCCATGAATCTGACTTTTTTTGCTATGGGGAGGGGGGGGGTAACACCTCAAAGACCCTCAGAGATGCAGGAATGCAAAACAGTGATCAAACATGCAGGGTTGTTTCCATGGAAGCATGCGCACACCACCTTTGCTGCCACCCCGCCCCCCCCCCCCCCCGTTCTGGTCGTCATAGCGACCCCATTGTTCCGCCGCATGCTGTGGAATGCTCGCTCGTTCCCGAGGACTTTGGAATGCTCCTCCTAATCCTGACCGGGTCGGGGGGGGGTCTCAAACCCATCTTGTCTATGTGACCAGGTTTTATGCCCATCATCAGATACACAGGTTTCATAAACGTGGTCTGCAGCGCGAGTCCGTCTGTCTCTACACTCCGCCCTCTGACCAAACAGCACTTTGACCCATTACTGTGGAGACTGACCAGGGAACAGCAATAGTACATAAAACTAAAAAAGACCAGCCGTGTACTTCGTTTCCCCAGGACATGCCTTGAAGAACATCTCCGTAGTGATCTTCTAGTGATGTATCAGAAGAGGTGGATAGTTCAGGTTCAGAAAGTAAAAATCCAGTCCAAGATTTTGTTTCAACCACCCAATTGAGCATAAAGAATCTCAGAGTACTCAACTGGTTGGTTGAAACTGAATCTTGGTCCGGACTTTGACTCTCCGGACCTGAACAATCCACCCGCATACCAACGACACACAGTGACCGATGTCCATCAATTAAAGCAGGTCCATGAAAATACATCTAAGCGAAATGACTTGAAATGGCACTGATATGATATGTGCAAATTCCAAGCCACGATTCTGCCTGCCAGATGTAAACTGACAGGCAGACAGACAAAAATCTTCAGGGTTCACAGCTCCAGACCCCCGCTGCTTCAAACGGCGCTGTGTCCGAATCGAGGACGAATCACCAGCGGAGCGGCTGTGCACGCAGTCACATGATGGATGAGTGTAGAAAGGCTTTCAAGTTTGCCGAAGCAGACACGCGATGTTCTGCCAGCTCCGGGCTACAGCGACTGAGGCTGCGCTGTGCACTGTGCGTCCACAAGGGGGCTCCGTTTCTTTCCACGGAGAAGTTTAACAATAACAACAACAACATTAATAATAATAGCATCGGTTCTGTTGTTTTTCTGCCTACACTTTTCATCCATTTTTTGTATACTGCTGTATAACACTGACCTTTTAAGATAGTCTATAAGCAGGGATTGACATAACTCGTAATCCAAGTATGCATTCCTGTAAAAGTATACCATTCTTGTTATAAGGTATATCAGTCGTTGTATAAAGGTTAAAATGCACGGTCATTTCCTGCCATGACAGCGCAAATGCACATAAAATTATACGTATTTCCACTGTTACAACAACAAACTGCCCCAAGTATCTCTTCACAAGGTAAATGTGTGCTTAGTATCAGTCATGTTTATTTCTGTCAATCAATCCATGCTCTGTAACACCTTGTACTATTCAAGGTCGTGGGGGGGTCTTTAACCTATGGAAACAACCCAGGACGGGGCGCCAACCCATCGCAGGGCACACTCACACACTATTCACTCACACTCACACACTATTCACTCACACTCACACACTATTCACTCACACTCACACACTATTCACTCACACTCACACACTATTCACTCACACTCACACATCATTCACTCACACTCACACACTATTCACTCACACTCACACACCATTAACTCAGACACACACACACCTATGGGCAATTTGGTAACTCCAGAGACTCGAACCCTGAACACAGGGGTGTGAGGCAACACTGTCAACCACTGCACCGCCATGCGACCCTAAAGCTTACCTAAAGCCTTTTTAAAACTTTCTACTTCAAGCTTTATACGATATGATGCTGTTTCCAAATATCTTTAGCAATAAACAAATCTCAAGGGCATTTCTATCTGAAGCAGCGTGTACTTTCTGGACATAAAAACCCTGGGGCAGCCCAAACCACGCCTGCTCAGGCCAGTACCTGGAGGTGTTTGTACTGGTCACAGCACAGGACCACAGAAACATGGGACAGAGACCCTCATCAGAACAAGACCCGCGATTCCAGCCTGCTCAGTAAGCAGTCCTGTCCCTAAAGGCGCTGACACGTTCCTGTGATTGGTCAGTGAAAAGTTCGCCTCACCCATGACATTTTCCAAAATGTGAGGCCACAAGGGTCGCCTGAGTCACATGACCACCATGCCATGTGGGAACCAAGACAGCTGCCTGGGAGGGGTGGAGGGGTCATGTGACAACAGGTATGTAAGCCCCCCCCCCCCCTCCACACTGCCTGACAAACTCCTGGTAGAGATAATCCTGCTCCGGAGGAATTCGCTTGTTCCCAGCCCTGGAACTGACCTGGACCACGCCTCCTTGGGGGGGCAGAGGCTTTTATAAAACACCCACATGTGAAGCGGGCGGCAGCTTCAGCTGTGTCCAGTTACTATTTTGCCAAATGGTGGCATCCAAGACCGCAAGCATGTGTGTGTGTGTGCGCGTGTGTGTTTGTGTGTGAGGCAGCATGTTGGCGTGTGTGTTAACATACGTGCCTCCGTCTGTGTTTCTCCAACTCCCTGCCAGACACCCGACACACAGAAGCACGTTGGAATCGCGGGGAAATGCAGCATGCACCAATCCCAGTGTCGGGAACGGCAGACTTACGCCCCCCCTGGCAGTAGCGCAGTGTGGTGTGGGCACTGCATCCTCTCCCCACTTGGTTTATATTATACTGCTGAGAGCATGTGTTGGGCTTTGATCAGAACGAAAAACATTTGGCTCTCGTTTTGTGGCTAAAGTGGTCTTTTCAGGCAAGACTTGGGCCTATTTTCAAAAGTCCCAAAACGATTAGTGATTAAAGAATTAGTGTAATATGTGTCAGGATTCAAACTGGGTGATTGTCTTCAAGCAACTGACTTACGGTCCAGATAAAGCTGCACGTTTGTCTGTATGAGGCCATTTTGCCTGGTAGTGCAGAAAATTAAGTGTGGTTTTCAGTGGAAGCTCAGCTGTCTGGGAAGACAGAGAACCCACACTATCCCACTTCCAGCCTAACAGTAATTTACCCAGATAAAATGTTATCGAAATAGGTAGCCAGTAACCACAGGCTGGGGAGGGCTCAGGCTACTGGTTCAAAAGCCCCCCCCCCCACTCACTTACAGGTTGGCCCTCTGGTAACTCGCTAATTAACAAACAGGCTCCTAATTTTCCAGAAGACTTACAGGTCAGCTGATCGGCAGGCTGACAGCTCATTGGACGGCCAGTTGACTGACAGGCCAGCCACCAATGATGGTGGATCGATTGACCAGCCGACGAAGATGAGTCGGCTGGACGGCCAATGGGCCAGTGGCTCCGAAGGTGGGATTTAAAACCTGCGGGCTCAGGCGGAGGTCTGCAATAAATAAGGACCAGCTGTGCCTCGACATGATGCTGGCACCTCTAATGGGCCATAAAAGGTTCTAAACAGTCAGCGCCGACCCGATGCCAAGGAAACTGCCGAAAGCCATGGCACCAGTCCATGGGTACGAGTCAAGTGTCCAGGCTGGCACTGGAAGGCAATGGCGGGCCTTTGTGGATGCCTTATAGGGAACGTGCCGAAGAAAAGCACTGTGCATACACAGCACCTAAAGGGGGCGCTGTAGAGCATTGCGATCAGAGCCCAGGGAGATGCGGGAATTGCTTAGGGAACGGCCAATCCGTCCATCTGGACAATTCGGGCTCATGATGAGAATTAAGGTGACGCAATGCTGCCCCGATCCAGGATCCCAGAGTCTTCACACTCTCTACATGAAAGACACCCACCGACTAAGGTGACCATCTGACTTGTGACGGCTTATCGAGTTGACGCGTGGCACGGTTTTGCAGAGACGCTACAGTGCTGGATTCGCCTACCGGCAAAGTCCCATTCGCCCTCCTAACGCTCCTCCAATCGGCTGCAGTAGGACCAGAGGACCGATGTGACATGTATGATGTGGAAGAGGTGGGAATCCGAAGCTCACACAGTGTGTCACCTGTGTGCGTGTTTGTCTGGTGGAGGCCGGCATTTCCATCATGGGCCCTTATCTGGGGATATACACAGATTTTAGACATAATAACTGTTGAATGATGGCTTTGCCCCCCTGGCGGCCCCCACCACCACTGCCACAAATCTGGATCCGGCCTCCATGTGTGCCTGTGTCTTTATCCCATTTTGCATGCTGGCCAAATCCCCCCCCCCCCCCAAAAACACACAGACACCACCCCCCAGGGAGAGGAAGCACTTTGATGTGCCGCAGCTTCAATGAGTGATTTGCAGGTTCCAGAGCTGGTGGTGCTGGGGGCGGGGGGGGGGGTTACAGGCATCAGATGCCTCTGTGCACTTTCTATTATTGTCCTGTGGAAGAAGGTGGCCCCTCAGTACTTCCAGTGGGTGGTGCTGGTGACCTTGGATGCTGGCAGTGGGTGGTGTTGGTGACATAGTGCTGACAGTGGGTGGTGTTTGGTGACCCTCAGTGCTGGCAGTAGGTGGTGTTGGTGATGCTGAGTGCTGGCAGTGGGTGGTGTTGGTGATGCTGAGTGCTGGCAGTGGGAGATATTAGTGACCCTCAGTGCTGGCAGTGGGTGGTGTTGGTGACCCACATTGCTGGCAGTGGGTGGTGCTGATGACCCACATTGCTGGCAGTGGGTGGTGTTGGTGAAGCTGAGTGCTGGCAGTGGGTGGTGTTCGGTGACCCACATTACTGGCAGTCGGTGGTGTTGGTGACCCTGAGTGCAGGCAGTAGGTGGTGTTGGTTATTCTGAGTGCTGACAATGGGTGGTGTTGGTGACGCTGAGTGCTGGCAGTGGGTGGTGTTGATGACCCACATTGCTGGCAGTGGGTGGTGTTGGTGACGCTGAGTGCTGGCAGTGGGTGGTGTTGGTGACCCACATTACTGGCAGTCGGTGGTGTTGGTGACCTTGAGTGCTGGCAGTAGGTGGTGTTGGTGACTCTTTGGGCTGACAGTAGGTGGTGTTGGTGACTCTTTGGGCTGACAGTGGGTGGTGTTGGTGACAGTGCTGGCAGTGAATGGTGCTTGTGACCTTCAATGCTGGTAGTGCGTGGTGTTGGTAACCCCTGGGTTGGTGGTGGATGGTGTTTGTAAGCCTCAACAGTGGTAGTGGGTGGTGTGCTACTCACCCCTCTGAAGGCAGAGGACAGGGCCACAGAAATTCGCCTATAGAATTAGCCCAAACCCATGAAAGCAGTGGGTTCTGGATTCAAACCTACACCCCATTCCCCAAAGTTTTTACTCATTTATATATGTGAAGCTGAAGGCAGATTTGCTATCCGTCATTCGATCCTCATCCTTTTGTTCACCAGCCATAACCAGAACCAGGGATACAGACCAGGGAGATCGGGATGCAGACGGACCCTCAGCCGAAGTCTTCATATGCAGACAGTGAATACCTCACTCGGTTGTTATTAAAGCGCACGTGCACACACGCTTTTACTCCCGCATTCATCCTGTTACTGCTTTCATTGCACATCGGTTTTGTCATTATCCGCTAAGCGCCAGAAGTTTATAGCTGCCGGCCGACTCCTCGCTGCAATGCTGACTTGGTGCGTAAGGGGCCGTCACTTACGAACAACCCATTTCAAACAATATATAAATAAAGATAGTTAAACCTTTAATAGGTGACCTGTTTGCAAGTGGCTGCCAGCTGGCAAGGGTCGTAAGTTAGACCTTAGCGTGCATTTCCCGCTTTGACTGAATAGACAGCTGTTGGGAGATATGCGAAAGACCATTTGAATATCTCCAGAAAGTAAAACCAGGCCACAAATCCCAGTAATCTGTCATTCAGTAGAAACAGAAATACTGATGTCTATACGGCTTCAATAACGCGACTCAGACATAAAAACACAACCCAGGATCCAGCATCCCAAACTCCAGTACCACTTATAACGCTAATTTGCCGTCAAATTTGCGTTTTCCCCTTCGCTCCGTTTTACTACCATATTTCTCTATGTTTCGTGAACTTCAGTGTCTTCGCAAATCACCAACTGTTCCAGTCAATCCAACGTTATATGTGACTGAAAGACAAGTGCAATCTTTCTGTTTTACGAGTGAATGTTTACGGGTTAAATCCAAACACACGGGTTAAACAGATGTCGGGATAATTGACTTATTTTGGTATAATTATTTGGGGTAATTAAATACAGCGAACTCGCAGGTCGCTACCACAGCCTTGGGATGCGGTTCCTGCGCAGGATATCAGCCAAGAAGGGAATGAAACTGCGCTCATTTCGCAACAGCACCGACAAAAACAACAGCGGGGGGAAATGCGCAGTGTTTACTATAAAAGAGTAACCACTTCTGTGAGAAGGGATGGATCCATCTTGAGAATGTGGAAACCACATGATATATGACCATAGTTTCTTTCTGGAACTTGAGGGAAGGACTGTGGTTATGTGGTACTTCACTGCGCTCCGTGAAATATCCGGCAGGCGCTTAATGACCACAACCCGGGAATCAGCGTGTTTCGGATGCCCTGTGGGGAACAGCGGCTCATCCCACCCGTAATGGGCCACTTACCCAGCCGGGGTCCCGTCGTTGCATGTGACTGTCGCATTCTCCAAAAAATGCAGCTTCATATCATAGTTGAGCTTCTGCGCAGAGCAAGGGTACAGGGACTGCGCCAGGTTCTTCACTTGGGTCATGAAGTTGTCCATGTTGCCTTCCACCGCCGTGAAATCCAGCGGAAAGCTCTCAGTGGCTTCACTCCTCTCCCTGAACTGCGCAGGCTGCTGTGTGCGTCTCGGCTGCGCGCGGCTGCCGCGCACCTTCCTCCCGTCCGCGTTCCCGGACAGCGACAGCGCGAGCAGCGCCACCGAGCAGAGCAGCTTCAAGGTCCGCTTCCTCTTCTCAAAACACACGCTGGGGTTCATTTTAAAATTCTCCGGCCGTTTTTTTTGTTTGTTTCTTCAACGATCTGAGATAGCTATAAAAAAGCAATTAATTGCATAAATTAAATAAATACTGCAATAAATAAAATCGGTTGTTAAGAAGTGGATGTCTTAAAATTACTTTTCATTGGCACTCTGAGGTTTTACACGTTGCTGTATGTCCTCCTCATTAAGAATACATAAAACAGAGAATGGCTTTGATTTAGGACCATATTTCTAAACTCTCTCTTATCCAAACAGACCTAACCCTTCTCCTGAATCCAAAGTTTAAAACGCGCATACATCAACTTGCACGTTTATATAAACAGATTGAGGTTGTGACTGAACCACGGCAGCTAGTTCTCTGCTTCTTCGTAATTTAGGTCTTGAGCTGTTAGCCTGATGTTATGTTCAGAATTAATATTTCTCCCCAGCAAACGTTTGGGATTTTTATTCAAACCGTTTTGCCCTTCTCTCCTTCCCGAGCCAATCGGCACGGTGGGCCGGACTCAGGGCGTATGCTCCCCCTTGCATTTATTAAGGAGATGCCCGGGCGCTGACTCTTTTGATGTCTGATATTTTATTACATGTCATATTTTCCCTTGAAAACGATCGTAATCCAGAACAAATGAATTTAGGTGGATTCAGTTCTGGGTAAAACGACTCGCCACAACGGCTGGGGAAAACAAACAGTACTGCACTTATGTGCTACAAGGCATATCATGAAATATTCGGTGGTTTTTTCCAAAAGCAAAGTCAAAATAAATTACAAATTTACAAATCTATTATCCTACATAATTGATATATTATTATCTAGAAACCCGAGCGAAATCTTTACTGAGATAGCACAATTCTTACAGAAAATCAATTATATAAGCAAACTGCCCAGATATCTCACTAGTGCGGTTCAATCAGGGTTAAACAAACAGCGCCTGAAAAGAGCTTACGACTGCCGTTTGAAGTTTTATTTTCCGGCTGATAGCCAAGGCGGATAAGGAAGCTTTTTGTTTATTTGGACAGCGGCAATTATCCCTCTAAAATGCCATTCACCTTCATACAGGCTCCGGGGTACCGGCTATGAATAGGTATTGGTGAGCGGAAGCGAGAAATCGCAGAAAGTTGCGCTTAAGGTCTTCAGCCAGCCGGCATCTCACGGTGATTGACACGCAAATAGCGTTAAACGCGGGGTTACCTACCGCCTCTGCTTTCGCCTTAAATCGTGCAGCACCCCCCCCCACCCCCGGCCTCCCGCGGCGCGGCCGCTCCTTTAAACATGTCAGGGGGGGTTGCTATTCCGCCTTGCTTTTAAGATCGCTCAATTATTTAATGGCGACAAAATCGATCAGCAAGAAGAAGACGATAAGCGCTGCTTTGCTTTACTGTAACCTACTATCGTCTGGTGTGGCTGTACTCATACGCAATCTAATAAGAGACAGCCAAATGCATGGTTAACAATTCATTTAGATGTTCTGGCAGTTGCTGTAAAATCGATTATATTTCACTAGTGTGTTGTACTTTTTCAATGAAAGTGTACGTGTAGTAGATTACAGACCGATAGACTAAACGTTTGCTATACATAGAAACTATCGAGACGGGGTAACTTAATACGTCTGCTTGCAGTGCACGATAAATATGCATCTATATATATGATACCCATATCAACATATATTCTCGAAATATTAAGTGATCCGAACAGTATTACGGGTTCTCAGCTAAATCCAGTATTTGAAACAGTGCGGCCAATGCAGTGGAGTGATTTTACCTTGTCTTGAAGTATCTGCTAGTTTTCCGCTGCAATTTCAAATTTTACTCTGACCCCTTGTGTGACGCTCAGGAGCAGGTTGTCCCAGCAAGCTGTGAGAATGAGAATCGAGACTTTTTATCTACACGGGGGCCCCAAATGATCAAAGGAACCATCACTCTTTCTCGCCCTCCCTTTCTTTTCAAAACCCTCCGCCCCCAGCTTCATTGCTACACTGTATTCCTTTTTGGAAGAAACATCTTTCTTTTTGTGGAACTGTGACAGCACACTGCTTAAATGTGGATCAGGGAAATTTTAAAGTGAAGTTCGTTACTTTGAGTCCATTGGACATTTAAAAGCTGAAGATTGAAATGATACATTTCATTTCGATAATAAACCAAGCATCGCATTTCTTCCCAAGGCGCGTCTATAGTTGTATGGATATTTGGGGGAAGGTTTAAGAGGCGCATGCAAGAATCCCGACTGCTCCCTTTGAATTTTAATGTAAGTGCGAAAGATACATCCGTTACTCTGACAACACAGAATCAACGGGCTACTGTTCACGCCACCAGCACTTAAACTTGCCTGCTTGACATTACCATGCAAACGTGATTGCTCTCGATTGTACTGCATTTAGCGGTTAATGATGACCATTATGCTTCGGGAACTCTGAATAAATCACGTCCGCTGCTTTGCCTTCAGGGTGGGGGTGAAATGCAAATGTTTCATAGTCGTTTAAAACACTGAAGTAAAACATCCAAAATGAGTAAGGTGTAATTAACTTCCTTTTCATCCGTTGTTTTTGTTTTGCCTTTGAAATATTCATTACTACCCGCTTGAACTTCTCAGCATAGTGTACTGGGAATACACTAAATAATTGTTTTCGGGAAAAGTTTTTTACAGTTATGATTGTTCCGATCACATTTGCATTTTTATTCAATCGTTTGATATCTGAAAATATTGACACTGTTAATAAAACTCGTAAAGTTAACTTCTGTGTCGTTAGATATGGCAGAGAAAGGCCAGGTTGAAAACAGCGCAAAGATGTTTGGTTACTTTCGTCAATGAATCCAACATATTCCGAATGCCAATATATGTACGGTTCTCCAAACTATTTCACAGAGGCCAGCATTTGATAAAGATCTTTCCCCATATGGCAGAAGAAAATGTTGCCTGAATGTTTATGTCGAAATAACCCGCAGAAAGGCGTTTACGTTCCTTCAGCCGAAGACTGCTTCTTCCATTAGTGATAATTGCTACTGGTTTGTTATGTTCACCCCGGTGAAAGACTGCGATGCCTTAATTAGTCGTTCCGTGTAATAAAAGTATAAATACATTAGTGGTTTATGGACTTCGTTGGATGCCCGTGCGGGAGTTTCTCAGCAGCCAAGCGGCGAGATGAAAGCTGTCTGTGGATAACGCTAATGGGACGCCTCACTTTCCTAACTCAGGGACTGTTTGGGGACGGCCACGAGAGCTCTTTTGTTCAAATGCAAAACCAGAACACAAGAGGACAGCCTCCGCGATGACCTCCAGAGGACCCCTGGCCATCAGACCATTCCATCGATCCGATCTCCGAGTAGCAAGTTAAATACTGCGCCTATGGTCGCAATTTTGTGTAATTCATAAGAAACTTCGCCGGTAAATATGTAATTTGACGTATGTTAGCAATATAGATGTATTGTCATAGTCACTCAGCGCTCACTGATTTCCTCATTATATTCAAACAGCCGCTCGAAAAATTTTGTAGGTTACTGTACTTGAATCTACTGAAGCTTTTTAAGGTTTTCTAATTTTCTTAATTGTGAGCGGTAGGCGTTCACTATGGCATAATAAGTTGTTTTATTGTAGTAACTATCAACAAAAGAAGAGCTCGTTGACCCAGATTGTTTGTGCGCCAGACATTTCTGTCGAAGTTCTTGCCTCGTAAGCCTACATTACAAGCTATGACGTGGTATGATAGTACACATCATAGTATACGTGTCACAAAGTGATTCATTTATCATGTTACCTTTCATATAGGCTTACATATTTTTTTTAGTACTGCTGCTAAATTCATTTTTATACTTACTTGGATCTGTACACACTAATTGTGGTAACTAGCCTATCTTTATACCTGTATTTTTTAACTTGTTGTGTTTGGGTGTCATATTACATTTAATATGCATGCGAACTTCCCTAACGTCGAATTACTTTTATGTAGCGATCTATCTGGCCAATAAAGAGACCGTCACATGATCCGACAAAGGAATCACACTGTATTACAGACATCGCTTTTCAAGGAGCAGGTATATATTTAAGAGATCTTAACAATATCTTTAGAAAGGTTGGCCTTGTTAATTGAAAGTCGTACTTACAATTTACGATAAAGGGACACAGAGTGTAGAATGAATTCTAAAAACGCACAAAGAAACTTAAGTGAAACTTTTTTGAGTTTTTAGGGGAAATTCTCCAGGAGACGGAATTCAAGGCCCACAATGATGCGATGGGGTGATGTGTGAGTATCAAGGTAACTCTGATATGAAGTCAAACCCTCAGGACTGATGGTATTCATTGAGGAACTTCAAACAGATGCCTGTACACATTCGGACATGTGGAGGACCCTGGGGGAACGTGTCTGTCACTGATTCTCCAGAGCCTATTTGACTTATACTGGCTTTATTGATCACAATTCATTCCCAAAAGCGCAGCCTTTAAATCACACACAGATGGGCTCAACACTGTGACTGCAGATCCTCCAGCAAATCAGGATTTGCCCATGCAACAGGGGAGTCAAGACACTAGCAATAGTATTTTCTGTACATATGACTTCAGAACCTGGACTTTACAATAGTGGGATTTGCTCACCTGTATCCCTGGGACCTACAGTTCAGATGAACATCTTCCATAAAACCCAGATGAAAGTGAACTCAGCCGAGGGATAGACGTTGGTCACTTCTGCTAGGGAGGTAGGTTCAGCTTAACCACATCAGCAAGTATCAGATTTTAAATTGGTCTACTCATAGCCTACTACTGGCAACTCCTGTAGCAATGTAATTTTTTTCACGAAACTTTCCAGTTACTCCTTACTGAGGGTGGCATGAAAGACAAACAGACTGGGGATGAATCATGGGGTGAATTTCAGTTGCATTCTACTAATTCAGTCTCAAAGAAATCGCGGGTAAGTTAATGAAAAATGAGGCTCAACGAGAAGGAACCATTAATAGGGCAAAAGTACAATATCCTGGGACTCAATGCATTTACTGTCATTTATCTATTTACTGCTTATATACTTCCACCTTGAAAAAAAACATGTGCATACGGAGACACTATGTTTTATCAGTTTATACTAATGTCTGTGCTTCTATTTTGTTATGTGTGTATAGCTCAATATGCAGAGCAATTGCATGTCTTTATTGTGCTGTATGGAAAGAGGTACACAAAATTCCTTTGTAGATAGATATTATTGCAATGACAATAAAACCCATTATAATCTATTATCCTAGTTAAGCGGCAGATATCGACGAAACTGTTTAAGACTGGCGTGGGAGTGTCTGAGGATTACGTTAGGGCACATGCTAGTGCACTGCAGACATTCAGTCTGGCCTTGCTCTCTTTTCGGCTATGTTGTGTTTGCAGTCCATTCCTATATTTGTAACGGTTTAATTCCAGTATTTAGGAACTGAGATCGTGATGAAAAGCCGGCAGCTTCAGGGAAGAGAAATATGTTCAACGGGACATTTAAGTTGTCGTGAACTGCTCTGTATAAAGGAAACTGTAAATTCTAAGCAAATGAAGGTTTTAGAACTGAGTTGTTATAACAACCTAAAACGGGTTCATCGCTTATCTATCGTGAAAGCTTTCGGTGTTTATGTTGTCCGCCCCTCAGTGCCTACGCCCTGACCTCGGCCGTGTCACCCCCCCTTTCCTGTTCGATTAGCGGATACTGTTGAAAGGGCGTCCGCGATCCTCAGATCCCGTTACTTTCGACTTTGTGATCGGGTTACATCAAAGGGATCAAGAAGGATCGGTTTTCACGAAAGGGACAGGCTGGGAGTCCCGTCATCAGAAACAGGTGTAGGTCCGCGTAGTAAGAACAAAGCCGGGGAGCTGCGCGCCAACTATAAAACCCGCATTTCGCCGAGGTTCGCCCCTTTCATATCCTTTTTAAAGTGACACCACTCCTTGCCTCCTGGAGAAATGGCCGAGTCCGCAGTGCCAACTTAAGCTCGACTTGTTTATTTGCTGCAATGACACGGAGAAAGTGGTATTTAACTTCAGCTTTCCCGATGGGACAAGCTACAGTGGACTAAATTACACGCTAGGAAATTGAAACAACTTCAAAATGACAGCGCGTTGCCGCGTAATACATGCTTTCAATATAAAGTATATGTATGTTTATTATACGTTAGATCACGATTTCATATTGTCGCTAATTTCTTCTCCTTAAAAAGTCATTCTTTAAATGACGATAATCATATATATGTCATCTGAGGGTATAGCTGGTAGCACTGGTGCCCCGCTGCAGTCTCAGACCCGGCTTAAGCTCGATCTGGGAGGACTCCGTTTAATCTACCTGCTTTTTGCTTCCTTTCATTTGGAAACTCTTCGGGATCGCCTTCCACATCCGTTTATTTCAGCGTGCAACAGCAGGACTGTTTAATACTGTATGGACAAGAATCCGGTGACACTATCTGAAGAGGTTATAATATTGTTTTGAATAGCAATATAACAAGTAAACCAAAGAACCGAATCCTACGTTCAAGCTCATATGTTCTGTAAGGACAGGATTGGGCACGATGCCGTGTTTCCCACTGCGACGGTTCCTTGATACAGACGACGTAATATTTCTGCATAAGCAAATGATTATTTAGACCAAACCGAAGCAACTTCGTATGTCCTTTAAAAACGAGTCCGAATTTGGAACCTGAATGGACCGATTGCGAGTTATGTGCATTATTCTGAGTGCCACTCCAGTCACACATATAGGCTATGCACAGGAACAGCAGCCACCACGACCCTCACCGAGATAAGCGGTGACAAAATGATGTTGATATTAATATATCATGAATTATTGCTGATTTATTATTACAAGCCTAGTAGCTAACCGCCCGACTTATTACCATAAATCAGTGCGATGCGAGGCTGCGAACTTTCTACTGCGCGGTTACCGGGCTTTTTAACGCCGCACGTGACCCTGCACGCGAGAGGAGCGCAGCGCGGGTGTGTGGCGCATTTGTCTCGCGTTCGTCGCGCACATTTCTCGCGCTATCAATAAAGTTTTTTTCAAACAAACACGGTGACGTCACAGGGCAATGGCCGCTGGCAGCACTGCGGTAACGGTGCTCACACCTAACGGGCGGAGGCAAACGGTGAAAGTCTCGTCCAGTACGCCTCTGCTCCAGGTGAATGTTAATTGGGGGTTAAGGAGCGACTCGGCTCGAAAGCAGGCGAAATAGCCGCTGTTTCGGCACAAACGGACGATTTTTTCCCCTCTTGCTCTAGGCTTTCTTCCAAACAATGACAGTTCAGTTTTCTAGAGCTGCCTCTAAATTTAATCTGATATTTCTGACATATAAGTGGTTTGTACGTATAAGTCAGTTATACGGTTGTGTTTTTCTATAATAATATTGCTCCTGTCATAGGTTCTGGAAGACGTTTGCAAGAAGCATGGATTTAATCCAGACGACTATGATCTCAAGTGAGTTGCTAGCTGGCAAGCTAAATTGATCAGTTTTCATAGCCGTACATGACTTCATTTTATATTTAATATCTAAAGTATTTTCAAATATCAACGAATGCAACTAATCTCTAAAGTAAATAGTTTTATTAATGATGCTGTTAATATTTAGTTTAATGTAGGGATTGGAGGCGAAGAAGCAGAAACCGCAGTAGACGCGACCTTATGACGGATATTATACAGTGTCATATCAATTATATATGATACGTTTAACCATCGTCTTTGAAGATGAACCGTTAAAATATGTACTGGTTTATTTGTTTATTGCATCTTTACGCCGTATTCATCGTGTTTGTCGGTAAACGCGGTACGGACAGTGTTTTCGTTGGTTATCACTCTATGAAAACGTCAGTAAATATTATTAGATTTGTTTGAAATGTATCTCATTGTCCTTTAGTTTATAATGAGACAAAGTTTCTTTGCATGTCAGAAAATATGCTAGCTATAAATAGTGGGGTTAATAAAGAAGAAAGACTAGAGTGTGAGAATAGTGCGATTCGTGGAACTGGCATGTCACTGCCACTTTGGATGTTCGTCACTGTAGTGATCATTCCTGAAATGCCTGGCTGCCCTGCCCTGGTCTTTGCAGGTTCCAGAGGAACATTGTAGACCTGTCCCTGCAATGGAGGTTCGCCAGTCTGCCCAACAATGCCAAGCTGGAGATGGTGCCAAGCACCCGCCAAAGAACCGGCCAGCGAGAGAGCACAGTACGGCTTTATTTCCTCCTCACCGCTCTGCAATCCTTGGGGATTGATAACATACCTTGACATTCATTGTATCATATGTGGTAGACCTAGGGGCATCAATTGAATTGAAGTGTAGGCAATCATGTAAGCAGTTGGCCTTTTTTCCAACCTGTGGGCACTAGAAATGTGTTTCTGTGTAAGATTCAGGTGTTGAGTGAGTGCACTTTTCACTACCCGCTTTCGTCAGCTGCGTGTCTCTTCCCGACAACAGTTCTCTTCAAGTGTAAACAACTTATTAAAACTAATGAAGGGAATAAATCAGATGCAGGGCGAGGTAATTTCCCTTTGATGCAGATCACCGCGGTTTATTGTGCGTTTAGTAGTCCTGTGTGAGTGATCACTCACAGTTGCCCAGCGACGGCGCAGATTACCTCACAGTGACGGTGGGGGGAGCCGACGTGTGCTCCCATTTTACTGCTCCAGCGTGGGCTATAAAAGTAATCAGTTCTGCGTTTCGAACCACGTTCCAAGATATTTTCTTTGCCTTTGAACATTGCCCCCCCCCCCCCCCACACACACACACACACACTTTCTTTCACCTGTGAAGGCCTGCCAGTCTGCCCTCCCCTTTTCAGATTCATACTGGCTATTTCTGTGCCGTAATTATCATAGTTAAAACATGGCATGTGTGCGCCTTAATGTGTGTGGGGCCAGCCCTCAGGTCCTGGCCTGCATGTCCTCCCCCCTCCCCTCCGTTCAGGCCTCGGTGAGCATCAGTAAACAAGGCAGATGCCTGGTTTGTGTCAGGAGGTGCCACAGGAAGACTTTGGATCGGTGTGGCAGGCTGTATCCATCTGTGCTGCAGGCTCCACCTCTGCCCAACGGGCCCTGATATTGGTAGCAGATTTTTTGCAGGGACTAATTACTTCAAGCCAGGACAGAAGCATTCTTGCACTTTCTGGTAGATGGAGGCTAAGGTTGCAGTTCGGCGTTTGTGTTCACTGCTTGTATGAAGTTGTCACTGTAGTGGTTCTGTTTTTTATTACAAATTTTTTTCTATATTTACAGGGTTGAGTTTTAAAGTGCTCCAGTGGGGAGGGCAGCCCCCGGCTGTGAAATGGGGATGTGTAAAAATGCATGTCTGATGTGTTGGACTGCTGTTAGCAAGTATTGGGATGTTGCCACGTGGCCCTGGAGTCCCGAAGGTCGCGACGTGAGGTTGTTGGGTCACATGCACCTCAGTGACTCTGTGTGGTCGTGGCTGAGTTTTACCTGTGTTTCCCACCCCGGTCCTCAGGGACCCCCAGAGGGGCCACATTTTTCCTCCCTCCCCACCAATCAAGAACTCTGAATACCCAGTATGGGTGTGTTGGGGACAGGGAGAGAAGAACAATGTGGACAGCATGGGTATCCCCGAGGATTGGGATGGGAAGCACTGGTTTAGGCCTAGCAGGTCCCCAGAGGCAGGATGCGGTCAGGGCACTAATGTGGGGGGATATGTAGAGTTGGGGGGTCTTGGGTGACTCAATGACTGAATGCTCAGAAGCCCCTCCCCCTTTTCCCATTGGAGGGGTGCATCCTTCTCCAAAGCCTTTCTTTTGCAGGAGCCTGAAGACTCTCTTCCTTATTATCCTTCCTTTTTCTTTCCACTTGTTGCTCTTTTTAATAAGCACTTGACTTTGGAAGTAAATAAGGCATCCAGAAGGCCTTTTTGGTGGTGGGGGGAGCTGGAATTAGCCACACTTATTGATTTATTAAGTGCCGTGTCCTCAAAAGGGCACGATCTCTGCCCGGGCTGTTTGAGGAGCTTGAGTCCCGTGGTCGGTCGATGGGTGATGTCATATGCTCAACGCCTCCGGTCTCTCCCACACTCTCGCCTGTGGTCTCTCCTCCGTAATCCCTCTGACTCCCTCACAGTTTGTCTTCTGTGGTCCCTCTCATCACCCACTGGTCTCATTTGTGAAAGTAGAGAAGCCAACCTTGTTGGCCTTCCAGGGCGCCTAACCATGTCCATACGTTTGTGCTGTTGGCTTCTGGATCGCTTCTTCTTCCTCTTTTCAGATCTGCGGCGTTTCAGGGCTTGTTAGGTAAATTTGGCTTTTCCTCAGAGAGATTTTGTTTACTTGGGCAGTGTTACTGCAGCATGACAGCACCCATCTGGAATCCTAATCTAGTGATTAATGTATGGTGTCTGTGTCTTGTCCTAGATCCGCATCGCCCTGCAGCTGGAGGACGGCTCGCGGCTCCAGGATTCCTTCTCCAGTGGTCAGACATTGTGGGACCTCGTTAACCATTTCCCTCAGACCAGGTGAGTCGATGCCGGAGCTGATTTCTAGGCTCAGTGAGCGAGGTGATGAGTCTTCAGTAGAACTCTCTTCTAAAGGTCAAGGGTGAGGATCATGATCTAGAGCCAAATTTCTGGTGCTGAAGTGTGTCTCTGAGCTCCAGCTCCCAACCTCACCCAACCTACATGGCCTGTCTAATCCTTGCTGAAGAGAGACCTCTGGGTAAAACTATTGGCAGGTAGTGTGTTTTGAGTGGCAGCTTAAGCATCTATCCCATGATGCATTGCGGGTGTCAAGGGCTGCGTCACAACTTCTGCCAGGGGGCGGCGTTCTTAAGCAATAGCTAAAACAGCTGTCCTGGTCATCGCGAACTCCACAGCCTGGGGATCACCCCAGAATTTTAAAGGTAAGGAACCACGTCTGTATTTGAGCTTCGGGGTGCGATGCGACACCCCTCTGCGGCTGGTCTCCTTGGCGTCTGTGTCTTGTGTCTTCGTGTGCGCTTCCAGATGAGCGTCTGCCAGCATTTGGGGTCCTCGTTAAGCTGCTCGCACATTAATCACCCAGTTTGTAAATACTCTGGCTCTTGTGCCTGTTCACAAATACAACGCGGCGGCTGGCCTTGTTTGTGGACGACGAACGCCGAGCGAACCCCACTCTCGGAGCGGAGCAGAGGCTCGCTGTCGCCAGCCCCCCCTACCCGTCCATACTTGGCTCTGGCCGCCACGCCATATTTTAACGCGGCGTAGGGGTGGCCGTCTGCCAGCTCATGCTGGCCAGCGGCCTGTCAGGCTGCCTTTCATCATGATGACATCATTTTACAACTTAATTCTTTTCCACGGGAACTTCCAGGACGTTTGGGAATTTGCCCCACAAAATCTGGAATTGTACAAGAGTACAGTGGGAGGGGTGGGGAGGGGGGATCTATTTCATCCTTGATAAAATGTACAGTCTGCTGGGGGCGATGTAGATATGAGTTGCAAGCGTGCGCAGATCCACCTCGCCGAAGCGCCTCTGTCCCTCACACACATGTGATTGCTGTGTTTCCTGCTTCCCGCCAGACTGCGCATTACTGCTGTGCTGGACTGGATCACCGTGCTTTGGCTGAAATGACACTGCGTCATGGTGTGACACCCCCTGTACAGTAGCCAGCCAGGGTCACACCCCTGGGACATAGTGGGCGTAGCATAAGCGCGAAGGTGCCCAGTCGTACAGTCGCTTTCTCTTTTTCACTGGCTAATCACTTTCTGTTTTGCAGTGTCCATTGACTTTCTCTTTTTCACTGGCTAATCACTTTCTGTTTTGCAGTGTCCATTGACTTTCTCTTTTTCACTGGCTAATCACTTTCTGTTTTGCAGTGGCCATTGACTTTCTCTTTTTCACTGGCTAATCACTTTCTGTTTTGCAGTGGCCATTGACTTTCTCTTTTTCACTGGCTAATCACTTTCTGTTTTGCAGTGTCCATTGACTTTCTCTTTTTCACTGGCTAATCACTTTCTGTTTTGCAGTGTCCATTGACTTTCTCTTTTTCACTGGCTAATCACTTTCTGTTTTGCAGTGTCCATTGACTTTCTCTTTAGCATTGCCTAGTTGCATTTTTTTTTCCAGTGTCGGTTCTGCACTGGCCGGTCGCTTTCGGTTTTGCACTGGCTGATCAACACCGTTTAGTGCCATGGCAGCTGTGGCTACCCTCCCTGGTTCCTTTACGGTGGGCTGGTATACAAGAAGCGCCTGCCGGCCCCAAGGGGGGAGAGGGCTGTGGGCTTTGCTGGCTCCCAGTGCCCTTGGCCTGACAAGCATGTTAGGGATTTTGGCTCTTTCTGGTCTGGGCTTTGCTTTGATCCCGGAGATGCAGGAAGGCTGACCGAGCCTTAATGTATTCTTAATATATGTATCTTAATTTATTTCTTAATGTATTTATCTGATGTTTCTTCTTAAGGTGCATCTAATCCTAATGTCATGGGTATTCAGAAGAGTTAAGGTTAGGATGTTTTCATCTGGTGAGGGGGGGTGAAAACCCTTGATAATTATAAATGGTAAGCTGACCCTAACCCCCCAGCCACATGCGGGCCTTGTGGTGACCCTCGCTTTAAGACCCCTGGGGAGATATTAACACATGGCTCTTGTTTCCAAAGCCAAGTGGGCTGACCCTGTTGGGGGGGGGGGTGAAATGGGCATTGGTTGTCAGTGGGGGCGTCCCTGGGCTACAGCTCCTTGCTGTTTGGAGTCGCTAACATTCTGTTCTCAAGTGATGGGTGGAGTCCTGCCTAGCTGTCACCCCCCATTATATATTATATCCCCCCTCTCTGTCCTGGAGATTGCCCCCCCCCTTTTTAAGTGGTCCAGCCATGCCTGATTATGCTCCCGCTCCATAACCGAAGGTGGTGATGCCTGCTGGCTTTGGCTCCTAAGATTCCGTACCCAGAAAGGGCATCACCCCCCCCCCATAACCATCAAAGGGAATTTGGGCCCCCGGTACTGCCCCGACCTTGGAGCCCACAGCCGCATATTTCTGACAGGTGTTCCATTTGAAGCCCTGGTCCCATTTAGCCCCCTCCTCATTCCCACGTTCTCTCTCAAGAGATGAAAAGAACGCCGTGGTTGGATGGAGCAGCCCAGAGCTTGCTCACGCCACCTGTCCCGCCTTCCTCGGGATAACCCCGCACCGCCGCGTAGGGGGGGCCTCCCGCCTTCCTCGGGATAACCCCGCACTGCCGCGTGGGGGGGGGGGCTCCCGCCTTTCTCTGCACGCCGTGATCACATGTTGGACAGGAGCTCTAATCCGTCTGAAGTTCAGCCAACGTCGTGACATTCGTCTCCCCTTATTCCCACGCTATGGTCGATCCGGTCTTCGCTGTAAGGTGTTTCCAAGAATCCCCCCTGCTGACCCCAAGGGCTTCCTCTCGGTTGGTCTCCGTTCCTGCGTCTATGAAGGCAGGCAGGGGGAAGGCCGGCAAACACCGTGTGGATAAAACACGCTCCACAAACACAGCACATCCTCCCTAATGTCACAGTTTGAGGGAATATGCAGCTGTAAGCCTGTTAATAAACGGCAGCATTGCCAGGCAGGAGTGACTCCTACTGCAGGTGCTGCATTTCTGTTGCTCACTCCTGAATCCCGCAGTTTTCCCCATGAATTCTCTCTGCGGGATTCGCACCATGCTGGTCTCACTGCTGGGATCTTTATGAAGTTCCTGAAGGTCACTGTTCTACAGTTATGTTTCTTGATGTTCTCCCAGGGATCCGGAACCGCCGTCGTTGGAATCCATCCCCATCTGTGTGTACATGAGGGACGAGGTGGGTCCTGGGTCCGAGTCTCTTAAGCGTACAGCATAAAGATGGTCGTCCGGGGGGGGGGGGGGGGGGGGGGGGGCGCTCCCAGTCTCTGCTCTTTTATCTCAGGAGAAGGTCCACTGCGCTGAGCGGTGGGATCATATCCTGTTTCCCACCCCGCCGATTTCTGCGTTCTTCCCAGGTCGCCGGCGAGGAAGCCCTGAAAAGGACGACTCTGAAGGCTTTGGGTCTCACCGGAGGGAGCGCGATCATCCGGTGAGTGACCTTTGACCTTTGCTGATCGTCCGGTCTGCAGACGGCCAGCCGCACTGTGATTGTAATTCTGAGTGGTTCTGTGATATGACCCCTTGGTTGGAACTATTGCGTCTCCAGGTATGTGGTGAAGGTGGCCAAGTCCCCTGAAAACAGAGGAACCATGGAGACTGTTGCCATGGAGACGATTGCCATCGACTCGGAGACCAGAGACGCAGTGCCAATGAGTGGCGAGGTCAGTCCCATTGCCGCGGAGGCCGGCTTAGCGGTCGGCGCTCCTGCGGTCTCACCCCCCAAGTCCCCGCCCACCGAGGTGCCCCCAGACCAGGTGATGGTGAACCCGTCTGGAGAGGAGCCCGCCCCGCCAGCAGTGCGCTCCAAAAGCAGGCCCACCCCGGAGTCACGGACCACCGAGGAGCAGGAGGAGCGTCCCGGTCCTTCTGGGGAGCTTCACGCACGGACCAGGGCGCCGGCTCCCAGCTCCGTCTCCAGAGCTGCCGATTTTGTGCCGTTCTCCGGCGGCGGCCAGAGGCTGGGGGGCCCTGGGGCTGAGGGCCCGGCTACATGGAGGGAGGCCCTGATGAGTTCAGCCTCCGGGGGCCCGCCAGACGCCAAGAAGCACAAGCCAAGTCACGAGCACAAGGTGACCGACAATGGGGGCGGCTCCCGGGGGGGGGGGGGCGGGGATGGGCGGGGTGTCTTCCTTATGGTCTATCACAGTCCACTAGCCACCATCCAATTGGCCCACTTGGCATCACGTGTCCTAATTCCCACTGTGTGCTGAGGGACTCCAGGCAGCGCTTGGTGCCGGCATGTCCTGCCCTTCCAGTGCTACGGGCCCAGCGATTGATGAAGTGTCTGGTGAACCACTAGTCAGTTGTTGAGACTGGCGTAAAAGCAGAACCCGCTGCCTTTAGCATCTGGCTGATCCTCCAGCCTTTCGGGGTGCGTCGGGGGGGCGTGAGATGTGAGCTTTCAGCAGGAGATTTGTAAGCACTTACAGAAATGTCATCACACACGTGGCTTATGCTGCAGATCCCACAGGAGACGTCAGGATTACGCTGCAGTTCACGGAGTCTCTGAGGTGCATGGGGACTCGAAGGGGACATGAGGGACATTACCTCCGTCCTTTCTTACCCCTGTCCTCTGTCTTCTACACCTTGACCTGTTGACCAATTATTTCAGTCTCTGTCTGCTGATTCCCGTAAATGTTTAAGCACTTTTGGTCGGGTGGAGGGACTGGACACCTGCACTCCGACACGCAAACATCAGGACTTGTAATCTCTCTCTTTTCCTCCTCCTCCGTTGTTGTTGTTGAGAGAGATATCTCTCTCTTTCCTCCTCCTCCGTTGTTGTTGTTGAGAGAGATCCCCCATTTGATGCCCCCCCGTATGCCTTTCATCTCTACTGAGATTTTTTGTGCTTGCTCGCCCTGATAATGACACTTAATTGATTATGTGTGAAGGACAGTGGACTGCATTTGTTCTCTGTTATTTCCCATGTATTTCTTTCCCTTTTTGTACTCTGTGTGGCCCCCCCCCCCCACCCCTTTCTGGATCTCCGTGTAAATAAGGCCGGCGACATCAAAGCCACCCAGTGCTTAATAAAGTAAGTGCTGGGATATTTTCCGTCACATTGAGCACGGGCCGTGCTCTCTGCACGGAAAACAACAGCCAGGCCGGGTACGGCGCCCCCAAGAGGGCCGGCACATTCCCGCCTAATTTCAGTGCCACGGATGCTAAGCAGAGCAGGCCAAGCCGGGCCTTTGATGTCCGTGCCTTTAATTATTCAAAGGTAGTTGTTCTCTCTCTCTCGCTCGCTCACTCACTCCCGCTCTTGCTTCCTCTCTTTCTCTCTCTTTTTCTCTCTCTGTCTCCCTCATTCCCTCTTTCCAAGTCTTCCAGCGCTGGGTTCCCATCAGCCCCTGGCTCCATATTTCCCAGTTAGTTGCACAGTCTGTCGGTCCCCCTCCCCGTTGAAGTTCCGGTCCGTCTTCCCTGTTCCCACCACGTGTTCCTTATCGCGGATTCCCTGACCCCAAGGGCCGACCGCTTTCTAGGCAAAGCAAAGAAGATGACCGCAAACACCATGCTGATCCAGGGTTTAGGTTTTAGGCCCGCGTGTGTGTGTGTGCGCCCGTCCGTCCCTGCGCCTGTGGGTTCAGTGCCCTTTGGGCCTTTCTGACCCCCACCCCCATTTCCCCTTGACACCCTCCGCCCCTCATGTCTGTTTCTGCCTTAGTTGCCTCTTTGCCTGTCAAGTTTATCTGTTTTGTCCAGCAGCAGCAGCTTGCAGAAGTTTGTTGATGGCAGCTGTAGTCATGACGACTCCAGGGTTACGGGAGGGGGGGCTGTGTGGGCCTCATGGATGGGGGGGCGGGGGGGGGCAACACCCACACATGGAAGGCATGAAGGTTAACCACCAGCTCTGTAACCACAATGGCGGATAAAGGCCTGTCAGTTCACCACAAATAATTAAAAATGATGAACACTCACAAGAAGGAGATCACTCTTCTGTCGAGACACCTGATTAGAAACAGCGGTTGGGATCTCAGACCCTCGCTTCTTTAAATCGCTCAGACAAGGAAAAATCAGTCTGCTTCCAAAGGGCTTTTTTGTTTTTCTCTGGCGCTGCCCTGTCTGACAGGAAGAACGTCAGTGTGACGGGAGCCAGTGTGAGCCGATGAAGGGGGCTCCATGTCTGTCCTGCTCTTACGGGTGCGTCATGTTCACGTCAATGTGATTTATCAGCCCTGATTGGCGTGTGAGGTTACTGTTGGTGCTAAGTTTCCACATTCATTCAGGATGCTCTCGTTAATTGCCACAGACGTGTCTAGGATCAGAAGCTACTTGTCGGTTCCCATTTCTGTCAATAACTGGTACTCTGAATGGGGGAGATGGAGTAACTGTGGCATGCAAATCAGTGATGGGGGCTTTGTGTGCGCAGTGTGTGTCTGCCAGACAGGTGCGTGTGTGCGCAGTGTGTGTCTGCCAGGCAGGTGCGTGTGTGCGCAGTGTGTGTCTGTCAGGCAGGGGCTTGTGTGCGCAGTGTGTGTCTGCCAGGCAGGGGCTTGTGTGCGCAGTGTGTGTCTGCCAGGCAGGGGCTTGTGTGCGCAGTGTGTGTCTGCCAGGCAGGTGCGTGTGTGCGCAGTGTGTGTCTGTCAGGCAGGGGCTTGTGTGCGCAGTGTGTGTCTGTCAGGCAGGTGCGTGTGTGCGCAGTGTGTGTCTGCCAGGCAGGGGCGTGTGTGCGCAGTGTGTGTCTGCCAGGCAGGGGCGTGTGTGCGCAGTGTGTGTCTGTCAGGCAGGGGCGTGTGTGCGCAGTGTGTGTCTGTCAGGCAGGGGCTTGTGTGCGCAGTGTGTGTCTGTCAGGCAGGTGCGTGTGTGCGCAGTGTTTGTCTGTCAGGCAGGGGCTTGTGTGCGCAGTGTTTGTCTGTCAGGCAGGGGCTTGTGTGCGCAGTGTGTGTCTGTCAGGCAGGGGCGTGTGTGCGCAGTGTGTGTCTGTCAGGCAGGTGCGTGTGTGCGCAGTGTGTGTCTGCCAGGCAGGTGTGTGTGTGTGCATTTGGGGATGGGGGGGTGCTGATCCGCAGTTTACTGTCACTGGACTCACCAGGTAGCTGAATTATCTACTCAGGGACCCACAAAAGCAGACATGTTTTGCATTACATTTTCTCTATTTAGCAGATGGCTTGGGGGGGTGTATGGCTCAGTGGGTTAGAAAAGAGATTTCACCCATGGGAAAGTGTCACTCCAGAACTATTCAAAGCAACATTGAGAGAGAGAGCCTGTCACGTGATGATCACATGCACGCCGAGTTCATGGTCTCCCGTGGTGTTTGTATGCATTTTGAGCTCACAGTCGCCCATGATATCCTACTTATAAGCGGAGAGGGAGTGTATGCACAGCATGTACATCGCCTTGTGTAAGGGGAACCTCGGCTGTGATGCTCCATGTCCTGCAGCAGTGACGCCGCTCAGCCTGCTCGTCAGGCTGTAATTACGCTGCCCTTGTCCTGTACTTTGCGCAGCTGTGGGCCACCCGCCCAAAAAAAGAGCATGAAACCCCCAAAAAAGGGGGTCCCCCACTGGAATTGGGACAGTGAGGCTCCGAATGCCAGTTTAAAGTCCAAAAGGGAAAAACAAAGCCTTGTCATTTCTGTTCTCCTCGCCTGTCCTGCCATTCATGAGGCTGAACTCTGCTGTAAATGTCCCCTTACAGGCTGTAGAGGTGGTCAGGAGCAGTGGGAGGGAGGAGGACCAGCGGCAAGGCGGGGAGCCGGAGCTCTTTCTGCAGGTGAGGCGGGGCATATGGTGGGGGGTGGAGTTCTTTCTGCAGGTGAGGCGGGGCATATAGTGTGGGGGCGGAGCTTTTTCTGCAGGTGAGGCGGGGCATATAGTGTGGGGGCGGAGCTCTTTCTGCAGGTGAGGCGGGGCATATGGTGGGGGGTGGAGCTCTTTCTGCAGGTGAGGCGGGGCATATAGTGTGGGGGCGGAGCTCTTTCTGCAGGTGAGGCGGGGCATATAGTGTGGGGGCGGAGCTCTTTCTGCAGGTGAGGCGGGGCATATGGTGGGGGATGGAGTTCTTTCTGTAGGTGAGGCGGGGCATATAGTGTGGGGGCGGAGCTCTTTCTGCAGGTGAGGCGGGGCATATAGTGGGGGGAGGAGCTCTTTCTGAAGGTGAGGCGGGGCATATAGTGGGGGAGGAGCTCTTTCTGTAGGTGAGGCGGGGCATATAGTGTGGGGGCGGAGCTCTTTCTGCAGGTGAGGCGGGGCATATAGTGGGGGGAGGAGCTCTTTCTGCAGGTGAGGCGGGGCATATAGTGGGGGAGGAGCTCTTTCTGCAGGTGAGGCGGGGCATATAGTGTGGGGGCGGAGCTCTTTCTGCAGGTGAGGCGGGGCATATAGTGGGGGAGGAGCTCTTTCTGCAGGTGAGGCGGGGCATATAGTGGGGGCAGAGCTCTTTCTGCAGGTGAGGCGGGGCATATAGTGGGGGGAGGAGCTCTTTCTGCAGGTGAGGCGGGGCATATAGTGGGGGCAGAGCTCTTTCTGCAGGTGAGGCGGGGCATATAGTGGGGGGAGGAGCTCTTTCTGAAGGTGAGGCGGGGCATATAGTGGGGGCGGAGCTCTTTCTGCAGGTGAGGCGGGGCATATAGTGGGGGGAGGAGCTCTTTCTGCAGGTGAGGCGGGGCATATAGTGGCTGGTGGAAGGCCTCTCTGCAGGCCGGACGTAGGTTGGGGGGAGCAGAGTGGGGCGTAGGGTGGGGGGAGCTGTACCTCTACTCCATAAGGAAACATCACAGTGTAATCTTAGCCTTTATCCTGCATTGGAGACAAAAGGGTCCCCCCCGTTTATCCTTCCTGTCTTCTGTGGCCTGTCTCCGCCTCACCCACCCCTCTGCATGCCCGCAGCCCGTGGACAGGGAGCCGCTTGTGTACCACCTGGATGTGGGGGTCCGGCGCAGTTCTGCGGACAACGAGCTGCCAGATGAGTTCTTCGAGGTGACCATAGACGACGTGCGGAAAAGATTCGCCCAGCTTAAAAGCGAGAGGTGAAGAGTTCTCACATACTGTCATGTGCTTTAAGTTCTTTGGGGAAAAAAAATGAAGCATATGACTGGTCACCAGGTGCGCGTGTGTGTATGTGTGCGTGCGTGTGTGTGTATGTATGTGTGTGTGCGTGCGTGTGTGTGTGCGTGTGTGTACGTACTTTTTTTTCTTGTTGAAATAACTTTCAAGTTTAAAATAAAGTGCCGATATTCCGATGGTTTGTTTAGACTGTAGATTCCGCCTTGCGAATGGAAGAATCCTTTTCTTTTTTTTCTCTCCCGTTTTGCGGAATGGCTCTGCTTTGTGTCTGAGGGGTGGGGGTGTCAGCGCCGCCGTGAGCGTTGGCAAAGGCCCCCTTTCATCTGGCTCGGGCCGTCCGCTCTCCTCCACGTTTTACGGCCTGTTCCATTTAAAAACACGCACTTCGCACTTTGAAGTGCCACCAGGCCGATCACTCAGTTCTTCTCTGGGCCGGAGCTGCTGGGTCGAGTCGCTCTGTACTGCGGAATTTGGGGGCGGGGCAGGGTGCCTGCAAGTGCTTTAAGTCTTGCTTTTCGTACCACCGCAGAGCATTGCTGATGTTTTCCAGTGGGCTAGGTAAGTTAGTGCAACAGAGACCAAATCTAACTGTCTGTTACAGTGGTTCTGAGAGACGGAGACCGTGAGACTCTGTGTTTTGAACAGACCGACTGGGTCTCCAGGACCACAGCTGTGTGGCTGTGACACTGTGACAGACAGCAGGATTAAGAATCCAGGAATTGTTCCCATTGTTGACCTCACCCGCAGTTAGCAGTGGTTCATTCCAAAGTAGAGGGAACAAACTTGCCAGGTCGTGCCCACTGCCATAGCCAGGGGGGTGGGCCATTGGTGGTGAAGACAGTATATAATCTACACACAGACACAATCATTAAGAACTCTCCGCCGGCTGGTGGGGGTCCCCCCTCACCTTAATTGACACAGCGGGCTGCCATCGCACCGTCAGTGAAGGTGAAACTGCCGCGTATCTCCGTCAGCGTGGGTTTCAGAGCCCACGACCCCCCCCCCCCCCCCCCCCATCCCCTTAGGGGTTTGCGGTCCTGTCAGTTACAGCTCGTTTAATGAGCACAGAAATTCCAGAGCTCAGTCAGGTTTTTAAAAAAAAAATAAATAAAAAATTCTAGTCCGAACTTGGCCGCAGGTGACCGGGGGAGGTGAATTTCCCTCTTGTCCGCATGTCATGCCCCCCCCCCCCCTCCCCTCTGCCTTGGATTTCCAGCCCCGTGGTTTGTTTACTGTTTTATGACCTATTCTGGTCAACCTCAAAAGCGCGGTCTCCCACACTGACCAGTTCCCTGAGCTGCTTTCTGCGTTGTTATAATACCTTCCAGCTTTTGAATCCCCAACAGGAAGTCCCGCCCACCACCTACAAGTCATACATATATTTTCTTTAGTGTTTTTTATTTGATTTTATTGATGCACTACTTTAGAAATAGACAGAGTATACGAGTCGCCCATCTCGATTCACATGTTTGTGCCAGTAAACTTGTTTTCTACTCGTGTGTTTCAGCACCGGTTTCCAGTTCCTTTCCATAAATGCCCGGTATTGCAGTAATTTCTCAATGAGACGTTCCGTAGCTGTTTTAAGTGGCCGGAGGCTCTGGGTAATTTTCTTGGCAGAACGTGCGTCTGTTCGTTTTCAAGGGAAAGGGGGGAAAAAAGCTGTTATTGTCAAATGTTTGGTTTGTTTAATGAAGTGGTAATGTGTCTACACGGAGTAGCAGCGCGGGTCCCCAGCTCGCCGCACGGGGCACCCTGGGCTCCGAGGCTCACGCCACATGGCGTGAGGGTCACATGGCGTGAGGGTCACATGGCGTGAGGCCGAGCTCTGCTCTCAGGCCTCTGTGGCATCCTATGCTCTTGGTCGTTTGTTTTTTTATAAAGGAGAAACTGCATATTAGTGACCCCCCCCCCCCCCCCCACGCGCGCGCGCACACACTCCCCCTACCCATCTGAAAGGGCGGGTGCTGTTTTCCTCATTTTTGATCGTTGTCTGGATTTTTCCACCAAGTTCCTTGTTTCCTGTGTCCTGCGACACCCTTGTGAAAACGCACATGTGGACACCCAGACTGTCGGGGGCTCTCGTAAGAGCAAGGCGGCCATAGCGCCGCCAGCCTTCTTCTTTTGCTTATTTGTTCATGCTTTTGTGCTCGTACGTCTGCTCTTCCTGGTAGGACAGTGGAGCTTCGCTATCATGACTTCTATGGAAATCGAATCCAGCAGCTGTTTCTTAGGTCTTAAATGAGATCGCTAACTTGCTTTTGTTTTTTCGCGAAGCCATTCTTCTTGACCCCCCCCCCCTTTTTTTTTGCCTCCCCTTCCCCCCCCAGAAAGAACTTGGAGGAGGCACCATTAATAACCAAGGCCTTGCGGGAGTCCCAGATGAAGGAAAAGATGGAGAGATACCCAAAGGTAAGGATTTGTGTTTTCTTGTACGTTCCACCATCTTGCCAACATCACAAAGACAGCCAGCCCTGGCTGCTGTCCCCTTGTATCCATTAACATTAAATGTTGTTAAAATGGAGGCCTCGTTTGCCGCGATCGGCAGATTTGTGTCTGTGGTTGTGTTCCTGAATCTGCATGTATTGCCATGCTCTTGTAGGTGGTGGTAAGGATCCAGTTTCCTGACAGACACATCCTGCAGGGTTTCTTTCGGCCCTTGGAGACAGGTGAGGCTGCTCAGTTTGCTGAAGCTATAAACCCAATAAACCCCCCATCGCTAAGTCTACACTACGTGTAGTCCACAGATTAAATAGACCGTTTAGTGCATTCTTTTACTCTTCTTGCACTTAAGATCCTACTACCGTCACCTAAGCATTTTGCCACCTCTATCTTCAGCTCCCCTTCCCGCCTGAGTGACCCCGCTTAGAATCCCTACCAGGCCGTGTCAGGTGTCGATGCTCACTGGAGAACCTCAGGCTCCACCAGGCCTTAAATCAGGCTTCGTGTTTTTCCCAGAAAATGGTTCTAGATGCTCAACCAAGAACAAAAATCGAGTCAATGGAAAAGCTTCCGAGTGTGTTTTTTTTAATGCATTCGAGATGGCGACTGAGCCGAATGCAAGGGACAAAAGTCAGGTATTGGTTTCAGTTGACCGGTGAGATCAAAGCGGACACCTCCATGGTACAGTGCGCCTTTTAACGCGCATCGCCTCCAGCGCCGCCCTCTCTGTGTCAGATGTGAGGCTCTTAGCAGCTTAAAGATGCAGAGCAGAGGGGGGGTCTTTCATTCCGGCCGCTGCCGCTAATATCCGAAATCACCATGTGAAATTGCCCCGGCCAGGGCGCAGTGGCGCATTGTGGCCCTTTCATGTGGGGGCTCTTTCTTTGTGTTCTTCTTTGGTCTGTGTGTGGCATGTCTCTTAGCCCCCCCCCGCCCGCCAATTGCTCTGGGACACGTGCAGTTCGCGTGACGGCGTCGTCGAGTGAAGGTTCGCAGTGGCCGAGATAAATGAGCTCAGACACAAGCGCTCTGCAACGTCCCACACAGACACTGCAGGCCAACGTGTCAAACGGGGGAAACGGGGGTGGGGGTTAGCATTTATTTTTTTTTATTGGTGTTGGTCAGTGCTTGACTTGGCTGGAGATTCCTGTAGGGGTGCACAGAAATATTTTAATAGGAGTTGAAAGGGTGAGTAGGTGGAGGGATACAAGGAATAGTCTTATTATACGTTTTTATTAGAAGGTGGTGAAGAGGAGTGGGATGAAGAGAGGAAGTCATGCGAGCCTGTGTGTCTCCTGCCGAGCCAAACGTGATGGAGACGCTGTATTCTTGAGGAAGTGACAGGTTGAAAAGTGGTGCGGTGAGGGCAGTGGTCTGATTTTTGAGCACGTTGTTTTCTGTTATCACCCTAGTACTGGGACCCCCGGTATGTTTCTGACTGATTGGTAGAAGGTCACGGCCTTGGTTTGACTGTCCTGTCCTTGTCCGTGGCTCTTAGCTATAGCATCTCTCAGAATGACACGCTTCAGTCAAGAGTCAGTCCTACCCCCCACAGCCGGCTCAGGACGGTACCCCTGTGTGTTCATGTGCTTATAGTTTAACTAGGAACTCTGACGTTTGGTAACATCTATTGCTACCGGGATGAACAGTATAGACTGGTGAACAGTATATGTTGGTGAACAGTATAGGTTGGTGAACAGTATAGGTTGGTGAACAGTATAGGTTGGTGAACAGTATAGGTTGGTGAAATGAGTCCCCAAGAGTAAAAAAAAAAGCTCTAATCAAAGCACATCCAAGAGTTTATGGGACCAGAAACAAAAGGTTGACTTTAAGAAAATTAAAGGAGGTCACTGGAACGGCACTTCGGGTTGTGTCTACATGACTAATTTAAGGCTGGAACTTGGCAGACTCAAACTGTGATTCAAACTGGCACATAGCAGTGTAGCTCGACTGGCATTTCAGGCTGATTTCATGGGCTTGCGGGAGTGACTCGCTGTGGAAGGTCGTGAGCCAGACCACTGAACACCAACTCCAAAGGCAACCAAAAGTGATTATGTGAATGACTCAAGATTGACTCAAACACGTAGATTCTCAGGCTATGCAACTCTGTGGCCAGAAGGGCATGCAAGACTGTGACTCCGGACTTTGACATATAACTATGAGAAACCCTTAAACAGTAGTAGGCTCACTCAACAGGTCAACAAGACTTTGACCAGAAGGGTATACAGAACATTGACTCCAATAGCCTTTTCACACTAAGCCCTTGCTAGAGCCAGTGCTCATGCCAGAGCTGGGCTGGAGCTCACCTGGGCCCCACCAAGAACCGGCTCACATTAACACTGCACTTGGTGCCGAAAGGGTAGAAAGATGACGTCAGCATGTGCGTTTTGCTGTGAGTGGGGAGATGCGATGAATGCAAGACTTTTTAAAATTTACTGCAAATGCTTGCATCATTTTAACCAATACAGTTAATTCAAAATTTCTGAGTATCACTTGAGTCATCTGTCAACAACTTCTACAAACTACCCTGTGTGTGTTCCAGTGAAAAAGCGAGTCACAATCGGAGATGCATTCATGGATGAACTGCGAGTCGAGCATGCTAATATGCGGGGATGCACATAACTGTCACACGTTTCTTGGAAGGCATACGACACCAAACGTAATCAGAGTTCATAGTCACAATACAAGTAAACACAGCAATAACAACTCACTTTTGCTTTCCGCTCTGACGACCCTAACCAGCAGTCTTTCGGGACCTGAAAAATGAGCTCCAGCCCGGCATTTAGGCTCGGACCAGGCACCAGCCCTGGTGTGAAAGGGCTATAGCTGCGACCGAGGGCTTCACTCAGTGGGTATGTGGAACTGTAACTCAAAGAATTGGCTATAAGGGTACCAATGATCTGAAGCCTAATGGGCATATGGGAAGGTCCTATTAAAATGAAGGGTTCTACCTAAACTAATCAGTCACAACACAAGAACATGGCTGATTCAAAGCTTAATCTTGGCAAACTTAAATTGTGATTCAGACTGGCACGTGGCAGTGTAGCTGGAATGGCATTTCAGGCTGATTTCATGGGCTTGCGGGACTGACTCACAGTGGACGGCTGTGACTCGGCGCACTGACCACCAACCCCAAAGGCACTCGGACCTGCGGGGGACACAGGATCATGCTTTGAAAGGAAGCCGAAGGTGGTTATGTGAGTGACTCAAGTTTGACTCAAAGACAAAGATTCATATGTATGTATGGTATGCAACTCTGTGGCCAAAGGGATATTCAAGATAGTGATTCAGAACTATGATGTGTAGGGCGTATGAGGAAAGCCTCCAACAGTAGTAGACCTACTCAACAGGTGGACAAGACTTTCACCTAAAGGGTATATAACACAGGGACTCTGGGTACCTGGAACTATGGCTCAAAGAACATATGAGATCATGAATCATGTAGAAGGTGAGTCTCTAGCTTGAAGGGTACCCCAAAGACTGATGGTTGTTGAAAACTAACTTCAAGGGTGTTTTGAAGTGTCTAAATGGCCATCCGGGAAGGTTCTTTTAAAAAGAAGGGCTCCACCCATACCAGTCAGTCACAAGCTGTCCTTCCTTGATGTCGGACTCCAGACGATGTTGTGTGTCCATCCTCGTGGAAAAAGCTATAACAGTCGTTTTAAAGTGTGCGTCTGCGGAGGGGCTGAAATAATGAAGACCAGAGTGAAAATCGTCCTACGTGAGCCAGACTGAATCTGAGAGGGGAGGAGAGAAGGAGAAATGGAGGGGGGTGGACGAGAGGGAGAGATCAAACGGCCTGGGCAATTCCACTTGACTTTGATGTCTGTCTCTTTCATTCTTGAGATGGTTTAATTTTATTAGTCTTCCACTTAGAGCTCTGAAGAGGCTTTGCCTCGCGACTGCTTTTACACACACAGACACACACGCGCACGCACGCACACGCACAAACACACGCAGCTTTGGGTATTTGTATCGCAAACACAGCAGCATTGCATCCAGATACGGCCATGGTGGACAAAGGGGATTGTTTTCATTGTGGCATGACATTGCAGATTTATTTAAAAACCGGCACGCGTTCTCTCACTCAGAGGCCAAATCCTGCTTGAAATTACAGACTCATTTGGGGCATTACGGTAAATGAGTAAGAGACTGGCCAGAGTACTGGACCTTGTACCCGGCAATGGGGCAGGTATGCCAGTCTGCTCCAGCAAACAGTAAAATGTATGAAGGCGTTTTGGGCAATTCTATGCTTACAGTATTGTGGGACCAGTTTGGGGATTGAAGGCCCTCTCCATTCCAGCATGACTGTGCCCCAGCGCACAAAGCAAGGTCCATACAGACATGGCTGTGCTTTGATGGGGAAGAACTTGACTGGCACAGAGCCCTGACTTCAACCCCATCGAACACATTTGGGATGAACTAGAATGGCGATTGCGAGCCAGACCTTCATGTCCAACATCGGTGCCTGATCTCACATATGCTCTTCTGGATGAATGGGCAAAAAGTCCCATAATCTTGTGGAAAGCCTTCACAGAAGAGCAGCAGCTGTTGTAGCTGCAAAGGAGGGACCTGCTCCATGCTGATGGTACATGGTAGCCTTCCTGATCCCCTTGCAGGCTGCTGTTAGGCCTCTCGTGTTCATTTGATGACGGGGAGTTGTTTTTCTGTCTACAGTTGGTGCCCTGAAGCAGTTTGTGAGTACCAACCTGACAGACCCTGCAATGCACTTTTACCTCTGTAAGTAGGAGCCGTTCCTGTCATGTTTCAAGATGCCCTAAAACAAACACATGCTCCTCCATCTTTCCCTCATACGTTCAGCTATTTCACCCCTTAGACGGACACGTTGTCTCCCTACCTCCCCTGGATCGTCTGTACACACCGTAACGCGCTTCATTCTCTCATCACAGCATCATTTTTGCCCCCCCCCCCCCCCCCCCACGAAGCTCCATTCTCTCATTGGGTTCTCTGTTTCAGAGGTGGTTCGTTCGAGCTCCATTGTCGTATTGAGGTCTGGGCTTTAGCTCGGCCTCGCGCGGTTAGCGTAGCATGCACAGCATTGGGGAGGCGTGTGTTTTAGGGTCAAATTTAGCTCTGCTGCCTCCCACATACACCATTCATCTGTATTCTTATTTTTAACTGGGCTACCCGTCCCCATCAGAGGGTAGACGACCGGAACGGAGTCGGTCGGACTTTGAGACGGGAGCGGAATTAGAAGGCGACCCATCACCGTACTTTTATAGTAGGGCGGAGTTTCCCAGGCTCTAATTAAACAACAAATTGCTTCTGTGGAGTCAAAAAGACCAAAGTTGCCACTGGGTGTGAACAGCCCCCCCCCTCCCCACCACCACATGTACATCTTCCCAGTGTGTCTGTTTTTCCTGCGGTCGCCGATGCCCTTGGTGTGCAGCAGCACGCTTCCCAGCCCGGCCTGTTGTGTGCAGTGTTAATTAAAGCCTAATTGTTTGAAGCCCTTTGTGCTACAATGTGTTTTAATATCATGTTTTGTTCTTGTTTTGTTTTGCGCCCCCTCCCCACCCAGTTATAACTCCTCCAAAAGTCAATCTGGATGACCCCCACGCCACCCTGTTTCAGGTAAGGACATGGTTTGGGGCCATGGGGTGGGGCTGTGCCGGTACCATCCCAGCCAAAGGCCTCCGTCTCCTGCGCACTGTGGTTCTGGAAATGTTGCCCAAATGCTGAGATTCAGTTTTGCATCTCTTGAATTAATGCGATGTGGCTCTTAGGTAAGCTTGTATTCAGTTAAAATTCACCCACTCAGAGAGCTGGCTGTTTATTTACCAAAGCCGTTAATCTGCAACACCACACAACAGCCAGTAGGGGCCGCTGCCTCTAGATGGAGGATTGTACCTCTGTTGCCTTTCCCCCAGTAGGTACTGTGTCCTTGGTGTCAGCAGCGATGCATCAAACGTAACCTGAAAATTCATGTCGCATCACATTTTGGAGTGTATCAGTTTCCTGTTACTGTAGAAACATTCTGACCCAATGTTCCGTTAACAAGTGGGGCATCCGAGTCCATTTTTTGTCAAAATGAGAAGAACGTATTTTAGTAAGAAAATATCTTGGAACATCTTTCTAATCTTTGGAGCCTTTATTTAAGCAGAATGTTCTGGAAACTCCTGCTCAGAGGTAGTTTTGGTGATTGTCAAGCTGGACTTTTGCCATGTTGTAGGGGGATAATGCTCCTTTTCCTCTCCTCCCCATGGCGAATTTGTTTTTTCTTTGAATGCTTTCGTCAGGCCGCGCCTGGGGGGCCCTCTGAAGATGTTTCGTCTAGGTGCCTGTTCTGTCTGTCCAGCTTGCCGGCCGCATTGCAGCTGCTTCCAAGCTGCCTAACCGTTCTGCGTGTTTAAGTTGTGCGTCTCCTTGGAAGTTTACTCCGGGGCGTATTTGATGGGGCGGGGGGTACATGCCGTGCAACCCGAAGAGCAGGACTCGCTCTCCCTGCCTGTATTTTTTTTTCCACTGCGGGGGGGTTCTCGCGGAGATGGAAATGTCAGGGACTTAGTGTTCCACGTTTTCGGAAAGGGGAAAATTTGAAAATCACTTAACGGATATTCGATACATACAGAGGGTGGCTCTAGCCTGTCGGGCCTATCTGTGGTTTCACCCCTCTCGATACGGCCACCAGGCGAGCTCTTGGGAGCACAGTGGCAGCCCCTCCCTTGCTTCCACACATCAATTTGGAGTGACGATCCAAGGTGCCTGACATCCATCGTGTCAACAGAAATAAGTCCTGTTTCCTGGAAGCAGTGTCTTATCTGAATCCGTGTGCGTGTTTGTGTTTTTGTGCGAGACATAATGTCTTCCTGATGAAGGATTGTCTCCTGGCCTCTTCAAAGGCACTTAAGATGTTTAATTAATAACAGAAATCATCAGCATTTAGAAACGAGGGCAGAGGCCAGCCTGCTGTGTTGGGTCTGTTTAAATTTCCACTCCACATTGTCCCTTGGTAATTCTGGACTAAAAACGTCCCACCCGCCAGCTGGTGGGGAGGGGGGCAGTAACAAAGAGCATGTCCGCGGTCACTAACGCACTGTGGGCGCCGGCTTCGTGCGGCATGCAGTGCACTTTACCGTCCCCAGTTCTTGCTGATCGAGGCTCAGCCTGTCTGCAGGCCTGCTGACCAAAATTAGACAGCTCCCCCCCCACCCCAGGCCTGGTCATTTTCAGGTTAATTTGTAATTAAGTACTCATTCTGCCAGAGTTGTCCCCCCTCCCCATTCTCAGATAAGGGCATGTTTTCTATTTTTGGTGCTATTTGTTTTTCTTTTACCGTCTGTTTAGACGGTAAAACTTCCAGAGTTCAGACGAATCCCCAAATCAGAGTCCACTCTGCGTGCGTGTTGACCCCGCCCCCCCCCCCCCCCCCCCCCCCGGTTAGAGTGTGCATGAGCCAGAGACTTGTGTGTGTGCCTGGTCTGTTCGCCCCACACCCTCATCTTAGCAACAGTATGACCCCCTACCCCCAGCCCCATACGTAAATAAACAGCATTTAAAAAGCCATAACCTTCAAAGTCAGTCGGAGTAAGCAGGGCTTCTAAGGTCATGCCCCCTGCACCATGGTGATGTTCTCCGTGGGTGGTCCGGACCAGACCCTGTTTAATTATTCCGGACATAATTGTTTGATTACGGTTGGATGTAGCTCCTAGCAGCCCCTAGCTGCTACTTAGCCTTTGCAAACATGGACGTACACATGTGTGTGCACGCACCCTGTGGCTCCATGATCGTACGCACACTTGTGTGCACGCACCCTGTGCCCCCATGGTCGTACGCACACTTGTGTGCACGCACCCTGTGCCCCCATGGTCGTACGCACACGTGTGTGCACGCACCCTGTGCCCCCATTGTTGTACGCACACGTGTGTGCAGGTCACACTCACGCTTGTAAACAGCCGATCGGGTTAGTTATTATGTATTATATTATATATGTATATATTAGTTATTATGGACCAGTTAAGGTCTCAGGATGGCTCTTGAACTTAAATAACTATTTAATGTGAATAAATCCAACTAGCCAGCTAAGTAAGCAGGTGAATATCGGATTTTATTTTTGGCACCTTACAAACTAAATATAGATGCAAGGGATGTATAGGGGTCAGTTGGTCTTAGACAAAGCCTGGAATATCCCTGGGACGGGGGGGGGGCGTTTTGATGCTCTGTTTGTCCGCATTAGGGCCCCCCAGGGAAGCTGGAATGCTCCTGTTGCCATTCTTGACCCCATCTGTGTTTGATTTTGTCCCATGGAAGGTGGCACATGGGGTTAATAGGGGACCCTTTGATCCCCTCTGCCTGCTGTGGGGCGTGCTTCATCCGATCAGCCCGCTGCATTCCCATGCCATGCCGGGGGGCTCAGGGACCTGGGGAGGGGGCCTCATCCTTCCTGGGAATTGGCCTGCAAATGTGAATGACAGACATGATGTCCTGTACCTTCATTTTCCCCCGTCTGCCCCCCCCACCTGCTCTCCTTCACATGTTTTTCCTGCCTTCTGTAGCCCTAACAATCACCTCCACCACCCAGTACGGATATATAATCAGATAGGTTTGCTTGTTGGATTCATTTATCTCCTTGCTTACTAGTTGCTTCATAAGTCGCTACACACCGTAGGTGTTTCTCTCCTTGGGGAGTAATGTACAGTAGAGGAAGGATTGAGCAGGAGGATCACATGTGCGGCCACATGGCTTACCTTTGATTGGCTGTTAATTGGTGTTTGGGGGAGTGGCTTTCTCATCCCCGCCTGCTTTGCTGTATTCCACACCCTCCATCTGGGCTTCCTGTTTACCTCACAGTATGAGCAGCCAGTCGTGGACCTGTGTTTGCTGACTGCCCCTTCGCTGCCTCCCTCTGGCCCCTGTGTGATTCTCCTGTTTTTGCAGCTCCCCCCCACGAACCATCCAGACCTACTGGTGTCCTTTGAGGTCTGCTTGCTTTGGGTGAAAGGCAGAGGGGTATAAGTTTATTGTTCAGAGTTGGAGATATCAGAGATTAGACTTTCGGAAGAAAATGCTGTGCATCTTCACCTAGGGTAAAGGGCCCTGTGTGTGTGTGTGTGTGTGTCCTTCTCTGGCTTTCGCTGTCTTTCAATCCTGCTTTTTGTGGTGGGTTAAGCAGGAAAGTTTGGGGCACAAGACTAAACAGCATGCTAATAATTTAGCCTGTGGTTTTGTTTGCGAGCTTCCTCAAGTAAAATAAGTCAAGCAAAGCAAACAAGCTCCCAGAGGCGGCGCTGGCAGCAGTGCCAAGCTCTCGCGTGTGTAGGTCCTGCCGTTAGAGTCGCAGTAGCTTTATTATCCCGGAGGAGGCGGTCACGTGACCCAAGTCGCAGGGCATACATCTGCAGAGTGGCTGGAGGCGAGCCGGCTGGTCAGAAAGAGGGCGGCCTGCTCTCCTGTTGCTTGTCAGAAAGAGGGCGGCCTGCTCTCCTGTTGCTTGTCAGAAAGAGAGCGGCCTGCTGTCCTGTTGCTTGTCAGAAAGAGAGCGGCCTGCTGTCCTGTTGCTTGTCAGAAAGATTGTGGCCGGCTCTCCTGTTGCTTGTCAGAAAGATTGTGGCCGGCTCTCCTGTTGCTTGTCAGAAAGATTGTGGCCGGCTCTCCTGTTGCTTGTCAGAAAGATTGTGGCCGGCTCTCCTGTTGCTTGTCAGAAAGATTGTGGCCGGCTCTCCTGTTGCTTGTCAGAAAGATTGTGGCCGGCTCTCCTGTTGCTTGTCAGAAAGATTGTGGCCGGCTCTCCTGTTGCTTGTCAGAAAGATTGTGGCCGGCTCTCCTGTTGCTTGTCAGAAAGAGGACGGCCTGCTCTCCTGGTGCGTGCTCCTTGTTCCTGGGCTCCTGGGCATCCCAGCATATACTTGGTCAGCCCCTGGGCGTGAGCAGCAGAGGTTTTGTGCTCTGCACACTCCGGGGTGGTCGCATTCCCACTTTTCGGATTCAGACACTGTTTGAATAATTAGGAAGAAGAGCCTTGTTTGGTTGGTTGCTTGCTTGGTTGCAACATGCTGCGGTAGGACGTTGAAGGTATTCAGTGTAGTTCCGCAGTTGGAGACTGTTTCCTTCTGTTATCAACAGATTTTGTTTTTAAGAAGTACAGGTGCATGTGTGCATATATAGTAGATGGGTTACAGATTTGATGGATCCCCCCCCCCCAGTCAGAGCACTCCCGTCATTCCGGCATACCATGTCCAAAAACCTCGGCCACTTGAAGTGGCTCTCCCTTAATCACATGGCATTGCCTCCTAAACCCAAGCCTCATTCATCTCCATCGCCTCTGAGATGTGGCCCTTTTCCTCATTGTCCCTGTGTCGTGCAGCCCTCCAATTGCGGGGAGCAGAGCCAGCACTGCCGTAATGAAGTTATTATTATGGTCTCCTTGATCCCCCAGCTACAAAGCGACAGTGGACCGTTAATCCCGGATGGGCTGTGGATGTGCCCTTTCCCATCCCTGCTGGTCGTGCCAGGGGGGCTTGGAATTCCTGCACGGGAGGGTTTGAAGTTGGGTTGGTGGGGGGGGCTGAAGCGGTCGGCCACTTCAGAAGGTTCTCCGCTGTGGCTTATGTAGGACTGAGTGGAAAGTCGGCGATGTGTTTATCTAGGACCTCTACTCCGTCTCGGCTTCGGCAGTGCTGCCTTACCTTCTCCTCCAGACACCAGCTGGTGGCTTCCCCATACGCTGATGTATGTCACTGAACGGACTGACTTCATTGTCATGTTTTATGAAATATTGACGGCCCCTGTGTCGGTACATTTTTTTCACCGTATCATTTTAAATCTTATTAAAATAATTAAGGATGCCAGTTGTGTTATGGTGTGTAGCTCTTAGAGTTGTGGAATCCAGGAAGGGTGGAGGATGGTACAGACAGGGTGCTGTGCTGTGGTTAAACCCTGTTTAGTTAACGTCCCCCCCCCCAATGAATACCTTAGAATGGTATGGTCCTCTTGTGTCCCCAATCGATGTGCCTGTTGTGACTTGTTTTATCTGGTGTCTGGCATCATGCGCCTCCTGTTCTAATGTGCTTGGCGCTGTGTCTGATTTGTTGTTTTAGTCGTCCGTCGCAGTTCATTGAGGGAGTCCTGAAGGTGGACCTTCTCTAACTTCCTGTTTCCTGTTTGTTTCAGGCACAAGTTTCCTATTATATGACCTTTAACTCATTCCACAAAAACTGCTCATTAAGCGACAACTAGTACAACGAACGTCAATTTCCCATTATTTCCCATATTATTTTTTAACTGGTTCCAGTAGTCGCATGTTTCTTCCTGAACGTACAAGTTCCGCCTAAACACACTGTGCCCTTGTGGTCCGTGATGCCCAGGTCTGGTGCAGTTTCTCACTCTCGTTGTACAGGCTTGGTTCAGCAGCGTTTTTGGGGGGCCGGGATACGCGTGATGCCTAAGCGGGGGGGGGGGGATGAGAGCTGTCCCCTAGACGACCTCAGCTCGGGCCGCCCAAGGACATTGCATCATCTCCTACACTCCACACACAGCCGATGGAGGGCAACCCACTGGTTCATAGAACCGCTTCATTAATTGAAGAAAAGCTCTGAATTTGTTTATTTTAAGTGATTGCTAGTTCAGCCGGGTTTACTTGGTGTGTATATATGGTTTGCTTTAACATTTGGTGTATGAATCCTTTGTTCTATTGTTCTTCCTGGCTTTTGCTTCCCAGCATTCCTAGCTGCCCACATCACTTCCTGTGGTGTGTGGCTTTCCTCGCCATCTCGGTGACTTTGGGGTCCCGTTCGAATGGGCGACAGGCGGCACCATCCCGGTGACTTTGGGGTCCCGTTCGATTGGGCGACAGGCGGCACCATCCCGGTGGCTTTGGGGTCCCGTTCGATTGGGCGACAGGCGGCACCATGCCGGTGGCTTTGGGGTCCCGTTCGATTGGGCGACAGGCGGCACCATCCCGGTGACTTTGGGGTCCCGTTCGATTGGGCGACAGGCGGCACCATCCCGGTGACTTTGGGGTCCCGTTCGATTGGGCGACAGGCGGCACCATCCCGGTCGCTTTGGGGTCCCGTTCGAATGGGCGACAGGCGGCACCATCCCGGTGACTTTGGGGTCCCGTTCGATTGGGCGACAGGCGGCACCATCCCGGTGGCTTTGGGGTCCCGTTCGATTGGGCGACAGACGGCACCATCCCGGTGACTTTGGGGTCCCGTTCGAATGGGCGACAGGCGGCACCATCCCGGTGACTTTGGGGTCCCGTTCGAATGGGCGACAGGCGGCACCATCCCGGTGACTTTGGGGTCCCGTTCGAATGGGCGACAGGCGGCACCATCCCGGTGACTTTGGGGTCCCGTTCGAATGGGCGACAGGCGGCACCATCCCGGTGACTTTGGGGTCCCGTTCGATTGGGCGACAGACGGCACCATCCCGGTGACTTTGGGGTCCCGTTCGATTGGGCGACAGGCGGCACCATCCCGGTGACTTTGGGGTCCCGTTCGATTGGGCGACAGGCGGCACCATCCCGGTGGCTTTGGGGTCCCATTCGATTGGGCGACAGACGGCACCATCCCGGTGGCTTTGGGGTCCCGTTCGATTGGGCGACAGACGGCACCATCCCGGTGGCTTTGGGGTCCCCTTCGATTCGGTGACAGGCGGCACCATCCCGGTGACTTTGGGGTCCTGTTTGATTGGGCGACAGGCGGCACCATCCCGGTGACTTTGGGGTCCCCTTCGATTCGGCGACAGGCGGCACCATCCCGGTGACTTTGGGGTCCCCTTCGATTCGGCCATCGTCTCCACTCGCCCCAATCAGGCTTGTGGTCACATGGCTCTTAAAATAGAGAGCGGACAGTAATTCAATATGAATCTGTCGCTTCCTTGCCGAAGGTCGCTGATGACGGGAACATATCGGTAGACCACGAGCTTAATGATGCCAGTAAGAGGAGTTAGTCTTTGTTTGGTCAGTTGTTTTGCTCTCTAGACTCGGGGAATGTGTATATGTGTGCCCGCCAGCCAGTCAACCAATCAGATTAGCCCCCCCCTGAACGGGTGGCCCCTCCTTTTTTTTTGTTCTCTTATTGTCGAAACTCATGTGGGGAACTTTACCCCGACCCCCATGAGACATTTTTTTTTCATTGCAACCCCCCTAGCCCCCCCACCAACTGAATGCATTACAAGCGGCCTCCCTTTGAAGCCAGTGCCCAGGCACTAATGGACAAAAGCCCCCCTGCAGGCCGGGGACGGTCAGTGTGGGTTTTGGGAGCAGAAGGGGGGGGGGGGGGTCAGCGTGTTGTTGGGATGGTGGTTGGACCGAATGAAAGGCAGAGAGATGGGAATGAATAAAGAGCCTCACATCCCCCATGGCCGCCTGGCTGTGGCCCTTCTGTAGGCTGAGAGGCTCGCTGGCTGCGATCTGCCCTCCTCCATGCCGCAAGCAGATGGCCCACAGGGACTGTTAGCCACCTTGTTCCTGGGAACTTGCTTCTGGGGAAAACCTCCGGTGTCTGTAAGCCGGATTCACCCAGCCACTGACGAGCTGCTTCCCCAGGGTCACAGCTCCCTCCCAGGCCCCCTGCTGAACAGCCTCCACCGTCAGACTCTAATGTAATAATATAATAAACGGTATAATCAAGGGCAGCTTTCTCATTGTGCACATGAACAAGGTGCCAGTGCGGGCACTGCCCGTACCAGTAGTGTGAATCAAAGGAAGGCTGGAATAACTGACAAATAGTTAAGCGTTATCAATCTGCTGCCCTCGTTCTCACTTTTTTGCACATGGAGCAGTCGTGTAGATCCATCCACCGAATCCTGTGACGTGTCTCTTTACACGGGCTTGTCCCTTCTCCTGACGCCGCTGAGGCCACACAGGTGAGGTGTACGGAGCCTGGCCCTGATGTTGGTGTGGGGCCCCCGATGTTGGTGTGGGGCCCCTGATGTTGGTGTGGGGCCCCTGATGTTTGGGGTCACTTGTGATATGGAAGGAGCCCCTGAAGTAACAAACCTGCCCTGTGATGGATCTATCAGACAAAGCCCAGTCTGAATAAAGACATGCTCCCCCCCAACACTGACTTACAGTATGGCGATACCCCAGGTGGCCATGGCTGGGGGGCTGATTTCACTCCCCCCACACCTTTACAGCATTTGCCATCTTCTACTGCATAATTTTAATCAAATAGGTTTTTGTTTCATTTTGTATTTTTTCCTTCAGTCTTCACCAACGACAGAGTCGGAGAAAACGAGCGTCTCTCTCTCACCGTGTCTTACTGTTTTCTGGATGTTTCCTTCGTTAGCTGAGCTGTCTGATCCCATCACTGACGCACGTTCCTGCTGCTGCGGCTGTTCGCAGTCCAGGCCCCACAGATCCCGAGCAGCCGCAGGCTTCGGGAAACACACTGTCAAAGTGCCGCCGCGTTGTTTCAAATTACTGTTGTTGTAGTGAAGGCTGTTCAGAGCCCTGCTGGGGCCCAACCGGGGTTGGTACTTCTGTCACACTGCTATCACACCGCGATGGAAAGTTCTTTTGGTTTCTGGAAGCCTCCAGTTCATGCCTGGCTCGTCAGCAAAAGTGTTTCCACGGTGACGCGTGAAGTGCTGTGCCCGTCTCCGGTGATCCCGTGCAGTGCTGCCTTGCCTTGATGATTTGCGTGAGGCGCGGTCTGGGCTGCGGTCCTAAAGCCAGGCATCAAAGGTGGACAGGCTGGTTTTTGAAAAAGGTGTGCCAGCGTGAATGGTCCCAGTGAAGATGATGAGCAGTGGCTCTGAGGCCAATGGGGATAGCCCCCTGCAGCCGAATGGGATAGCCCCCTGCAGCCGAATGGGATAGCCCCCTACAGCCGAATGGGATAGCCCCCTGCAGCCGAATGGGATAGCCCCCTGACGCTAATGAGGTGTGACGCTGACTCAGCCGGGCTCAGAAGCTGCCATCCCGCTGTGTAGCAGCTGTGCTGTAGGGGCTGTGTCCAGCAGTTGTGAAGGCTGTGTTTGCATGGCTGTGTTGTGGCAGCCCCCGTAGCTCTCTGCCATTTCTCTGTTCACGGTCTGGTTACCGCCCCCTTGGTTCGGGAGCTCGCTTCTGTGCCCCTCTCTCTCCTTGGCTCTCCTTTTCCTGACACACACACCCTTATTGTTGGATCCTTTTGGGTACTGCCACTGTTTACATCGAGGCTCTGGGGCAAGCCAGGCAACTTTCTGGGACAGCGCCGCCCCTTTGGTGAGCCCGATGAAATACAGGGTCTCCTGCCTAATATTCGTTGTCACAGCTGCATTTCGTTATGTGGCCTAAATGTGTAAGGAAGACCCCCATGTAGACAGGCACACTGGAAACTGCCGGTACCCTAAGAAGCCCAAGGAAATCGGTCAGCCTGCTGACACGCCCCCCAAGGCGATCCAGGAGCTCACACTCCTCACTTCTCAAGGGGGCGTGCCCTAACATGGATTTGAGTGACATCACCGGCTCCATCACGGGTAACACGCCGGCCTGCAAAGGGGAACACAGCCCGAACGCCGGACCACCCCCTCCTCCCCCCGCCTGACACGTTTCACACCAAGGCAGCTTTTTCCTTGCAGCTTGTTTGCGAACTGCTCGCATGCTTCAAGGCAGTTTCTCAATCCGGTCCATGTTTTTGCTCCATCTCAGCTGTCTGCCACACAGTTTACATTGTTTCTCCTGGTATAGAGCTGGGAGTGAGCAAAAACGTGGCCTGGCTGCGGGTCCGGTTTCCGCATCGGGTTCACAGCTTTAAGGTAAAAGGGCGGCATTCCCTTCCTGTTGTTTTTGGTGGCCTGTTGTTCACACAGTCGCTGTGAGGTGTCAGTGGGCCGGCGTCCCCGCAAACGGGGGGCGGACATGTCCTTAGGAAGCCCTTTATGCTGTAACTCCATCTCACTCCCAGTCATCTTTCCGGGCGGCAGAATTTGTCAGAAATATCTGTCTAAAGTCTCCTAATGTTTCCCTGTAAATTCAGCCACTGGCAACCACCCTAACTGGAGACCCCACCATCAGCCAATGTGTAATTATGGGCTTGATTCTGTTGAATCTCTTTCCTTGCCTCACTTTCTTTTATGAATGATCTTGAAAACTCTAAGGTCACGTGACCACCTGGAAGCTCGCCCCTCCCCCGCATCTCACCAATCTCCGTCTCCCTTTCCCTCCAGGCCAACCTCTTTCCAGCGGCCCTTGTTTACTTTGGCTCTGAAGTTAAGACAGGTTAGTAAACACTCTCTTGTCCTGACGTCATTTCCTCACGCGGCTCCCTGCATCTAGAGATGAGGACAGAACCCAGAACAATGTAAATTCTTCGCTGAGGGTGGGAGTTTCACCTCCCCCTCCTACCATCCAGTCGTCAAAAGCACTGTCCGCCGGTCCATCAAAAGGTCCTGCAATACAGAGTTATGCCTCTAGGTGGCGCTGGGCTGTCATTGATAAGCACGTCAGTACTGCTGTTCAGTGGGTGTGTAATTGACGTGATGTGTGTTTACAGTACTGACACTCATTCTGTCTGCCCCCCAGATTGTTATCTACAGAGTGGGCTGCTTCAGTCCTGCGTGTCACCCACACAGGCCGATGACATCATCGCAAGGTAAATTGCAGCCCCCCCCCCACGCCCCCCACCCCCAAAACATGGTGCTTGTTCTCAGGGGGGCGTGTCAAAGACCTCTTATTTTCTTGTAAAGGTTGCCCCGTGAGGAATGCCTTTGATGGCAGTGAAATCTGCATTAACCCCCCCCCCCCCGCAGGGAATGTCCTCTATAGATAGGCTCAATTTCTGTGTATTCTGCCACCTGTTGCCTGCCCCCCCCCCCACATTTTCTCTCTCTGTGTATTCCTTTGCGAATCCCCATTCCAGAATTACTTCGGTAATGCCTCGACTGTCTAAATAACAGGCGAGTTTCTGTAAATAACACCGGGCGCCCCCTTGTGTCCACACTGTCATCTGCCACCCCCCCCCCAATGCTTTGGACCCATGTTACGTGTGTGCAGCCCAACACACCCACGCCTCTCGTAACCCGAGCTCGCAATACCCTCGTCTGCATCCCAGTGACGTGATTGGCAGATAAGACGGGATTAGCATGTATTTATAGAGCCCACTGCACAAGAAATGTCCAAAAAGCAGAGCCACAGTGGTGTGACCCCTGACCCCAGCGGAGTCACATGACAGCACTCAGAGCCCTGTAACACAGTAAGATAAGTCCCTGTTAATTATCATTTTGATAATAGCTAATTGCTCTTTGTTGGCTCTCATTGCCTAATGAAATCCGATTGGGCTGCGAACCCATACTAGGCAGGTGCAGCTGCCCTTCCCCTTACTCAGGTCTGTTTGGAAAGCAAGTGGGTCACTCCTCATATAGCTCAGCCTTTGGCCTGATTGTCCTGTTCCCCTCCCCCCAGCTGCATGCCCAGGTCGCCGACCCCAGCGTCCACCCCCCCGTTCTTAGTCGAGGCCTTTCCGCTTCCTGTGGCTGAGGGCGTCACGGCCAACCTTCCGGGGCAGGAGGAGGAGGAGGAGGAGGAGGAGGAGCCAGAGAGTGACGGCGGAGCGGGAAAGCCGGCCAGGAGTGACCCTGGAAAAGTGCCCAAGTGGCTCAAGTTACCGGGTATGCTGACATCGCCCCGAAGGGGGGGGCGGGGGGGGGGAGTAATCCTGCGCTCAATTATCTCTCGAAACTCGGAAATTCCGGGGTGAGTGACATCACGTCCGACAATCTCCCGTTCGAACTGCCACATCTCGGAACAAACATGGCTGCCTCCATGAACACGCTGCTGTGTGTAGTTGCTTTATAAAATACAAACAAATACAAATACAAGTCTGGTAAAAATCTGATATTGCTGCTAGGATACTGTTTACGGTCACGATACGGTATTCTCTAAATCGAACACATGCAATTACATTTATAAGTATTAATACATTTAACAAAATAAACATTTTTAAATATTTATAAAATAGAATTACTGTTGAGTGTGTAAGCCGCCATGTTGAAATGATGTCACGGGAAACTCAGACAACAGAATTCTATCCGACATCAACGTCATAAAAGACACGTTTCCGACGGGAAGTGATGTTTTCATCTGACTTCCAACTCGGAGAGAAATAATCGAAGGCAGGATAAGCCGCCTTCATTTTTTACTTAATTTTTTACACTTCTGACACACGGACACACTAACTCTTGTCCCAGACAACGCGCTCGTGAACCACAATCAAGCCCCCTCCCCCCCAAAGACACTCAACTCTCTTCTGGTTGTAGAACACCCCCCCCCAAAACAGGCTAAAACATGCCCATCTACCCTCAGAAAAGTGTTCAACCCTCCCCCACCCCAAAACATGCCACTTCACGGCAAAAACATAGGCTAGAAAACTCGCTTCCTCATGCCAGAAACACGCTACCACACCCCAGAACACACTCCCTCCCATTCTATTCTTACACACGCTGTCATTTACCCACGGTACACACGCTAGTTCTCCTGGCCTCGTCTCCCACAACAGACGACGCTTCACTGCACACACATGCACACACACTAACGCAGCATGATGCTCATGGCGGTGCACAGACACACTCCAGCTGTGCCTTGAATCGTTTATTCAGAAGTCCTGAGATCCTCCTGAACATCACCCCAACTGACAGGACTGTCGCATGGCCTGCCAGGGAGCTCCCTGGACACTGCGTGCGTGTGTCAGGGTGTGTTAGCATGTGCATGTGTGTTAGCATGTGCAATCACATGTGTATGTTGGCCTGTGTGTGTGTGTGTGTGTGTGTGTGTGTGTGTGTGTGTTAGCATGTGCATTTTTGTGGGTCCAGATGACTCTGCGCGTTAACTGTGCAGGAACCATCGTCATGCCCTGTGTCACCCCACTAGCTCTCAGCCGCTGTCATTCTTTGCTGTGGTGTGGGAGGGGGCACCCCAACTCCCCCCAACCGCTAACATGCCGTGGCGCCCGGCACATTCCCTCCCCCTGCTCCGGCAGGAAGCGGCCCAGCGCACAGCAGTGAGTCAGGAGACACTGATGCAGCCTGTTCGCAGTGATTTCACGTCGCTGCCCCCAGAGGGCGCTCTCGCACAGCCGGCTCCGGGAGCGGGGGGCTCCGGCGCCGAGCCCCGAGACAGCCGGGAGCCACATGAAAGACCAGGGGCCCCCCGTTGTTCTCGGTTTGGCCCTTTTATGTCCGTCTCTGTCTCTCTTTCTCTCTCTCTTTTTTATCCCTTCTTTCCGCCAAGCCGCATTTCTTTCCTCCCTGTGGCGCATTCTCGCGGGCGCCACGCCGACCGCCACTTCCCGGGAAGCTGGACGCCCCGCAGCCTTCACGCGTCAGCTGTCCTGCGGCCACAGGGGCCGGGGGCCAGCAGGGTGGGGGGGGGCGGGGCGAGCCCCTGATCTTAGCTGGAGAGGCCCAGAGACGCATCTTATGTTTGTCATTTGCGGTGAAAAGTGGATACAACCACCACACGTCCTGCCATTTATCTCTAGTTTCATCATTCAGAAACTTAGGGTTATGAAATATGCTAATTGATAATGCTAATGACAATGTTTGAATGTTGGAACTTGGACTTGGGGGCTGTGGGGGAGGGTGGACACTCTGGCCAGTGAAAAGCAGAGACGGAGTGGAGGGGACAGCGTGTCAGGCCTGGTGGGGTGACAGACGGCGTGCTGTCCTGCCTGCTGGGTCCATAAGTACGAGAAGCCAGTGGAAGATAATGGTGACCAGAGCCGTAAACTGCAGCTGCTCTGACCTCAGAATAAGGTGTTGGTCAGTCAAACCACGTTTCCTGTTCCTTTGTTTCTTGAAGGTAAGAAGTGAACCGCTCAGCCTGCCACCCAGGGGACTGCAGAGGCAGCGGAGGCCTGCGGATCGGCCTCGACTCAGAGGCAGCAGAGGCCTGGCCACTGTGCATGGAGACGACGCAGTTTTATAACGATGATCGAATAAATAAGTTTGTTTGCCCAACGCTCAGGGCTTGTTTGTGTTTTGTTACCTTGTAGTCTGCTGCACTTGGGTTTAGTAAGCTCGGGATTAACTGTGCCCTTTCAGAGGATAGCCCATGTTTGGCATTTATGTTTAATGTTTTTCATACTCATGCAGAAAGACTTTCAGTAATATTGCTGTTGTCTGACACTAAGCAAAGTGCAGTAATATTAGTGTTGTTGGCTAATGAAGCCTGTAACATACAAAGAGTGGGGCGGATTCTTGTCAAGTGCCGTGTGACGATTAGCTGTCCGAATGGGATTTGTTGTGGGCACTTCTGTGCATCGGACCCATCACTTCCTGGAACCAGGGAAATCCAGGCCAGGGTGGTTCAGCATCTGAAAGCCCCGCAGCATCTCTGAGATGTTCCATATCCAGCAGGGCGGCGCTCTTCAACCCCACAGGCTGATAGAGTTGTAGTCACTGCAGGTGGCCCCAGCTGCCTGACAGGGAGCTATCAGTGCAGAAAAACTACACCACCTGCACTGGAGACTGCACTCCACAGCCCACTGGGAAATGTCCTGTCCTGGTCTGCCAGAGCCTGTCCCCCCCCCCCGTGCCCTGATCCAACTAACAATAGACAGACTTTAATGCCAAATCAAGAAGAACCTCAATACCTCATGAAGTTACTTTCTTCTCCCCACTACCTCTGCCTCAAAACCTTCACTCTGGATAGATCAAAGTACATCATAAAGATTATTTTATATATGTACTTAATATTACAGATTTTAACTGAAATCTTTGCAGTATCTGTCTTCCTGCCAGACCTACTAAACATTTTTTCCCCACTGCAGAGTGACGACTCTCTCTGTAAATGGCCGTACATTAACATTTATTTCACATTTCTTATGATATGGTAAATGGTAAATGGACTGCATTTATATAGCGCTTTTCTACTCCTAAGAGTACTCAAAGCGCTTTACATTTCATGCCTCACATTCACCCATCCACACACTCATTCACACACCGGTGGCGGAGGCTGCCATGCAAGGTGCCAACCTGCTCACCGGGAGCAATTTGGGGTTCAGTGTCTTGCTCAAGGACACTTTGATGGGGTCAGGAGGAACCAGGGCATAAAGGCAATGGAATTCCATCCGTGCTGTCTGTGTGTGTGTCTGTCTGTCTGTCTGTCTGTGTGTGTGTCTGTGTGTGTCTCTGTCTGTGTGTGTGTCTGTCTGTCTGTGTGTGTTTTTGTAATTATTACAGTGTGAGGATCAGATTTCCCCACAATGTGATAAAAACCTATAACTTACCTTATGGGGACATAACCTAATTTTTTATAGAAATCTGCAATTAAAAAACTAGAAATGCCAAAAGTCTTGTATTTTGTTTGGTTACTTGTGGTTATGGTTGTCGTGGTTAGGGTTATGCCCATAGAAATTCTTGGAGGGTCCCCACCCTGATATAGATACCTGTAGATGTGTGTGTGTCTGTGCATGTGTGTGTCCATATCCCCAAATGCCTTGTGTGTAAACGGTTTCAGGGCTCGCATCCAGCCCCTCCCTAACCCCCTGCTGCGTAAGTGGTTGGTTTTTTTCTGGTTCATCGATCCATCCTCTCCTGAGAGCTGAAAGGTACCAACAGGCCGGAAGATGAGAGGGATTTGGGGAGGCCATGGATAGAGTGGCCCCAAATGTTTTCTAGAAATTGTTCAACACCTCAGGGTGGGGCTGGGTGGTATGGGAGGGGAGGACCTTACTGATGACATGTTCAGCATGAGCGGAGGTGTCACTGGGCAGTGGAAGGAACATTTTGAGGAATCAAAAATACCCTCCCACTAGGGGGCAGTGTTGCAAACCACTGGTGGAGCTGAATCTCTCTCTGTAGGGTGGAAAGGTGGTGAAATCCATCCGGACATGTTGGAGGTGCAGGACAGTCCTGGGCTGATGTGGGGATTGTATTTCTGCCAGGACACTGGAGAAAAGACTTCCAGATGGTTGAGTGTACGATTCAGGAGGAACTCCGCGGATTCCGGTCTGACCGTGAGAGGCAGGTGCTGCTCTTCCATCCTAGGTAGTTGTGTGCAGCCGGGTTTGTGGGAATTTGCTAGAACAGTCTTTATGTTGCGGAGGTTTATGACTGCGCGTCCTGTCAAACAATTTGGAGTTTACTGCAGGGACATGATGTACCGTAACCATTATTGTGAGAAAGACAGGCCCTATGTGAATGCAAAATGGATCTGACCACATGCTAGGCTCCAAGTCCCAACATGCAGAGCCTTTTAAATAAATTTAAATAAGCTTATTCTGCTAAAATTCATTTACGTTGACAGAATCGTAGACACTGAACAGAAGTTACAGTGTGTAAATAAATGAATGTAATAAGCCCAGTGTTATAAACGCATTTTAAAGCGGAGATGACACATTAAAATCTCACTTTAACGTGTGATTTTTTTCAAAGAACAAAAGGCGTAAGATCAACCACATTCAGGAGGATTAAATATAAACATTGTCACCGTCTACGACGCCGGCCAGACGGCCGCTTTCTGTGTTTACCTTCCCGTGGCGTTTTATACAACACAGAGTACCTGTCGGGTGTATATTTCCCCAGGATCCGAAGGAAAGTCCGCGACTGTTCAGTTCGATTTATTGGGCTGTTTAAATTATTCAAGAGTCACTAAGTCACAGTGGATTAAACGCTCCGGTAACTGGGGTAATTTGAGGATGTTAGCTGTTAAACCAGCCACCTCTTCGCTAAGAGGGCTGTCGGTGGGTGAGTTAAACACCGAGTGATGACTGCAGACGGGATGCGGGACCCGAGATGCGGGGCTCGTCCCGAGGGATGAACAGACCGAAGGGAAGAGCAAGATGTGAAATCCCCATCAGCCAGGGGTTAGGGGACGACCCCGTCGGAATGAACATTGTTCAGGTGTTTTCTGGGACGCGCAGTAATTAGCCTTTGATCCCCTCATCACCACCAGCAGATGTCAGTGCCAATATATTAATGCAGAAGTGCAAGAAAAGTGGATCGCCGCACCAGATGCTCTGATTGGCACCTGTACCCAACTTCGCCCTCTTAGCCACTTTACACCGATATGATGAACAATGCACGTTTATACCACGTTTAGACTCATTTCGGTTTGCATTAACTGCTCTGCTAACCTGTATATAAAATAAGACGCGAACAAAAAGTGTACCACGATCGTCAAACTCACGTACGCATCCGCTTTAAGTAATGAGCTGCTCATGGTAATTTTTATAGATGTGTCTACTGTGCTGTTGGTGTCCTATACCAGATGTGTTGGACATCTGGGGATCCCGAATTACGAACCGTTTTACCAAGTGGCCCTGCCTTGCTGTGATGTTGTTTAATTACCAGTAGATGGCAGCAGAGATTCATTCAGCAGCGGATACTATATCCTGTGGAAAGACCTTGTAACAAAAATGTTAAGTAATACTCAGAAATTCTTTCATTCAAAGAGTGACTTACACTTCCTTCTTTACATTTATATATCTGAACTTCCCTGAGGACTGTGATCGCTGAGGGGTTTACATGCCTTAACGATCCACAGAGCGTCTTCTGCTACCTAGACTACAGCAGGTCAGACAAACAACGAAGCCTACAATAAAAGGAACCGAGACGAACTTGAGTACCCTAGCTGGCCAGAAGAAGGTTACTGTGCCCCCCACGGGAGCCAGGCCTGAGGGAGGGTGTTCACCAGTGAGCACCCAATAGCCCAGCAGGACCTGAAATGGCTACATGGCGCCCCCTTGTGTTTGAAGTGTGAGGTGGCAGTCAGGTGCAGTGCTGCTTGGGTGGCTAGTAAGACCAAGACTGACCCAGGTGGATTAAATGAGGAGACCCAGGACTCATTGGGGGTGTTAAATCTCCCAGCTGGCTGAGAAACATCATGGGATCTGCCAGGATGATTAATATCTGGGGCCTACAGCCTTTTTACAGTGAGAACTACCTTTACCAAGAAAATACTCTAGCATGTCACAGAATCGTGACGGTATATTTTGCCAGCAGAGGGAGGGAGGGGATATTGTAATTTTTTCCTTGAGCAAAGCGCTGATCTGGGATCTGTGGCTATGGATGAAGGCGGGATCTGACCTGGCTCTCTGGCCCTCGGCAGCGTGGTGGTGAGATGCTCTTCGACTGAAGAGCTTCCCAGTAAGCGGCTTTTTAACACACATGACACGCCAGTCCAGTGTGGAAACATCCTGTTCTGAACACGCAGCCTCTTTCATACGTCCCCATTCCTTAAGGGAAACTCCACACAAATATTACAGAGTTAATTTCATTCAGCACCACATAATTTCCAAAATACCCAGAGGGCACTGCGGTACCGTCTGCGTGCCCATTGGACAGACAGTCTGGGACTTTGTTCTCTCATTTCCCGGAGGCCTCTGCCCTGTTCCGCTGAGTGTAGTATTCCCACACGCGCTGTGTTGTATCTGTGCGATTCTCTGTTCACTATTCCAGTGATTCTTTCACAGTGTCTGTGTGGCACGTCTCCTTTTCAGCAGACAGAAAGCCTTTGGGGTCATGAAAAGGGGGGGGGGGGGGGGTTACGTTAAATGATGGCAAAATACTCATTATGCATTTAAAAATGACTTCTGCTGCTAACACACCACAGAAACATGGCAAACACTTTTTAAACGTATATTACTAAACTACCCGTGACCCAGTACAACGATAAGCGGTCTGGAAAATGGATGGATGGATGGATTAATAAACTATGCTGGTGGTGGGATAACTCAGGATTCAGACGTGGAAAGTTCAGGTTCAGAAAGTAAAAATCCCGACCGAATTTTTGTTTCAACCAGTCAGTTGAGTATAAAGAGTCACATTCACAGAGTACACAGCTGGTTGGTTTAAAATAATATAGTACAGTCGAACCTCGTTACTACGTACAAGACGGGATATCAAAAACATGTACGTTATAAGCATAGAACGTTGTAACCACTTAGTGCAAGATGGATGAAAGAACTCACGAAATATCTATGTAAATGATGAAACTTTAATAGAACAGACCCTTAAATTGAGTACAAAACAAACGAACACATTATTACTTGTTAAATAATTCGACAAAGCTCATTTGGATCCTTGAAATTTTCCTTAAATTACTCACGCTTACTTAGTGCCGGCCGGCGATAAACGGCAACGAAAATACACAACGGCTGGTCAAAATGGATTTTTAAAATAAACATTCGCATCCAAACTGGCATTTGGGCTGAAAATATTAATGAAATATTGGTCAAATTAAATCATAAAATCCTTTACTTCCATTATTATTCTGAATTCACAATTACCGGCATGACCGGTATTTCACAAGGTTTAATAAACAAAGAATACGCACACAACACTTAACAAGCCATTACTACGCAGTCCAGTAACGATCTGTCAAGGCAACTCATTTAACGCCAAGCAATGCAATAGACAAATGTGCATTGTCGGGCGAAGATCAGGTAGATACAGGTAGATGTAGCGACACAAGTTGTTGTGGGCTGGGAGAGCGCTGTACGTTGTAACGATGGTTAGTTTTCGTATTTTCTCTAGAAATTTGGATGTTGTAACGAAGTTTACGCTGTAAGGGTGTGCGCTGTAAATAATGGCTGCTATTGGAATAATACATAGGCTAAAAACGGGAATTAGAAACCTGTACGTTGAAAAGGTGAAAACGTTGTATCCGGGGTACGTAGTAACGAGGTTCGACTGTACTACTCTATTACTTACGTACTAATATTAACTAACCACAAAGTAAGTCATAGTCATATACTGATCTCATGTTAATTCATTATTAATGAATCACAACGCAATTTTTTTCTCAAGCAGTTACTATATTTGTTACTATATCTGTAAATTCTATAAACCCTTGTGAACTACAAAGGAAACACTGAAGGAATGAGTAATGAATAACACAAGTGAAATACTCATCATCAATGAATCGTGATGCATCTTCAGTCTCAAGTAGTAATTACTGTATATTTGATCATAATCGTTACTTCAGTACAAACTGAGTTATTACTAAGGATTTGTGCCCTGTGTTACTGTGTTATTGTTAACACCTTAGTACTTTGAATCCAGCGATCGGTGGAACGTGCCCTGTAGGACAGGACACTGTTGCTGATTCAAATCCTGTGGTCAGCAGAGTGATTTTGCCTTGACCAGGGCACTTAACCCCAATGGCTCCAGGGTGTGGCTGACCCTACTTGCTCAATTGTATGTTCTTTGGATAAAAACATGCATGACAAAATGTAGTTTTACTGTACGGGTCATTTTCATTAAAAAAAGCCCAAATAGTTAAAAGTTAATATTTTGTTTTGAATAATCAGTATATATGTATGGCACCATCATTTACTTTTATAAATCATTTTTAAATAATTATAGTGTAGACAGGGCTGGACAGGAATTAAAAATCAGTCTAGTTTATCGCAGGACACGAGGCAGGGGGACGCCCTGGACGGGGAGCCTGTCCATCGCAGGACACTAGGCAGGGGGACGCCCTGGACGGGGAGCCTGTCCATCGCAGGACACGAGGCAGGGGGACGCCCTGGACGGGGAGCCTGTCCATCGCAGGACACTAGGCAGGGGACGCCCTGGACGGGGAGCTTTTCCATCGCAGGACACGAGGCAGGGGGACGCCCTGGACGGGGAGCCTGTCCATCGCAGGACACTAGGCAGGGGGACGCCCTGGACGGGGAGCCTGTCCATCGCAGGACACGAGGCAGGAAGACGCCCTGGACGGGGAGCTTGTCCATCGCAGGACACGAGGCAGGGGGACGCCCTGGACGGGGAGCCTGTCCATCGCAGGACACGAGGCAGGAAGACGCCCTGGACGGGGAGCCTGTCCATCGCAGGACACGAGGCAGGGGGATGCCCTGGACGGGGAGCTTTTCCATCGCAGGACACAAGGCAGGGGGACGCCCTGGACGGGGAGCTTTTCCATCGCAGGACACGAGACAGGGGGATGCCCTGGACGGGGAGCTTTTCCATCGCAGGACACGAGGCAGGGGGACGCCTTGGGTGGGGAGCTTTTCCATCGCAGGACACGAGGCAGGGGGATGCCCTGGACGGGGAGCTTTTCCATCGCAGGACACGAGGCAGGGGGATGCCCTGGACGGGGAGCCTGTCCATCGCAGGACACGAGGCAGGAAGACGCCCTGGACAGGGAGCTTGTCCATCGCAGGACACGAGGCAGGGGGACGCCCTGGACGGGGAGCTTTTCCATCGCAGGACACGAGGCAGGGGGATGCCCTGGACGGGGAGCTTTTCCATCGCAGGACACGAGGCAGGGGGACGCCTTGGGTGGGGAGCTTGTCCATCGCAGGACACTAGTCCGTCCATGTTCCCTTGCTGGTCCCTTGTCTTCCCTGAATGCTGTTAGTGTTGCACTTTGTCTTTTGATTGAATTGTCTCATTAAGTTCTTGCTGTGTTTGTAATGTGTTGTGTAGCTCCTGCTTCCAAACTGCTTACACCTGTATTCACTGTACATTCACTATAAGCTCAGCCTAGCTACACTGATGCCTAGTCAACTCCTCAGCAGACCTATGCTTGTAATGTGCTGTTTGCCTAATTTGTACATCACTTTGAGCAAAGCATCTGCGAAATAAACGTAAAGGTAAACATGCCGACAGTGTAGGCGATTTAGAGATTCCAATTCCCCCGGCTACATTTTTCCATGACAGCAGGAAGCCGGTGTATTTGTTGGAAACCCACATGAGATGGGGAAACAGTGCACACCAGGAGGGCATGGGATTTAATCCCCGCCAGTGTCAGCTTACAGTGTTAGCCACAGAGCCAGCCTATTATTAACGCTTATATAATTCATTTAAATTAATTCTGTAATAAGGTACCATGGATTAAGTTTTGAAGTCTAATACATTGTTACGGCTGTTTACATGTCAAGGAATCCGAGGTCCTTGCAGATGTGCTGTCTGCTGAGCTCATTTCTGTGTCACCCCTTTCACAGGTAACATGGCGCTGTCCGCCACCCCCCTCACACATTTTAAATAATGAAATTGGTAATTCCTCCAGGGGGTGCTTAATGTGTTTTAGGGCGAGTGTGGGGGGGGGGCACCTGCCTGAGGTCCTGTCCTAAATGGGAGTCACTCCGGAAAACAGGAAGAGCGTGCCCACTTTTCATACCTGACAGCAACAGTAAGTTATTATTTATATGGTTATACATAGTTAATGGTCATTATTTATAATCCTCGTAGGGGGTGTCCTCCTGTCTGTTTGTTCACCACACTAATCACATGTGACTTTTAAATCCTGACCCCCCCCCCATTACTCAAACACTCCCCCAGGTGTAATAGCTTCTCGCCTGGTTGGAGTGGTGGAGAGATAATCTCTCTCACACACCTTAAATCTCTCAACCTTACCCAAGCTGTTCAGCTGATGAGCCTTCAAAGAGGCCACTCATAGGTTCTTGGCTCTTGTCACAGTCAAACAAGTCCACTGACACTGCCCACTGACACCACCTACTGACACTGCCTACTGACACCACCCACTGACACCGCCCATTGACACTGCCTACTGACACCGTCCATTGACACCGCCCACTGACACCACCTACTGACACTGCCCACTGACACCACCTACTGACACCACCTACTGACACTGCCCACTGACACCACCTACTGACACCGCCTACTGACACTGCCCACTGACACCACCTACTGACACCACTTACTGATACTGCCTACTGACACCACCCATTGACACTGCCTACTGACACCACCTACTGACACTGCCTACTGACACCGTCCACTGACACCACCTACTGACACCGCCTCCTGACACTGCTCACTGACACCACCTACTGACACCGCCTACAAACACTGCCTACTGACACCACCCACTGACACCGCTCATTGACACTGCTTACTGACACCTTCCACTGACACCACCTACTGACACCGCCCACTGACACCGCCCATTGACACTGCCTACTGACACCGTCCATTGACACCGTCCATTGACACCGCCCACTGACACCACCTACTGACACTGCCCACTGACACCACCTACTGACACTGCCTACTGACACCACCCACTGACACCGCCCATTGACACTGCCTACTGACACCGTCCATTGACACCGCCCACTGACACCACCTACTGACACTGCCCACTGACACCACCTACTGACACCACCCATTGACACTGCCTACTGACACCGCCCACTGACACCACCTACTGACACTGCCCACTGACACCACCTACTGACACCGCCTACTGACACTGCCCACTGACACCACCTACTGACACCACTTACTGATACTGCCTACTGACACCACCCATTGACACTGCCTACTGACACCACCTACTGACACTGCCTACTGACACCGTCCACTGACACCACCTACTGACACCGCCTCCTGACACTGCTCACTGACACCACCTACTGACACCGCCTACAAACACTGCCTACTGACACCACCCACTGACACCGCTCATTGACACTGCTTACTGACACCTTCCACTGACACCACCTACTGACACCGCCCACTGACACCGCCCATTGACACTGCCTACTGACACCGTCCATTGACACCGTCCATTGACACCGCCCACTGACACCACCTACTGACACTGCCCACTGACACCACCTACTGACACTGCCTACTGACACCACCCACTGACACTGCCTACTGACACCGTCCATTGACACCGCCCACTGACACCACCTACTGACACTGCCCACTGACACCACCTACTGACACCACCCATTGACACTGCCTACTGACACCGCCCACTGACACCACCTACTGACACCGCCTACTGACACCACCTACTGACACCGCCTACTGACACTGCCCACTGACACCACCTACTGACACCACTTACTGATACTGCCTACTGACACCACCCATTGACACTGCCTACTGACACCACCTACTGACACCGTCCACTGACACCACCTACTGACACCGCCTCCTGACACCGCTCACTGACACCACCTACTGACACCGCCTACAAACACTGCCTACTGACACCACCCACTGACACCGCTCATTGACACTGCCTACTGACACCTTCCACTGACACCACCTACTGACACTGCCTACTGACACCACCCACTGACACCACCTACTGACACTGCCTACTGACACCGCTCACTGACACCGCCTACAAACACTGCCCACTGACACCACCTACTGACACCTCTCTCTGACACCACCCACTGACACCACCTACTGACACCGCCCACTGACACCGCTCACTGACACCACCTACTGTCACCGCCTACAAACACTGCCCACTGATACCACTTACTGACACCACCTACTGACACCGCCCACTGACATTGGCCACTGACATCGCCTACTGACACCTTTCACTGACATCGCCTACTGACACCACTCACTGACATCGCCTACTGACACCTCTCACTGACATCGCCTACTGACACCTCTCACTGACCTCTCTCTCTGGGACCCCGACCCCAGCCCTCAAATCCCGTTACTCTAATTGCTTCCAACTGCTCTGGGAGGCTTTGATGGGGGGCAGGGGATCTCACTGGGAACACCTGCTGGTGGCTGAATGGGATGCAGGTGGGACAAGTGGCAGTGTGGGGGGGACAGAGGAGGGAGGGGGCACAGAAGTGTTCAGGGGCAGGGTGGGATGGGAGAGCACTGTGAACACACACACACACAGGTTCTAACTCACTCTGGACCTATGAAGTTCCAGATCCAACATCACTGCGCCCCCCCTCGGGGAACAGGCCCATAAAACATTATAAACCACCCTCTCTGACGGGCTGACTCCTTTACAGCACCTAACAGACCAGGCCCGGGTCCAATATGATTAACCCAAACATTCACTGAGCAATGCGGCCTTTAAATATTCACAGGTCGAAAATAATGCCAAGTATGATAAATCAGCATGAAAAAACTCTCCGCCCCATAAATAAAACCAGTATTAGATGCACTGTAACGCTAAAGGCAATTTGGAAAAAAAAAACTGCTGAAATGAAAAGTCTTTTTATATTCCAAAAGATTAGTGCAGGAATGATGTGAATTACACAACACAGCACAGATGGTTAATAACCTCCCCCCACCACCACCACAGAGACGTAGGAGAGCGATCCGCTGACTGGCCAACTGACTCACAGCTGACAGGTTCACATGGGGCGTGTGGAACTCTGGCTCCCCCCGGTGGATGCAGTCACTGGGGCACATAACACTGTCACTCGCACTGAGTCACGCTGATCGCACTGCTAAAAGGAGAATTCTCCTTGGCAGCACAACAGACACCCCATATCTGTGGCGCTTAGAAAGCTTAGCTACCCTCGCATACTAATTGCAAGTATAAATCCGTTAACGGGAAAGACGGAGTCTTCTGGAAATTTCTCCAGGTAGTAAAAAATTATACCTGTAAGGAATCCTGAAGCCTCTTCTTCTGTTACGTCTGGTAAGGCAACGCTTTCACTCTCACACACTCTCACTCAGTCGCCCCCGCCGACAGGGGGGGTAGATTAATGGAGGCTGGATGAGTGTGTCAGTCCCACGCCCCCCCCCACCCCTGCAAACATGCACATTCCACTCCCGCATGTCATTCTTCTGATGTCTTTCTGAGCCCCTTATTAATAGTAGCTGGGTGGGGTAGGGGGCAGTCAGCCACACCCCGGTCTGGTGGATAAATACGTCTCGCTGGCAGACATCCGTGAGCTTCCAGTGTCTGAGAGAGGATTGAGTGGAGCGGTTCCTGCCGGAGGGAACCGGAGCGGGATCTGAGCGACGCCGCCAACGGATACGAGTCGTCCGGGAAAGACTCTGAGGGCAGAGAAGACCACTCAGACGGATCTAAGCGGGTCGAGTCGGATATGGACCCCCAGGACAGGCCCTGCCTGGACCCAGCAGCGGTGCTGTCCCCGCTAGGCGGGGCTCGGCTCTGCCAGGTACTTCTAGCGGGTGTCACTGTCACCCTAGTGGCCTATGGGGCGGGTCACAGAGGACCCTATGGGACTTTCTGCATGGCGGCATGGTGCCTGTGCCTGGGGGCATCGCTGGCAGAGTTTCTGCTGGAGGCGACGCGGGCCGGGCGCCGGCTGCCCGTGTCCTGGCCTGAGCTGACCGCGGCAGTGACCATGCTGCTCGCCTTGCTGAGTGGCGCCGCCTCCCTCATCTACCCCCTGGTGTTCCTGCGCTCCGCCTGTCCATACGGTGACTGCGGGGGGCGGGACTATCGCATCGCCGCCACCGCCTGCTCCTGCGCCTGCTGCGCCGCCTTTGCCGCCGAGCTCCGCCTTGCCCGCATGCGACGGGGCCGCCCGCCTGCCTACATGGCCACGTGCCCAGGGCTGCTGAAGGTCGCCCAGGCTGCCATCACTGCCGTCATCTTCGGCTTCCTGGCCTGCGACGGCGAGTTTGGCCGCTACCCGCCAGCGCTCTACTGCGCTGTGGCCTTGGCGCTCTGCTTGGTAGCCGGCCTGGCAGTGGTGGGGCTGGCCGTGTGTGGCAGACATGCGTCCACATGCCTGGCCGCAGCCTGCAGCCTGATCGGTGCCCTTTTCCACGCCAGCGCCGTCGCCGTCTGGCACGTCTTCTGTCTGCAGACACGGCGGCCTGGCCCTGGCGGGGGGCAGGGCGGCTGTCCACGCGGGAGCTGCCCCTGGGACAGCCGGCTGGCGGTGGCTGCCTTCGCCTACGTCAACCTGCTGCTGTACGCCGCCGACTGCGCCTGCACCCTGAGGGCCTGCTGGGCCTCCCGCCGTTCCTCCGCCGCTCCCTCAGACCCCACCAGACGCATCTCCTTCCTGAAGAACAGCCGGCGACCACAGTCCACCTGGACCCCCCACAGAGTCTACCTGGTCTCCTAACCCCCTTGCAGACCACTCCCCCCCACGGCTCCCCCATCTTCCTGGGTGTCACCTCCCTGAATCCCTACCCAGTCGTTTTACTGCCCTGTCCACGGGCACTTCTACAATCCATCCTCAGGCTGCCATCGCCCCCCCTCCCGCCCCCCCGGACTTCCAGATGGTGCCGGGACAGAAGCCCCCACAGCTTCCCTGCACCTCCCCCTCCCCCCAAAGACCCGCCCTTGATCCCCGGGACGGATCCAGCTGCCTCAGCGAGAGCCACCGGTGCTGACTGGGGCTGGCCCGGCGGATCAGCAGATTAGCCGCACGCTCAGCCCCGGCTCCCGGACGGACTTGTCAGCCAAATGTGCTTCTCATCTCTCAGCCCAAGGCCCGTAATCCCGGCTCAGTGGGTCTTAGGCCACGTCTGCTGCACCGGCTAGTCGCGGGGTCCGCGTAGACGCCGGGGTTTCCATGGCGATGCCGCCCCCGTCTACGTGGCGTTCGCTGTCGTTTCTATGCTTATTTATTTATTTATGTATTTCTTCATTTTTATTTCCGGTCAATGACACGCGCTGCAGGTCAGCTCTCTTTGCAGAGAAGCTTCTAGAAGGGGATTTGCCTGTCAGTACGTATGAAACCGGACTGACATCGCCGTCGGACCCGATGCTCGGACTGCTCTAACGACCTGCAAACACCGGCAAATTAAAAGTCCTTCTGAGGACAATTCAGCCCAGGCACTGCTTTCTATGTGAACTTTTATGTGGTAAATCTTCCCCTGTTTCTCCATGATCTAAAAGGAGGCTTTTCCAAAGCCGTTATTAAATGTTCTATCGTGTTTATTTCAAGGGACCAGGTATTAAACCCCCACCCTTCCGGCGCCATGCAGAGAAGGACTTACAGGCTGATGTTATATATATACATATATATATTCTATATGTGTGTTTGTGTGTGTGCGTGTAAAGTGAGATTTCAAAACCCTGACCCAAGACCATCATGATAACATGTGATGATTATGACAAACAGGTACACATGTCCTGTTTTGAAGCGCTATAAAAACATGAGAACCTGTGTCTCGATGGCCACCGTGGTACCTGTCTGTGCCTCAGCTCGCTTGTCTCTCTCTGTTCCGCCCTGGAGCGGAGGGCCCCTGATTCACACGTCAAAAGGCTGTCGTCTTGCATGTCTTTAATACGCCCCCTGGATCACTCCCAGCTTTGATCGGGCCACGAATAGCCTTCCCGGCTGAGCACATCGCCGCAGGAGATCAGCTGTCTCCATCTTTAGGTGGACAGTCAGTTGGAAACACGCTGAAATGTCAGCCTGCAGTCCTGCGTGGGGTGAACTGCCTGGACACAGCGACCGGTGACCTGGTGCCTCTTCCCATTTGTCCAGCGTGGGTGCTACTGAGAGCTTCGGAGTAAAAATACAAAACGGGTTTGGAGATCGTTTAGGATGTACTCAAGGCACCTGTTTGAAATAAAAGATGGGCATGCATGGAGGAGATCAGTGCGATCTCATACCTAGTGATGCTGGTGTGAACCTGATCTGTTTGCATTCACGTTTATTTCTTTAGCAGACTCTCTCGTACGGGGGCATGTAGGAGTGAGATAGGCAGAGCTTCCAGAGTGACTAGTAACAACCGCGAGTTAGCACTGGAACGGGAGCTACACCACACTTTACAGTGGGACCTCAAAAGAACAGCTATTCAAATGAAAACATCTTGGTTCCTAGTAAATTAGTGCAAAGCACAAGTGTCCAAAGCTGCTGAGAGTCCCATTTGGGCTCCACCAATCCCACCTGTACAGTCATTGAACTGGGAAGGAGAATCTCAGGGAGGAGGTTATGTCAAAAGGGGAACGTTGGATGCGAACCATTCACCTCCTGAACAACACCCTGATAGATACCGCAAGAAGAGCCAAATAATGTGGCCACAGGGACAGATGGACGGACTCAGTCAAGACATCCCTGGTCTCAGAATGAGGCGTGCCACTCCCTCCCACCCAGAGGAATGGTGTGGTGGTGCTTGGGGGTGGGGGGCTGCCAATCGACTGCTACGCTTTGCTTCTCCCCCCCCCCCCCCCCGCCATCGCAGACCCTCTCACTACGCCGGCATCAGAATAAGTCTCTGGGGATTTTCGACAGCCAATAAGTGTCGTCATGCATCACCTGTCAGAAGGAGAGAGGGGTGGGCTGAACCGGAGCCGTTTTAATTAACATGCCCAGAAAAAAAAAATATGGGGGAAGGGACAGAGACTCACAGAAGAGCACAATCCTCACGCAGAGTTAGCCCCTCCCATATGCCCCCTAAGGGACCCTAAAAACCACCGCGATTCGCAGGTCTGGGGATGCTGAAAGTGGGGGGGGGGGGTTGCCTGGCGACATGTGCAGGGGCACCGCAGATCTCCAAGGGGGCCCGGACACCCAGCTGCTGTCCTGGAATGTCTGCAAGTGTTGGGAGGGGACATACTGGGGTTACTGGGCAGGCATCAGCATGCCAGTGCCCCACAAATCAGCCCCCCCACTCAAGCTGCAGCTTCACATTTATATTTAGCTGCTTGTTGAGGCAAAGAAATGTGTCTGCTTGCATTCTTCTTTGGGGGGGGGGGGGGGGCATCTCCCTTAAACAGACAACCCACCCGGTTAGGTATGTACTAAACTATGAATTGGAATGTTTGAATTCTGAGTGAATTTGAGGCTCCCCATCTGTAAATTTTGCCTCCTTGTGGGGGGGGGGGGTCCCAGTAGATCCTGTGAACTGGAGGGGGGGGGGTTTCAGATTTTAAGGGGGCTTCAAAGTCATAATTGTCATAACTGACTGCGTGTCTGATTGGGAGCAAAGTAATTTCATGGGGGTTCAAACACATTATTTAGTTATATTACTGAACCAGAGGTACTGACAACTGGTGGACGCTACAAAGGGGGACCCTTGGTCCTTGGCTGTGTGTCGCTCATAGAACTTGGACCTTGGGAAAAAATAATCAAGTACCTCTGATATAAACCCAGTTGCCAAAACAATTATGATGCACAATTACATTATCAGAGAAGCCAGCTCACACACCTGCACTGCACAGACACTTAACGTATTACAGGCTGTGCTTTTGAAAAGCAGAAATGTGTTCCAGTTGTGAAGAAGAAAAAAATTCTTTCCGAAATATCTGTCATTGTTAAATCTGATAAAGTAACCGATGAAAGGGTCCTACTGGACCCCAGAGACATTTGCTTGTCACTTTGAATACAAGTAATACAACAAAAGCAACGACAGCAACTAAGAAAAGCCCTGTGGCAAGTAGGAAGAGATGCTGCCGGATATATATTTGCGATTCCTGATCTGTGACTGCTCTAAAGATCCCCCCACTTGACTGCAGAAAGCCATTTTGGGGAAGCGTGACACACCAGGAATGAAGATCACTCAAGTCCCTTGGCCTTCTGGGGTGTGGGGGGGGGGGTGCTCTCACGTTTGACATTAGCTGACGAACAGCATCCATACCGCTAGTGTCGAGTGAAGCGGCATGCAAAGGCCAGGGCATTACAGGAGGAACGTGCAGCAATTTCGGGCTGAAAAAAACACCCCCACCCCAAATTCATGCGAAGCCGCGCAGGCGGGTTTTAGTCCGGTGGAGACCAAGAGGAACTAAGTTTCCCTGGAGGTTTAAAATAAACATCAGATCATGCCCTGAATCCCGCATCTCGGGCACCTGGCGCCACTGACGACCCGACAGCGACACACGTTGGCAGGAGTGATTTACACTGCGATTAGCGCGCGGACGGACGTCTGCAAGCAGCAAATCTGCGTTCAGTGCGAACTTTCCCTCTGCATTGTGTTAGGCTACGAAATTGACGTACGGCTCATCTGGAGGTCGCGTCAGATGATGCGTGTAATATAATATGCTTTTATCAAACAGAACCGTTCTATTTGCACGTTCGTATCACTCATCCGGCTTTGATGTAATTGTTTTATCATTTTAAATGGCAAAAACAACATTTTTGGAAAATCATCCAAATCGCCTCGATGCGCCCGCCTCTGGGAGCGTACGGACCTATTTAATCACACCAGCTTCCGTGCTTTGAACTTGACCCACATTTTTTTTGTCTAAGAATCCCTGTTACTGCTCCCGTGAACATGATGCAACAAAGCCCTTAAGCTTATGTATATATTTATCGTCCAACCATTGGCTACAGGAACAGCCGAGCTCGCTAGCGATTGGTCGGTGAGCGTGCCAATTAAAATTCCTACCCGAAACACGTGGGCGGGGGAAGAGGAGGCGGCCACGTTGACACGAAGCGGCGTGTTATTTGAGAAACAAAAAAAGCCGGTTGAGTTTTTATTAGCGGCCTGAGGACGTAGCCGGTTTTACGCCTAACGTTTTATTTAGGCGTTGGTGTTGATCTTTTGTTGCAAAGGTAAGAATCAGCACGGATCTGTACACTAAAAATGCACACGTTTCACGCGCTTCTCAGCAACTGTAGAGACGATCAGACCTTTTATTTAAGTACTAATGCTTAAAGCAAGTGATTAACCATCAGAGAGAAGGCCGTCAGGCGAGTTTCTAACGCGCTGCGAGCATCCAATGCTGCCGTTCGGTGCCGCAGGTTAAGGCTGAGATCGTGATATCAATAGGATGATGCAACCATCACATCACCCGGACAGCCTGAAGTAAAGTCCATTTTATTGGGACATATCAAGCTAATAAATGAATAGCTGCCAGTGGGTATACACTGTTCGCGATAGGACATTCACGAGTGATAATAAAAACATATTTGCATGAAAATTCACCACGATGGTGCAGGAACAGACGTGCCTTTGTAAATAGCTGTTGAAATGATGGTTATACGTGGCGCGTTATTTGTAATGTGCAATATTTTACTATAATTGTCATTTGTATTATTTTTTTCAGGAGACCGCAATGAGTGTGGGGTTTATTGGAGCGGGCCAGCTCGCCCACGCCTTAGTCAAAGGCTTTACCGCAGCCGGTAGGACCCCCCCCCTCACCTTGCCCACCCCCATTTTAAAAGCGATTTGAAGGAGTCTCTGGCCACGTTAATGTGTTTTTTAGGGTTCACTGGCCGTTTTACCATTCCCCTATTCAGCTTATTTTGGCCGTAATCCAGCTGCCACAGAGGAATGCTTCTTTGACCAGAGATTCAGCTTGTTCATGCGTTTACAGTACAGCCTGATTTCTTTTATGTTGGGTGGGCAGTTTTGTTTTGTTGGTTTTTCTCTCTTTTTCGCTGACTGCCACACTTTTCTCTCCCTCCCCACTTGAGGTGTAATCGCGACCCATAAGATCACGGCCAGTTCGCCGGACACCGAGCTTCCCACGGTGTCAGGCCTCAGGGTGCGTGCCACCTGCCTCTCACATGGGTGCTTCCGTCCCGCCGCCCCCCAAAATGCCATTAAGCATTTTTATAAATATTTCTTTCCTGCTGCATGCAGAAAATGGGGGTGAACTTCACCACCAGCAACAAGGAGACGGCCAACCGGAGTGACGTGCTCTTCCTTGCCGTCAAGCCACACATCATCCCCTTTGTGTTGGACGAGATCGGGCCTGACATCCAGGACCGGCACCTCATTGTGTCCTGTGCGGCCGGTGTCACAATCAGCTCCATCGAGAAGGTCGGTGGCGGGTTCGAGTGGGTCCTGAGGAGCGGGGGGGTGAGCGGGGCGGGAGGTGGAGAAGCGGGTCTCCTATTGCAGGGGTCCTTGTAGGCCGTTTTGTGGGAGGACAGGGGGCTTGCGCAGGGCCTTAGGTAAGTTTGGACCTGGGTCATGTGTGCGATACTCCATCTACCGGAAGTGTGGTTTCCTGTCTGGTAAAGACTGGGTTTGGTAGCTCGGGAGATAACCGAGCTCTTTAATATATGAGCAATTCTACAGCAGAGGTACTTGCGTTACCAAAATGTCATGCATTTGGTGAAGGGTGCAGGCAAGCAGAGGACTGATGGTATTTCAAGCAAAGCAAGTCAGTTCTTTTCAAATTGTACCCAGATCTTGTCGTAATTTCGATACTGTTACCGTAGAACTAGGCATATATATGGTTATGAGTCATTCCGTTTCAGGAAAATTTCCAGGTCACCTTGAGATTCACATAAAAAAAATCGCAGGTGCTCCCTTACCAAACTCTAGGAGAAGTCCTGAACATTGTCTGTATCTTTAATAGTATATCCTAAACAAATCCTAAGAGTATATCCTAAACATATCCTTCATATCCTGAACATTGTCTGTATCTTTAATAGTGTATCCTAAACAAATCCTAAGAGTATATCCTAAACATATCCTTCATATCCTAAACATTAAGTCTGTATCTCCAATGGTACTGAAAGTACAGCCTTTTGAAATTTTAATTGATTTTATGCATTTTGCCAACTCTTGGTTTCAGTCCAGCTTCCAGCTCTCGCAGCTCCTCTCATACGGAATGTCCGGCTTATAACGATACCTCAGTCCGCTGGATGAGAAGCAGCGATATTTATTACTCTTATAGGAGTCTTACAATAATGTTTTGAAATGTACTTGATTTTCATATTTCCTCCATATTGCCTATTGTAATGTCCGCATTAGAATCGTTTTCAGATCCTTATCATGGATGTTTGTATATCTGAAGATTGTCTGACCAAAGTTTGTTGTTGCTGAGCTTCTTTTTAGAGTTTTGTGTGTTTTTAAGAATGAGTTGTGATGTGCTTGTTACTGTACAAAACCAAAACACACACATTATGTAGTTCGCAGTCTCAGAATTGCCACTAGACCTGTTTCATTAAGAGGAATATAGAAACCCTTCATAAAATGTCAAAACATGTCAAGTGTTATCACCAGTAATGGATACATAATCACAGCAAGACGTTTCTTTTTTCAGGATATAAACAGTCACTGTAAATAGTATTTCGACTTACAGGGACAGTAATCAGTGTCAAGTCAGTGTTTCACCGGATAGCTTTTAATATTACAAAGTTGCTCATTTTTGGTAGTATCTTAATGCTATAGTTTATCGTTTTAAAGAACATCAGTATCACGAATAACACGATGCATTATATTGCAAGAATATGCTTAATTGGACGTGGTAGTGCTCAAGACTTATTAATTGTGCACATATTTTGGGACGAGAGTGTGAAATTTGTTCAGGTCACTGGAAGTATTTGTGTAGTTGCGGGCACCTTGGGTACCAGGTACGCTGGTGGCACTCATGATATGCTGTGATGGTTCCCAGCACTCCTCGTTTAGAGAGCTTGCTGTTGGATCTTTGCATGACGGAAACACAAACATCAGCATGTCCAGCCGAGCAGACCGTGGCACGTTTGGTATGTTCCTCAGTGGTGAGCGGAAGGTGGAAGGTGATCTGGGACACATGGCATTTCATGGTGAGATGACAGAACCTAGAATCGAATTATTTAAAATGCCGTAAATGTGACCACCGTTGCCCCCCCCCCCCCCCCCCATCCCGCTCTGCAGAAGCTTGTCCAGTACCGGCCGGCTCCCCGTGTCATGCGCTGCATGACCAACACGCCGGTGGTGGTGCGGGAGGGGGCCACGGTGTACGCTGTGGGCACACACGCCGAGGCGGAGGACGGCAGACTGCTGGAGCAGCTCATGGCCAGTGTGGGCTTCTGCACCGAGGTGGAGGAGGACCTCATCGACGCCGTCACCGGCCTGAGCGGCAGCGGCCCTGCCTACGTGAGTGGAGCCCACTGCACACTGGTGTAGCATCCTGTTGCGGGCTGCCGGGGCGCCTCGATCCGCCCGCCTCCCCTACCCCCTCGTCTTTAACCCATTTTTTGGCACATTTACCTCAAAAAGCATCGCTCAGTTTTGTCCTGATTGTTCAATGTGTGTCTCAGTGGGTTGGATCGCTCACCAGAAGGTCGCTGGTTCAAATCCTGTGGTCGGCACCAGGTTGTCTAAATTAATTCCAATGTAATATAAATGTCATATGGATCTGGATTAGTGGCCTGTTGTATTTTGGTGTTTCACTTAAAGGTAAAACCTCAGTTCCCCTTCTGGGAAGTCAGCTCGCCAAAGAGGGTCGTGACCCCACATCATATGCCCTGCCTCCCAGTCACTGTCAGTACATATATATCTGTTTATATCAGGGGCTTTTTTGAAGGAATTTGTATTATGAGTGACCTGGGTCTAGTTTGTTGTTTCTGGGGCATCACTGAAAAAATCATGTCTGGGCACCCAGCTTCCCCCCCAGTGTAGTAACTGATTGTGGTCAACAGGAGGGCTCTTGGAAAAAGTGTGGCAAATGCCACTGAGAGTGACCACTTTTCTCTTTCCCATAATGCCGCTCTGGCGGTCGGCTGCACGCCGGGTTATATATGGCGGGGGTAGGCGCCCCCCGGTCCCATAAGCGGGCCGAGTGTGCGGTGCTGGCCGGGTTTAATTACCCGCCGAGACTCGGGGATTGGGGCAGAGACTCCCCCGTGTCGGGTTACGGCCTCTCTGCCCTGCCCCAGTTAGCCGTTCGGCTATTTGGTTACCCCCCCCACCCCAGTTTGACCTGCATACCTCTCACACACGTTGTGGCTGGCTGGCTCGCGTCTGGGGCGTGTGTCCTCTCTCAGGGACGTCACTGACTCCTTTCCCCGACCTTGAACCTGCAAACTTTCCGTCGGAAGTCTGCCTCCTTGTCCGCTTCGCCCTCGCCAGCAGCACTTCCTGTCTGCATCACCCTCATTTCCTGGGTCGCTCCGGAGAAGCAGCTGCTGTTGATCTTAGGGAGCTCGCCCCTGTTCCCAGATGGTCCGTTGATACTGATTTGTGTCATCCTGCGCCACCCCCACTGCCCCCCACCCCCACCACCAGGCGTTTACGGCCTTGGATGCCCTCGCGGACGGCGGGGTGAAGATGGGCCTGCCCAGGAGGTTAGCCGTCCGGCTGGGAGCTCAAGCCTTACTGGTGAGTCGCTGTCTCCGCTTGTTACTGGAAGTCAATTTGATCACTGGTACCAGTATAGCCAAGAGGAGCAGATGTGTTTTCTGCAGACGTGCTCCTTAACTCCTGCACCACCTGCTGGCCATCACGTGTAAAGTCCCTCTAATAGAGGATACATTCTGTCTCACCAGGGCGCGGCCAAGATGTTGCTGGACTCGGAGCAGCATCCCGGCCAACTGAAGGATAATGTGTGCTCACCAGGGGGTGCCACCATCCACGCCCTGCACTTCCTGGAGAGCGGTGGATTCCGCAGCCTGCTCATCAATGCCGTGGAGGCCTCTTGCATTCGAACTAGGTGTGCCGCCGTACCCCCATTCGGCACCCTCTGCCGTGCCTTTCTGGGGGAGCCTATCATAGTCGGTGTTCGGTAGGCTTGGTCTCAGTTTGGCTAAATTTGTCTGAAAAGGTCAGTGCTTATTTCAAGGACAAGGCCGGAAGTTGGTCATGTTTGTTTTAAGTCTCTTTGACAGCTGTGGTTATTCCTCAGAGCTTCCTCTGTCCGCTCAGGCGTTCAAATTAAAGCGGTTAATAGCATGATCGACCGTCAGATCCGCCGCAGCTGTTACTCTGTCATGTCACTGTTTGGCCAGAAGGGGGCAGTCACGAGCAGCAGACATTTAACTCGTGAGGCACTAGTGGAGTCGAGATGTCTAAGCCTTTGAGGGCCATCACCAGGTTACCTAGCTGATTGTGTTTGTTATCCAGAATGACTTGTATAAATGTACGGTTTTTACGTTTTTGACCCCGACGTACAACTACTGCATATTTTGGCGAATAAATTAAAAGTTAAAGAGCTTTCCTGCGGGGCTGCAGCATCAGCGTGTCTCCAGGGAGCCGAGGCTGAACTGTTCCTGCTCTATTTCCTGCGTCGTCGCTCCTGCCGTAAATCCCAGGTCTATTAATGGGCAGACAGTTGCTTCAGACGGCCGCTTACATTTAGCTGCCTGGCTGACACCGCGCAGAGTCAGTTTATACGGCTGCACGTTTTTACCGGAGCCATTTCAGGTTAAGTACTTCGCTCTAGGGTACAACAGCCGAGCTCCATCTGGGAGCGAACCAGTGACCTCCAACCTGGCACAGTTAACAAACCACGCACTGAGGCTGGCTGTGATGTACTCTGACCTCCAGCTCCACGCCTGCCCTTCCTCATCCTCCTGCTCTTCCTCCTCACCCTCCCAGGGAGCTGCAGTCCCTGGCCGACCAGGAGAGCATCTCTCCGGCTGCCATCAAGAAGACGACGCTGGACAAGGTTCTGCAGCAGACAGGCGTGGCAGCAGCGGGGGGGCCCAAGGCGGCCGCCAGCCTCTTCAACAAGAGCAACCCGGCCTGGAAAAAAAACTGAGGCCCCCCCCGAGTGGGCGTGGCCAGGGCCACACTGTGGGCAGGATCCTGGGCATATAGGTTCAGTCAGACAAACACGCATACATGCGCTAACAAAGTGGGGGGGGTATGACCTCCATCTGAACTCTGAGCTACAGGCTGGGGGGTGTTTAGCTCTGGATAAATCAGTTTTTACATTTACGTTGTGGGGAGGCCTGGTTGTGCCCCCCCCCACCCCATCTTTGTAATCTGCAGTATTACGTTGTAGGATCTACAGCCGCACTTTCCTCATGTCAGCCTCGTCCATGGGGTCTGCAGTGACCCAGTTCGCCTCCGGCATGTCAGCCACTTCAAAGCCAATTCCAGGAAGGGTTTTGACGGCCCGTGAGTCTCTCCTTCCTTTCCCACCCCCGGGAAATTTCTAGCGCATTCCATGGCAAATTTCTCCTCTCCACCTGGTGGACGGCCCCTTCCTGACGTCCCCGTCCCTGTCCGGTGCCCCGGTCTTTTCCGCATACCAGTCGAGGGCCGTCGCTCATTCCGCTCTGTCCTCTAAGGTCCTCCTTAGGTATTAAGCCTAAAGCAGATTCTAAGCCGTTTATTTTACCTTGTTGCATTAGTGCGTTTTCATCTCCCGAAACTCCCGGCTTTGTGCCCCTTTGCAGTGCCAGGCGGCGCCTCCTTTGTTTGAGAGATGCCTTAGCAGGTTTCGCAGGTTACGGACGGGAACGCCTTTGCAGTCAGAAAAATATGTCTTTTTATGCCCTTTAATTAGTTTTCTTGGACAGGATCATGTAGAAATATCAGTCCAAGTGTAGTTGCACTAATTTGTACTGAGATGTCAGAACCTTCTGTCTCTTTCTTTTTATTGAATTTATAAATTGGTTTGTGCCGACAATGTGTTTCATACAGTATTAATTAAAGGTGCTTCTCGTCCAGTGTTGTCAGTTTCGTTTTACTGCCTGCGGGGGGCGTGATCAGGGAAAGTTGAGTAATCTGCCTGAGGGTTCACGTGCGGTTTTCTGTTACATGGTGGACGTGGTTTAAATCCTTTCTCTCGATTCCTTCCTGCCTGCCTTCCTTCCTCGGGTGCGGACACCATACCCGAAGGGCTTGAACGTGGACCAAAATATCCCCGCTGTTTCTTTAAGACTCACCAGCGCCATACTTTTAAAATTGGTGTCAAAAATCCGTCTGGGTATGTAAACGTCCCCGGCGCTGGGGGGGTGGAGATGCTCCAGGCGGCCCAGCCGGCTGTGGGACTTACACCAGCGGTCAGAATCCTTCACCTCGCTGGCTGCGGGTCTGGACTTACTATGGCACTATGACTGCTGTCATTCCGCTTTGGGGAGAGGTGATGCAGGCCACCTAAGGGGCTTTTCCCCCTTGTTATAGCTAAAAGGGGTGGGGCTGAGGCTTTGGAGGGCGGACTTTCTGCACCAGCAGCCTATCACAGACCTGAAACCTGTTTTAGTGCTTTTGACGGGTGTAAGGGAGAAGGGGAGGTTCTAAACGACTTCCTTCCCAGACCCGATGACCCTGACACTGTGAGTGCGGCCTCTGCTTTTTCAGCCCTGGAGTGTCTTAAAAAAAAAAACTATAAAATAAGCCAGACAGGGCTCTTTATTTCAGCCAGTTACTTTAGACATGATTTGGTTTGTTACAAAATACTGGCCCAATTCAGAACAGTTCTATTTATAAAACACCATTTCCTGGCGGTGTGTAGCTTGCTGGGGGTACGGATCCGTGCCCCATCCGGAAGGTTGTGGGTTTGAATCCTGTGGCCGGCAGGATAATTTAATCACCATTAGACCCTTGAGTGGGGCCCTTAACCCCCGCTGTTCCAGGGGCCCTAGACGCTGGCCGGCCCTGCCCTCTGACCTTAAGCTCTCCCAACCTCTACGTTGCTTTGGGACAGACAGTCGTATCAGGACATCGTGGACAGACACAGAAGAAATTAATACGGCACAGGTGCCTTGAAACAAGGCAGAAGCTTTCTGAGGGGAACCCCCACATCACAGGTGCCTGGGGGGAGTGATGTGTTGAAATTCCCTCCCTAGTTCCTCTCACCATTGTTTTGAAACCCAGGTTGATAGCACAAAGGGAAATTCCGCTCAACCGCGCTTTCTGCCGCTGTTCCTCACTTTTTACTATTGTCAGAGTAGAATAAAAAGTCATAAAAGGAGCATTTTCATTGCCTTGGCGCATATTTCACAGCAGATAGTTTCATGCAATCAGAGATTTTGCCTTAATGTTTTATAGGAACAGGCAGCCAAGAGGAAATGGGATAGTCGTCGTCTTAATGTAAATGTTAGGGCCGCCATGGAAGTCAACGGAGGCGAAATGGCTTTATAATTTTATTTTAGTGATTAAAGGGCCGCAAAATGTTCGCAGTCCCACATAAGCGGGCCACTGCGTCCCATCTCTGGCCGCCTGACTCTACGGGGCACCCAGCCAGCCGACTGTGAGGTCAACCCACTTCAACCGAGAACCGGAGCCAAGTCCGCGGCACACACTGAAGACGACTGATTTCAGAACCAGAATTTCGCTTAAGACCTAAAGTGCTCTTTGACAGAAGCCGGCATCTTTGACATCCGGCTCTGGCGCTGAAACTGAAAAATGTCTCCTGGCGACCTCATGGGGTGGAGATGTCTGGGAAACAGAGGCAGGCTGAGGGCACTGTGGAGAAAAGGAAGAGGCACTGAGCAGACGACTGTGTTAGCGGCCGCCGCACCATCCTGTAAAGAGCCTTTAGTATTTCTTTGTTTAGACCTTCCCCCTTGCAAAAACGGCTTGCGAACATTATGGTATTATAACCATCTGTAACTGACACCATACTAAGATCAGGTAATTAAGAGCTTGTTTGGGACGGATAATATCCTGTAATATTCCATAACGCTTGGTGGGATTTTGGTGAGATGGCCGTAGCTGGCTGAGTGGGAGGTAGTGCTATGCTGATGAGCAGGGGGTCAAGAGCGACCAAAGGAAATTCTCCTCGTAAAAAGAGGCCAACAGCTTTATATCTGCGAGAGTAATGGAGCTGTTGTTTTCCATAAAGGTGGCATGTCGCGCCCCTCTGCTAGAAGGCGGCTTCCGGTGATCCCCGTGAAAATGGCTGCCCGCTTATCTGCCAAACCGTGGGCCTGACTGCGGGATCTCGCTGGCTTCCACCGACGAGCGAAAGATGTGCCTTTGAAGAACGTTCCCCAGCTGTTTGCTGTCGCTATAGATATGCCAAAAATGCCTGCTGTTATTTAAAAAAATGAGCGACTATCACGAGTACCTAATAAAGGAAGGCTGGTGCCCTCCGACCCAGAGAAGATCGACGCAGGTCGGGGGTCTGAGGCACAGATCTTTTCAGCACCTGTGAGTCTTACAGGAGATATAGCTTCTCCGTGTGGAATCAGGATGACGGGAAATCTTGCTTGGGGAATTTATGGAGTATTTAAATGACTTCCCACCAGCTCTTTACAAAAGCATGGAACAGGACATCGATGGATCCCTGAAAGCTGCCGAATCCCTCATCGAAATATGCACGCCAGAGGAGAATTCCACGCGAAAATGGGTTGGCACTCCGTGTAGAAATAACCCAGATAAAATCTGGCAAAGCCGCAGTGGTGTCCGCAGTGCGAGCAGAGGTATCCGAACCACCTGTAATATTCAAGAGCATCGTCTATATGGCCTGGAAAATATGCAGCAAGAGAACAAACTGTCAGCTTCTCAGCCTGTGACTGTATTAATAGGGGCATTTAAACAGCGGAACATCAGATTACGTGTCATCGGTCCCTCTAAGGAGGAGCAACACAATGCAGACTTTCACATCACAGGGTCATATAGGAATTGGTCAGTTCAGTTCAATTTATTTTTATATAGCGCCTTTCACAACAGAATTGTCCCAAGGAGCTTCTCATGGGTGTGTTGTCACACATCGAATCATTATTAAGATTATTAACACAGGAAAAGAGGATCGGAGACTCCTTAACCAAGCTGACACGGCCGTCTTCCTGCGATTTTGACATCGGTAGGAGTTTAAAGACGATTGTGAGACTTGTTACAAAGCGAGTGGATACTTCTATAAAAATATTAAAAGCAGGTGTTGTCTGTTATGAAGCTATTTTTAACATCATCATTGTCATGGAGCAGGGTCAACAGTGAGAGTGGAAAAGGCATGGAAAGGATCAGGCCCTGGAGATGATGCTGACGTAACGTTTTACTGTAACTGCATCCAAACTGGGTCTGGGTGGGATTTGACCAGAGAACCGGGAAATCAGCTGGAGCGGAGAGATTTTCTTCATTGACTACAACGGTACTACAGCAGGCGCTGGAATCGGTAAGTCAGCTCACAGAAATGTGGAGTTTGGACGCTTGGCTTGGATCTGCGTGGCTTCCTGTAACAGCGAGGCTACACCTAGTAACGCCTTGTTAAGGAATTCACACTTTCCAAGGCGCAAATCCAAATTTTCACACCAAATATGGGGAGTAGGGGGAGGACTGACAGATGGTGATGCAGATTCATTAAAAAGTGACACCTCAGCTTAAAAAAAAAAACCTTATCAAAATGATTAACTTAATTAGGCTAATAAATTAATCACCGCGTATTTGCTGTTGTGTTGGATGAGACAGACCTTTGGCTTATCGAGGGCAGTTCACACTAAGTACCTTAATGGGAGGGTGCAGAGAGTCAGTTACAGTCCAGAATCTTCTAGAATTACCTTTTGGTTTTTGCTCCTGGATGTCTGGGTCCAGTTTTGGACATGCCTTGAATCCATCAAATGACACGTAACGATTTTGGTTAGGCTATCAGGTAAATCTATTTTCAATTTACAGATGGTTAAACAGACCACATGTCAGTGCTCATAACCTAAGGTTATTAATACAAAGACTCTCAGCCTCAGATCTAACTGAGATATTGACTTGGATTCTGGACATTTGACTTGTCTTGACATTTCTAAATTTACTGCAGATTTTTTTGAGATGCTTGCACGGAGAGAAACTCATTTATTACATTTTTGGTACTTAGAATACCTATACAGCGCCAAACGATTATTAACTAAACGTTTTTAATTTAAATAATTATTCATCTAATTAACATATTTATTAACTCAATTATAATATGCTATATTATTTCAGGAGCACGAACCAACCACATCTATTTAAACCAAGTCACCTGACATTTTTTTCTGCCACAAACATTCACACCAATCACGTCTGAAGTGGCTCTGTACCTGTTAACAGATTAGACACCTACACCTACCCTGCAATTACCTAACATTGCAGGAAATTTGGACATTTGGAATGAAGTTCACTAACTGTTCCCCAGCCTTAGGATGCCTCACACACTGCCGAGAGCTTTTAGGCTAAAACCTGGATACTGCACTTTGGCGGACTACTTGGTGCAAGCTATTGCTGAAACACTGTTGGTGTCTTTTGCTTTCAAATGTTTTTTTTTTTTTTTCGTTTTTACAGTTTTATTTGTCATTTAGTTAGTCCAATCATTCTATAATAATGCCCCTGTTCAAAATCTTATTATTTTATTTCCCCGTACACCATTTTAAGTTAAAGAAAATACAATATTTTGATAATCACTATTGTGCGTCAAGACAGAATTCCATTGTTTTTAAACTGATTTGTAAATAATGCGAAATCGTATGAAACTAGAAATTACCGGGTGACTGTATAACCGAATTGGTAGAACCACACAGTTTTATACATAGTAACGCGTACACGTTATCCAGATGAAAATGTTGTTCAAATTCCCACTGGAGAGCAGATACGCGCGTGCCAAATTCCCACTAGGCATGTCTCATGAAAGCAGTACAGTTGTCACTCAGAGGCAAAATACTGCACTGCCAAAACCAGCCCAAAATAGACGTTTGTAGAGATTTCTCCTGGCTACCATAGAGACTGGTTCAACCATTGGTTGCTAGTGACAGTCACTGATGTGCTGTAGGGACGCCGGTGACTTTGACATCTGTGCCTGCGTTTCATGCCACATGATTTTGCGGGCCGTTCCTGGGCACGGCTGTAAGCCACGGCAGCGGCGCTTCCCCACAATTACACAGTCAATAAGCATTTTGACCAGACGTGGGGTGTAATGGAAAACACAAAATGAAAAAAAAGAAAGTTTCCCACTTATTTTCAAACCCCGATGTTCCTGTAATCTTATTTCTCCTGCCACCTTGCCGCCAGTTACGACTTGCGTTGAACTAACATCCCGAGCAGCGCTCCGGCGCGCACCTTCGCATGTTAATAACGGGAGGCGCCCATGTGGTCCAGATAACTAGACCTGCGGGATGTGAGTGCGAATTTAAAACCAAAGTTTTAAGAAACTGAGTTTTTTTTTTTCTTCTTCCATCGCAAAGCACAATGCTCCCGTGAGCTTTCAAAAGATGACAAGCGGCAGAAGGATTTATTCTGATTTCAGACCCACATCACCAGCCCCAGCCTGCCATTTAATAGGCAGCGCTGCGTCGGGGGCTCGGCTGTTTGTTTGTGTGCCCGAGAGGGTCTTTGAGGGAGCCGATGAAGTGTTTCGGTAATCCCTCTTTTATTCCAAAGGTTATCCTCCACTGGCTTGCGACGCTCGCCGCTCAGATAAACCGGCCTCCAATACCTTTCATTTGCTTCTCATTACGTCTCGGCATCGGCGCGCTTTTGTCGGGGCTGCATTTTATTCCGGGCGGCGAATAAGAAGCCGCGGCGCTTGTCAATCGTGGCTTCGCAAGTCTGCCGAGGGTCTGGCAATAAGAAAAAGGGTCAGGAAGATGAGCGCCACTGTTCTCATGCGCGATCGGGGTCAGCCGACCCCCCCGGCGCGTCTGCTACTCTGTCCGTCTCTAAAACGTAACCGATGCTTTGTTGCCGGGTTTAAAGCCGTCGCCGGTTCCCTGGGTGCCGGTGCCCAGTCAATGCCCCCCCGGCCTTCAAATTACAGCCGGATAAGTCTCACATCCGCAGAGAGCACATCCGCCTACGTTTAACATAAAAATGACGATTTAGAAAATTAATAACGGCCCCGTTTATTTTCCGCCCTACTGTAATACCGGCGATGAATCTGGGCCTTTTTGAATGGGCGCCTTTTAGTTTTTCCTATAAGAAATACTCCCTCCAACAGGTCTATTACAAGCACCTGTTCGCAGCCTTTTAGCAGGGAGCTGCACGGTGAATCGCTTCGGTGCCACACACTCCCCTTTGCCTAATTCAGACCATTGCAGTTGGGCTCCAGACTGGGGCACCGCACTTAATACACATGCCAGAGCAAGCTGGGAGCATGATGCAAGATGTTTTCGAAAATGGAAGGATACCTGGCGCAATGACAAAAAGAGCCTCTCTTTTTTTTCCTCTCCTTCCTTACTCGATTGAAGCTCAACCCTTAGCACCCCTCCGGGTGGGTGGGCGCCCGGCACGTGCGACGTCCACCGGCCCGCAATCGTGGACCTCTTGTGGAAAAGAAAGCAGATTATATTACAGCTCGGAGGGGCCGGATCCTGAATTACAGGCCAGCAGTCGCGGTATAAATAGCCCGGCTGCAGAAGGTCGACTGAAGTCGGCATTCCTTTTTATTTAAATCTTTCTGACTCACGGGTTGAGGGTCCATATCACCGTTTCGGCTCCCATCGTGCCCCAGCGTCAAAGTGACGGCTTTCTGTTCACTGTCTCTCCCTGAACCGTGATGCTGTCACGTCCTAACATTAGCTGCGTGTTCCTTCTGCTGTGAGGCCACGATTCTTAGTAAACAGCCGACAAAGGACGTGTCGCAGGTGGCGATCGACACTGCCATGTGCTTACAGAAACCTGATGGGAAAAGGGGCGACATGAAGGTCTCCTGTAGGTTGTGCCGTCTATTCTGCTGATGGCTGCCTCGTTATTTGTTGCAGATTATCGTGCCAGGAGGTGTGAAATCCCACTAACTGCCCCTTTCCGTCGCTCGCTGCAGATATTGTGTGCGATTCGACCCTCTGCATCTTACAGGTGCAGCGCAACGGGAGGGTGAAACGCGGATTTACGGTCATATTCAAATGCCCAAAAACTGGGAGTCGGAACAGCCCCCCTGGCTGCTATTTTTATGCCTGTCGTGCGGCTTGCTGAGCAAAGGGGATGTTTTCGCGCTTGCGGTCGCTAAGGACAATCCGTTTCCCTCCGGCGGCTGTCAATAATAGTTTGTGGCTTCCTCCTCCTAACCCGCCGCTTATCAGATCCGATGGTCCGCAGGACGAGCTCGGTCGCTGTCAGGGTCTCGGACCCTCGGGGTCAGCAAATGATTTTCCTGATACCCGTTTAAATCCAGCATTTATTACAAATGCCCCCCCGCAGCATTTACGCCAGATGAGGCCAGAGTCGTGAGAAAGCCCGTTTAAATGATAACACGTTTGCACAAAAAAGGTCATTAAAAAAATAACAAAAAGGCAGAATTTAAAATCAGTACAGGACACGTTTATTTTATAAAAGATGCTTAGTTTAGATGTGGATGGATGTGTCACATTCAAGCACATGACAAAAGAAATAAAATTACACCCCGGGTTACTAATTTCTTGGAGGACTTTGAGTGGAGGTCACTGTGGTTTCCTGTTGGTACTTCGGTTTCCTCTCACCGTCCAGAAACATTTGGGCCATTTGGCATCTAAATTACCTATAGTATGTGAGCATGTGCATGTGTGTGCCCTGCGATGGACTGGAACCGTCGCACCGTGCCCGGGACTCCCTGGGGTTGGTTTGTGAACCTTCCCAGGATAAGCGGTTGGGCGATGGATGGATGGACGATAAAGGACGGTAACCACTCACGTACTCAGGTACTTGAGTTCTCCAGACAGCACAGCACAGTAGCATGGATTTTCTGCGAAAGTTCTCCCTCAAGTAAAATGTCAGTTAAATGCACCCCGAAATAAATAGACATGACGCTGTATGTATTATTTGCAATACAGATCCGTACAGAATCGTTGTTTTAGTTAAATGAGTTCGTCTAGTGCAGAAGCTTGATACAATAACTTCGTTACAGTGCCGTGCGTGTTATTTTACAATATACGGTTTCTGATGCGCTTATATAGCATTTTATTGTATCTCTACTACAATCGTTCACGCCACTATTTGTTTTGCTACGTTTCCTTCTTTATACGGATCATATACGAGGGTTAAGTTGCAGCTTGCATGCCAACATTATCAAAGTTAATCTGGGCTGTACAGGTCAATTGTTTGGTTGTGAAATATCTTGGACGGGTGGCTTTTGTTCAGCCTCCTTAGGGATTTTCTGATAAGTGCTTTAACTGCAAAGGTGCGTATAAGCGCGTTTACGACAGTGCTGACTAATACCACCTTTTGTCGTTTCATCGACAACCGGCGGAATTTCTCTCTTTTAAAATGTAATCAAGTACGAACTGTTCCTATTATTAATTATTAATATTGTTATTATTATTATTGACATAATCATAAAAAACAACAACAGAACGAGATACTGCCGCATGCCTCCGGTGTATTGAAATGCAACAAACCTGAATGTAATTAATATACAGAATGATAAAATGTAAGTATTTCATTTATATTTATAGTCAACTTCTCCAGATAATCAATATTCAGTATGGTTTGGCCAAAATAAAAGCGCTTGATTTTCCAATATGCATGCAGTCTTACAACACATTCTAATTGCTGTGCTCAACTTGTTGCAATATTCATTATAAAGCGAAGAGTCCGCCCGCTGTTCCTTTAAAGAGCGCGTTTGGCGGTGCGGGAGGCACGATGCGCCCTTTCCCTCGGAAATATGCACCCCCGTGTCTCTTTAAGTCTTTTTTTGCCAGTTGCGTAGATCCTTCATGAATGAAACCATGTGACCAAACATCATATGACGTCTGGCTCCGGCACAAGAGAAAGGGATCAACAAGGAGAAGACGAGGGAGTATTTTTTTTTCTTTACAATTTACTCAGGAATAGATCTCCTCCACTTCAAAGTGCTGAGTTCCGGACCTCTCGGCAATACCAGGCTGCGTCTTGCCTTTGAGTTTGGGTGAGTCGCGCTGCAGTTTCGCCCGCTGGTGCTGGTGGTAATCTGGCGGGGGGTGCGTTAGTTATTTTAAGGCAGATGCGTTATCTAGCTGTTTTGCTGAGTGCGCACGCCTTTGCTTTCCCCCCTTTGCTCGCCCCGTGCTTTTTCCTCCATGGCTGCGACTGTCTGGTGAACTGGGGAGGGGGGCAGGCGAGCGGCACCGCGCCGGCTGTGCGGGGAAGAGGAAGCCGGGCGTGCTGATTCATCGCCGATCGGCCGCCATTCGGACGCGGGCGCCTCGGCGGACCCACCGACCGCTTCGGCCGCGTAGATGAGAGCGGGGGGGGGGAGGAGGAGGAGCAGCGGCTAGGTGCTCGGATGCGGGGAATCCCAGCTCCGGGTCCAAGCGACACCGCCGAATGTAAACTGTCACCGCGACGTGCAGCCTTATAAGAAAGTGCAAGACAGCCGGCTGAGAGGAAAGTTGGTTTCGTGCTGAACCTGCTGTTTTGTTTTTATTCTTTCTGTTCAGTGTCCAGAAATGCCAACACTTTTATTAGGGGGACGTGTTGTGCTGTGGCCACTGTTAACACAATAGAGGTCAGACTGGCTCCGGTCCCCCCCAATCGCCAACCTCCTTGTCACTTTTATGCTGAATTAGCCTGTTATTATTATTATTATTATTATTATTATTATTATTATTATTATTATTATTATCATCGCTATTTGGGCACGTGTAGTTTTCGGTAGTGCGAATGGTTAAAAAAATAAATAATAAAAAAAACTGTTGTGAAGCAATCGGTGCTTCTCAGGCGGGTTTGACGGTGGGGAACCAAGGCAGAACTGCTCGGCGCGGACTAACGGGAGGTGGCCGAGTGCCACACGACGAGCTCCGGCTGCCGCGGGGCGGACGAGCTGCATGCCGGCCGGCAGCCGGGTCTATGTTCCGGGTGAGGAGCCTGGCCGCTTTGCGCTCTCTGACTGCCGGCTAAAGAGTCTTATCCTTTTAATCGGAAGTCGGTAAATTGTTACCGACGACCAGTTTAATACAGTGTATCAGTTTTTATCATCCCAAAACAATATTTTGCTACTTATGTGTAACTCAAATTGCCTTTTTGTCTGCCGATGCGTCTCCGCTTCGGGGATCGTAGCGGTGCAGGCGAGAGCGGCGCAGATGCTGATTCATCATAACGTTGAAATTTTTGACGTTTCCGAGCGCAAGCATGAGGGAGCCATGGCAACATGGCACCGACGGACAAAGGTCTGCTTCTGGGGGGGCGATCGATCTTTATTAAGGGGCTTTTTTTATTCTGGAAGCCCTCCGTGCGGGGGTGCCTGAGAAGTGCTTTATAATCGGATACTATCTTTAGATCAGGATCAGAGCCTAGGAAATTACACGGTCCGGCTGTATAGGCGCCCGAAAGGGTTGCGCTGCGTTCAGCGGTAAAGGTGATCAAGCCGTGTGTGTCCATATTTCAGTCTGTGTCTGTTAACGTGTCTGTTGTCCTATCTGTGTCCATTTTACAGCTGTGACCACTCCACAATAAAAGGCAAAACCAGATATTCTCATAACTACCGCATGGCTCTTTAACATCTCAATCAGGCTTCCTTCTCATACGTGACGGAAAGTGAACAGATTGGTTTATTTTTCTCATCCAGATTTCTCTCAGAATTGACCATTTGCCACCCACCCCAACAAACGGTCATTTGAATCTTTTACACGAGATGTGTATCGATATGACCTTAATCAGGGTACTGGTTTGGTTACTCTTCCAGTGGGATCTTTTCTGTGAGTTTGATTTGTAGTCTGCTTCCTACAACCACTGGTGGAATTCTGTAATATGGAGTAATAATCACTAATAACAACCCCACCCCGTGAGAGAAAGACATACACTATGTTGGGGGAAAACATAAATGATATTTCAAATGTGTAGCATGTTGATATGAATGCCGTTTGTTTCGTTTCTCATGTGATGTTTGCTGCGTGCAGTCAGTCGGTTAGAGGCAATACAGACGAATATGATTAATACATTTATTTTGCATTGCATAAACAATAGGGACTTTTGAGAGCCTGAAGAAACGTCCATCATTCACTGTTTTTTGATGGTGGTTCGTGGAAGCTTTATGTGGAGAGAAATTTAGTAAACACCAATCGGTGGCGTGTGCGCGCTATGTGCAAAGATGGGTCATCTCGGAACCGCAGTGGCCGGCCCGCCTTGCCGGCCGTGACCGTCAGGAACCGGTCGCGTCGCTGAACGAAGCCGTTGGAAGGGCAGCCGCGCGCTACCTCGAGCGACTGTTTAATTTGGGCGCGTACGCATCCCGTCCCGCGTCTCCTCGCGCTTTTCATACGGACGATGTTCTGTAAAATTTAGTGCTGACTGTTGTGTATGGGTGTCATTCACTGATATTCTTGCTGATGTGGCCCTATTAAAGGGGGGAGGGGGGGGGGTCTGTGGGATTCGCCGAGATGGAGAATGAGCTTCTTTTGTCTTCAAGGCATTTCCTAAAGTGCTGAGGTAAAGGGAAAAAGACTCCGCACTTGACAGATGGCGTTTTCACTTGTTACGTTCCCCCGCGCCGCCGTCCGCGCGTCGTCCGCGAGCGGCAGCCTCGTGGCGCCTTTTTATTGTTACAACCAGGCGGAAAGTGGGGAGAGAGAAAAAAAAAAAAATCATCTTTCGGGTGTTTTTTTTCTCCTCCTCTTCCGAAAGGTTATACTAATAACCATAATTCGGTATAACCCCAAAGACCCACCGTGTTTTACAGATACTTTCTGGTTTGTTTATTTATTTATGTGTCTCTAAATAATTAGGCCTTGCTGACAGCAGAAACACCGAGCCTGTTCGGCGCTCTTGAACCGGGACGCTCGGCTTCGCTGAGGTTTTCTTACCGACGTACCATCTCACTTCGGTTTTTATTTTCTCTCCAGTGGTGCCGTTTTGTAGAGGCCCGAATCTCATAAGTGTTCGGTCCTCATGGTTTCTGTATAGAGGTGGTATTTATGTAGCGGTACTGGGTGTCTGTGGCCGTTCTATGTTCATTTAACGACTCAAGCCGGTTGTCTGGACGTTAGACACACGTTTAGTTTTTTTTCTCTCTCTTTCTGTCATTTAGTCGTTAAGTTATTTTAAGAATGCCTATTTCAACTTTCAGTCTATTTGATGTCCCTCGTTCTTACTTTAAGATTTGTTTTATTATTATTGTACCAAACCACTTTTTATCCAGAGCAAGTTACAGTTAATGTCTTTTATAGAGCAGGCTAATTTTACCAGCGGGGTTCAGGTTAAGTACCTTTCTCAAGGGTACAACAGGAAGGCCCCTCCTGGGACTTGAACCGGCAACCTTCAAGCGGCAAGCCTGTGTCCTTTACCGCTAAGCTGCTTTCATGCTGCCCTGTTATGAGTTGAAATGCACTCAGCACTCAGCAAATGCTGAGAAATGCAAGGCCGATATCTGCAAGGATGTATCACCGAGTGTGTGGAGGGGCTGGGACGCAGAGGAGCACGGAGCGCGCTCACACCTTGGCTGGGATGAGGGTCCCAGCAGGGGGAGAGAGAGCGTGTGTGTGTGTGTGTGTGTGTGTCTCTGTATGCGCGAGTGTGGAGGATGGGGAGAGGAAGGTTGATGAAACACCGGGTAAGAAAGCGAAGGGCTTCTGGTGCTACTTCTGCATGACTAACGTTCCAGTGTCATGGAGCAGATACGGTTTCAGGGTAATTATTGCCTCTGTGCCTCTTGTTTTAAAATGTTGCCCACGGAGGGGGGTTCGTGGAGTGCAGCGATCGCTCTGTGGGGGTAACTGAAAAGCTACGCAGGGTTTGGGGGGGGGAGGGAGGGAGGGATAGAGGAAGGGGGGGCTGTGGGGTGGAGGATGGAGGGAGGAGGGGGGCTTTCTTGAGTGTGTTGGTTTTTTTTGGGATAATGATGAAATACGTTGTAAGCAGTGAAGGCGCGGTAGCAGCAGAGGCGATGCGGTTGTCTTCCCTGAGCAAAGCCAATCCGTTACACAGGGAGTCGGTGGGTGGGTGGGTGGGAAGCTGGTGGGGGTTTTGGGCGGGTGGGGGCTTCGTTGCGGGGCCCTTGCGGGTTACTTGTGGAGAAGCAACTCCTGCAGCCGTCCCGCCATGAGGTTCTGATGGCACTGGCGTTTTCCTCACCCCCCAACCCCCCCCGCTCCCTGTTTTTCATGACACTCCCCGGCCACCAGCCCCTGCCTCATTGTCACCTGTCATTACAGTTGTTCGGTCACCAGGCATCACATCCGAAGTGCTGCATCAGATACGACAGGTGGCAGAGAGGTACAGCACCCTCAGCCTATCCTCCCCCCCCTCGCCCCCACGAACGTGCTTACACTCCCTGGTCTGAGTGTACGCAGTCATACTTGGTGGCAGGGGAGGGGTGGATGGTCGGGGTGGGTCTGTAGGTTTTTGATGTTGTTAGCATTGCCGGTAGTTTAACTGTCATTATGCCCGTCTGAGTCCTTGAAAGAACAAATAGAAGAGCCAGTTGATAGACCCCCCCCCCCCCCCCCCCCACACACACACACACACACACACACACACACACACACACACACACACACGTACGCATGCTGGAATGTACATTCTTTCTTGCACAAAGTAAGGGAACGTCGCCGGACAACTAGGCTCTGCGGGGAGGCCGATCAGAATATGAGTCTGATCTGCGACATCATTGCATCACTGACGCACCGGCGCCATTAACGAGGTCGTCCTGCTTCGCTCGGTCTGACAGTCGACGTCCGGCATCTTTTACTGACATGCTTTCACCACAGGTGGCATTTATTCTGATTTTAATCGCATCCAGTGAGGCTTTTCACCATAAAAACACGGGACTTCAGTGTCTCACTGGCGCTGTGTCCCCTTTTAAAGTCTTCAGAAATGCAGATTAATATTCACCCTGGTTACTTTTTAATTTAACTTTGGTTCGAATAGCGAAAATTATGACGGGAGTGGCGGTGCGAAGCTCGGGGAGGGAAATGGTTTTCGCGAGGAAGGTTTTTGGAGACTTAGGGACGGCTTAGGTAGAAAGAGCTCTGTTTTGTCTGCAGGTTGCATCATCTTTCTGCCGGTCTGCTGCAGCCGGAGATCTGAATTCAGAGCGTATCCCAACTTTTCGTGGCGCCGGAGAAGGACGGAGGCAAAGATCCGTGTGTTTCCAGGTTAGATTTCCTTTGTGGGGCCGTTTCTGGTGTGTGTGTGTGTGTATGTATGTATGTGTGTGTGTATGTGTGTGTGCGCGCGCAGTCTTTTTGTGGTCTTGCACATATATGAATTAATTTCCCTCGTTCGCCTTCGTTTCTCTTAAGGGTCTTAATGTCGGGGCGTTCGCGATGACGGTTGAGAGGACATGGCGGTGCTGCTGCCCCCATCCAGCGAATGTGTTCGTGTCCATGCTGGTGCGAGTTCAGCTGTGGTGGGATATCCATAGGCATGTTTCATATCAGTGTTTTCGTATTTAAAAATGGTGTCCTTGCTGAAACGTCTCTGGATTCGGGGGAGACTGAGACCGTAATGGCACTGAAGGTGAAACGGCCCTCTCCGAGCCACACTCGGGTGCAGGGCGGTGTCATGATTTTGCAGCTTTCCAGAACAACTGCAGGCCCTTCTACAAAAAGCCCACTGGTCTCCAGTATCTTCTGCCAAGGTGTGGGCTGAAAATCCAGGGTACTGGTACCCAGGCTGTTCTACCATACTCTCGGTTACACGTCCACGCCCTCCCTGTGAAAGTGCAGATGGGCAATGACGGCATCTTTCTTTTTTTTCCTTTAAAAAAAAAAAAAAAAAAAAACTCTTCCCTGTGTACAATGTGTTAGAGCTGTTTGACTGGTCTGTTTGTTGTGGGTCATTGAGGGTGGGGGGGGTGGTAAATTAAGAGGACACAAGACCCAAATATAAGAGACAGTGTGTCATTTGCAAAGGGGCAGCTTAGAGGGTAAGGATGAATATGTGCGATCTGGCAGTTTCCTTGTTGGGGGGGGGGGGGGGGGCATGCTGTTGTACCACTGAGAATGTTTACTTAGTATGAATGGGTAAATCTGGCAGTATTTAATTGTCAGATTAATGGAAGTGTAATCCAAATCAGTAATATGTATTGATTTTCATTGCATTATGTTTATTCCAGGTTAAGTACAGTGCTTAAGGGTACAACAGCTGAGCACTAAGGCCCAGAGTTTGAAAAGAAATCGATCGCTCGAGACCTCACAGAGCTTAAGAGACGTCTCAAAAAACGAGTGACCTTCTTCGTTGTGCTGCAAGGTCCCCCCCCCCCCAAAAGGGAGCTATTTGTTGATATTCTCTTTCCTGTGCCTTGCTTAAAAAGTTTTATGAAACTAAAGCATTTAGAGCTTTACTGTTTGTTTGTTTCGTGATGTGAACAGGCTTGTTCAGAGGCGTTATGCCTCTCATGGTTTCCAGTGGCAAAGACTCACCATTTGTTTTTAGTGTATGCTTAAGTAGGTAGGGCTGGTGAACTCTGAGCAGTTAGGTGCCCCCCCCGAAATCATCCTCTCTGATATGCTCCAAGTCTCATTCGGCTAACTGTCGGTTTCCTGTAGACGGCCACTGCTGTGGGAGGACCCTCGCCTGTGCGCCATTGCGGGTTGGGTACTGCTGCCTGTGGGGGGAGAGGAGGAGAGGTTCACTGCGCTTCCCCCATTTTTAGCGGGGGGGGGGGGGGTGCTTTACTGTGCCGCCGCATGATATTATTCCGTGGAAATGCTGTATAAATGTGATGACTTAACCCAGGTGGAGAAGCTGAGGTACCTCACTGGCAGTGCCTCTGAGGGGAAAGTTGATTCTTGATTGCAGGTGCCCCCCCCCCCATTTACATCATTTTTGCTTGACTTGTGAACTGATTTTTATGGTCTCCTATTCCACCCCACCACCCTTGTTTTAGTGGTGTTTTTCTGCGGTGACCTGCTTTTTGTGTGTACGCTTTATAAGAGGCACTTAGTCCCCTTCTCATTGTCTCCCTGTTGCCTCCACTCTCTCTTGAAGCTACACCTATGAAGCTACATGCCGTTTTGCTGGGAGAGCCTCGCTAGAATGAAACCGCTCCATTCCTCTGACGCTGCATTTTCTTATTTATTTTTTGCTTGTGTTAGGAAATTTCTCATCGTGCACTTAGTACCTGAAATGAGGAAAACGTGCAAGCCCCCCCCCATTTTAATAACACGTCTTTTTTATTTAAAAAAAAAAAAACTGCATCTAAACAGTTTCTCTCCTTCTCTTTGTCACTCTTATTTCACGCTCTGAATACCTAGTAGTTAATAGCTTCCCGCCTCCCCACCCCGCAATGCTGTCTAACCGCGCACCACCGGCCCAATCACTCTGCCACAGTCATCATTTGCGTTTGATCCTTAATTCACGTTAAATGTCGTAAGGCGATCGCTGCTCGTTTTAATTATTTACTTCATATGGCGCAGGCTGGTTGGATTAGATCAATAAACCAGCTCCCCCTCCACCTGGGCGAGCTGTAGATGTGTTTGAGATCTCGCGTATGACAATACTGTGGTCTCAGGACAGCTACAATGTAAAGAGGAAGTCTTACGGACCTGTTCCTTTATCACTGGATGCAGCAGGTGGCTCAGAGCAAATTAAGTAAGCATTGACCCCTGTTCTTACTGTATGCCTGCGCTGACCTCTGTGATTCACACTGTCCTCTGAACTGTCGACCACGACCCGATTTATAACGTGAAGTAACTGGAATAAGCAAATTATTTTATTT